>NC_058523.1:419145947-419787613 GCF_904849725.1 Hordeum vulgare subsp. vulgare | reverse complement strand
ACGAACATCTCCGCCACCCTCGATCCAAAATAGGAAGCCGAGCTCATCCAATTCCTCCGTGAGAACTCGGACGTCTTCTCATGGAAGCCCGCTGACATGCCAGGTGTACCCAGGGAGTTGGCTGAGCACCGACTGCATGTGGATCCTGCTACTCGGCCTGTCCAAGAACGCACAAGAGGAAGGCAATCAGAGAGGAGGTGGCGAAACTTTTGGCAGCCAACTTCATTCGCGAGGTACACCACTCCGAGTGGCTCGCCAATGTTGTTATGGTGCCCAAGAAGGACAAGTCTCTCCGAATGTGCATCGACTTCAAGCATCTCAATAAGGTCTGCCCGAAAGACCATTTCCCGCTCCCCCGCATTGATCAAATTGTCGATTCGACTGCGGGTTGCGAGCGTTTGTCATTCCTTGATGCCTACTCGGGCTATCATCAGATCCATCCGTATGGCCCCGATGAATTAAAAACAGCCTTCATCACCCCATTCGGGTGCTTCTGCTACATCACTATGCCGTTCGGTTTGAAGAATGCAGGAGCAACTTTTATGCGCATGATCCAAAAATGCCTCCTTGACTAGATCGGTCGAAATGTGGAAGCGTATATGGATGATATCATAGTCAAGTCACGCAAAGGTTCCGGCCTGCTGACTGACTTGGCAGAAACATTCGCCAACCTTCATAGGTACGATATCAAGCTCAACCCTGCCAAGTGTTCATTCGGTGTTCCTAGCGGAAAGTTACTCGGTTTCTTCGTTTCCGAACGAGGGATCGATGTCAACCCCGAAAAGATCGGGACCATCGTCCGAATGGAGCGGCCGGTCAGAATACACGATGTTCAAAGGCTTACAGGTTGCCTAGCGGCTTTGAGCAGGTTTATCAATCAACTCGGCAAGAAAGCGCTAGCTCTGTACCGACTCATGAAGAAATCAGATACTTTCGAGTGGACAGACGAAGCCCAAATTGCATTCGACGACATCAAAGCCCTGCTTTCCACCCAGCCGATTCTTACTGCTCCGCTCAGTAAAGAACCCCTTCTTCTGTACATCGCGGCTACAAATCAAGTCGTCAGGACTATTCTCACAGTCGAACGCGAAGAAGAAGGCAAGGCATACAAGGTTCAGCGGCCAGTGTATTATGTCTCCGAAGTCCTGACTCCTTCCAAGCAGAGGTATCCCCATTATCAAAAGCTTATTTACGGGATTTACATGACTGCGAAGAAGGTGGCTCATTATTTCCAAGACCACTCGGTGACCGTCGTTTCTGATGCTCCGTTGTCGGAAATCCTCCACAATCGGGACGCATCAGGCCGAGTGGCGAAGTGGGCAATGGAGATGTTATACTGCGACATCAAGTTCGAGGACAAGAAAGCTATAAAGTCTCAAGCCCTGGCTGACTTCATAGCAGAACGGGTAGAACAACAGCAACCGACCCACATCTACTCGGCTCATTGGACAATGTTCTTCGATGGGTCCAAGATGTTGAATGGCTCCGGCGCTAGCGTTGTGATCAGATCGCCAAAAGGTGACAAACTCAAGTATGTGTTGCAGATGCATTTCGATTCCTCCAACAACGAGGCAGAGTATGAATCTCTCCTTTATGGATTGCGCAAGGCCATCACACTCAGCGTCCGTCGCCTGATGGTCTATGGTGATTCATATTTGGTGGTTAATCAAGTGATGAAGGAGTGGGACGTAAGGAACTCCACCATGACTACATACTACAACGCAGTGAGGAAGCTCGAGAAAAAGTTTGAAGGTCTGGAACTCCACCATGTTCCGCGACGGAAAAACCAAGCAGCTGATGAGTTGGCGAAACTTGGATCCACTCGGAGACCAGTCCCGAGTGATGTCTGCCTCGAGCACCTACACCTTCCCTCAGTTAAAGAAGATCCCTTCACAGAGGAACCAGTACAACCAAAGAGCTCGACAGATCCGACTGAAGTCGAGGTCCCCGCTATGGTTGACTTGATCATGGAGATTCTCGCTATCATCCCCGATTGGACTCTGCCGTTCATTGCGTACATCCTAAGGCGAGAATTACCAGAAGATGAGGTCCAAGCCAGACAGATTGTCCGCAGGTCGAAGTCGTTCACCGTCATTGATGGCCAGTTGTACAAAGAAAGTGTTTCAGGCGTCATTCAATGATGCATCTCCCCTGAGGAGGGGCAGTTAATCCTGGAAGAAATACACTCGGGAACTTGCGGTCATCATGCCTCCTCAAGAGAAATCGTCGCCAAAGCATTCAGAGCTGGTTTCTTGTGGTTGCAGGCGAATGAAATGGCGAAGGATATGGTAGACCGATGCGAAGGCTGTCAGTTCTACTCGAACAAGTCTCACAAGCCAACGTCTGCGCTGAAGACAATCCCCCTTGTTTGGCCGTTTGCAGTGTGGGGATTAGATACAGTCGGTCCATTCAGGACAGGCCAAGGTGGATTCACACATCTGTTGGTGGCAGTTGACAAGTTCACCAAGTGGATTGAAGCCAAGCCCATCAAGAAACTCGACGCCCTTACGGCCATCAAGTTTGTGAGGGACATCATCTCCAGATTCGGGGTACCGCACAGCATAATCACTGACAATGGCACAAACTTTGACTCGGACAGATTCAAAGGTTTCTGTACAGGCCAAGGTATCCGAGTGGATTTTGCATCTGTGGCGCATCCCCAAACAAACGGGCAAGCAGAGCGGGCGAATGGACTTATTCTTCAAGGCTTGAAGCCTCGACTCCAGCGGGAAGTTGGACATGATGCCGGCGCATGGGTCATCGAGCTGCCTTCGATGTTATGGGGCCTCCGCACAACTCCAAATAGATCTACAGGGCGATCCCCGTTCTTCCTCGTTTACAGAGCAGAGGCGGTCCTTCCGAGTGACTTGCTTCACAACGCTCCACGAGTCGAACTCTTCTCCGAAGCCGAAGCAGAGCAAGCCAGGCAAGACGGAGTGGATCTTCTAGAAGAGGATCGCGAGATGGCACTGACTCGCTCAACCATTTATCAACAAGATCTGTGGCGATTTCACGCGCGGCACGTCAGGAGTCGTACATTCCAAGCAGGCGACCTGGTGCTCCGAGTGGATCAACAGAGACCCCACAAGTTGGCTCCCGCTTGGGAAGGACCCTTCATCATCTCCAAGGTGCTGAACAACGGAGCATATCGACTCTACAACCTCGACAGGGAAACAGATGAGCCGCGAGCATGGAACGGAGATCTCCTGAAGTGCTTCTACACGTGACCGCCGAATGGGGCAATGTAAAGAACAAGTATCATTGAAGTAATACAAAGCAGATTGATATTTTGCAGATTCAAGATTCTTCCGCGTTGGCAGACTCCGGTCTCAAAAAAAACTTAGCTGCGATACAGGATCGCCTAAGTAGAAACTTTCTCCGAGTGTGCACTAAACATCACACTCGGGGACTTAGCTGCGATCCAGAATCGCCTAAGTACAGACTTTCTCCAAGTGTGCACTAAACGTCACACTCGGGGACTTAGCTGCGATCCAGAATCGCCTAGGTACAAACTTTCTCCGAGTGTGCACTAAACGTCACACTCGGGGACTTAGCTGCGATCCAGAATCGCCTAAGTACAAACTTTCTCCGAGTGTGCACTAAACGTCACACTCGGGGACTTAGCTGCGATCCAGAATCGCCTAAGTACAGACTTTCTCTGAGTGTGCACTAAAGGTCACACTCGGGGACTTAGCTGTGATCCAGAATCGCCTAAGTACAGACTTTCTCCGAGTGTGCACTAAACGTCACACTCGGGGACTTAGCTGCGACCCAGAATCGCCTAAGTACAGACTTTCTCCGAGTGTGCACTAAACGTCACACTCGGGGACTTAGCTGCGATCCAGAATCGCCTAAGTACAAACTTTCTCCAAGTGTGCACTAAACGTCACACTCGGGGACTTAGCTGCGATCCAGAATTGCCTAAGTACAAAAATTGTCTCCGAGTGCGCACTAAACGTCACACTCGAGGACTTAGCAGCGATCGAGAATCGCCTAAGTAAAAAAGCTTACTTCGAGTGTATCCTCGAGATCCACTCGGAGGCTTAGCAGACCCTCATTGAGGCTCATGTGAATGTCGAGACAACTGACAACTACATGAGTATCAACTCGCTCCGAGTGCGCACGACATGCCGCACTCGGGGACTTACCTGCGATCCAGAATCGCCTAAGTAAAAAGCTTCCTTCGAGTGTATCCTTGAGATCCACTCTGAGGCTTAGCAGACCCTCATTGAGGCTCATGTGGATGTCGACACAACTGACAACTACATGAGTACCAACTCGCTCCGAGTGCGCACGAGATGCCGCACTCGGGGACTTAGCTGCGATCTAGAATCGCCTAAGTAAAAAGCTTCCTTCGAGTGTATCCTCGAGATCCACTCAGAGGCTTAGCAGACCCTCATTGAGGCCCACGTGGATGTTGAGACAACTGACAACTACATGAGTATCAACTCGCTCCGAGTGCGCACGACATGCCGCACTCGAGGACTTAGCTGCGATGCAGAATCGCCTAAGTAAAAAAGCTTCCTTCGAGTGTATCCTCGAGATCCACTCGGAGGCTTAGCAGACCCTCATTGAGGCTCATGTGGATGTGAAGACAATTAACAATTACATGCTCCGCATGTTTGCCATTGGCTTCACCAAGAAACGCCAAACAAAAACCACGAGCTCAAATCGTGTCAGAAAATAAATTTGGCGAAAGAACAGCAAAATATTCGATTCGAATTCAACGTTGGATCTACAATAGTCGGCTCGGTGTGGATCAAGCTTACCCACACCGAACCACGAATGTGACGGCCAACAGCAGTGGCCCAAGTTTGATACAGATACCACTCGGCATACCGAGGTAAAGTTTTTCAAGCGTCATCAGGACTGGCAGCAGGACTGGCAGGCTCCACAAAAGTGTCAAGGTCGATCACGTCTGCGATGCGAGTGGCAGTCTCAAGGAAGGTCTCCATGAAATCTTCGAATCGAAGCTTCTTGGTGTTGGAAGGTCTCCATGAAATCTTTGAATCGAAGTGGTCAAGGAAGATCACGTCTGCGATGCGAGTGGCATTCAGATTCTCTTCGCGAGCTTCCTTGCAGTGCACTCGAACCAGCAATAGCGCCACGTCCGCACCACAGCGAGCGGCAGATTTCTTCCATGTGCACTCGGTTCGGGATGTCCTCCAGCCGAGTCATCAACCCTTCTATTTCCTGCCGGGAATCGTCTTCGGGCCACAGCTCCTTGTCGATCCGGCCGATGACTTCTCTCAGACGGCCGATGAAAGGCCCCACTCTGCCAAGGCGAATATGTTCTCGGAGCATGTCCCGATTCGCTTCGTCGCCGAGTGGAACGTTCGGAACAACCGACCGTTCAATGTCGGCTGCTTCAGCCTCAGCATCCAGACAAAAAATCTGCAAAGAAAAGAAGAGCAGAAAGTAAGCGCAGAATGAATTACAAAGTCAAGAAGCACTCCGCAAGAAGCTTACCACCGAGCAGTGCAATCATCTTCCTCCCCCAGTCGTTGACATACTTCTCCTGCGAAATGCATCGACGGTTCATCACCTGCATTTGACCCATCAGTTCACTTCTTTGCCTACCCATTTTCTCAATTTCGGCCACCAATGCCTTGTTGGTCTCCCGGGACTCCTCCAAAGACTTCTCTCGGTCAGCAAGTGCCCCCTTCACACCAGCTAAGTCATTCACAGCTGCCTCAAATTCCGCAGCAAGCTGAATCTTTTCAGCCTTCAGAGCATTGTACGCTGATCCCATTTCGCAAGTCTTCTGCAAATCAGCGCGAAGAAGAGATCAGACCCATTCAACAAGGAAGATAATAAAAGTTCAAAGTTCTTCAGACCCCTGCCGACGCAAGCAATCGACAGCGGTCTCGGGGACTACACCCAGTGGGTTCACTAAGAGTGACCCCACTAGCATGAAGCTCAAACAGGTCCGCCCTATTGAGCTACATAACAAAAACAAGCCTATGAGGCTACTACTACCCGACCTGAGTAAAATTACTCTCGGGAACTACTTCCAGTGGGTGCACTCGGAGTGCCCCCACTGGTATCATTCGGACATATTAGTTCTGATCCGATCAAGTCAAGGAAAATGTATATAAAGACAACTGCCGGTGCAAGCACTCGACAGAAGTCTCGGGGACTACACCCACTGGGTTCACTCGGAGTGAACCACACTGCAAAATAATCCTACTGTATCCGAGTATATTGCTTAAACTCCCAGCGGGTTACAAGAGGAAAGCAAATACTTACTAGCGCACTTACTCGGATTTCATCCCGGAGCTCCAAGCTTCTCTTGTACAAAGATGCGACGGAGTCATACGCCCCCTTGGCATCACCCGCCATCAACTCCACCTGAACCATGGCCGCCTTGGCGACTCCCACTTGATCTTCCGGGAGGTGTTGGGCGTTGTACTGGACGGTCGACGGACCCGGCACGACAGGAGACTCCTGGGGCATCCCAAGTCCTGCTCCAGTCGGTTCAGCCGCGATGAGCACCGTCTCAGTCGACGGCATCGTCTCGGTCGGCGGTGCGTCCATGGCGGGGGCGGTAGCAGATGGAACAACCTCAAGGACAGGCACCGAAGCTTGCCCGGACCTCTTCTGGTCATCCTCCTCCAGATGAATCACCTCAGAAGGAAAAATCCCGACTGTACAACGTGAGACCACGGAAAAAGGGCAAGATTAAAGACAGAATTCGCGAAACAATAATGCAAACTCTCGGAGTCGTCACGACGTACCTTGCTGGGATGTGGCAACGTTATCCGTATCCATGGGACCGTCTTCCTGGCGTGGCAGAGAGGTGGCGGAGGTAGCAGCTCTGTCGAGTAAAATCCACTCGACCGATAAGCATGAGTTCAGTCAAATACTGAAAGAAGATAGGAGAACAAGACACTTACGCTGAGGCAACAGGAACAGCAATCCTCATCCGAGGCAAATCTTTCCGAGGCTTGGATCCACTCGGTTTGGCCACCTTGGAAGGTTGGTCCGTGGGCTCGGCAGCAGTGTCCCTGGTCCTCTTTGTGCTCCGAGCACTCGGATCCTCGGGAGTAGCTGGCAAGGCACTCGGAACCATGGGAGGAGCTGGCGAGGCACTCGGGGCCGCTCGAGGAGCCGACGGAGTCACGGGTTCGTGACGGCGCTTAGTTCTAGGCTCTGGTGGTGGGGGTGGCGAGCTCTGCTCCCCAACTTCCGCCCCCCCCCCCCTCTTCTTCGGTCTCCTCCTCCGTCTCCCCACTGTCGGAGACGTACTCGACGCTGTCCACGCTGTCCACGCTGCCCTCTTGGCTGCCTTCCTCTTCGTCAGCCGGATTCCCGTTCGAGACGGGAGAATATCAGTTGGTCCACGCCTGCACAAGATACAGTTGACAACATCAGACGTCAGACGGTGATGCAAGAAGAAGCGGCAAATCTAAGGGAATTGTAAGCACTCGGCAAGATATGCTCACCTCATTCGGAGGAGGGTTGTCAGCGCGGAAGGGCTTCACTCGCCGGGCTCCTCTGGGGTTATCGCAGGCGCCTGTGATGCCGCGAACCCACGCCGTCACAACCTCCCCGGTCACGCATTCGGGATGAGTCCGAGTGGAGTCCCCAGGCCCCGCGTAGTGCCACATGGCGTGGTGTCGAGCTTCCAGAGGCTGGATGCGCCGGCCCAGAAAAGTCTCCAGCAGATCCGTGCCAATGACTCCCTTGCGGACGACATCTATCAGAGCTTCGACCAGAGGTTGTATCTGGATCTTTTCCATCTTCGTGAGCACAAGCTGCCTGGGCGGAGCCGGTCGGTCTAGACTAAAAGGTGGCAGCCCAGTTGCGGCATTCGGACAGACGACGTATTGGCAATAGAACCAAGTCGACTGCCAGTTCTTGACGGACTCGGACAACTGAAGAGCGGGGTAGCTACTTTTGCTTTTCTTCTGGAAGCCTAAGCCCCCGCAAAGCTGGAGGATATGAGTTTTGTCGTCCGACTGGCTAAGTTTTTTGACGGTTTGGGATCTAGCGGAGAAGATGTACTTAAAGAGCCCCCAATGGGGAGGACAACCGATAAAGCACTCGCAAAGCACGACGAATGCAGAAAGATGAGCTATCGCGTTGGGAAGAAAGTGATGGAGCTGCGCCCCGAAGTGGTTCATGATACCTATGAAGAAGGGATGAGGAGGCAGAGAGAAGCCCCGGTACACGTGACTAAGCAGCAAGACGCGCTCCCCCTCCTGGGGCGCCGGCTCCGTCTCGCCCTCCGCCAGCAACCTCCACGACTTGTTGGCGATCATACCTTGCTCCACCAGCTCCAGCAGGTCGTCCGTCGTCACGGTGAAGGGGAGGAAATCCCCCTCGATCCAACCCGCCGGCAATGCCCACTATCGCCGCTGAGCAGGAGCCGCCGCCTTCTTCTTCTTCTTCTGCGACTCGAGCTTGCTCGTTTGCCCCTTCGTCATGGTGGAGGCTGCAGATCCGCAGGGGAGGAGAGGAAAGAGGAGGCTTGGAGTGCGCAGGGAGCTACGGGAGAAGCGGGGCGAGTGTGAGTAATCAGGAGAGCACAACGAGAAACCCTCGCTAGGGAGGTTTAAATAAGCTTCCGACTGGGTCACTAACAGGTGGCCCCGAAATCTTATCCCCCGACCGGCTGCTGCGATATTAGTGGAGGACATGAAGGCGCGGTAATCGAGGCGGCAGAAACTACTCGATGACGATGCCGTCATCCCCGCTGAGCGCGCGGCAACCGAAATTTGTGGATCCCGGAAAATCCGCCGCTGTCAGTTGACCGGTCACGTCGAAAGATTCCGCGGAAGCACTCGGTCTCTGATGGTTCGTTTCACAGATATATCCACTCGGATCACTGGTCAAGAGGATAAAATGGATCGAGGCAAACCACGCCAAAGTCACATCCATACCAGTCGGGTCCGCATTCCAGGCATCACTTCGTCATTCCAACCCCGATCCATTCGGGGACTAATGATGGGGTCATAGTCCCAGGGTAGGGTCATAGGCATGCCCTATAGGTCCTACCCAAGGACTACCCTTCTTAAGGGACAAGGCCCTTAGTCAGTTCCGACTGAATTAAGGACTTTCCATCATCTAGTCGGTAATGATTCCCCCCATCATCCAGTCGGAGATGAGCATTCGGAGCGTATTAAACTGCCGACTGGATTCCACTTTGTATATCGTAACCTCCCTGGAGGGCAACGGTCGTACGTTTTCATACACCATTATTAGCATTTAAGGCATACGTTACATGTAACGTATGCATTTATTCGCCACTACTCCACCCCTGTGCACCGGACCGTTGTGAAGGGCAGCGTACTCTATATAAGCCGCCCCTCCCCACTGGTGCAGGGGTTAGCATTTTCACTGTAATCCGTATTTCACTCCACATTAAGCTCCCAAGAGCACTGAGACATAGTACCACTACCGTAGAGGGGCCTGAACTCATAGAACCTCGTCGTAGCTAAGGCTCTGCCCATCCTTTCGTACCCTAGACATCTACTGTCAGACTTATACCCACGACACTGACTGTTTCAAACCCTGCTTTGGGTTGCACTACAAGTCCTTAATGGTAGGGGAGTACTCTTACCCAAAGTTGGTGATATGGTTCTAAAACTATTTTAACTCTTCAAAATCATAAAATAATTATATTATAAATTATTTCCCTATTTTATTTGCATGTCCATTTCTTAGGCCAGAAATGATAATCCTATATGGAAAATTACTTTTCTGCCTTAGAAAAAATTGAGAAAATTTGGAGATACTCAGAGGACATATATTTTCCATACATAAGATTCTCAACCCCTATTTATATTCAAAATATGTGAGCAAACCTGCGAAAATCTATTCTGCCTATTTTGATCTTTTGGAATATTTCCAATAAAATCCCATAAAATTCCAGCAACCTTCCCAAGCTATATTTAGTTGCCACATCAAGTTTCAGCGCATTCCAAGGTGATTTGGTTCACTAAATAATCCAAAACCACTTTATGTCCAAAACCAAGTTGAAACATCTTGGAGGAGTCTCTACCAAAAATGGGATTTGCAGGAGGTAATCTACCAAAAATGGGATTTGCAGGAGGTAATCTACACACATTCCCTTTGGAAGGGACAGATCTGCCATTTGGGGTGATTTCTAGTTTCCATTGCCAAACTCGCCCAATGAGGCTCAAATCTGGTGAAGTACCTTATTTCTTCATCAAAGTTAATCCTGTTAACTCTCACCACCAGTGGTGAGGTGTTGCTATCCCATACACATGTCGAACATCTTCTGCCATATTAGCAAAGCAGCCCCTACCCCACTCCACACTTAAGCTCTTCCCTCCAAACTCTTTGACCAAGCAGCCAAAACCACTCCCCAACAGCACGAGAGTGGCCCCTCTTTGAATCCAAACAAAAGGCCCCAAAGTCCTCATTCTAGTTTCTAGTCTAGCACTCACATCTTCTCTTTCCTCTCCTCCCATGGGCAACAGTGAGCCCCTCGGCTCTCAAACGGCTAGGCGTCTTCATGCCAAGCCCCAAGACAGCCCAGACAAGGCCAAAGCGCCCAGAGCGTGCCAGCATGCCGTGGCATGCCAAAACTGCACTCTAGCACTGTGTTGGGCACACCTAAAGCTAAGGTGGCCAGCCCGGCCGGTTCAAGCTTCCCCATGTTGCCATTTCGAGTCCCCGACCCCCTCTCTGCATCAGGGAAGCTCCAGGGACCCTCCTACCCTGCTTTGTTGACCGGAGCGACGCGTGCCCACGCACTCTAGATCCACCAGAAGACCTTCGACATGCGTGCGCGCTCCTCCTCGCTCTATCTCCCTCTCAGTGGGTCACGCAGGTCCTAAACCACTTTCGCATACCGTGGTTTCGACCCCGAAGGCTCACTTCTCCTCCTCCGATCTGTGGTGAAACCACCGGCGCCACCGGCTCGGTAGATTGTTGAGAGATTATAAATAGGGCCGGCCCCTCGCTCCAGCACCTACATCCCACCTCTCCAGAGCCTAAATTCCACCCTAGCCTCTCCATTTGAGCACAACGAACTCCTGTGCCCGAGATCGACTGAGGCCCCGCCGCTTCGGAGCTTCGTCGATCTTGGGCTATGGGCCAGCTCCAGTGATCCTTTAACCTCCTACGGATCCAATCAACCCCAGGGAGCTTCCCCATCACCTCCCCGAGCTTATCTGCACCCGTAGCACCTAGTTTATCGACCTCCTGAAACTGCTCCACCGTAGCCTCCTCGTTGCCTGTGAACCACGGCCTCCCCGTCGACCCCTCGACCATCAACAGGTAGACGACGGTGAGCTGAACCCATTTCTGCCATTGGTTGGGCTCGAGGCCGTCGGCAGCCTCGGCGGCGTGTCTCTCCTCCTCTCTGTCCCGAGGTGGAAGACGACCACCGACAGGTGGGGCTCACCTGTCGGTGGCTCTTGTCTCCCCTCTCTCTCCTCTCTGCCATTGACCACACGGCCCCGTGCGTCAGGTTTGAACCTGGCCGCGCGTGTGCTTGGGCTGCCTGGCTGGCTGGCTAGCTGGGCCGACCCAAGCCACACACCGAGCTAGGCCTGAGCCCCAACCCCTTTTCTTTTTCTGTTAAATCTGTTTTTCATAGTTTTTTATAAAAATAATTATTCAATATAATTTTATTAATTTTCCACCATAACTCTTCTAAAAATGAGTAGTACTTAACACAGCCTTTGTACAAATTTTTGAAACAACTTTTTGTTTTATAATGATTAAAAAGGGTCATTTGGAATAGTTTTGCTTCTGTTAAAATGATTTCAAAAATAATCCTATCACTAAAACCAGAGACAAATATTTTTAAAATAAAAATATGGATTTATCAGAATTAAAGAACATTTTTAAAGTGAGTTTGTGGTCTATTTTTGAGTGAGCTACTTATTGCTTTTTATTTATTACGACGATAGAAACCACGTTTGACGATGGAGGTGGAATTGAAGACCCCGAAGACCCCGGATACTTAGCTGATCAAGGCCAGCAGCCCTTTTACCATGTTTGAGCATATGTTATATTGCATGCTAAGTAGAGCAAATATTTCCATTGTATATGATCATAAGTATAGGTAAATCATTGTTATGATGTTACCGATGGCTCCTCTGGAGCACTTGCATGATCCTACCACCTATGAGGGTCACGCTAACATCATGTTGACAAGTAGAGCTAAGCATAGTAGAAGCATGAGCATGATGATGGTAATATCAGAGGTTTATATAAACCCCGCCGGGTGCCACTAATGCCCGAGGGTGATGATGAGATAGGTGGCCTCTTTTGGAGAAGTGGTGCATCGGGTGTATTTTGGTGTGAGTGGTTTCGGAAATGGGATTAGATTTATGAAGTGTCGATCATCCCAACCTTACATGTGCGACCATGTTACCCCTTTATGGGACTGGGCTTTCTTGATTACTCTGCTCGGTGCTAGCAAAGAGCCACATTACTAGTGGCGGGAGTGATGTGTGGTCACTCTCGTGACGGGGTCGTGCTAGGTAGGGCGACTATGTCGTTTTTACGTGTTCCGGGCACACCGTTGGTCCCCGCATGGATGATACTGTTCAGAGTCGATGCTCGTAAGACGTACAACATGTGGTCTAGGTACCAATCAGGTGGATCTTTTTGTCTAGTATCGTCACGGGAAGGCATTGATCGGGTACTTACCTCGGGTATGTTATATACCGCGAGTCGTGGATGACACGGATCTCGTGGGTACAGCGTACAACCTGTGCAAAGTGTAAAACTATTCGAATAGTCGTGTCCACGGTCAAGGACAGTTGGGTAATCCTTCTTAAACTACGTCCAGTCGTTTCCGCATAAACCAAGTGTGTGTATGTGTGTGTGTGTGTGTGTGTGTGTGTGTGTGTGTGTGTTTAAAAGTGTTATCTAAGAAAGAGTTGATATGACCAAGTTTGGTGACTTGGCATATCGGGTGAACCCGGAGTGTTCAGCCATTAACAGATATATTGATATATGTAACCTGTTCTTCTAAATATCATCTAGCTTATGTTGCACATCCATGATCGTATTTAATTATAGTCAAACTGCTACCCACCAATACTGCATATTACTTGTTATTGCACTGTTCATACCATGGGTTGTTTGCGAGTACATTCAAAGTACTCATTGGCTTGCCACTGGTTATATTATTGACCAGACATGGAAGCACCGGAGTTTGGAGAAGAGTACATCATCGGAGACGGCCCTGCGAACTAGGACGCTTCCCAGTCAGAATGCATGTTGGTGTAGGCTGATGGCATGGGCACCCTCTTAGCCCTAAGATTTCCGCTACTAGCTCTATCAGTGAGATTTGGCCTTATAGGCCCTACCTTGTAAACTTGACCTTATTGGTCATGTGTTGTAATATTTCGGTACTTGGATGTAAGACTCTTATTATTCAGCATTTGTGTGTTCGGTGACCATTGATCTGTGGGATCACTAAGCACGTTCATTCGACGATCTCGACTCGTAAGTTGGGGTCCCCATAGAGCTGGTATCAGAGCCATCCTGACTGTAAGAAAGCTTAGGTAGCACGGACAATAGCCGAGAAGATTAGTGCACTTAGCCCTTACACTTGAGATTTTCTTCACCCACCAAAAATTTCTAATCCTCTCCTACAACCTTGTAGATGGACGCCGTACCTGAGATGCTTCTGTAGACGGGCTTTCCCCTACTTTTGAGAGATAGCCTCGAGAAGTGTCAAGTATGCCGCATGCTCATCTTCCTCTACCACGAGCACTGGGTCAACGCCAACACCAAGGAATATCACGTGGACGTGATAGTGAAGGATAACGACTCCCCAACTAGTTGGTTCTTTGAACGACCACAGATGGAGAATCTGACGTTGCAGTGGAGACAGCCGCACGAGAGGTGCTCCTGCGTCACTGCGACATCCCTCTAAAGATGGCTAGCGAGCCAGCTACTCGTCACCTGCCTTTTATTAAGGACGGGATTGACGGGAGTTGGACACTCAACCCATCTTCAGAGGACGGGACGCCACTAAGATTTCAGACCTACTTCAACTTCTCTTCTGACACCTTGACTCACCTTCTGATCAAGGAGTCGATGACGCTTTGCCAAGAACTGCACCAAGTTAAGGACGTACATCGCCTAGCGAAGATGAATACCCGCAAGATCAAGAAGGAAGGAGCACCCGGAGGACAGTCAGCCATTGCCTTCCGAGGAGGAACACCATCGCTCCAGGCCACTCCTATTCAGAGTTGCCGTCTGACCACGGAAGAGTACACTGAGCTCCTCACCGCTTCACCGACTAAGAGACGCCGTGATGGACCACTTCCGTCTCCCACACCTCTAAAAGAGGAATGTACCGATGAGGATGAAGAGGAAGACCCTGTAGAGCCTGCCTACGAGACCGAGGAGTTCGCCGCTTAGGAGTACGACTTAGGCAATTAGGAGTCTTCCCCAAGCGTACTTGAGTCCATGTATCGGCTCATGTGAACCATGAGTGTTGTGTGAACTTTATGATGCAAGCCGCATTTCTGCCTTAGGCAGCTTGTGAGCAACTACATCACTTGTTTCAATTTAATGCATTAGATTTCCAAAAACCTTTGTTTAAAACTCTCACACTAGCACAGGACCAAACCACCTTATTTAGAGCATCATCCATTTTGATTCCCAGCCAATTCGGCATGTTGACCTGTCTACTCCCCTAACAGGATGGTGATTTCAACCCGCACGAGCACCTTCGGCAACCCCGGATCTGCCTCCTCTGTCCAGCAGCAGGGAACCGGTGGGAACGCTCAAGCTGGAGATCACCACATGCAGCAGCAAGGCGATGTTCCTCCGCCACCGCCTCCTCCGGACAACCTGACTGTGGCTCAGTTCCTCCAAGCTCTCCAGAGGAACGTCAAGCCAATAATGCCACCATCCAACAGCTGGCTGAAGTCTTGGTGAACAATTCGCCGCAAAACAGAAATGTCAACGGTCCCTCTACTCTATCTGAGTTTATGCGGACTACGCCTCCTATATTCACAGAGACAACTGAATCCTTGGATGCCAATGAATGGATCCATACTATCGAAGACCTCCTCGTGCTGGTCAAGTGCATCGATGATCGTGAGAAAGTCCTTTATGCTTCTCACTGTCTCAGAGGAACGGCCAGAGCTTGGTGGGACGGGTTCCAGATCATGCGAGTAGGGCAAGCTATCACTTGGACAGTATTCATGGAGGGATTCCGCGCTGCTCACATTCCTCCTGGAATGATGACCATTAAGAAGCGGGAATTCCGAGCTTTAAGGCAAGGCAGTGGAACCTTCAAGGAGTATATGCAAAAGTTTAACCTCCGCAAAAGTGGAACGCTTTATGGAAGGACTACAGCAGTCACTCCAGTATCAACTGGTTGTTTGCGAATGCCGGACCTTCTGCGATCTAGTTAACAAGACTCTCAAGTTGGAGGATAAGCGGCGTGAAATGGACGACACCCGTAAGTGCAAGCTGATGGGAAGTGGGGGGGCCTAGTCACCCTAAACCACGCCCATGGCAGCCGGCTCCAGCAAGACCCAGTTATCAACAACAGTAGTACAGGGCGCCAACATTTCGCCAGAACTACCAGCCTCAGCAGCAAGTCAACACCAAGCCAACATTCAACCCACCAAACAACAGTGGAGTCAAGACCAACATCCCGAGACAGGTTACCTGTTTTGGATGTGGACAAGATGGGCACTATTCCAGGCAGTGCCCCAACAAGAAGCCCGACGCACCGCACCCCAATGCGCCAAATCAGGGACAAGGTCATGGAGCACCAGGCACGAACCCAGGCCCTCGGAATCAGCGGTACCACAGCAGGGGACGTATTAATCACATCTCTGCAGAAGAAGCACAGGAAGACCCTGACTGCATTATGGGTACGTTCCTCGTCAACTCCACCCCAGCAACATTATAGTTTGATTGTGGTGCTTCACATTCTTTTGTTACTCAGAAGTTTGCGGAAAAATGTGGTTTGAAGCTTACCCTACTTAACGGGAAAATGGCAGTACATACCCCGGGAGCAGTGCTAAGGACCAACCTAGGATGTATAGGAGTCCGGATCAATATTAGTGGGATAAGCTTCTCAGCAGATCTCATCGTCATTAAGTCGCAAGGCTTAGAAGTGATCCTTGGGATGGATTGGTTGGCCAAGCACCAGAGCATCTTAGCCTGTACCAACAGGACTATTACCATGACAAGCGACCAAGGGGTCAAAGTCAAGTATGTCCCTGAGCCTACATCCACTCAAGTCTCGCGGGTAAATTGCCTATCGGGAGAAGAGCTGGATCGAGTGTCGATCGTCTGTGAATACCCGGACGTCTTTCCTGATGAGCTACCAGAAATGCCTCCTGACCGTGACATCGAGTACATCATTGAGCTCATGCCCGGGTCAAGGCCTATTTATAAGAAGCCTTATAGGATGGGATCCGAAGAGCTAGTAGAGTTGAAGAAGCAGTTGGATGAGCAACTTGGGAAAGGGTTCATTCGTCCGAGTGCATCACCTTGGGGATCACCTATTTTGTTCGTGTCTAAGAAGGATGGGACTATTAGACTGTGCATCGATTACCGTTCTCTCAATGAAGTCACGATCAAGAACAAGTACCCACTCCCCAAGATTGAAGACATGTTTGACCAGTTAAATGGAGCCAAGGTATTTTCCAAGACCGATCTCCAATCAGGATATTACCAACTGAAGATCCGACCCAAAGGCATACCCAAGACTCCATTCGTGACCCAGTACGGTCTATACGAGTGCACCGTCATGTCATTTGGGTTGACAAATGCCCTGGCCTACTTCTTGTACCTCATGAACAAGGTCTTCATGGAATACCTGGACAAGTTTGTCATCATTTTCAGAGATGACATATTAATCTTCTCCAATTCCGAAGAAGAACATGAGAAACACTTGAGGCTAGTGCTGGTGAAGCTTCGAGAGCACCAATTTTATGCTAAATTCAGCAAATGCCAATTATGGCTGCACGAAGTTGGATTCTTGGGTCATACCATGAAGGCAAATGGATTGGCGGTCGATCCCTCCAAGATTACTACGGTAACCAACTAGGAGTCGTCAATCGAGGTGAAGGAAGTTAGGAGCTTCCTTAGACTCGCATGATATTACCACAGGTTCGTAGAAGGATTCTCCCGCATCGCTCGACCCATGACTCAGCTCTTAAAAAAAGGAAAGAAGTTTGAATGTACGCCGGAGTGTGAAGTAAGCTTCCAGGAGTTGAAGAAGAGATTGACTATTACCCCGGTATTGGCTACTCAAGATATCAGCAAGGAGTTTGAGATATATTGTGATGCCTCCAGAACTGGGCTCGGTGGAGTCTTAATGCAAGACGGCGGGGTCGTTGCATATTTGTCATAGCAACTGCGCCCGCATGAGGAGAACTATGCCACCCATGATCTCGAGTTGGCAGCAGTAGTGCATGCCCTGAAGACATGGCGACATTACCTTCTCGGGAAGCGTTATGAAATATACACTCACGACAAAAGTCTGAAGTATATCTTTACTCAAAGGGAATTGAATATGAGGCAAGGAAGATGGTTGGAGTTAATCAAACACTACGACATCAGCATTCAATACCACCCTAGTAAGGCCAATATGGTGGCAGATGCCTTAAGCCGGAAGGACAACACCTTGAATGTTATGCTCAAGGAAAGGCTACCCGCCTTGTATGAAGAGATGGAAAGCTTCGGGCTGGAGCTCGTTGAACCAGGATTCCTAGCTAACCTCGAAGTCAAACCAACACTCGCAGACGACATGAAGGAGGCCCACAAGGGGTACAATAGCATGAAAGGCATCAAGAAGAAGATCCGGGAAGGAAAAGCCCCAGAATTCTTGGTGGATGAGCAAGGAGTAGTGTGGTTTGGGAAACGTTTACGCGTACCAAACAAGGCGGAACTCAAGGATCTGATCCTACAGGAAATCCATGGCATACCCTACTCTATTCACCCCGGTGGCACAAAGATGTATGAAGACCGCCGAGAAAGATTCTTGTCGCACGGCATGAAGAGAGAAATAATGTCCTATGTTGCCAAGTGCGACGTGTGCGAGCGAGTCAAAGCTGAACACCAACGACCTGCTGGACTGCTACAACCTCTCCAGGTGCCTGAATGGAAGTGGGACCGAGTCGACATGGACTTCGTCACCGACTTTCCTAGGTCCAGCAGAGGCCATGACTCTATATGGGTCATCGTCGACCATTTGACCAAGGTGTCTCACTTCATCCCGGTCAGTACCACCTATGGGGGCGACAAGCTGGCTAGCCTCTACATTGAGCGTAGTGTGAGCCTTCATGGAGTTCCTAAGGAAATCATATCTGACTGAGACATGCACTTCACCTCGAGATACTGCAAGAAGTTCCAAGAAGCTCTCGTAACCAAGCTCTCTTTCAGCACCGCCTTCCACCCACAGAAGGGCGGACATACGGAGCGAGTAAACCAGATACTCGAAGATATTCTCCGCGCTTGTGTCTTGGCACTTGGTACCAAATGGGAAGACTGTCTGCCGTTCGCTGAGTTCTCATACAACAACAGCTACCAGTCCGGTCTCCAGATGGCCCCATTTGAAGTTTTATACGGAAGGAAGTGCCACACTCAACTCAACTCATCCGAAACCGGCGAAGGATTGATTTTCGGGCCAGAAGTTCTGCAAGAGGTAGAAGATAAGGTGCAGATTGTCCGAGAAAACTTGAAGTCAGCCAAGTCACGACAAAAGAGCTATGCGGATTCTCACCGAAGAGAAGTGGAGTTCATTCCCGGAGACCAGGTGTACCTTCGCGTCACACCTCTCATGGGAACCAAGCATTTCCACGTCAAGGGGAAACTTGCTCCAAGGTTCATTGGACCTTTTAAGATCACGGCAAGGCGTGGAGAAGTTGCTTATCAATTGGAACTACCTCCGGAATTTTCGGGTGTGCACAACATCTTCCACGTGTCACAACTCTGGAAGTGTATACAAGCGCCAAACCGCCCAGATCTATATAAGGACATTGACCATGAGGCCATCGACCTCCAGCCAGATCTCACTTATCGTGAGAGGCCAATCCGCATTTTGGATGAAGCACAGCGTTGCACCAGAAGCCGCACCATCAAGTATTTCAAGGTTCAGTGGAGCAACCACACCGATGCAGAAGCAACATGGGAGCGTGAACACTATCTTCGATCCGAATTTCTGTACCTTTTTAGCACCTAGCTTACGAATCTCGGGGACGAGATTCTTGTAAGGGGGATAGGTCTGTCACACCCTGTTTTCACCTCACCTTCACTTTAGTTAAAAAATATAAGTTTATTAAAACTTTTCAAAAAAAATGATGTGAATGCCATGGTTGCCATTGTATGCTTGTATGCCTGATTGAGTGATATCAAAAACTAAATTTTTCATAAAATAAATATTATCAAAAATCTTTTTTGTTATTTCTGACTCTTTCAAACCCTTCTTTGGGTTGCACTACAAGTCCTAATGGCAAGGGAGTACTCTTACCCAAAGTTCGTGATCTGGTTTTAAAACTATTTTAACTCTTAAAAATCATAAAATAATTATTTTATAAATGATCTTATAAATTATTTTCCTATTTTATTTGCATGTCCATTTCTGAGGCTAGAAATGATAATCCTATATGGAAAATTACTTTTCTGCCTTAGAAAAATCTGAGAAAATTTGGAGATACTCACACGACATATATTTTCCATACATAAGATTTTCAACCCCTATTTACATTCAAAATATTTGAGCAAAGATTGAAAACCTATTCTCTGTGTTTTGATCTTTTGGAATATTTCCACACGAAATATTTACAATAGAATCCCATAAAATTCCAGCAACCTTCCCAAGCTATATTTAGTAGCCACATCAAGTTTCACCTCATTCTAAGGTGATTTGGTTCACTAAATAATACCAAACCCCTTTCTGTCCAGAACCAAGTTGAAACATCTCTACATTGCAAAGTTTATCCAAATGGGTTGAAACTTTGCAGGAGTGTTCAACACCCCAAATGAGGAGTCTGTGCCAAAAACGGGATTCGCAGGAGGTAATCTACCCACATTCCCTTTGGAATGGACATATGTGCCATTTGGGGGGTGATTTCTAGTTCGCATTTCCAAACTCATCCAATGAAGCTCAAATTTGGTGAAGTACCTTATTTATTCATCAAAGTTAATCATGTTAACTCTTACTACCACTAGTGTGGTGTTGCTATCCCAAATACCTCTCGAACACCTTCTACCATATTAGCAAAGAAGCCCCTACCGCGCTCCACACTTAAGATCTTCCCTCCAAACTCTTTGACCAAGCAGCCTAAACAATTCCCCAACTGCAGGAGAGTGGCACCTCTTTGAATCCAAGCAGAAGGCCCCAAAGTCCTCATTCTAATTTCTGGTCTAGCACTGGCATCTACTCTTTCCTCTCCTCCCATGGGCAATAGTGAGCCCCTTGGCTCCCAAACGGCTAGGCATCTTCAGGCCAAGCCCCAGGACAGCTCAGACAAGGCCAAAGCGCCCCAAAGCGCGCCAGCATGCCATGGCATGCCAAAATTGTGCTCCGGGCATGCTGCTAGGCGCACCCGAAGCTAAATTTGCCAGCACGGTCGGTTCGAGCCTCCCCTGTTGCCATTCCGAGTCCCCGACCACCTCTCTGCGTCAAGGCAGCTCCAGGGCCCCTCCTCCCTCGCTCTGTTGACGAGAGCGAC
This sequence comes from Hordeum vulgare subsp. vulgare, assembly GCF_904849725.1. NCBI lineage: Eukaryota > Viridiplantae > Streptophyta > Magnoliopsida > Poales > Poaceae > Hordeum > Hordeum vulgare. The sequence continues at coordinate 419,766,968 of NC_058523.1, read as the reverse complement.
ACGTGCCCACGCGCGCCAGATCCACGAGAAGACCTTGGCCACGCGTGCGTGCTCTTCCTCGCTCTCTCTCCCTCTCGGTGGGTCACGCAGGTCCTAAACCACGTCCGCGTACCGTGGTTTCGACCCCGAAGGCTCACTCTCCTGTTGCGAGCTACGGCGAAACCACCGGCGCCACCGGCTCGGTACACCGTCGGGAGCCTATGAATAGGGCCTCCCCCTCGCTCCAGCACATCCATCCCACCTCTCCAGAGCCTAAATTCCACCCCCAGCCTCTCCATTTGAGCACAGCGAGCTCGTGTGCTCAAGATCGACCGAGGCCCCGCCACTTAGGAGCTCCGCTGATCTTCGGCTACGGGCCAGCTCCGGTGCTCCTTTCACCTCCTACGGGATTCTAGCAACCTCAGGGATCTTCCCCGTCACCTCCCCGAGCTTATCCGCACCCGTAGCACCTAGTTCATCGACCTCCCGAAACTGCTCCGCCGTAGTCTCCTCATCGCCGATGAACCAGGGCCTCCCCGTCGACCCCTCGACCACCAGCAGGTAGGCGACGGTGAGCTGAACCCATTTCTGCCTTTGGTTGGGCTCGAGACCGTCGGCAGCCTCGCCGGCGTGTCTCTCCTCCTCTTTTTCCCGAGGTGGAAGACGACCCCGACACGTGGGGCTCACATGTCGGTGGCTCGTGTCTCCCCCTGTCTCTCCTCTCAGCCACTGACCGCACGACCCCGCGCGTCAGGTTCGGACCTGGTCGTGCGCGCGCCTTGGTTGGTTGGCTGGTTGGCTATGTGGGCCGGCCCAAGCCACAGGCCAAACCAGGCCTGAGCCCCAGCCCCTTTTCTTTTTTTGTAAAATCAGTTTTTGATAGATTTTTATAAAAATAATTATTCAATATATTTTTATTATTTTTCCACCATAATTCTTCTAAAAATGAGTAGTATTTAACAAAGCCTTTGTACAAATTTTTGAAACAACTTTCTGCTTTATAATGATTAAAAAGGGTCATTTGAAATAGTTTTGCTTCTGTTAAAATGATTTTAAAAATAATCCTTTCTCTAAAACCAGAGGCAAATATTTTTAAAATAACAATATTGGATTTATCAGAATTAAACCACATTTTTAAAGTGAGTTTGTGGTCTATTTTTGAGGGAGCTACTTATTGCTTTTTATTTATTACGATGATAGAAACCACATTTGACGAATGAGATGGACTTGAAGACCCCGAAGACCCCGGATACTTAGCTGATCAAGGCAAGCAGCCCTTTGATCATCTTTGAGCTTATGTTATATTGCATGCTAAGTAGAGCAAATATTTCCGTTGCATATGATCATAAGTATCGGTAAATCATTGATATGATGTTACCGATGGCTCCTCCGGAGCACTTGCATGATCCTACCACCTATGAGGGTCACGCTAACATCATGTTGACAAGTAGAGCTAAGCATAGTAGAAGCATGAGCATGATTATGGTAATATCAAAGGTTTATGAAAACCCCGTCGGGTGCCACTAATGCCCGAGGGTGATGATGAGATAGGTCGACTCTTTTTTAGAAGTGGTGCACCGGGTGTATTTTGGTGTGAGTGGTTTTGGAAATGGGATTAGATTTATGATGTGTCAATCGTCCCAACCTTACATGTGCGACCATGTTACCCCTTTGTGGCACGGGGCTTTGTTGATTACTCTCGTCCGTGCTAGCAAAGAGCCACATTACTAGTGGCGGGAGTGATGTGTGGTCACTCTCGTGACGGGGTCGTGCTAGGTAGGGCGACTATGCCATTTTTTCGTGTTCCGAGCACACCATTGGTTCCTGCATGGATGATACTATCCAGAGTCGGTGTTTGTAATACGTACATCATGTGGGCTGGGTACCAATCGAGTGGATCTCTTTGTCTAGTATCGTCAGGGGAAAGCCATTGATCGGGTACTTACCTCGGGTATGTTATATACCGCGAGTCGTGGATGACATGGAAGTTTCTCGGATCTCGTGGGTACAGCGTACAACCTCTATAGAGTGTAAAATTATTCGAATAGTCGTGTCCACGGTCAAGGACAGTTGGGTAATCATGCTTAACCTACGTCTAGTCGTTTCCGCATAAACCAAGTGTGTGTGTGTTTAAAGGTGTTATCTGAGAAAGAGTTGATATGACCAAGTTTGTTCACTTGGCATATAGGGTGAACCCGGAGTGTTCATCCCTTGACAGATATATTGATATATGTAACCTGTCCTTCTAAATATCATCTAGCTCATGTTGCACATCCACGATCGTGTTTAATTACAATCAAACTGCTACCCATCAATACTGCATATTACTTGTTATTGCATTGTTCGTATCATGGGTTGTTTGCGAGTATATTCAAAGTACTCATTTGCTTGCTACTCGTTATACTATTGACCAGACATGGAAGGACCGGAGTTTGGAGAAGAGTACGTCATCGGACATGGCCCTGCGAACTAGGACGCTTCCCAGTCAGAATGCCTTTTGATGTAGGCTGATGGCATGGGCACCCGCTTAGCCCTAAGGTTTCCGCTACTAGCTATATGAGTTTGATTTGGCCTTATAGGCCCTACCTTGTGAACTTGACCTTATTGGTCATGTGTTGTAATATTTCGGTACTTGTATGTAAGACTCTTATTATTCAGCATTTGTGTGTCTGGTGAGCATTTATCTGTGGGATCACTGAGCACGTTCATTCGGCGATCTCGACTCAAAGTCGGGGTCCCCACAGTCGCCTGGCCTTGGCAAAATTCATGGCAGCATCCCACTATCCTTACAATGTCCTGAAGATGCAAGGCCCCATAGGAGTAATCTCCATCTCGTCCTAAAAGAAAGATGTTATCATGTGTGTAGATCAAATGTATGAAGACACGGTGGAAGCTGAAGCCGTACGAGAATCCGCTCCTGCCAGAAGCCAGAAGAAGGAGAAGAATTCTAGCGGAAACACCGGCAAGGACTCCAGGAAGCGCGCCTCCGCGAAGTGCGTTGCACCCATCGATGACCATCTGGAGAGTTCTGCAAGCAGGAAGTCCAATGCCTCCTACCCTGCGAAGATGAAGGTTCCGACAAGGGAGGATGGCTCTGATGGTACATTCACCATCAGCGCCACCCTTAGTGACAAATAGGATAGCGTGCTCGTTGCCTTTCTACTGGTAAATGTCGATGTGTTTGCCTGGCAACCTTTTGACATCCCCGGTGTTCCCAGAGAGGTAATTGTAGTCTCTGCTCTTTGAGTGATACGACCTCCCCGCCGAACCACAAAGGGGCCCAAAGGTCCCATAGGTGACCGTGTGCACACCAGCACCAACATGCCGTGTTCGAGCTTAAGAGATTACCTGATACTTTGAAATATGCTCATCTTGATTAAAATAATATATATCTTGTTATTGTTGGTTCTAACCTACATAGCATGAAGAAAGAGATTACTCAAAAGTCTAAAACCAACAAGGCTACTATTGCTAACGCATGACGTCCTCACACGTTCGTAGTCGGATCGTCAAAGTCTACTACACCAAAATGAAACCACCATCTCATCGAAAGACAGGGACAACTTCGCCTATACCATATTGTATATACTCTTGATGATCTCAAGGGCATAGGCCTTGCTTTGTGTGAGCATAAGAATAATATGGAACTAGATGCTAAACCTGACGTTGATCATCAATGCCGCCTCAATCCTAAGATGAAAGAGGTTGTAAGAAGTGAAATATTAAAACTTCTCGAGCCAGGTATAATTTATCCTGTTGCTAATAGTAGATGTGTAAGTCATGTTTAGTTTGTTCCTAGGAAAGGTGGTATAACTGGTGTTCCTAACGATAAAAATGAACTTATTCCACAAAGAATAGTGACTCGTTATAGGATGGTAATTGATTTATGGAAATTGAGTAAAGCTACTAGAAAAGATCATTACCCCTTGCCTTTTATTGATCAATTGTTTGAAAGATTATCCAAGCACACACACTTTTGTTTCTTTGATGGATATTCTGGATTCTCTCAAATACGTGTGTCAAAAGAGGACCAAGAAAAAACTACCTTCACCTTCCCTTTTGGAACTTATGCTTATAGGTGTATGCCTATTGGTCTATGCAATGCACCTTATACCTTTCAAAGATGTATGGCTGCTATATTCTCTGACTTTTATGAAATGATTTATGAGGTTTTCATGGATGATTTTTTCGTTTACAGGACTTATTTTGATGATTTCTTGAGCAACCTTGATAGAGTTTTGCAGAGATGTGAAGAAAATAATATTGTCTTGAATTGTGAGAAGTGTGACTTTATGGTGTATGAAGGTATAGTACTTGCGCATAAAATTTCCGAAATAGGTACTCAGGTGGACAAGGACAAAGTTGATGCAATAGAGAAAATGTCATTCCCAAAAGACATGAAAGGTATTACAAGTTTCCTCGGTCATGCTAGTTTCTATAGACATTTCATTAAAGATTTCTCAAATATTTCTTGGCCATTAAGTAATCTTGTTCAAAAATATATTCCTTTTGTTTTTATGATGATTGTGTAGAAGCCTTAGAAATAATTAAGAAAGCCTTAATTTCTGCACCCATTATTCAATCATGTGACTGGAACTTACCTTTTGTAATCATGTGTGATGCTAGGGATTAAGCTGATGGTGTCGTTCTAGGGTAAATAGCAAACAAGAAACTGAATGTTATTCATTATGCTAGTAAGACCCTAGATAGTACCCTAAGAAATTATGCTACTACTAGGAACAAATTTTTAGCATTTCAGTTTGCATGTGATTAGTTTAGACCTTACATCGTTGATACTAAAGGTACTATTCACACTAATCACGCTTATATTAAATACCTTATGGAAAAGAAAGATGCTACACCTAGAATTGTCAAGTGCGTGCTTTTACTCCAAGAATTTGACTTGCATATCATTGATTGGAAGGGAGCTGAAAACTCTGTGGCAGATAACTATTCTAGATAGAAAATGTTCTTGATGACCCACTACATATTGATGATAATTTTCCTGATGAGAAACTTGCTATTATAAATACTTCACATAGTATTCCTTGGTATGCAGATTATGTTAATTACATTGTTGCTAAATATATTCCGCTAGCTTCACCTATCAACAAAAGAAAGAATTCTTCTATGATTTATGACATTACTTTTGGGATGACCCACACCCTTATAAAGAGGGAGTAGATGGTGTTATTAGACGTTGCATATGTGAGCGTGAATAGGAACAAATCCTAAGGAATTAATATTCTGAGGCCTATAGAGGACACCATGGTGGTGGCAGAATTGCATAGAAGGTAGAATAAGCCGTTTTCTATTGCCCTAGTCTTTTCAAATATGCTCGTAAGTATGTACTTTCATGTGAGGAATGTCAAAGAGTTGGTAACAGTGGTAAACGTCACGAAATGCCTATAAATTATTCACTTATTATTGAACCAGTTCATGTCTGAGGCTTTGACTTTATGGGACCTTTTCCTTCCTCTAATGGGTATACTCATATATTAGTTGATGTTGATTACATTACTAAGTGGGTAGAAGCAATTCCAACCAAAAGTGTTGATCATAACACCTGTATTAAAACTTCTTAAAGACATCATTTCCCCGAGGTTTGGAATCCCTAGATATTCAATGACTGATGGTGGTTTCCATAAAATCTAGCTAATTATGATGTTAACTGTAGAATTGCATCATCTTATCATCCTCAGTCTAGTGGCCAAGTTGAATTGAGCAACCGAGAAATAAAACTAATCTTGCAAAAGGCTGTCAATAAGTTTAGAAAGAATTGGTTTGAGAAACTTTATGATGCTTTATGGGCATATAGAATTGTAAATGACTATAACTTGCATGTGAAAATAGGTTATTTGAATTATCTCATTAGATGAATGGAGGACTCAGGCCTATGAAAATGCCAAGTTATTTAAAGAAAAGGTTAAAATATGGCATCATAAAAGAATCCAAATATGAGAATTCAATGTAGGAGATCTAGTGTTTTTGGACAATTCTCATTTCAGCTTCTTTGCAGGTAAACTCCTCTCCAAAAGGGAAGGCCCATATGTTGGCGACGAGGTCTATTGCTCCGGTGCTATAAAGATCAATAACTTCGAAGGCAAAAACTTGAGAGTAGTGAATGGGAAAAGAATTAAGCATTACAACTCAGGTACATCCATTAATTTTGAAACTTATATTATTCAAGCAATAATACCGGAGGAGAATACATGAGCGTGAACCATTAGGCATAGCATACGTGTGGAATAGAATATGGTGGTATGTTTCAAAGTGTTAAAAGTGGAGAAGATAGTCGCACATCAATTAGGCATACCAACGAGATATGGAGATTCCCGTGAGTACATATCGATGCGAGGAGTAGGGATTGCCATGCAAACAATGCACAAGAGCCGTAAGTGTCTGAAAGCTCCACCGAAGCTAAGTGGGGTACGCATCCAACTTTTTTACTCATGAAGACCTCGTGCATTAGAGGACGCCCGTCGTCGGAATATGCAAGCCAAGTTTATGAAAATTGATTCCAACTAATATAAGAATGACATAACATGAGACTCTTTATATGAAGAACGAGGTGACACTTTGAGACACAAGTGTGGTAAAGGACAGTAGCAAAGTCCCCTCTTTCTTTTTCTCTCACTTTTTTATTATTGTGGGCTCATTTGGCATGTCCCATTTTTATTTCCTCACTATGAAAATGCTCTAATAATGATGATCATCACACTTTTATTTACTTAATACTCACCATGAAAACTAATAGAACAATATGACTCTCAATGAATGCCTCCGGCAGTGTACCAGGATTTGCAAAGATCTAGCATGATATGTATCAAAAATATGATGAATGATGGCTTTTCTACAAATAATATGTCAGCTCTATATGATCATGTAAAGCGTTATGATGGTGAACAAACTAGTCATGTGAAGTGACGATGGCATTTGCATGGCAATATATTTCACAATGGCTATGGAGATGCCATGATAGGTAGGTACGGTGACTATTTTTAGGAGGATAAAAAATGTTTTATGTGCAATAGAGCAAGTCATGTCACGGGGTTTTGATGCACCCGAGAATGTTGCACTGATCCTCAAGGTGAGAATGAGTGATGCACGATACAGCAGTAGCTAGCAAATATGAGGAGGTGAGAGTGCGTATGTCCATGGTGTCACATTAGTCATTAAGAACTCATATACTTATTGCAAAGTTTTATTAGTTTTATCACAAATCAAAGTACTACTTGCATGCCCCGAGGGAGAGGGTTGGTACAAGTGAACCATCGCACGACTCCGACTCAAAAAACACACGGTTTTCAACGACGAATAGAAATGCTCACACATCATCACCATGCCTTTTTCATTTTTTAGAACAAGAAGTTTAACATCTATTAATACTGACACCTATCTGAATTAATAATGCACTCACCCCGTTTTCATATCACCACATCAATATAATTAACCCACGAATTTTCTATATTTTCTATATGATGGTTTTCATCATCATTCGTCGGATACTCATTATTTCTTATCGAGTCTTATGACCCATCCGAATTACCGTCACTATTTGTCCAGATCTCAAACAGATATAAGTGAGGAATGAGAGAACAATATTTCTATAAAATCTACACGCCACCGTGTCAAGAAGATATAAGTGAAGTACTAGAGCAACTGCTAAGCTCAAAAGATATAAGTGAAGCACATAGAGTATTCTAACAAATCGTGATGATGTGATCTCTCTCTCTCTCTCTCTCTCTCAAATAAGTGTGTCCAGCAAACAATGATTGTGGCATACCGTAAGTGAAAGAAAACAAAAGGAAACAAAAAATGATGCTCCAAGCAAAACTCATATCATGTGACGAATAAAAACATAGCTCCAAGTAATATACCGATGTATTGAAGCGAAAAGAGGGGATGCCTTCCAGGGCATCCCCAAGCTTAGATGCTTGAGTCTTCCTAGAATATTACCTTGTGGTTCCTTGAGCATCCCCAAGTTTAGAATTTTTCTACTCCTCAATCATTTTTCCATCGGGACAATACCAAAAAATTGAAAACTTCAATCACATAAAACTCAACAAAACTTTGTAAGATCCGTTAGTACAAGCAACATATCAAATACTTTCAGGTGTTGTTACATATTGATTCTCATTTTATTTTAGCATAGAGTACTGTATTTTAACTCCTTCATGTCTTACACCCCCCGATAGTCCATATCATCATCTAAACAAGCAAACTATACATGCAAAAACAGAATCTGAACAGAACAGAAAAGTGTGTAGTAATTTGTAATGAACCTATACTTCTGTAAGTCCAAATGTTCTCCAAAATTTGGAAGACATGAGGAATTTGAATAGAAATAGTGCATAAAAATCACATCTTAAAAAGAAGTTCTAGTAATATTCGAGAAATTCTGCACTGGACATCAAAGTTTTTGTTTTTGCACCATATCAATTCTACTCATCATGCAAATCATCCCAAAGGCTTTACTTGGCACAAATACTAACTAAAACCTAAAACCAGAATCATTACAGAGGCAATATGGACATTATGGACAAACTAGACACCAAGGATATGGTTGAGAGAAGACACTTGCATTTGGAAGATGGATTCGACTGCAAAATCTGTCATGTACAGTCCGGGGAAGATAGAGATCATCTATTCTTTTCCTGCTTGTTTAGCCAAAGGGTTTGGAATTATCTACAAATTGATTCGGGGAGTACCAATGACATGGTAGCTGCTGCTTTACATGCCAAAAGTGAGTTTAGCAAACCTTTCTTCTTAGAGGTTGTGTTTATTTCCTGTTGGCATATTTGGTTGGTAAGAAATGCTAAAGTCTTCAGGAACACTAGACCTAGATTTGCTATTTGGAAAATAGGCTTTGTAACAGATATTTCCCTGTTGGCTTATAGTAAAAAGGCCACGTTTAAGGAGGACCTTGTAAGGCGGGTTTCTTTCTCGCCCCCCTGAATTCCTTCTTTTATTTCCTTCCCACTTAAGATAGATAGATTAAAAAAAATTCTCATTGGGTTACTGTGGTAACCTTGTAAATACTCTTGTTTCTTGTGCTACTCGCAATAAAATTTTAAAGGTTTTTAGTGGGGTTCTCCCTATAGTGTTCAGTAAAAGAACACACTGTCTTGGACATCTTTTAAGATTGTGAGCCCCACCAAATATTATATAATGATCAAGTGTTGATGTTGGACATGAAATACAATGTAATGACTATGGTAGTTTACATTCACATAGAAGTTATATGGTTATAGATCCTTTAACATGTGGTTCTTGCTTTAGATCTTTTTCTAGGCCAAAGAAATTCTGCACTATGCAGAGATACTACTTGTGCATCCATAACCCTAAAACCCACTTTCTTGCCATGAGAGTCCACCATACCTACCCATGGATCGAGTAAGATCCTTCAAGTAAGTTGGCACCAGTGCATCAAGCAAATAAAATTGCTACTAAACATGTATGATCTTTTATTGTAAGGGAAAATAAGCTTTGTACGATCTTGTGATGGCAAAGAAATAAAAGTGATGGACTACATAATAAAGTTTACTATCACAAGGGGCAATATAAAGTGACGTTCCTTTTCACTAAGAATTTGCACATCCGAAAACTAAAAAGCGCATGACAACTTATCCTTCCCTCTCCAAAGGGTCTATCTTTTATCTTCTGGAGTTCAATATGTTGTGTGAGTCAATAAAGTTTATTCCTCTTCCTACCTATTAATTCTATTGTAGCAAGCATCATGTGTTGAGGAAAGATTCAAAATTATATATCCAAGTGGATGTATATTACCATGATTTATTATTATTGACATTATCCTTGACGTAAACAAGTTGGGTGGCAAATCATTTAAGCCCCTATCTTCCTATGTGTCCTGTGGATACATTAGCTCAAAAAATATGACTTGAACGTGAGCAATCATAGAAGATTAAAAGCTAGCTGAGTATGCGAACTTGCTAATAAGAAAGCTCTTACATAGTCTCTCCTCTAAAATATGATGAATTTTGATTGTCCCAATGAGTGAGAACGTAGTTTGTTGATTGTCAATAAAGTTTATGCTTCATATGCCAATAATTTTGAATGGATTGTTACTTGTTTATGAGGATCTATATGATAAAATACTTGCTGCTATGTTTATATTCATGATACTCTCATGTTTGTATTTGATTTTTATCGACTCCTCTCTCCAAAATTGTGTGGTCATTATTTTCGAACTCGGCTCTCGCTTGATGATAAGCGAGGTCTAAGCTTGGGGGAGTTCATACGTCCATTTTGCATCATGAATGACTATTGATATTTGTGTTATTCTTGTCCATTATATCATGTTATCATACAATTCTTATGTCATTTCTCTCTGAATATGCAAGGTACATCACCCAGAGGGAAATATCTAGAAACTAGAATTGTGGACTAGGAAACCAAGAAAAAGGCACAAAAATAAACTTTATCCAAATGACCCGAAATTTCATGGAGAATTTTTATGAAATATTTAAGAATTATTGGGCCAGAAATCTACTAGAGGGGGCCACCTGTTGTCCACAAGGCAACAGGGTGCAGCCAACCCACGTGGTCGCGCGGTGATGCCTTGTTTGCCCCCCTGTTGGCCCTCTGGCAACCATCTTCTCCTATATGGCATGTTTTCACCTAGAAACAATAATAAGAAATCTTTTAGGACGAAGCGCCGAGGTATCGAGGCGGAAACCTTGGCAGAGGCCCTTTTGCTCTTCGGCAGAGAGATTCTGTCGGGGACACTTCCCTCTAGGAGAGGGAAATCGAAGCCATCGTCATCACCAATGCTTCCTCCTTCGTGGGAGGACAAATCTTCATCAACATCTTCACCAGCACCATCTCATCTCCAACCCTATTTCATCTCTTGTATTCAATCTTTGTCTCAAAATCTCAGATTGGTACATGTGGGTTCCTACTAGTGTTGATTACATCTTGTAGTTGATGCTTGTTGTATTACTTGGTGGAAGATATTATGATCAGATCCTTAATTATTATTATTACACTTCTGATCTTGAACATGTTGATGAGGTGTGAGTAGTAATTATTGTTCGTGAGGACATGGGAGAAGTCTTGTTATAAGTAATCATTTGAAGTTGGTATTCGTTCAATATTTTGATGATATGTATGTTCTTACTTCTCTTAGTGGTGTCATGCGAACATCGACTACATGACAGTTCACAATGTTATGGTCTTAAGGGAAGTCATTGTGGAGTAACATGTAGATGCTGGCTTGCTAGAGGAATAGAAGCTTAAACCCCAGTTTATGTGTTGCTTCTTGAGGGGCAGATCTGGATCCACGCGTTTAATGTTATGGTTAGATTTACCTTAATTCTTCTTTCGTAGTTGTGGCAGCTTGCAAGACAGGGTAGTCATAAGTTGATTGTTTGTTCAAGTAATAACATAACCTTAGCACCGGCCCACCCACATATCAAATTATCAAAGTAGTGAACGTGAATCAACTCAATATGATGAGTATGGCTACACAAAAATTCCCATGTTTCCTCGCGAGCGCTTGCTTTATATAAGAGTACTTTTAGGCATGTCCTTTGCTACAAAAAGTATTGTGCTAGCATGCTACACCTTTGCTACTATTTTTACTTATCACTTGTTACGAATTATCTTGCTATGAAACTATCTATCAATTTTACTTACAGCACTTGCGCTTATCATTTCCTTCCGCTCCACATTGGGTTTGACACTCTTACTTATTGAAAGCACTATGATTGATCCTCTATATTTGTGGGTCATCATACATACTTACGAGCATCTTTAAAAAGAGTATGCCAATAGAAAACGGATTGTAATACCTTGTGTGCAGTTGTGTCACCAGCATGGTGTCCTCCATAAGCTTCGGAGTGGCACTTCTATAGGATCTGTCCATGTTCATGTTCAGGCATACAACATCTAATAACACCATCCACTCCTTTTTTATAAATATGTGGGTCATCCCAAAAGTAATGTCGCAAATCATAAAAGATTTTTTTTCTTTTGTTGATAGGTGAAAGTAGGTGGTATATATTTGGCAACAATATAGTTAGCATAATCTGCATACCAAGGAGTACTATGTGAAGTGTTTATAGAAGAAAGTTTCTCATCAGGAAAACTATCATCAATAGGAAGTTGGTCATCAAGAACATTTTCCATCCTAGACAAGTTATCTGCTACATGGTTTTTGGCTCCCTTCCTATCAACGATGTGCAAATCAAACTCATAGAGTAAAAGCACCGACCGAATATGTCTAGGTTTAACATCTCTATTTTCCATAAGGTGATGATGAATGTGAATAGTAACTTTGGAATCAACAATGTAAGGTCTAAAGTAAAAACATGCAAACTACTAAAACTCCCTTCTTGGTGATAGCGTAATTTCTTTGAGAATTGTCTAGAGTATTACTAGCATAATGAATAACATCCAGTTTCTTGTCTACTCATTACCCTAGAACCACACCAACGGCATAATCACTAGCATCACACATAACTTCAAATGGTGGATTCCAATCGCGTGGTTGGGAAATATGTGCGGAAATCAATGCTTTCTTAAGTATTTCAAAAGCTACTGCACTACCATCATCCAAAATAAAAGGAATATCCTTTTGAAGAAGATTAGTTAGTGGCCAATAAATCTTTGAGAAATATTTAATGAAACAGCTATAAAAACTAGCATGACTGAGGAAACTTCTTATACCTTTAATATCTTTTAGACATGGCATTTTCTCTCTTGCATCAACTTTAGCTTTGACTACTTCGCTGCCTCGTTCAAAAATCTTATGGCTGAGTAATATACCTTCATTCCACATAAAGTGGCACTTCTCCCAATTCAAGACACGATTAGTTTCTTCACAGCTTTGCAAGACTTGATCAAGGTTGCTCAAGCAATCAGAAGAAGAAGTCCCGTAAATGGAAAAATCATCCATGAAAACCTCAACAATCTTTTCACAAAAATCAGAAAATATAGGAGTCATGCATATTTTAGAGGTAGCACGTGCATTGCATAAACCGTAAGGCATATGTCTATAAGCATAGGTTCCAAAAGGACAAGTGAAATTAGTTTTCTCTTGGTCCTCTTTTGACCCGGGTATTTGAGAGAAAGCACGATATCCATCAAGAAAACAAAAGTGTGTCTTCTTAGATAATATTTGTAACATTTGATCAATAAAAGGCAATGGGTAATGATCTTTCCTAGTTGCTTTATTCAGTTTCTTGAAATCATTTACCATCTGAAAGGACGTGGATGTCGCCTAGAGGGGGTGAATAGGCACTTTAAAATAATTATAGTTTAGGCTTGAATAAATGAGGAAAAAACTAATATTTAATTAGTCAAGCACAAAACCTAAAATAAATAGGCTCACTTGTGTGAATTGATGACCCACAAGTATAGGGGTCAATCATAGTCCTTCCGATAAGTAAGAGTATCGAACCCAACAAGGAGCAGAATGAAATGACAAGCGGTTTTCAGCAATGTAATTTCTCCAAGAACTGAAATAGTGGTAACAAGTTGTTTGGTAGCAAGATAATCGTAACAAGTGACAAGTAGCAATAGTAACAATAGATCCAGCAAGGTAGCCTAATCCTTTTGCGGCGAACGACAAGCTAGAACAATTACTTATAATAGGCAAAGCGTTCTTGAGGGCACATGGGAACTTCATCTAGTCACTTTCGCCATGTTGGGTTAATTCGTGTTCGGTATTTTGATAATTTGGTATGTGGGTGGACCGGTGCTTGGGTACTTTTCTTACTTGAAGAAACCTCCCACTTAGGATTAACCCTCCCGCAAGCATCCGCAACTACGATAAAAGTTTAAGAATAAATTCTAACCATAGCATTAAACGTAGGCATCCAAGTCATCCCCTTACGAAGTAGTGCCTAGACTGGCGTTTAAGTTTGTCTCACTCTCGCAACCCACCTTCTAATTACTACTCCACAATGCATTCCCTTAGGTGCAAAATATGGTAACTGTTATGTAGTCGACATTCACATAACTCCACTAAGCGAATCACAACATTCATATCATAGACATATCGAACGAATATCAACTTCACATGACTACTTGCAACATGATTTCTCCCGTGGCCTCAAGAACAAAAGTAACTACTCACAAGCGATAAACATGTTCATGATCAGATAGGTTTTAAATAGCATAATGGATCTGAACATATGATATTCCACCAAGTAAAACATAAAGCATCAACTAGAAGATGTAATTAACACTATTAGGCACACCCTAGGTACCAATCCAAGGTTGCGGTGCAACGTTGAGTACAAGAGATGAACTAGGGTTTTAATAGGAGATGGTCTTGGTGAAGATGTAGATGGATATTTGCCTCCCCAAGATGAGAGGGTTATTGGTGATGGCGATGGCCTTGATTTCCCCCTCCGGGAGGGAAGTTCCTCCAGCGGAATCGCTCTGCCACACGGAAAAAGTGCTCCTGCCCATGTTCCGCCTCGATACGGCGGCGGTTCCTCCCGAAAGACCTCTCCTTAATTTTTTAGGTCGATGGAGAATATATACCAGAATATGGGTGCCAAAGGTTGACCGGGTGGCCCACAAGACATCAGGTCGTGCTAGGGGTGCCTCGCATGCCCATGTGTCTAGTGGTCGCCTCGTAGCCCCCCTCCGACACTTAATCGTTCCATTATTTTTAATTTATTATAAAATAAATCTCCATGAATTTTCAGCTCAATTAGAGATGTGCAAAATAGGTATCTGTGATGTAGCTTTTTCAGGTCCAGAATTCCATCTGCCGGTATTCTCCCACTTGATGTAAACCTTGCATATTATGAGAGAAAAGGCATTAGAATCACTCAACCAAGTGGTAAAATGCATAAAAACACTATGAATAACAGTGGCAAAACATGATGGAAAATGGATGTATCAACTCCCCAAACTTATACCTCGCTTGTCCTCAAGCGAAAGCCGATAACGAAAATCATGACCACGTGCTTTGAGAGAGAGGTGTCGATAAAAACAAAATACGGACATAGCACCATCATGCTCATTATTATAACAACAAATAAAACTTTATAAAATACTTCATCACAGTATTTTTCATCATATAACTTTTATCATAAAGGTTTCTTATAAGCAATTAGCAATTCATCACAACATAGAAGTATGAAGAATAAACTCTATTTAAAACTAACGAACTATGTTCCTAGTCAGCTTTGCAACAAAATTCATCTTATTTTCAGGAAGGGTCACATGTTGGAGCTTTTAATCAAGTCTACATACTCAAGCATCATTTGGTCTTCTATGATTGCTCCGCATACATATGAGAAAAAGTTTTCAGCCGGACAAATAGAAAGATAGGGGCTTATAGTGTTGCCTCCCAACGTATTCACCTCAAGGGTGATGTCAACAATAATAATTCATGGCCACCCACATTCAGCAGGATATATATGTTTACATATTTCCCCACCACATGAAGCTTGCCGAAGAGAAGATAAAGGAAGTAGAGGAAAATACTTTGGCTCTTGCACAAAAGTAAATGCATAAAGTTAAAAGATAGGCCCTTCGTAGAGGGAAGCAGAGGTTGTCATGCGCTTTTTGGTTGAATGCTAAATCTCTTAGTGCAAAGGAACGTCGCGTTATATTGGCCTTGTGATGGAAACCTTTATTATGCAGTCCTTCGCTTTTATTATCGCCATCACAAGTTTGTGCAACGCTTAATTTCTCTTACTCTAAATGATCAAACATGTTTAGAAGCAATTTTTATTGCTTTGTGCACCAATGACAACTTACTTGAAGGATCTTACTCAGTACATAGGTAGGTATGGTGGACTCTTGAAGCATAGGTTTGGGTTTAAGGTTTTGGATGCACAAGTAGTATCACTACTTAGTGCGGAGTTTTTGGCTAGCAATGGTATTGGGCAAGCACCACATGTTAGAGGATCTATAACAATATAACTTCTCTGTGAATGTGAACAAGCATAAATCATTAAGTTGTCTTCCTTGACCAATGTCAACAATTTTGGCATATTATAATTAATGGGGGCTCACAATCGTCAAGGATAGTGTATTTGCATGTAAATATTCTCTTCCTTTATTAATTCTTTCAGGTGTTGCATCACCGACCAATGGTATGTTTGTCAATCTTCAACAGAATTTTGCCACTTATAATTTTCCTTATATGATGTCACTACTTACTATAAGATTGGCATATGATATTTTTCATTATTTTATTTTATTTTGATTGCAATAAGAAAGTAAAGAAGCAAAACTCAAACTAAACTTTATTATATAACTCTCACTCGATTACATAGATAGATAGATAGATCACGAAACTAGCACTCAAAATAAAAAGATTGAATTAAACTTTTATTTGACTAGATTTCAGAATACCTAAGGATCAAACTAGGATGGATAAAGATAAAGAAGGGTGATGTTGATATGATACCAGGGCGCCACCCCCAAGCTTGGTACAAGCCAAGGGGAGTGCCCATACCCGTGTACTCAAGTCTCCTTCTTTGGTGGTGAAGATGAAGGTTGTGGTGTGTTTTTCTTTTCCAACTTGCGTCTGAGGCTAAAATTATCTTCCCTCAGACCCTCATTCTCTAGATCCAACTTTAATATCTTTTCACATAATGCCGCTTTGCTCTCTTGCAGAAAACGGGAACGGATAAGTTGGACCTTAGGTTTGAACTTGTTGGGAAGGCTTGACTTCTTTAATTCCACGTGCATATCTCCAGTTTGAGGCAATGGATCTTCCTCTTCCTCATAGCTATCTGCCTTTGCTTCTTTCATATCCTCGTCTTCCTCCTCCATAGTCCAGCCATAATGATCCACCTCTCCATAGATCTTAGGGTCCACGATGGAATCAACGACGTAGCTCTCTCCCTCCGAATCTGGAGACGGCATAATTTTGGATCAGCCAGAAAAACAGCTCGAAATAAGAACAGAGGATTTCTCCGTGGTACTGGGGTCAAATCATCAGGAATTTTTATATAAGGGAATACATGTCCCACAAGAAAACGGAACCAGGAAGGTACCCAAGGGGGGCAGTAGACATCAGGCCACGCCAGGGGGCTGGCGCGACGTGGTGTCTGGTGGACACCTGGGTTGCCTTCCCGTGTGTTTCTTAGTTTCCTAAATTTTCTAAAATTCCAAAACTGCCAAAGAATATTTTTGCGGATTTTTCTGAGCCCGTTTACTTACTGCATCACATACCTCTTCCTTTTAAGGGTTATCGAGTGTTCTGGAAGGTCTCCCTAATGTTCTCCTCCAATGTCATGGCTTGGATAATATTTGTTTCGAAATTAATTGGTGTAGGAAAAATATAATGCTTTATTCCTTTTCCATTGACCACCTTCGGGTTAGTGCCTTCAGGATTATTGTTCTTAATAATTCCGGACCGATAAACTTCTTTGATAATATATAGTCCTTAACATTTGGATAGAAGTTTTCCTGCAAATAATCTAAGACGAGAATTGTAAAATAGAACATATTCACATACTTTGAATTCTCGCTTTTGGATTCTTCGGTAATGCCATCTTTTAACCTTTTCTTTGAATAGTTTGGCATTTTCATAAGCTTGGGTTCTCCGTTCATCTAATGAGCTAATATCAAACAACCTCTTTTCACCAGCAAGTTTGAAATCATAGTTGAGTTCTTCAATTTCCCAATAAGCTTTATGTTCTAACACAAGAAGTAAATGACATGCTTTCCCGTAAACCATTTTATAAGGAGACATACCCATAGGATTCTTATATGTTGTTCTATAAGGCTACAATGTATCATCTAATTTCTTAGACCAATTCTTCTGGGACCTCTTGACAGTTTTTTGCAATGTTATTTTTATTTCTCTATTGATTAATTCTACTTGACCACTAGACTCAGGATGATAGGGAGATGCAATTCTATGGTTAACATCATATCTAGCAAGCAGTTTATAGAAAGCACCATGAATAAAATGTGAACCACCATGAGTTATTAAATATCTAGGGACTCCAAAACATGGGAAAATAACTTACTTAAGCATCTTAATAGAGGTGTATGATCACCACTATTGGTTAGAATAGCTTATACCCATTTAGTGACATAATCAACAACAACCAAAATATGTGTATACCCATTAGAGGAAGGAAAAGGTCCCATATAATCAAATCCCCAAACATCAAATGGTTCGATAACAAGTGAATAATTCATAGGCATTTTGTGACGTCTACTAATATTAACAATTTTTTGACATTCGTCACAAGGGAGGACAAACATACGAGCATCTTTGACAAGAGTAGGCCAACAGAATCCAGACTTTAATACCTTGTGTGCACTTCTATATCCCGCATGGTGTCCTTCATAAGCCTCGGAGTGACACTTCCGAAGGATTTTTTTCATGTTCATGGTCAGGTATACAATGTCTAATAATAGCATCTACCCCCTCTTCATAAAGATGTGTGTCATCCCAAAAGTAATGTCTTAAATCACAGAAGAATTTCTTTCTTTTGTTGATACATGAAACTACGTGGTACATATTTTGCAACAATGTAATTAGCATAATCATCAAACCATGATGTGTTATGAGAAACATTGACCACAGCTAGTTGTTCATTAGGAAAGCTATCATCAATAGGTAGTGGGTTATCAAGAATATTTTCCAGCCTAGACAAGTTATTAGCTACGGGGTTCTCAGCTCCTTTCCTATCGGATATGCAAATCAAATTCTTGTAGCAAGAGAACCCACCTAATAAGTCTGGGCTTCACATCTTTTTTTCCATGAGATATTTAATAGCAGAATGATCAGTGTGAACAATTCGTTAGAACCAGCACTGTAAGATCTGAATTTATCACAAGCAAATACAACTGCTAAGAATTCTTTTTTGTAGTAGCATAATTTCTCTCGGCACTGTCTACAGTTTTACTAGCATAATGAATGACATTTAATTTATTATCAACTGTTTGTCCCAGAACAGCACCAAGAGCATAATCACTAGCATCACACATAATTTCAAAAGGCGAGTTCCAATCAGGTGGTTGAACAATAGGTGCAGAAGATTAGGCTTTCTTAACTGTTTCAAAGTCTACACAATCATCATCAAAAATGAAAGGAACATCCTTTTGTAATAAATTAGTAAGAGGCCGAGAAATTTTAGAGAAGTCTTTAATAACCCTCCTATAGAAACTAGCAAGAACAAGGAAACTACAGATACCTTTGATATCTTTGGGACATGGCATCTTTTCAATTGCATCAACTTTAGCCTTATCCACTTCAATACCTCGTTAGGAAATTTTATGACCCAAGACAATACCTTCATTCACCATAAAGTGGCACTTCTCCCAATTCAAGACAAGATTAGTTTTTTCACATCTCTACAAACCTCAATCAAGGTTGCTTAAGAAAAAATCAAAAGAAGTTCCATAAACGGAAAAATCATCCATGAAGACTTCAACAATCTTTTCACAAAAATTAGAGAATATAACACACATACATGTTTGAAAGGTAGCAGGTGTGTTGCATGATCCAAAAGGCGTATGTCTATAAGCATAGGTTCCGAAAGGACAAGTAAAGGTGGTTTTCTCTCGATCACGTTGTGACACAGGTATTTAAGAGAAACCGGAATAACCGTCTAGAAAGCAAAAAATGTGTGTGCTTTGATACTCTTTCTAGCATTTGGTCAATGAACGGTAAAGGATAATTATATTTTCTAGTAGCTTTTTTTAATTTTCTAAAATCAATTACCATTCCATAGAGGGTCACAATTCTTTGTAGAATGAGTTCATTTTTACCATTGGGAACAACAGTAATACCTCCATTCTTAGGGACACAATAAACAGGACTTACCCATCGACTATCGGCTATGGGATAAATTATTCCTACTTCGAGAAGCTTTAATATTAATTTCTCACCACTTCTTTCATTTTGGGATTTAGTCTTCCTTGGTGATCAACGATGGGTTTAGCATGTGGTTCCATATTAATCATGTGCTAACAGAGAGTGGCACTAATGCCCTTAAGATCATCAATAGTATACCTAATAGCAGCTCGGTGCTTACTTAAAGTTTTTAATAATCTTTTTTATTTATTCTCTGTAAGGTTAACTAGCACTAATAATAACAGGATATATCTTCTTTTCATCAAGATAAGCATATTTCAAAGTGTCACTGAATTGTTGTAATTCAAACACAGGATCACCCTTGGGTGGAGGAGGACCTCCTAGAGTTTCAACAGGAAAATTGTGTTTAGGGGTTGGTTTTTGCTCAAAGAACATGTTATCTATTTCATTTATATCATGCATATGCATATTATTTTTATGGTCTAGCAAATATTGTTCTAATGAATTCATAGGAGGAATGGCAATGGAGAAAAACCAATTACTTCATCTTTACTAGGCAATTCTTTATCATGGGGTTGTTTACCAAACTTCAAGAAATGAAACTCATAAGACGTACCACCAAAATTAACACTCACAATTTCCTTTTTGCAATCTATTTGAGCATTGACAGTGTTAAAGAAGGGTCTACCGAATATTATGGGACAAAAAATATCTTGTGGTGACCCAAGTACAAGGAAATCAGTAGGGTATTTTACTTTCCCACACAAGACTTCAACATCTCTAACAATCCCAAGTGGTGTGATGTTGTCTCTATTGGCAAGTTTAATAGTGACATCTATGTCTTCTATCTCAGCGGGTGCTATCTCATGCATAATTTCTTGATATAAAGTAAAATAGATGGTACTAACACTAGCACCCATATCACATAAGCCATGATAGCAATGATCTCCAATTTTGACTGAAACGACAAGCATGCCAAAACTGGTTTATTCTTGTCTTTAGTATCAGGCTTGACAATTCTAGGAGCATCATTAAAGAAATAAATAACATGCCCATCAATATTGTCTACCAAGAGATCTTTAACCATAGTAGTACTACGTCCTACCTTAATTTGCTCAGAGGGTTTGGTTGTTCTAACATAACTTATATTAACCACATTTGAAGCTTCAGCATGTTCCTTTATCCTAACAGGGAAATGTGGTTTCTCAATGTAAGTAGTAGGCACCACTGGGTCAACATTGTAAATAATAGTTTCAGCTTCAACTTTGATTGGTTCTTTATTTTTTTTCTTATTTAAACCACTTCTCTCTAGGAAGATCAACATGAGCAACAAAGGTTTCACAAAATGACGCTACTATCTAAGAGTCAAGCCCATACTTTGTGCTAAAATCATTGAAAGCATCGGTATTCATAAAATATTTAACACAATCAAACTTAGGTTTTATACCTCACTGTTTACCTTCGTCGAGCTCCCAATCTTGAGAGTTGCCTTTAAATCTTTCCAAAAGATCCCACCTGAATTCAATAGTCTTCTTCATAAAAGAACCAGAGCAAGAAGTATCGAACACGGTTTGATCATTACGAGAAAGTCGATCATAAAAAATTTGAACAATAATTTCTCTTGAGAGCTCATGATTGGGGCATGAATATAGCATTGACTTCAGCCTCCCCCAAGCTAGAGCGATACTTTCTCCTTCACGAGGTCAAATATTATAGATAAAATTCCGATCATGATGAATAAGATGCATAGGATAAATTTTTTGGTGAAACTCCAATTGCAATCAATTCCATTTACAAGATTATGTATCATCACATAGCCTATACCATACCAATGACTTTCCCCCCAAAGATAAAGGGAAAACCTTCTTCTTGACTTCATCTTCAGATAAACAAGCAAGCTTAAATAATCCACAAACTTCATCCACGTATATTAGGCGCATATCGTGATATTTTGTTCCATCTCCTGCATAAGGATGAGCTAGTAGTTTCTCTATCATACCCGAAGGAATTTCATAGTACACTTTTCAGAAGGTGGAGCAGGTTGAGGGACAACTCTTGGTATTTCCTTCTGAGGTGAAGATACCATGAACAAGCCCCTCAAAGGATTACTTTCCATAGTGACAGGTAACAGTAAATTTCAGCAGGTAATATAAATTTTTCCTTACCAAAAGCGCTTCACTCCCCGGAAACGGCGCCATAAGAGAGTATTGATGACCCATAATTATAGGGTTCCAATCATATTCCTTTCAATAAGTAAGACTGTCGAATCCAATGAGGAACAGAAGGAAATGACAAGCGGTTTTCAGCAAGGTAATTTCTGCAAGCACTGAAATAGCGGTAACGAGTTGTTTGATAGAAAGATAATTGTAACAAGTGACAAGTAGCAATAGTAACAATATGCCCAGCAAGGTAACCCAATACTTTTGTGTCAAAGGACAGGCCAGAACAATTACCTATAATGGGCAAAGCGTTCTTGAGGGCACACGGTAATTTCATCTAGTCACTTTCGTCATGTTGGGTTAATTCGCGTTCGGTATTTTGATAATTTTATATGTGGGTGGACCGGTGCTTGGGTGTTGTTCTTACTTGAACAAACCTCCCACTTATGATTAACATTCCCACAAGCATCTGCAACTATGAGAAAATTATTAGTAATAAATTCTAACCATAGCATTAAACATAGGGATCCAAATCAGCCCTTACAAAGTAGTGCCTAGACTGGGGTTTAAGTTTCTGTCACTCTCGCACCCCACCCTCTAATTAATACTCCACAATGCATTCCCTTAGGCCCAAAATATGGTGAAGTGTTATGTAGTCGACATTCACATAACACCACTAAGGGAATCAGAACATTCATATCATCAAAATATCGAACAAATATCAACTTCACATGACTACTTGCAACATGATTTCTCCCGTGGCCTCAAGAACAAAGTAACTACTGACAAGTGATTAGCGTGTTCACGATGAGAGAGGTATTAAATAGCATAATGCATCTAAACATTTGATCTTCCACCAAGTAAACCATAAAGCATCAACTGCAACATGTAATTAACACTACTAGGCACACCCCAGGTACCAATCCGAGGTTCCGGTACAAGATTGAGTACAAGAGATGAACTAGGATTTTGATAGGAGATGGTGATGGTGAATATGTTGATGAATATTGCCCTCCCCAAGATGAGAGGGTTGTTGGTGATGACGATGGCCTCGATTTCCCCCTCCGAGAGGGAAGTTCCTCCGGCAAAATTGCTTCGCAGGAGGGCAAAAGTGCTCCTGCCCAGGTTCCGCCTCAAGACAGTGGCGCTTCATATCAAAAGTCCTCTCCTTCATTGGTTTAGGTTGAAGGAGAATATATACAAAAATATGGGCACCATAGGTGCGCTAGGTCACCCACTAGACATCAGGCCGCGATAGGGGTGCTTGGCGTGCCCTAGTGTCTAGTGGCCGCCTAGAGGCCCCCCTCCGGCACGTCTTCGTTCAATTATTTTTTATTTATTATAAAATTAATCTCCGTAAATTTCCAGCTCAATTAGAGATGTGCATAATAGGTATCTCTGATTTATCTTTTTCAGGTCCAAAATTCCATGTTCCGGCATTCTCCCACTTGATGTAAACCTTGCATATTATGAGAGAAAAGGCATTAGAATCACTACACCAAGTGCTAAAATGCATAAAAACACTAGAAATAATAGTAAAAAAACATGATGCAAAATGGACGTATAATGCACCAACAACTTATGCTAAGCAAGATAAAGAACCAAGAGATAGAAAGATATATAATAAGAAACAATATCGCTATCACAAAGTAAAGTGCATAAATAAAGGGCTCGGGTAAGAGGTAGTCGAGGCACACGGAGACGACGGTGTATCCCGAAGTTCACACCCTTGCAAATGTTAATCTCCGTTTGAAGCGGTGTGGAGGCACAATACACCCCAAGAAGCCATTAGTGCCACCATAATCTCCTCACGCCCTCGCAGAATGCAAGATGTTGTGATTCCTCTAAGGGGACCTTGAGGGCCATCACCAAGCTCGTACTAATGGCAACCCTTGGGGCGGACACCGAAAATAACTAGGCTCACCTGTGTGCACTGATGACCAACAAGTATAGGGGTCAATCGTAGTCCTTCTGATAAGTAAGAGTGTCGAGCCCAACAAGGAGCGGAAGGAAATGACAAGCGGTTTTCAGCAATGTAATTTCTCCAAGCACTAAAATAGCGGTAACAAGTTGTTTGGTAGCAAGATAATCGTAACAGGTGACAAGTAGCAATAGTAACAATAGATCCAGCAAGGTAGCCTAATCCTTTTTTGGCGAACGACAAGCTATAAAAAATAATTAGAATAGGCAAAGCGTTCTTGAGGGCACACGGGAACTTCATCTAGTCACTTTCGCCATGTTGGGTTAATTCGCGTTCGGTATTTTGATAATTTGGTATGTGGGTGGACCGGTGCTTGGGTAATTTTATTACTTGAACAAACCTCCCACTTATGATTAACTCTCCCGCAAGCATCCGCAACTACAAGAAAAGTTTAAGAATAAATTCTAACCATAGCATTAAACATAGGGATCCAAGTCATCCCCTTACGAAGTAGTGCCTAGACTGGGGTTTAAGTTTCTGTCACTCGGGGTCAACCCACCCTCTAATTACTACTCCACAATGCATTCCCTTAGGCGCAAAATATGGTGAAGTGTTATGTAGTCGACATTCACATAACACCATTAAGGGAATCACAACATTCATATCATAAACATATCGAACGAATATCAACTTCACACTCCCGTGGCTTCAAGAACAAAAGTAACTATTCACAAGTGATAAACATGTTCATGATCAGAGAGGTATTAAATAGCATAATGGATCTGAACATATGATATTCCACCAAGTAAACCATAAAACATCAACTAGAAGATGTAATTAACACTACTGGGCACACCCTAGGTACCAATCCAAGGTTCCGGTACAAGATTCAGTACAATAGATGAACTAGGGTTTTGATAGGAGTGGTGTTGGTAATGATGTTGATGGATATTGGCCTCCCCAAGATGAGAGGGTTATTGGTGATGACGATGGCCTTGATTTCCCCCTCTGGGAGGGAAAATCCTCCAGCGGAATCGCTCTGCCACACGGAAAAAAAATGCTCCTGCCCATGTTCTGCCTCGAGACGGTGGCGGTTCCTACCGAAAGTCCTCTCCTTATATTTGTAGGTTGATGGAGAATATATACCAGAATATGGGTGCCAAAGGTTGACCGGGTGGCCCACAAGACATCAGGTCGTGCTAGGGGTGCCTCGCATGCCCATGTGTCTAGTGGTCGCCTTGTAGCCCCCCTCCGACAATTAATCGTTCCATTATTTTTAATTTATTATAAAATAAATCTCCATGAGTTTTCAGCTCAATTAGAGATGTGCAAAATAGGTATATCTCACGTAGCTTTTTCAGGTCCAGAATTCCATCTGCTGGTATTCTCCCACTTGATGTAAACCTTGCATATTATGAGAGAAAGGGCATTAGAATCACTACACCAAGTGGTAAAATGCATAAAAACACTAGAAATAATAGTAAAAAAACATGATGCAAAATGGACGTATAATGCACCAACAACTTATGCTAAGCAAGATAAAGAACTAAGAGATAGCAAGATCTATAATAATAAACAATATCGCTATCACAAAGTAAAGTGCATAAATAAAAGGCTCGGGTAAGAGGTAATCGAGGCACACGGAGACGATGGTGTATCCCGAAGTTCACACCCTTGCGAATGCTAATCTCCGTTTGGAGCGGTGTGGAGGCACAATACACCCCAAGAAGCCATTAGGGCCACCATAATCTCCTCACGCCCTCGCACAATATAAGATGTTGTGATTCCTCTAAGGGGACCATGAGGGACATCACCAAACCCGTACTAATGGCAACCCTTGGGGGTCGGACACCGAACCCATACACTTTGGCAACCCTTGGGGGCGGTCACCCGAACCCGTACAAATTGTTCGGGGCAATCTCCAGAACCTAACTAGAGACCTTGATTCTTTCCCGGAGCTTTACACCACAATGGTTGAGCTCTGAGGCCCTACCAACCATATAGGGCGCCAAAGCACCCAAGAGGAACAAGCTCTAGGTACCAAACACCCAAGAGTAATAAGCTTCTCAACTTTCCACTTCCACGTATCATCGTGGAGAATTCGAACCGATGCAACTAATACAATGGAAAGAACACACAAACTGGTCGAGTACCTCACACTCAAACCACACCACAACAACAAAAGCTATGGAGGAATATGAGAGGAAGAACAAGGAGCTCACAAAGAACTCCAAGATCTAGACCCAAGGGGTTCCCCTCACAAAGAGGAGAAATTGATTGGTGGAAATGTGGATCTAGATCTCATCTCTCTTTTACCTCAGGAACTAGCAAGAATCATTGGAGGGATTGAGAGTTAGCAAGCTTGAAGAAGGTCAACAATGGGGGAAGAACACCAGCTAAAGAGTTAAAACCCATTGAGGAAGAAGATCCCTTTAAATAGGTCTTCCCAAATCCAACCGTTGTGTGCACCAGTCGTGCACAAGCGGTACTACTACTTGCCTGAGCAGTACTAACACTTAGTGCAGTTGTTCCAAGAAAACCAAGCAAATGGAAGAAACATTGAGGCGGTAGTGCCGCCCGAGTGGTACTACCGCACCCACTAGTAGAACTTCTGCCGAGAGCAGTACTACCACCCAGAAATTTTGTTCTACTGTCGGACGAAGGAGTGAATTATCCAGGGAGCAAAATATAAGCGGTAGTAAGGCGGAAGTGGTGGGCGCCAGTAGCGCCCGAGCGGTACTAATGCTTCCACCGCAGAAGTACTTCCGCTTAACAAAGAAAAACTGTCGTGGCACTAAAACTACCATAACTTTCGCATACGAGCCCTGAATTGAGCAAACTCAAGCTTGTCGGATAGCAGCCGACAAGTACTATCCAAACAGCAACAGAGGACCCTTAATGACCTTAAGAAAATGCAATGGTTATCTTAAGAAGTGCAGTATGAAAATGCCAATGATATAGAGATGTGAAACCTCTATGAATGAAGAACCGGCAAAAACTCGAACATCGAAAACATCATAGTAGATGCATATGGACTCCGTTTTCAGTGAACTTGAGCTTGTAAAGAAGATGACCATAAGATCAAGAATACACATAGAGAAAAGCCAACCAAGAACCAAAAAAGATGATGATACTAAGAATGCAATGGTTTGGGCTCTCAACGAACGATACAATCAAGCTACTCCCCTTGTAGAACGACAATCGGTCCTATAACCCGGTTACCCAACTAACACACTGAGACCGGTAAAATATAAAACCTATCAAGGACAAGCCTTTGCCTTGCGCATAGTCCACTTGAGCTAAATAATGATGATGTTGTACTCCTCAAGATGGACCACATTTCTTGATTGCGCTGGCTCGATGAAGACTAGTAGATTGCTCCCACATACCCCACTATGGGAGAGCCACTCTTGAGCACATCTTCACAAGTCCATTGCCACCACAATGGACAACAAGATTCAAGCATGATATCTTTGTGATGCTCCACTTGAACTTGTACACCGCAATATTGATGACGATCACCACTTGATGTCATCCTCCATGGGTCATATGAGATCCTCCGCTTGACACAAGCGCATGGAAACATACCTAACCCCACATAGAACTCTCACATAGACCATATGGGTTAGTACACAAAGCATAATGGACAATGCTTACCATATCGTGGGATCATTTGATCCCTCTCGGTACATCTTGTACGCTTTGTGTGTTCATCAACTTGATTCACTCTTTGACTTAGTCTTGATCAACCTTGTATCTTATCTTCTATATGCCCAATCTTTGGATAAAACCTTGAATACCACCTTGGTCACCATATAAACTCCTTTAAACCAACAGATGGACTTCAAGAAGTGCCTATGGACAAACCCTTCGAATATAACTCAAGGCAACCATTAGTCCATAGGGATTGTCATCAATTACCAAAACCATGCATGGAGAAATATGCTCTAACACCATCCTATAACCAGTTACTGTTCTTTGTGGAATAAATTCATTTTTATCACTAGGAACAATAGTCATACCTCCTTTCCTAGGACACAATGAACAGGACATACCCGTCTACTATCAACAATAGGATAAATTATACATGCCTCCAGAAGCTTTAGTATCAGTTCTTACCACTTCCTTCATCTTGGTAATTAAGTATAAATAGTTTTATAGCAAGATAATTCGTAACAAGTGACAAGTAACAATAATAACAAGTATGCAGCAAGATAGCCCAATCCTTTTTATAGCAAAGGGCAGGCCATAAAGTACTCTTATATGTGTCAAACGCTCTCGAGGACACATGGGAATTACTATCTAGTCATGTTCATCATGTTAAGTTGATTTGCGTTCGTTACTTTCATAATTTGATATGTGGGTGGACTGGTGCTAAGGGTGTTGTTCTTACTTGAACAAGCAACCCACATATGCTTACCCCCTCTCACAAGCATCCGAAACTATGAAAGAAGAATTAAGATAAATCTAACCATAACATGAAACATGTGGATCCAAATGAGCCCCTTATGAAGCAACGCAGAAACTGGGGTTTAAGCTTACGTCACTCTCGCAACCCATCATCCACTTGTTACTCCACAATGCCTTACCTTAGGCCCATAGCATGGTGAGGTGTCTTGTAGTCGACGTTCACACAACACCACTAAGAGAAGTAACAACATACACATCATCAAAATATCGAACGAATACCAACTTCACATAATTACTTATAACAAAACTTCTCCCATGTTCTCAGGAACAATATTAACTACTCACACCTCATCAGCATATTCAAAAGCAGAGGTATAATAATTGTGATCAAGGATCTGTACATAATATCTTTCACTTAGTAATCCAACAAGCATCAACTACTAGATGTAATCAACAAGCATCAACTACTAGATGTAATCAACACTACTAGTAACCCACGGGTGCCAATCTAAGGTTTTGAGACAAAGATTGAATACAAGAGATGAACTAGGGTTGTATATGAGATGGTGCTGGTGAAGATGTTGATGAAGATTGGTCCTCCCACGAAGGAGGAAGTGTTTGTGATGATGTTGGCTTCGATCTCCCCCCCCCCCCAAGAAAGGAATTCCCCCGGCAGAATTTCTCCATCGAAGAGCAAAAGGGCCCTTACCGAGGTTTCCTCCTCGAGATGGCAGTGCTTTATTTAGAAAGTATTCTTCTGGTTTTTTCTATGTCAAAACACGCCATCTAGGAGAAGAGGGGGGCCGGGAGACTTGTTGGGCCCCCATGAAGCAAAGGATGCGGCACGGGGGTGGCCGCACCCTGTTGGCTCGTGGCCAACAGGTGGCCTCCTCTCGTATATTTTTGTCCCAATAATTCTTATATATTCCTTAAAAATTCTGTGTGAAATCTCAGGTCATTTGGAGTCGAGTGATTTTTCACCCTTTTTCTTGGTTTTCACGTCCAGAATTCCAATTTTCAGTAGTTTCCCTCTTCGTAATGTACCTTGCACATCCAGAGAGAAAAGGCATAATAATTGTATCATAATAAGGAATAAGGGACAAGAATAACATAAATATCAATAAGAATTCGTGATGCATAATGGATGTATCAACACCAAAGTATGCATGTTTGTTCCACTATAAGTGTCATAATAATTATGATAAATACTCATAGATTATAAAAATTACACTTACATCATATTCTGGCTCAACAAAAATCCTTGTATCATTGAGATCAGTCAATGTAGAGTGTTTTCTATCAATTTGACTTACCCTTCGAATGCATGAAATGTATATCTTATAATCCTTTGTGCAAACTAGTTGTGCTTCTATATCAATTCCATAAACTTTCACATACCTTGGTTCAAAATGTTTTACCCATAAGTTGTAGCAACAAGTATATATATCATTGGTAGTAAGATAATAAAATGTTAATTAGTAAAAAAATTACTTGCGTGTCCAAATCATCTCTCTCTATTGCTACAATAGATTCCTAAAAAGAGACTCTCTATAAATTGGTTGGCAGGTTTATCCGCATTGTATCAAACATTATATTACATTTCAGTTGGACAGAATTAACTTATCTCTGCATAATCTCAGGGTCAGATGAATCACCAAATTCAACATGATGTGCTCGACTGATTTCTATTTCTTTGGAATGCCCCCTCACTTTGGTGTACAACTATAATGCAAAAATTGTAAACAGTTTCTTCCATATTTGACCTACTAGATGGATCAGAACTGCCATGATCATGCTCAACACTTTCAACTCTTAGAATCCTTGTTGAATCGGACTCTTTAATTGACGTTTCAGCATTAATACCTACAACCCAACAATTACCTAAGATAATGTTGTTCCTCAAGAACCATGTAATAATTAGAGGGATAAAACACTTTTGCCATTTTGACCCATATTGTACTTTGTCATTCAATTGTTTGTTGCACGTTGGCTCCCATTTCTCATTTAGTTTCCTCTTTGATCTAATTTCATTGTTAAAAGTAGAACTTTCATTTGTAGAGCCATAACTGATGAGTCGATATACTATTAACATAAGCAATAAACAAGGGATTCAAAAATATTTATCTTTTAATCTTGCAACAACATTACTCAGAACACAAACTTGTTTCTGAATGGCTAGTTGAATTTCATTCTCTTAGACAACAAACTAAAATACATATGTACGCACAATAATTTTGGAATCGAAGAATTCATAATTCATTTCTTTTTTCAATACCTCTTGAATTATTTGACTTCACAAGCTAGCATGAACTTAGACATCTTTGAGTGCAGCACATGCAAGTTTTGTTTAACAATAAGAAGGTTTTGTCTATAAATTCAATATCTTCTCTAATTATATCATCCTTCTTCAAATTAAATTCATGAATTTTTTTAGCATGCTTCAAATTCAATTCTTGAGTTAAAGAATATTGCACCTTCAAATATAATTCACATTAGCACACATACATTAACCAATTTTCATGTTTGAAAATTTGTAAATGAAAAATTGATCATGTATCGACAATTATCTCTTATATGGTCATTGAATTTTCCATTTGATATAGGTTCTAGATTTGTTGAAGGTAAACAAAACTACACATTCTTTCAACCAAATTCACGAGTTTTGACAATTGAACTACCCTTCACTAAGTCTTTAGAAAAAACATGACCACCATATCTAAGTATGTGATTTCTTTGAAACCATTACCCTTTTAGACTTTTCAGTAATAAAATTGTGTGGATTCCTCTATGTGATGCTCCTCACATAACATACAAGTGCAAGTCTCTCAATTTACATATCTGTAAACATAAAGTATTCTTGCTTGTTACAATAATAGTTGTGCTAACAAAGTAACTGAAACACACATTACATACTATGCATGCATCTTCCGTTGTGAGTCCATCTCTTGTTTTCTTACAAGATGAATCGAAAGATTTATATACAGCTTATCATATTTTACAATCCTAGGCAGTTTCGTGTGTCTCCTTGGTAGAATTTGGTAATTATTATGAAGATAGAATATCTGCATATATAATGTATATCATTACAGAATTACCAAACATATGTTATCATAGATAAGACACACATGATAACTCACTTGTAGACAGAAGTGACAGCCATACAAATATATAGCCATACAAATATATGACACGGCTATTTGACCGAATATATTGATGTGCACTTGTAATAGCATCAAGTAGATAATTCATTGCATATCACGCCGATTATATTCTCCATGTAATTAGTCCTACACAGAGCTCCGCAATAATCAACAGTAGTTTAGTCATATTTAAAGAAGGTATCCCAAATGGCTCATAATAAATATAAGACATGATGCCTTAGATCATGCCTTTTGAGATTCACTTAATAACTCAATCATATCTCTCGCTAAGAAATGTGTTGCTTCCTTCAAAATGTGAGAATCATTTCCAACAATAGTTATAGTTTTCTTCAAGAAGCCAATGGAAGTTGTAGTTGTCTGAGCGTCAATACCATACATATCTCTCGGTCCACAAAAGAAACCCAAAAACATTGTGCATATCTACGATGTAGAATTTGACTTTCCTATCTTGAGACAGTTTAATGCGCTGATCTTTCACATTGGTTGAACTTCCGGAAATGTACTGAACTTAAGATGAACCTTTTTAATCGCAGGTAAGTTCAACAACCCATGAAATTTGATTTGCCACGGCATAAATTTCTTGTATTCAATGAAAGCATTCAAAACAGCATAAACATGTTCTACCTTCATCCTAGATTCAGAGTTACACTTGTCATCCTCATTTTCTCCACTTGAGTCATCTCCTTCAATGTAACAGTATCTTAAATGTCTAATACATTTTGTTACACCACTTGCTGACTGACTTGACTTAGACAACATATGTTATCACTAGAACATAAATAAAGAAAATAAGATTAATAAATAATTTAATAGGTTAGACATTTCATTAAAATTAGTAGGCATTTGTTACATGAATTTCTCATCAAAATATATGTATATTAGACGGAACCATAGAAAAAGATATAATATTTTAGCTTTAGAGCAACTCTAACGCGCTGATCCATTTCGTTCGCACGCGTCCGTTGGGTCAGGTGGACAGAAAAGTCGGCCCAATGCGCCGACCCAAACGGACGTGTGCCCGATTTTCGTCTGCTCGCGGCCAATTCTGGGCGCAAATTTGGGCGTCATTTGCGTCGCTTTGGACACACGCCTCTCCCGCGTTCTCCTTCTCTGGCCCACTAGTCGGCGTCACAGTCTCTCCTTCTTATCCCGTCCCCCCCCCCCCCCCCCCGCCCGCAAGCACACAAACCATTGGCCGATGACCCCATTTTACCCCGACCACCTAGCTCTCTAGAAGCAAATCCACCGGCGGGGTGTCTCCTTCATCCCGGTGTGGCATGCCTATTGGTGGATCTGCGGTGGAGGTAGGATTTGGCGGAATTTTGCACATTCTGCCGGTGGGATCTGACGGATCAGGCCGCCGACGGACTGCTCTTGCCATGGACTGGCCGGGTGCCGGTCCACCTGGTTTGGGCAATCCCTCGGTGCCACACGCATACACGAGTCCGCCTCTAGTCGCTCGGGTCTGACCCATCGCAGGTTCGTCGGCAAGGCGACGACCGGCCGCCGCCCTGGCTCGGCGTTGGCCCAAAAGCTTGTTGTCTAAAATATGAGAGCGAAGCACAATTTGATGTCCATTGCTGTCCATTGTTGTCCATTGTTGCTGTTCATTGTTGTTCATTGCTGTCTAAAATAGCTGCAGATGGTCATTGCTGTCTAAAATAGCTGTCCATTGCTGTCCATTGTTGTTGTTCATTGTTGTCTAAAATAGGAAGGATGCACGAAGACAGTTTGAATTAGATGAAAGGATCATATAGCCGTTTGAAAATATAGCCGTTGGAAATATAGCCGTTGGAATATACACGTCCTAATTTACACGTTTCACTGAAAAACTGAGACGTGTATAATTTAACAACGTGTATATGAGCGTGTAAATGAAGATATACACGTTCAAATATACACCATCCACTGAAGATTGCTCTAACTAACGCAAATTGCAGCTTCGAAAGAAAACAACTGATGGTCATGGACACTGTTTAACGCTTTGGATTACCAGAAGAAAAGGGGAAAAAAAGCAGCAACAGCTTTACTAGTCCCTGACTCTTCCGTGTACAGGGTGGCATGCACGGGTCTGCATAAGTTGCGTTGCGTGTATATGCATGCATGCGCCATAAACAAATGTGTAGCTTGTCGACACTCCGGATATAAAAAAATCGAGCTGTCAGCTTCATGATCAATGATCAAGTGCACGTTCTCACGTAGTTTCATCTCGTAGCCCTCTGCATTACATTATCAGTATTGTGTTTTCCTTAGGATGAAACACCATGCTTATACTCCCTCCGTTCCAAAATAAGTGTCTCAATTTTATACTAGCTCTAGTACAAATTTATACTAAGCTCAAGACACTTATTTTGGGACGGAGTGATACAAACTAGCATAGGTCCCGTACCTTGCTACGAAACTACGAAAAAATAAAAAACATAACTCGCATGTATTTTACTAACAGAGGAGAACCCTACGCATCCGTCGGATGATTTTTAAAAATTATCCGTCACCTAGCTAGCTGTCGGATGCCGGTCTGACGCCCTGCATCCCCGTCGCATGGTCCGTAGTTATTTCCTGAAACGACGCTCGAGTTGCGGAAACTTTCGCTTTATTGCAAGAAATAAACTTTGGATCCGTTAATTCCTAAAACAACGGTCGAGTTTCAGAAACAAGTTGCTTGTTGCAGATTTTTTTTTCTTCGTCTTCGTGTAACATAGGTATTTTTAGGAAGAATTTTTTGCAACAACGGTCGAGTTTCAGAAATTTTTGCAACAAGCCTCCCTGCCTCCTCCTCGGAGCGAGCCTCACGCCAGCCACGCCCCGAGCTGCATCCGCAGCCGTAGGAGCTCCGGCTCGCCGCTGGTTCCCTCAGGCCGCCGCCCCGCGCGTGTCGCCGGCAGGTCGCCGGAGTGCGCCGCCAACTGCAGCCCCAGCCTGCAGGGAACCGCCGCGCCGCCTGCCCCTTCGCCGCGCCGCCGCCGTCCGGCCCGGATCCGGCGAGGTCCGGCCGGATCCGCCACCCCCATGCTCATCGGCTGCCCCGCCGCCTCTCTGGCGCCGGCACCCTGCTGCCTGGAGCACGTCGCCGCCCTGGCGGAGCACGCCGCCGCCCTGGCTCCCGATCCATCGGGATCGAGGGAGAGCACCTCCTGCTCGGCAGCAGCGTGCTGCAGGAACAACGTCCTGAAACAATGAAATTGTTTCAGAAAAAACGGCTTGTGACCCGCCGGCCACACGAACCATTTCCAACCGTTAGACGCGCCCACGTGGCAAACAAAGGAGGTGGTGAATGCGAGAGCAGGATCAGTCGGCTGGAAGGTAACGTTTCCTAAAATATATGCCTCCATAAGTAAGTACGTTTGTTTTGTATAAATCATCAGTTCTGTGCAATGTGCCAATGTCATTACGGCAACCTAGGCTAGTACATAATAATTCAATGCATATTAAGACTTATCGAGCTTAATTCCAGATTTATGACTCGTGCTTGATTAAAAAAAGTTCAAAACTTCAAATGCTCCTAGGATGCTTCAGTGTTGTAATATTTGTTTTAGAGAAACACCCATGCTATAATTACTCAATGCCGAGAGCTTTCTCCTTATTGTAACATTGCAGTGCATATTCGGTATTACAATTAATATCATAGAAAATGTTGCCGAAGAAATAAGGACAATATAGGGCCCTCACGCATGGTGCTTGCAGCCCTGCCGCTGTCTAATGTGTGAATGGTGGCATCCTTTTTTTCACAAGTGGTGAATGCTGACATCTGGATGAGTTGGCTGTGTTGCAGTAGATCCACATGTAAAAAATAGATGGAGGAGTGAACTCATCACCAACTCGAATCTTTAAAAATAAAAAATAAAATCATACGATCCAATAAAGAAAAAAAAAGATTAAACAATATATAAAATGCACGCTGGATAGACACCCTAGGATAAGAGTGAAGATACGATTCAAGGACACTTGTCGGCCATTTCATCAGGGCACCTCCTATGTGTCCAACGAACTGACCAGAAACAGAGAGTTGACAATGCATCCGTCCGGACTCTCGTCTGTGTGCCATAGTAGAAAGGACCACTTCGCTGTCCAGGAATGAGGTTCAAGACTTATTATGACTCCTAACATGGTGATGCAAGGAAAACTGTTAATGCATCTACGACCGGACCTAGCTAAATTTGATCCCTAAATGTCCATAGCTAAATTTGATCCCTAAATGTCCACGGGAATGTCAACGCGCGTTGGCGGCAGTCATTGACTTGCTCTCAAATGTATAACTTCACAACCAGGTATCTCATTTACCAAAACGACAAATTCATATAATAACATGCAACATAAACCTACTCTAAATCTTCGTCAGCCTCTTTCGGACACGCACCTAGACCCATTAGCTCTGGTGAATCCAAGCGCCATTTGAGCATAGACAATATAGATGCCCATTGGATCAAGTCCGACCGCGGTAGGGCACACTCCTCTCGGGAGCAACTGAGAGCCATGTGAATGGCCATCTCTTTTTAGTTTCCGCATATGGAAAATGTCATAGTCGATGGATCGGGAGATCTCAAAGTCGGATCCACTGTCTCACATGTCAGAGAAGGTCAGAGTTCGTCGGACATGAGCTTGGGGATGTAGGGAGTGGAATGGAGTTGAGTAGAGTGGCTTGGGTTTAGTCATGAGTGCAGATAGGGAGATGTTGAGTCGGTGTCATCCATAGTGTGTTGGGAAACGTTGCATGGGTAACAAAAAAAATTCCTACGCACACCAAGATCAATCTAGGAGATGCACATCTACGAGAGGAGAGATTGAATCTACATATCCTTGTAGATTGCTAAGCGAAAACGTTCAAGAACGCGGTTGATGTAGTGGTAGTCTACGCGATCCAATCAAGATCCGTCCCGCGAACTCCCGATAAAGTGCCAAACGGACGGCACCTCCGCGTTCAACACACGTACAACTTGGTGGATGCCTTCACCTCCTCGATCTAGTGAGTGATGGTGAAGTAGCATCCTGAGTCCTCCGACAGCACAAAGGCGTGGTGAGGTGATGGAGATGACAGCTCAGCAAGGCTTCTCCGTGCGGTATTTAGAGGAGAAGAATTACGAGGGAGAGGAGGAGCAGCGCCGCGGCAAGTTGTCGTGTGGCTGCCCTCTCTCTACCTCACTACGTATAGGGGGGAGGGAGAGGGGAGGGCGCCCTAGGGTTTCCCCTAGGGGCCAGTGGCCAAGAGGGGGCGGCGGCTAGGGTTGGGTGGGCCCTCCCACTTGGGTGCCTGGCCACCCAAGTTGGGCTCGCGGCGCCATAGGAGGAGGCCTCCTCCCCTTCGGCCGAAGTGGGGCACGGGTGAGGGGTTGCGCCCAGCACCCTGGTGGGCTGCGGTGCCCCCTCTCCTCGACCCATTTCGTCATTCCCTCGGTGCACCCCGAAACACTTACGGACTCCGATGACCTTCATCCTATATATCAATCTTCACCTCTCGACCATTCCGGAGTTCCTCGTCTCATCCGGGACTCCCAACAACCTTTGGTCACCAACACAATGACCCAATTATGCTTATATCGCCACCGAACCTTAAATTTGTAGACCCTACGGGTTCGAGAACTATGCAGACATGACCGAGACACTCTCTGTTCAATAACCAATAGCGGGACCAAGATGCCCATATTGTCTCCTACATATTCTACGAAGATCTTTATCGGTCGAACCATGATGTCAAGGATTCAATCAATCCCGTATGTTGTTCCCTTTATCTATCAGCATGTTACTTGCCCGAGACTCGATCGTCGGTATCTCTATACCTAGTGCAATCTTGTTACAGGCAAGTCTCTTTACTCGTTCCGTAATAAAAGATCACGTGACAACCTCCTTAGTCACATTGCTTGCAAGCTCATTGTGATGTTATATTACCGAGTGTGCCCAAAGATACCTCTCCTTCATATGGAGTGGCAAATCCCAGTCTTGATTCACGCCAACCCAACAGACACCCTTGGAGATACCTTTAGAGCACGGTTATAGTCACCCAGTTATGTTCTGACATTTTATACACACAAGGCATTCCTCCGGTGTTCGGGAGTTGCATGATCTCATGGTCATAGGAACAGATACTTGACATGCAGAAAACAGTAGCAGTAAACTGACACGATCATATGCTATGTTCATGGTTTGGGTCTTGTCCATGACATCATTCTCCCAATGATGTGATCCCATTATCAAATTACAACTCATGTCTATGGACAGAAGAGCTTGACCATCTTTGATCAATGAGCTAGTCCTTTAGAGGCTCCCTAGGGGCATTGTGTTGTCTATGTATCCACACATGTATTTGAGTTTACAATCAATACAATTCTAGCATGGACAATAAACGATTTTCATGAACAAGGAAATATAATAATAACCACTTTATTATTGCCTCTAGGGCATATTTCCAACAGTCTCCCACTTGCACTAGAGTCAATAATCTAGCTCACTTCACTATGTGATTTACATCATAACGAATCTGACACCCATACAGTTCCGGTGTTGATCATGCTTTGCCCGTGGAAGAGGCTTGGTCAACGGGTCTGCAACATTCAGATCCGTGTGCACTTTGCAAATATTTATGTCCTCCTTCTTGATGTAATAGCGGATGGAATTGAAGCGCCGCTTTATGTGTCTGTTGCTCTTGTGAAACATTGGTTCCTTGGCTAGATAAATGGCACCAGTGTTGTCATTGAACAGAGTCATTGGATCTAGTGCACTCGCCACAACTCCAAGATTTGTCATGAAATCCTTTATCCAGACACCTTCTTCAGTCGCCTCTGAGGCAGCTATGTACTCCGCTTCACATGTAGAATCACCTACCACGCTTTGCTTGGAACTGCACCAGCTTACCGCACCCCCATTGAGAATATATACGTATTCGGTTTGCGACTTAGAGTCATCCGGATCAGTTTCAAAGCTTGCATCGATGTAACCCTTTACGACGAGCTCTTGATCACCTCCATACACGAGAAACATTTCCTTAGTCCTTTTCACGTACTTCAGAATATTCTTGACCGTTGTCCACTGTTCCATTCCTGGATCACTTTGAAACCTTCCCGCCATACTTATGGCAAGGCTGACATCTGGTCTTGTGCACAACATTGCATACATGATAGAGCCTATGTTTGAAGCATATGGTACGACACTCATCTTTTCTCTATCTTCTGCAGTCACTGAACATTGAGTCTTACTCAACTTCACACCTTGCAAGGTAGGCAAGAACCCTTTTTTGGACTGATTCATTTTGAACTTCTTCAAAACTTTGTCAAGGTATGTGCTTTATGAAAGTCCTATTAAGCGTCTCGATCTATCTCTATAGATCTTGATGCCTAATATGAAAGCAGCTTCTCCTATGACCTTTAATGAAAAACTCTTATTTAAATATTCTTTTACGCTTCCCAAAAAATCTATATTGTTTCCAATCAGCAATATGGCATCCACATATAATAATAGAAACGTTATAGAGCTCCCACTCACTTTCTTGTAAATACAAGTTTCTCCATAAACTTGTATAAACCCAAACTCCTTGATCACCTCATCAAAGAGATAATTCCAACTTTGAGATGCTTGCACCAGTCCATAAATGGATAGCTCGAGTTTGCATACTTTGTCAGCATTCTCTAAATCGACAAAACCTTTCGGTTGCATCATATAGAACTCTTCCTTAAGGAAACCGTTAAGGAATGCTGCTTTGACATCCATCTGCCAAATTTCATAATCAAAAAATGCAGCTATTGCTAACATGATCCTGACACACTTAAGCATCGCTACGGGTGAGAAAGTCTCATCATAGTCAACTCCTTGAACTTGTGAAAAACCCTTTGCCACAAGTCGATCTTTATAGATGGTGATATTACCGTCTGTGTCTGTCTTCTTCTTGAAGGTCCATTTATACTGAATAGCCTTTCGCCCTACAGGTAATACTTCCAAAGTCCATACTTTGTTTTCATACATGGATCCTATCTCGGATTTCATGGCCTCTAACCATTGGTTGGAATTCGGGCCAACCATCACTTCTCCATAGCTCGTAGGTTCAATTTTGTCCCACAACATGACTGTAAAGACAGGGTTACCGTACCACTCAGGGGCAATGCATGCCCTTGTCGACCTACGAGGTTCGATGGTAACTTGATCCGAAGCACCATGATCATCATCATTAGCTTCCTCTTCAATTGGTGAAGGCTCCACAGAAACATCTTTCTGCGCTGCTACTTTCTCGTTGAAGTAAATGTTCAACAACCTCATCAAGTTCTATCTTCCTCCCACTCAATTTTTTCGAGAGAAAGTCTTTCTCAAGAAATGTTGTGTACTTAGCGACAAACACTTTGCCTACAGATCTGAGATAGAAGGTGTACCCAACTGTCTCTTTTGGGTATCCTATGAAGACGCATTTCTCCGCTTTGGGTTCTAGCTTTTCTGGCTGAGGCTTTTTACATAAGCATCACATCCCCAAACTTTAAGAAACGACAACTTTGGTTTCTTGCCAAACCACAGTTCATATGGCATCCTCTCAATGGATTTTGATGGTGTCCTATTTAAAGTGAATGCAACTGTCTCTAATGCACAACCCCAAAATGATAATGGCAAATCGGCAAGAGACATCATAGAATGCACCATATCCAATAAAGTACGATTATGACGTTTAGACACACCATTACGCAGTGGTGTTCGAGGCGGTGTCAAATGTGAAACAATTCCACATTGTCTTAAGTGAGTGCCAAACTCATAACTCAGATATTCTCCTCCTCGATTAGATCATAGGAATTTGATCTTCTTGTTACGATGATTCTACACTTCACTCTGAAATTGTTTGAACATCTCAAATGTTTCAGAGTTGTGTTTCATTAAGTAAATATAACCATATCTACTTAAGTCATCGGTGAAGGTGAGAAAATAACGATATCCATCGCGTGCCTCAAGGCGCATCGGACCGCACACATCAGTATGTATGATTTCCAATAAGTCACTTGCTCGCTCCATTGTTTCGGAGAACGGAGTTTTGGTCATCTTGCCCATGAGGCATGGTTCACATGTGTCAAGAGATTCAAAATCAAGTGACTCCAAAAGTCCATCACCATGGAGTTTCTTCATGTCTTTTACACCAATATGACTAAAGCGGCAGTGCCACAAGAAAGTGGTACTATCATTATCAACTCTACATCTTTTGGCATCAATGTTATGAACATGTGTGTCATTACTATCGAGATTCAATAAGAATAAACCCCTCACATTGGGTGCGTGACCATAAAATACATTACTCATATAAATATAACACCATTATTCTCTGGTTTAAATGAGTAACTGTATCGCAATAAACAAGATCTAGATATAATGCCCATGCTTAACGCGGAAACTAAATAACAATTATTCAGGTTCATCACTAATCTTGATGGTAATTGAAGTGAGAGCGTGTCGACGACGATCACATCAACCTTGGAACCATTTCACATGCACATCACCACTTCGTCCTTCGCCAACCTCCATGTATTACGCAGTTCCTGTTTTGAGTTGGAAATGTGACCAACCGAACCGGTATCAAATACCGAGGCACTACAACGAGAGTTGGTAAGGTACACATCAATAACATATATATCATATATACCTTGTTTGGTGTTGGCCGCCTTCTTGTCGGCCAGATACTTGGGATAGTTCCGCTTCGAGTGGCCAATCCCCTTGCAATGATAGCACTCTCTTTCTAGCTTAGGTTCAACCTTGGGTTTCTTCACAGGAGGGGCAATAGCTTTGCCACTCTTCTTGAAGTTACCTTGCTTGCCCTTGCCATTTTTCTTGAAACTCGTGGTTTTATTGACCATCAACACTTGATGTTTCTTCTGAATTTCTGACTCAACGACTTTCAGCATCGCAAATAGCTCGGCCACTGATTTATTCATCCCTTGGATGTTATAGTTCATCACAAAGCTTTTGTAGCTAGGTGGCAGTGATTGAAGAACTCTCTCAGTGATTTCCTCTGGCGGGAGAACAATTCCCAACTCAGCCAGACGGTTGGAATACACAGACACTCTAAGTATGTGCTCACTGACAGACCCGTTCTCCTCTATCTTGCAAGCATAGAACTTACCGGAGGTCTCATACCTCTCGATCCGGGCATTTTTTCTCAAAGATAAACTTCAATTCCTGGAACATCTCATATGCTCCATGACATTCAAAACTTTTTTCAAGTCCCGGTTCTAAGCCATACAAAATTGCACGCTGAACTATTGAGTAGTAATCTAGACGCGACTAGTAGA
Source organism: Hordeum vulgare subsp. vulgare (assembly GCF_904849725.1). NCBI lineage: Eukaryota > Viridiplantae > Streptophyta > Magnoliopsida > Poales > Poaceae > Hordeum > Hordeum vulgare. The sequence continues at coordinate 419,725,323 of NC_058523.1, read as the reverse complement.
CGTTCATAACGTCTTCAGCCGTCGGGAAGGGGGCGCATCACCAAGCGGTGTATCAAGGACATATCTCTTTTGGGAAATCGTGAGAACAAGCCTCGGATTACAAGGCCCAGTCTACAAAGTTGCTCCCATCATCTTTTAGCTGGGCTTTCTCCAGGAACGCATTAAAATTCAAGCGTTCTACTGCGTGAGCCATTGATCTACAACATAAAATTTGCAAAGATTACTTAGACTATTATTCAACATGATAAGTTTAGTTAATCATATTACTAAACAACTCCCACTCAAATTGACATCCCTCTGGTCATTCGAGTGGTACATGATCCAAATCCACCAACCCATGTTTGATCATCACGTGAGATGAGGTGGTTTCAATGGTGAACATGTCCATGTTGATCATATCTACTATATGACTCATGTTTGAACTTTCGATCTCTTGTGTTCCAAGGCCATGTATGTACATGTTAGGCTCATCAAGTATAACCCGAGCGTTCCACATGTGCAAAACTATCTTGCACCCATTATATGTGAACATATAGTCTATCACACCCGATCATCACGTGGTGTCTCGAAACGACGAACTTTCGCAACGGTGCATACTCGGGAGAACACAATTTTATCTTGAAATTTTATTGAGGGGTCACCTTATAATGCTATTCTCGTCCTAAGCAAAACAAGGTGCATAAAAGGATTAACATCACGTGCAAATCATAAGTGACATGATATGGCCATGAACTTGTGCTTTTGATCTCCATCTCCAAAGCACCGGGATGATCTCCATCTTCACCAGCACAACACGATGATCTCCATCATTGTGTTGCCATCAAGGTTTTTGCGCCAACCATGCTTGTACAACTATTGCTACCGTTTAGCGATAAAGTAAAGCATCACATAGCGCTTAATGAATTAACATGTATGCCATACAATAATTTAAGACAACCCTATGGCTCCTGTCGGTTGCCGTAGCATTGACATGCAAGTCGATATTAACTATTACAACATGATCATCTCATACATCAAAATATATATCATCATTTCTTTGGCCATATCGTATCACAACATACCCTACAAAAATAAGTTAGACGTCCTCTAATTTGTTGTTACATGTTTTACGTGGCTGCCATGGGTATCTAGTAAGAACGCTTCTTACGTGCACAAAAACCACAACGGTGATATGCAAGTTGCTATTTAACCTTCTACAAGGACCGCCTCCATCAAAACCGATTCAACTAAAGTGGGAGAGACAGACACCCGCCAACCATATTTATGCAATGAGTTACATGCCAGTCGATGAAACCGGTCTCTCGTACGTGGACAAGTAAAGTTGGTCCGGGGCGCTTCATCCCACAATAGCGCTAAATCAAGAAAATACTAAGGAGGGAAGTAATCTGAATACCAACGCCCACAAACTCCTTTGTGTTTTACTCGTGATGTCATCTACACATAGACCTAACTCTGATACCAGTGTTGGGGAACATTGCATGGCAAACAAAAAAATTCCTACGCTCGCCAAGATCAATCTAGGAGATGCACATCTATGAGAGGAGAGATTGAATCTACATACCCTTGTAAATAGCTAGGCAGAAGCATTCAAGAACGCGGTTGAAGTAGTGGTACGTCTTCGCGCTCCAATCACGATCCATCCCGTGAACTCCCGATCAAGTGCCGAACGGATGGCACATGTGCGTTCAACACACGTACAGCTTGGTGACGCCTTCACCTCCTCGATCTAGCGAGCGATGGTGAAGTATCAGCCCGAGTCTTCCGACAACATGACGGTGTGGTGAGGTGATGGTGGTGACAACTCAGCACGGCTTCGCCGTGTGATATTTATAGCATAAGAATTACGAGGGAGAGGAGGAACAGCGCCTCGGCACGCTGCCCTCTCTCTACCTCACTATATATAGGGGGAAGGGACAGGGGAGGTGTCACGCCCAAGATGCGACCCTATCCTTAATTTGGCACGAAGGCCTCGTCAGGGATAGAAGCGCATCTCGTCGTGTCGCAAGAATGGATATCGTTACAAGTACATGTACTGAAAAGAAGAGATATATAAAAGAGTTGGCTTACACTCGCCACAAGTTACATCAGAGTCACATCAGTACATTACATAATCATCAAGAGTAAGAGCAAGGTCCGACTACGGACGAAAACAAACGAGAAAAATAAGAACGACGTCCATCCTTGCTACCCCAGGCTGCCGGCCTGGAACCCATCCTAGATCGATGATGAAGAAGAAGAAGAAGAAGCAACTCCAAATGAACAATCAACGCGCCCGCGTCAAGTAACCTTTACCTATACCTGCAACTGGTGTTGTAGTAATCTGTGAGCCACAGGGGACTCAGCAATCTCATTTCCAAAGGTATCAAGACTAGCAAAGCTTAATGGGTGAGGCATGGTTAAGTGGTGAGGTTACAGCAACGGCTAAGCATATATTTGGTGGCTAAACTTACGAGTACAAGAATAAGAGGGGGAAGATCTACGCATAACGGACGTGAACTACTCGTGATCAAAAGAATGATCCTGAACACCTACCTACGTCAGGCATAACCCCACCGTGTCCTCGATCGGAGAAGGAACTCACGAAAGAGACAGTCACGGTTACGCACACAGTTGGCATGTTTTAATTAAATTAACTTCAAGTTATCTAGAACCAGTGTTAAACAAAGTTTCCACGTTGCCACATAACCGCGGGCACGGCTTTCCGAAAAGATTTAACCCTGCAGGGGTGCTCCAACTAGTCCATCACAAATTACCACAAGCCGCATAGAAATCCTCAATCACGAAGCTCGTGATCTCGTCGGATTCCCTAGTGGAAAACCTCCACTCTCAGATTACCCAAAGCATCACCGCAATCCCGATGCACAAGATATTCCGTCAAAGGTAAAACTAATCCAGCAAGGCCGCCCGGCGTGTCGACGATCCCGATAGGAGCCGCGTATCTCGTTCTCAGGACACGACGGATGGAACTAGCTACGGGTGCCAAACCTCGAGTTTCCCCGTGGTGGCCCCGCAGGCAGACCGTTTGGGACCAACACCATCAGCACTGGCCCCCCTTGTTTATGTAAAATTACTCCTCGGGTTCATGACGCCCTATGCATTTCAATATTAACAAAATTATTATGTTGGGCAAAAGTAGAACCAATGTTGGGCCTTGCCGGACCAGCTTTAATCTAAAATGAATTATCAAGGGGGGTCCCCATAACAACCCCGATCGTGTTAGGAGCGCTCGTTTATGGAACATAACACCGGTAGCCGAAAACTAAGGGGGCAAAGGTGGAACAAAACACCAGGCTAGAAAGGCCGAGCCTTCCACCTTTTACCAAGTATATAGGTGCATTAAATTAAGTAGCATTTAATATGGTGATATGACAAGGAACCCATGTTATCACATGGAAGCAACTGCACCTGCAACTAGCAACGCTAACAACCTGGTTAAGCAGGCAGTATCATAGCCAATCAGTGGTTTGCTAGGTCGAACAGGTTGAAGGTAATCATGGCATTGTTGAGAGGCTGATATTTAATAGGTGGTAGGCAACGAGACATAAACGATAGAAGCGATAAACTAGCATGGCAATGATAGTAATTGTATCTGGGAAAATGATCATCTTGCTTGAGATCCCGCTTGGAAGAAGAACTACTCAGTGGAGTCGACAAACCATCGTGGTCGAACGGGTCCTCACATTCTGACACGCTTGCGGAACTCTATCGGAACGGAGCAAACCTAAAACAACATCAACACAGATATTCACCACATGATGCACAACATGTGCACAACCTACCATGATTCATGATCAGATCAAAATGCAAGGGATGGCATGGCAATTCACCTCACGCAAACACTACACATTAAATGAAGCTCGATATGCAACGGGTTGCATATCGACGAAACTCCACGATAATTATTTAGTTATATCCCGATTAGATACCCGGCAATATTAAATTGTTGTTAACATGGCAAGGGTGTAGCGACGATCCTACATGGCATCCTAGACGGTTAACACGCGGAACAAAGAACGGAGCTACGGCACAAGAACATGCAGCACAAGATTATATGCCATGAATGTGTTATGCATGCAAGTTCAAACAACACGGGCAAGAAGAGAAGACACATATGTCGCCACGGCGAGCGAAAAGGAACTATGGTGGCAAGACGGAAACGATGCCACGGCAATGTTCCTATCCCGATAACTCATCGAGATACCGTGCCAACGTATATGAAGCGTGTGCGGGAACGTTAATTAAAGAATGGGGTGATCCCGTATATCGGGTTCCCATGTGTCGGGGCACAACAAAAGTGATACAACGTGCTACGGCAACATACGACGGAAAACATACGGTGCAACATACATACAACTCATACATCACATTCGTTACACGACGCGTCTCATCGGTATACCTTCGACGCGTGCACATCGGAGCGGTTCGGTTCGAAGCGGACGTCGTGGAAGTCGTGGTACCGGTCTCGTCGACGGTAGTCGTTCGCTCGGCGTCGTGGTTCTCGGGTCTCGTCGACGGTAGTCGTTCACGGTTCTTCTCGTCGGCACAGGGTCTTCGGCGTCGGTAGCCGAACTCGTTCCGGGGGTCGTCGAGGACGTAGTTGTCGCTGTGGACGTCATGGTACCCGGCGAACTTGTTGATTCCACGATGGCGGGGATGGTCTACGCGATGACGGCAAGCGGCAGCAGCACGGCTAGCGAAAGCAGGCAACCCGCAAGCAGCAGCTGGCAGCGGCATCAGGCGGGCAAGCAACAAGAGCAGCAGCTGGCAGCGGCATCAGGCGGGCAAGCAACAAGAGTAGCAGCTAAGCCAAGCTAGCAGCAACTACAGCAACTAGCCTAGCATGCATCTAACAGCAAGGCAGACTAGCCACCATATCAGGCAAACTCGGCAACAGCAAGCGCAAGCAGCAGCATAGCATCTAGCATCAGCAACACGCATCGGTAGGCAAGCAGCCTAGCAACTACAGCGACTAAGCAAGCACAGCAACAGCAGCATACAGCAACAAACTAGCATCGCGACAACATGCACAGCAACAGCTAACGACGACGAGCAGCGGCTGCAGCAGCAACCAGGCAGCAGCAGCACAAGTCACAACAACAGCAACGCTGCAGGCAGGCATCAGCGACAGCGGCAGCACAGCGACAGTAGGCGGCAACACAGCAGCAAGAAGAAGAGGGCTCCGGCCGAGGCACAGCACGGCGAACACGGGGACGAGGAGGCGAGGACGGCAGCACGGGGAACCTGCAGGCGGCTCGGGCGGCCAAGGGCACAGGCGGCTCGGGCAGCGTCGGCGAGCAGCGAGGCGAGGCCGAGGGGGCCATGGCGCGGGAGGACGGCGGCCCGGCGACGGGGAGGCGCGGGGCTCCTGCAGGTGGGCGGCGGCGCGCGCATGGCAGCTGGCGGCGGGAGCGCAGGCGGCGGGGCTGCAGCGCGGGGTAGAGGAAATCGGGATCAGAGGGGGAACGGTAGGAGCACGACGGCACGGGGGTGGAACAGAGAGAGACGAGGGCGCTAGGGTTTGGGGCCAGCTGGGCCTGGCCGGCTGTGCTGGGCTCCCTCCCCCTGATGTTTTTTCCTTTTTTAAAAAACTTTTAAAAACAGCAAGTTTAACTAAAGAAAAAGGCTTTTAACAAAGGAAAGGAAAAAAATAAAAAAATGAAGAAAATGCATTTTCTCCTTGAAAAAAAACCCCAACTCTAAAAATAGATTGGGCCTTTTTTCTTTCAAAAGAAATAAAATAAAACCTTTTGAAGAAATAAAATTAAAACCCGTTTACAAAAGAATAAAAATCGAACCCCTTTTAAGAATTGAATAAAACCTCTTTATTTAGAGAATAAATAAAAGCCTTTTAAAAGAGAAAATAAAATGGGAGGGTTTTAAAATAAAACAAACGGAGAAATAAAATAAAACCTAAGGGTTGCCCCTACATTTGATAAAATGATTTTTATTTAAAAGAAGACAACTCTTTATTTTTAAAATAGGGGTTAAAACTAAAGTCTTTAGCCAAACCACAAAAACAAATTAGAAGGGGAGAGGAGGGTTTTAGGTCCGCGGTGCAACGGGGTTTAGCGGTGGCTCTCACGCACCCGCTCTCAACACGCCAACAAACGACGTCACACTCACAAAGCACTAACACCTAACAACACGGAGCAACAAACAACACCGACAAAACACAGATGACATGATGTCATGCATGATGCGACGATGCAAACTACATGACGATGCAACGAATAAAACTAAACACACGACGGAAACGGAATAAAGGGGGAATCTTCTAGAGCGTCGGCATCGGGCTGTCACAGGAGGGCTCCCTAGGTTTTGCCCTGGGGGCAGCGGCCAAGAGGGGGCAGCGACTAGGGTTGGGTGGTCCCTACCACTTGGGTGCCTTGCCACCCAAGTTGGGCTGGCGGCGCCCTAGGAGGAGACCTCCTCCCCTTCGGCCGAAGTGGGTAGGGGTTAGGGGTTGCGCCCAGCCCCCTGGTGGGCTGTGGTGCCCCCTATCCTTGGCCCATGAGGCCCCCCAACAATTGTTGGGGCCTCCCGAAACCCCTTTCGGCATTCCGTCATTCCTTCGGTGCGCCCCGAAACACTTGTGAACTCCGATGACCTTCATCCTATTTATAAATCTTCACCTCCGGACCATTCTGGAGTTCCTCGTCACGTCTGGGATCTCATCGGGATTCTGAACAACCTTTCGTCACCAACACAATGACTCAATTATGCTTATATCGTCATCAAACCTTAAGTGTGTAGACCCTATGGGTTCGAGAACTATGTAGAGATGACCGAGACACTCTCCGGTCAATAACCAATAGAGATACCTGGATGCCCATATTGGCTCCTACATATTCTACGAAGATCTTTATTAGTCGAACCACGATGTCAAGGATTCAATCAATCATGTATGTTGTTCCCGTTGTCTATCGGCATGTTACTTGCCCGAGATTCCATCGTCGGTATCTCTATACCTAGTTCAATCTCGTTACCAGAAAGTCTCTTTACTCATTATGTAATACAAGATCGCGTGACTAACTCCTTAGTCACATTATTTGCAAGCTCATTGTGATGTTCTATTACCGAGTGGGCCTAGGGATAGCTCTCTGTCATAGGGAGTGACAGATCCCAGTCTTGATTCACGCCAACACAAAAGACACCCTCGGAGATACTTGTAGAGCACCTTTATAGTCACCCAGTTACGTTGTGATGTTTGATACACACAAGGCCTTCCTCCGGTGTCCGGGAGTTGCATGATCTCATGGTCATAGGAACGTATACTTGGCATGCCAAAAACAGTAGCAGTAAATTGATGCGATCATATGCTATGTTCATGGTTGGTCTTGTCCATCACATCGTTCTCCCAATGATGTGATCTCCTTATCAAATGACAATTCATGTCTATGGCCAGGAAACCTTGACCATCTTTTATCAACGAGCTAGTCCTTTAGAGGCTCACTAGGGACATTGTGTTGTCCATGTATCCACACATTTATTTGAGTTTCCAACCAATACAATTCTAGCATGGACATTAAACAATTATCATGAACAAGGAAATATAATAATAACCACTTTATTATTGCCTCTAGGGCATATTTCCAACATAGTGGTTCGGATCCAATGTGACGGGTGCGTCTGGACGTCCCATATTCGCTCCACATATGGGTTAGTATATGGTTGCCGATCCATCTAGACGTTTGGGTTGCATTTTGGCCGGGTTGTTGGGTGTTTTTTACTCTTCGGGCAAGGCACTGGGAATTTAGGGAGGATATGAGGCGTCCAGTTGTAGATGCTCTTAGGAGAGAATATCGATCGTGGTACATGAATTTACCATGCATGTGATTGTTTGGTGTGTAAACTTTCAAATTGTAGCAAATGGATCCACAAACTTGGCATAATGTGGCAAAAATATCTCTAGCCAATCACAATACATCGTGATTATACCATCCTATAATGACGAAGAGACATTCTTTGACTTTGATCCCGACTCCGACTCCGTTGAATAGACGAGGAGAAAGCGTCTTGTCTTCACTTGTCTGAGGGTTTTGTGGGAAATATGCCCTAGAGACAATAATGTTATTCTTTATTTCCATGTTTGTAATTATGTTTATGTTTTGCGGTATAATTGAAATGGTCCTTGAGTATGTATATCCAAAAGGCTCGGAGGACAATAGATTCCTAGTCATGCCTCTAAGACTAGCTCAAATGTTGCATGATGATTATGTTTTCCTGATCATGGAGAAGATAATGTCGGCAACTTTGAAGACATGATGTTAGAAGAACTCTTGTGTTGAACTCACCCAATTGTAGTTATGCTATGAGATCTAGCCATCACAACTTTATTGTTTATAACAGGGAGAAAGTTGAAAAATTGCATAATTCCTTAGGCCATGAGAGTATCAAGTTCCTCCATACTTGCTTCATGAACTTTAGGGTTTGTTAAACGTTATCTATAACAGGGTGGCTATCACGACAGCTTACGGGTTCGCTAAAAAGTATGACAATTGGGTAGATAGCTCAAGACTAGGATTTGCTCCTCCAACGATGGAGATATATTCTTGAGGTCGTCTCGCTATTACAGTGTCGATCATTGTTTGGCCACACACAACATGATTTGATCACGGGAATGCAAGGACACAGGAATGAGAAAATAGAACAAAACCAGTAACTAGGAAAGTAGCATAGTAGACAATTTGTTGATTCACGGGATGCTAATAAATCTCACCTTGAGTTTTTTGTAACATACCACGAAGAAACAACAATATCACACAGTTACTAAAGGTTCACTCAATTAACCATTTGAGTGGGTATAGGGGTCAATATGGATGTCCATGGTTCACTATTGATCATTGATCGGAAAGAGTTCCGGTCATGTCTATATTTCACCGAACCTGCATGGTCGTAGGATTAGGGATCATCTATCTACTGAGTACTACAAAAGGAGTCCAAGATAAAGTTACCAGAAAAGTTTCAGAGACACCGGAATTTTTCGAAGAGAAAATAAGTGTTTCCGAGTACACCATTAGTACAGAAAAGTTTCTGAATGCATAGAGAATATGCAAAGGGATGCAGGAAAAGTTTTGTGACCTCCGAGAATTTTTTTGAAGGGGTTGCTCGGGCAAAAATACATTGTTCTCGCAAAGGGGACAAGATCTCCCTTTTCATGTGGAGTTTTTTTAGTGTGCCCCTTTGAGGGAAAACCCCCTTTTGTGGAAACTTGTTATGGGGGGAATGGTGGGGGCAGTCCCCACAAAAGGTGGAGATGTATTGGGAGGGGGCCTTGGGGGCATCCCCCTCCATGGGATGCCATGGACAAATAGGGGAGGAGCCTTGTGGGCATTATCACCCTTTTTGTGGGGCTTTGTTTGTGGGTGGGTTGGGGGGGCTTTTTGTGCACCCATCTTGTGACACCCCCACCACTTCCTCCATTATAAATAGAGGAGGGTAAGTGCCCTCCAAACCATCTCAAGTTCACCACAAAGGCATGCAATGATGTGCATCTCTCTCTCTCTCTCACTCACTCACTCACTCACTCTCCAAGAAAAAAATTCATTCTACCGCAAGGTCGACTAGTCTTCGATTGCAATTAGTTTTGTACGGCGAAGCGCCGCTTGATAAGTGATATCGTATGTGTGAGCGCGATAGAGAGATCATATGTTTGATCTTCTGTTCAAGTGACTGTCCATGGTCCTGTTTCAGCGAGAAAATTATCATGGTTTGAAGGTTATAAGTCCTAGCTGCGGGAATTTGCCCCAAAGATCGCCCCGACTCTTCTTCTGTTGCGCTATAAGTTGGTAATGATCATAACAAACCTTGTATACATCTTTAGTGGTCCTGGGATGGTGCGTATGATGATTTTTTTTCTACTGCGTTCCCTACAATTGCATCATGAGTCGTGCTATGTGTAGATGTTGGTTATGTTCTAGAATACATTAAACATATGGGTATGCACAATATTTTTTGTAGTAGATGAGATCGGTTCCTAAATAATATATGTCCTAGTAGAAATGAAATCTTTTACTTGATGTTCTTTTTGCTTCCCTTGAATTTGTGTATTTCTGATCTTGAAGGCATGATGTGCTTCAGTTGTTTGGCTTGCACCATAGTTAAGAAAGATGAATTATTCCCAAACTAAAGGACATGTAGATACGATCAACATGGCTCACGCATATAACTAATTTTGGTATGGGGCTCAAGATTTTTCATTAAGTCTCATGTCCCATACTCCCCGCAAAGTTAATCTAGAAAACTTAATTTATCATACTTGATGACGAATGTTGGTAGCTAGAGTTTATTTTGAAGCCTTAGAAGCCACGTAAAATAAAATCTTGTATGAATCGATTAGAGGCGTCTAACTTGATTTTACAGGATGTGCATGTGATGTGGTATTGTCCTCGTCATATTAATGATATTGTTTACGAGATGAAAATATCATGTAATTAACATGATATGTATGTCATGATTCGACATGATGGTTAGAGCCATATGACTGTCACTTTAATGACATGTCATTCAACCTTGTTGTAATGCAATGTTTTATTAGCTATACGTATAGCAAAATTTTAATGCATCAACATGTTGGTGACAAGCTTTACAAAGGTGGACACTGACACAAAATCCGTACACGAATATGGAGGAGGAAAAGCTAAGAAACATCCCTTGGCAGAAAAGTTATGACATGGTAGTAGTTTTCGAAACTGCGGCCACGCTAATATTTTTGGCTGAAATTTTGTGAAAATGGTGAGTACTTCTCCATTGGGAGCGGCTATACCATATCATGCTCTTATAAATTTCCTGAGATATTTGTCCCTTTTATTGCACCCATTTGATTATGTGGTATTCACTTTTATTAGGCTCATCTCTCACTTAAAGAACACATATATTTTCTGGGTGCCACATGGTTGCATGAGCATGAACGATTAGAGAGGTGTAAGGTGGGTGAAGGTGAAACCTCGCTGCAAGATCACTTGGTTGTCTTAACATTCGGGCAGGGTCACCTTGAACTCAGAACACACCCATCGAAAGATGAACAAGACTCACATAGAATATGATTGGCAAGTTGGCCTATCCATTGAAATTCCTATCATGAGATGATGATTCTATGGCATTGAATTAAAGTATAATTTTGTCCATTGGACAGATAAGAGATGGGACCCATAAGAACGCCAGTCGCGATGATGGTAAATAGAAAAAACTTAAAGATAAAGGACAAGTCCATGGGGTGTTAGTAAGAATAACACACATGGGAAGTCCGGTGCTAATGCCACTCTTAATGTTGGGTGCTTCTTCTGTGAGTAGGAGAAATATTGGAATTAAAAAATGTTAGAAGTATAAAGGCAAAGAGGAAGAAGACTTGAAGGTCCAGCTCATGTATGAATGTCATACGAGTTACACATGTATAGAAGGCTAGATGGTCTAAGATGTAACTCTTGGAATTAGGATTAAACAGTTAATCACTGATTCGAGGGTATTGTGATTAAATGTCCAACACAAGGATACCAATTTGATTGCCTTTCATTGCAACTCGATGCAAGACTTACTACGGCATAAATGACTCGCTAGTAATGAGGTTTAGATACGTGTTGGGAACTCTGTAAAGGTTACCATACTTTCCATCGGCGCATTACCTGTGCATTTAATATACTCTAGCCCATTGCATAATGTTTGTTGTAAAAGGTTGTTCATGAGAGAACAATTGTTGTTCCCTGTTATGACAAACATCAGGGCCATGCTTACTTTATGAATGGGAATTATGTTATTAATATTGATAATAGTATCAGCCATCCATAACATTGATGCTAAATGTTGGAAGGTTAAAGAATACCACATTTGTGTGGAACAGCGTTTGGTCACAATGGAGAAACTCGCATGGAGAAATTCCCTAGTGATGGACTTTGAAGTCATTTTGATTATGAATCATGTGGCACTCTCAACTTTCATACAAAAAGTGAAGTGACTAAAATATCCGTTCAGGGGCCATGGGGAACAAGCAATAAACTTATTGGTAAACATACATATTGACGTGTGTACTCCAGTAAGTGTTTTTGCTAGCAGTGGATTTGTCTATCTTAAGAGATGACTCAAGTAGACATGTGAATATTTTCTTAATGAGACATAAGTATTAATCCTTTGAAATAGTTCAAAAGGTTTCCATAATGAAGTAGAAATTGTAGTAACAAGAAAAAATATGTTTCTGCAATTAGATTGCAGAAAGGAATATTTGAGTGACAAGTTTAGTGGATGTCTCATGAGTTGTGAAAAGTGTTTCATAACTTGCAACTCCTCGAACACCAATAAGAGTGGAATGTTCGAGAAGATGCAATCGAAACATACATGAGATGGTAAGATCAAAGATGACATAAATCAATTTGCCAATGTCCTCTTTGAAGTAATGCTTTAGAGATTGCAGTTTTTACAGTGAAAAGTGTGCCATCAAATCTATTGAAATAATTCCATGGTATGGAACGCCAAACCCTGTTTTGTATTTTCTCAACTTTTGGAATGTGATACTTGTGTTAAGTGTTTACAACCCTACCCCAAAACAATTGGGTATTCCACCATCACTATGCCGACGCAAAGTGTTTGTCACATAGAGCAGTATATTTTTTTGTAGAAAATATTTCTTGCAAAAAGGTGAGTGGAGGACAATGCAACTTGATGATATAACATAATCTTTGTCATCATATGAGAGCAAAGAAACTTTTAAAGTAATTCTAGAGTTTCCTACTGCGACTGATACAGAAGCCTCTACATGAGATGTAGACTTTAGTCGAGCTAGCAGCTGGACATAATAGGGAAAAGCATTCAAACCTCTAAGGTCTCTAAATGAGATATTGTTGTTAGACAAAATTATGCCTACAATACACAAGGAAGCTTTGATGGGCCGTGACTCCAGAATTAGCTCAATGCAAAATTAATTTGTGATAATGTCCACAAAAATGATTCAAGATTAGATCATGATAAACCCTCTACAAGACTTAGAGTCTAACGAATATGAATGGAACTATAGACTGATGCAAATAAAAAACATCCATAAAGCTCAACTTGTTGCTTATAAAAAATTCAAGAAGTTGACTGCGACGAGATTGTGTCATCGTAGCGATTCTTAAAATTGGTTCGGGTTATACTAGCAATTAATACATATTTAATAATGAGGTATGATAAATGGAGGCCAAAAAGTTTTCCCTGGTATGGAAATACAACCTAGGACTTGTATATGATATAGTCCAAAGTGTTTTGTCGATCCAGAGGACGCCGGTGAGTGTGCATATTTGGGAGTTCTAGCAATTGACAGAAGAGAGTGTAATGTAGTTGGAACCTTCGTTTTGATGAAATAGTCAAAGAGTTTCATTTCATCAAACATAACGAAGATGCTTGTGTTTATAAGAAAGTGAGTGGGAGGATAATAACATTTCTATTACTTTCTGTGTATAACACATTGTTGATTGGAAATAATATAAATTTCTCGACATAAATTTCTAAAACCATAGCTTAATCTAAGAAATCAAAGTTTGACCACTGATTCAAATATACAAAGCCAAGACCACACAAAATTATGATTTTTGTGGAAGCGTGAAAACATGAGGATATGCAGAGATACACACATGCCTGACCTTTTAAGATACGTTGGACGAATACTATACCACAAGTGAAGGATATTTACACCGGTATGCCATAGGTGTAAAGTGCATTAGCATTGACTAGATTATTGACTCTAGTGCAAGTGAATGACTATTGAAAATATGTCCTAGAGGCAATAATAAATGTTATTATTATTTCAATTTTTTTAATCATGTTTATGTTTTGTGCTATAATTGCAATGGTCCTTGAGTCTGTATATCCAAAATACGCAAAGGAAAACCCACGTGCATGTATGGAATAATAAACGATAAAATAGATTCCTAGTTAAGACTATCTCAAGTGTTGTATGATGGTTACATCTTTCTGATGATGGAAATGAGAATGCCGGCAACTTTGAGGACACAGTGTTAGAACAACACTTGTGTTGAACTCACCCATTTTTTTAGCTACGAGATCCATTTGTCACAAGTCAATGGTTAACAGGGAGAAAGTTAAATGTTTGCATATTTCCTTAGACCATGTGAGTAGCGAGTTCCTACATACTTGCTCCGTGAACTTTGGGATTTTTTTGACTGAACACTGTAAGGGAAACCCCCCAGCCTTTAAGCTTTATTGATTTAAAAAATTACAATATGTACATGGTTAACATGTTAACCCAAACAAAAAAGAGAAAGTTAAACCACCTGACCTAATACAGATACTACATTCAAGGAGGCAAGAAGGAAACCCACTTCAGCAGATCTTCCTTAAACTTGGGTTTAATCCCGTGAACTTTGGGATTTGTTAAACATCATTTACAACAGGGTGGTGATAACCCGTAAGTATAGGGGGTCAATTATAGTCCTTTTCGTTAGTTAAGAGTGTCGAAACCAACGAGGAGTAGAAGGAATTGATAGGGGGGTTTGGCAAGGTATGATGTGCAAATGATGTAAGATAGTTTTCATAGATGGTTTGATATCAAGATAATTGGTAACAAGTAGCAAGTAACAAAAGCATCAAGGAGCACCAAGTGGCCCAATCGTTAATTATGCTAAGGACAAATTGATGGTACTTCTTATAGTGATTAAGACGCTCTTGAGGACGCATGGGAATATCGTCAGAGTTCCTTTGACCAAGATTCATCGACTTCCCTCGGTGCTAAGCCATTGTTCTTACTTGAACAAACACCTACTTATGATTATACCCTCGGTGCAAGCATCCACAAATACAAGAGAAATAATTAAGATAAATCTAACCATAGCATTAAACATGTGAAACAACCCCTCATGGAACATTCATAAACTGGGGTTTAGGTTTCATTCACTTCTGCAACCCATCATCTACAAACTAATTCCACAATGCCTTCCCATATACCCAAAATGGTGAAGTGTCATGTAGACGATATTCACCTAACACCACTTGAGGAAGAACAACACAATATAATATTAAAACGTTGAACGGTGATCAACTTCACATGATTAATAATAACAAGACTTCTTTGGGGTGTGTTGTGTTATGCCCCTAGCTGAACTTATGATCGCTCTTGACTTGACTTTTTTGTATGGCGCTTGGATGCTTGTGGTGGTTGCTTTATAGTATGAAGCGGGGGGGGGGGGTCCTTTTTCGTCATAACAAGACTTATCTCTTTTCCTCAAGAACAAATAGAAATACTCACAACTCATCACATTGAACATGTTCAATGGGTATAAATATGCAATTAAGAATTTGAACATAATGATCTTCCACCAATTAAATCAACTATTATCAACTACAAGTTGTAATCGACACTATTAGCACCCTCGGGTGCCAATGCGAGGTTTGATACAAAGATCGAGCACAAGAGATGAAATAGTGTTTTGAGATGAGATGGTGCTGGTGAAAATGTTGATGATGATGATGAGAGAAACGTTGATGATGACGGTGGCTTCAATTTTCCCCTTCCGAAGGGAAGTGTTGGTGCAATAATTTGCCTTCTTATATTATAAAGATTGTTGTCATAAACAGCGTGGGAATTTAATGCGAGACAATGAAGATTATCACCGAAGATTATGCGAAAGTGCCCCCCCCCAACCCCCCCCCCCCCCCCCCCCCCACACACACACACACCACCACCACCACCACCAGCACAATTCGTCACACAAAGCAATTGATTATGTGCTTATCTGGATCATAATCAGTATGTTATTAATTCTGGCAATGTAATGTTCATGATTTATTCATGGATTAAAGTAATCAAAATATTGCTAATATACTCAACAGGGCGTAGTTGCACAGGCAAACAAATTTTGTTTGTGTCTGATATTCATTGTCATGTATATTTGTATCATCAATAAACGTGTATATGGTTGCATGGATTTGAGGATTTGAGAGTGAGAGGGCGTGGTTGCATGGGCGGAAATTTGATGGTTGGACTGGCGTCGTCCACGAACACGTCCGTTTGACATACTGAGGCAGATTTGTCAGTTTTGGTTGTCGATGCTCCAAGTGTGTGTGCACATCCACGTGTTCTAAAATATGCCTTAGATGCGCAAGATCATCGGTTACTCGCGAATTTGCGAGGGAAAGGGGGAGACCGGGCCCACTCCGCTGTCACACCTGTAACGTGGGGTTCTCAGGCTTTCAAATCCCAGATTTGATCGTTCCCGCCCTCCGGTGAAAAAGAAACCGCTCCTCTCCTCAACAACAACAACAACAAACTAGTACAAGCAGTACAGAGGACGAGGATTTTTAAGTGGCTGGAAGCCAGCACGGGGGCAGAGGCGATCATGAAGGCGAGAATGTGGAACAGGAGGCAGGAGGGGGACACACCCCATGTGGGAGATGAGCCAGCCAAGATGAAATAAGCCCTAGATAAACTACTACAGGGCCAGCCAGTGGCCGCCCTTGTCCAGGTCTCCCAGACTTTTGTAGTGGTATTTCATTTGAAAAACCGCAGATAAAAATGGCCCCTCCCATTTAAAAATCCGAGGTAGTAGGGGCACACCATATGATGGCGCCCGTAGGGCATGCATTATGCAAGCGGTAGATGAGAATTAATAAATAAAAAACTTTAGTAGCAGAGTTGTCTCTACTGTGAGTGACAAGCAAGCTCACACTGACCGCACGCAGCACTGCAGCAGCTGTGGGCAAAGGTAAACGGAGATCAGAAGCCACATGAATTCGATCTGAGTTTTGAGCAGAGCAGATCAGTTTCTGCACAAAACCTAAGCAAAAACAGAGAATCCAATGTTCGAGGCTGGACCTAAACCTAACCTTTCTAGGTGTGCTCCGGTCTCAAGAGACCTTTTAAGATTTTGCAAGCAGATAGTAGATCATAGATGGCTTGTGTGGGCAGCAACATACGTCACTCATCGGCATGTGTTGGCCAAGTAAAATATGAACATCATCATCAGGGCACCACGCCGATGAGATCACAATAAGGAAAACTAGGCGTCTCCTCCATTTTTTCCAAGTTCACAACCAGGCCTATCTTGAAATAAACACCACGCAACCAAGGTGCCAGCACACAGCACACACGCCTCATCGCAGCCCATTCTCAGGAAAGCACATTCTCAGGAAATTACGATAGGCGTGTGTTGTTTTGTGCTTGCCATGTTCCACTGGCACCAAGTCTATTGTGGAAATATAACAGAATGGCCAGTGAAGCGCCAAATTTCGCCCATCACCTTGTTTGCACTCTGCGTCTGGCACATTAGCAAATCAAGCGCCACTGTCTATTCCTAGAGATACTTGACGTTCCTCTCATCTTCCTTCTCTCAGTAGCTACGCTACTTGGAAACAAACCTCGGCTTGCTTGGAAGTTGGAACCATGCCACATGATGAGAATTAGTCAAAAGTTCAGTCCAAGGTATTCATGTAGATGTAGCTACAAAGGAACTAAATACTGAGGGAAGTTCAATTTCAAGATACAACCACTGGTGGTAACCCATTTGTTAACATGAAATCCATATCCCTCTGCAGACCATACTCTATAGCAAGTACAGGCCATCATATAGAAAAGGTACTAATGTGAATTATCAGATGGACATCAATGGGGCCCCAAGTCCCTTCCCAAATTTCAGTTTTCAGTTAGTTCTCTTTTTCTTTTTTTTCTTGTAAAGATTCTGCTCTCTTGTCTCTAAACATCTAGGCAGAATGCACTATGGCAAGATCTGTCCCTAAGCTTTATGTCATATATTCTAGTCCTACACAAGTTCAACCCCATATAATACCCCACCAAGACAAAACTATTTAAACATTGCTAAAATAAACAGTTCAATTGGACAACAAAAGGTGCACGAGTAAATTGCCCCAGGAATAACAAAAGCAACATGAGCAAATATCAATACTGTACCATAGAACAGTTCCACTGGTTAAATTATCCTCTCGACTCACAAGCAATCCTTGAAATGACATGATAAATGCTAAATGAGCAGAGAGTTTGAACATCGTGGTAAGAACCTAGAGCAACATCATTACACTATAGAGTTACCGACACAAATGTTGCTAAATCCACTAGTCCTAGCTAAATAAGTTGCGATGAAAAGCAATACGGGGTGTCCAACAACCAAGATAATAGTTTCCTTCGCAACATTTTAATTGCAAGACAAAATGAACATTACTGGAGTTGAAGATGCCTGCAAACGGTGGTGGCGGCGAATGATCATCAGCACCGCCATGCTGATACAGAGACAAGCTCGCCGCGCTGCCAATAGAGAGTGAGCGCAACCCCGCGTTTCTCGACGTGGAAGCCTCGGACCTGAACCCGCTTCAAGAGGCAGTCAGCCTGTGCCTCTGCAAGATTGCTGAGCGGCACAGGTGTGAAGCCAGCAGCAGCAAACACATTCCGCCATGACATTGCTTTGTCGGTCTTGCGCCGCCCAAGTACCGCATCTTCAACTCTTGGTTGGATCAGAAACTTCTCAATCTTACAGGCAGAATCGGCATCAATTCCAGCAGCATCAAGCGAGTCAAGGAGGAACATGCAGGATTGAAAGCAATGCAGGAAGTGCTGCGAGAACGGGAGGTCAGCACGATCAGCTCCATAGTCCATAGCGACCACAATCTTGGGACCAAGCTGTTTCACCAACTGAAGGATTAGAGCCAGCGGTGGTGCACGAGCAGAGCAACCAACAGGGAGGCTAACAGCTACGATTTCATCGCCAGTAGGAGAAATGAGCTCCGCCGGACTGAAGGCATCAAGACTGACGGCATTGAACTCGAAAGGGGTTCCAAGATCAGCAGCAAACTGTGTGAGGTTATCCCGAGTAAGATGAAGCTCCAGTGGATGGTGAGACGCATCTGAAACGAAGGCCGTCAGCTTCAGCAACGGCAAAGCCACGCCGCCAGTGCCACGGCGGTGAGCAAGCTCCTGCAAGAAGGAAGCCCACTGGCCGCCTACACCAAGATCGAAGTCAATGACATGGATGCAGGAAGCGGCGCTGCAGGCGATTTCGTCGAGAAGCGCCTGCGTGGCCGTGAAGTTAGCGAACTGCAGCATGGGCGACAGGTCGGAGAAGGACTTGTAAGCCGCCAGCTTGAGGGCGACGTCGAGCGGTGAGGTGATGCGGGGGGCGCCGTGGTGTCCATCAGCGAGCGCGAGGAGGAGGGCCTCCCTGAGGTAGGAGGCCGACCGGAGGAAGGGCTTCCCAAGGGGGGGAAGCTGGTGATTGAGCCGCGCCAATATCTCACGCGCGCCAGTGGAATTACCGGCCTCGGCTGCCTTTGCCGCCGCAGCCAGCTCGTCCAGCAGCTGCTGCTGCGCTGCCTCGGCAGCCGTCGTCTTCATCGCCCCGCGAAGCGGTGGCGAGGAAGGCTGGAGCTGGAACGGAAGCGCACCGTGTAGCAGGGGAAAGGTTGCCGCCGCCGACGGTCCTAGGTGGTTTCGGGTGAGGTAGAGGTCATCTGGAACGGAGTGGTGGCGCTTGGGCGGTGGCTGGTGGAGTTGTGAGCGCTGGTTGTGATCGGAGAAGGACGAGAGGGGCATGAAGAAGGTTGCGGCGGGAGGCGGCGGTTGGTGCTGGTGCTGATACTGGTTGAAGAGGCCATGCGAGTGCGCTCCGAGGAGAGGGGGCTTTGTGTCGATACCTTCGTGGAACAGCATGGGAGGCGGCGGGGGCTGGAGAGAGGCAGCCTCCGGTGAGAAGAGGCCGAAGGCAGAGGAGGCCTTGCTGCCGCCGCCGCCGCCTCCGCCTGTGGTCGTGTGCGACATGGCACCGGAGGACGAGAGGTCGGAGGAGGCGCCGCCGAGGTGGTGGTCCAGCGAGAAGCCGAGCGGGTCGACGGGCGAGAATCCGAATCCCGCATTGTCCACAAGCGGCTGCTGATGCATTGGAAGCGGCGGTACGGGCAGCTCCAGGTCGCCGGCTGCCCCCATGATCCAGTTCAAGAAGGTCTGGTCCTGGCCGGCGGCCGCAGCCGCCGCGGCGCTGCCGAGCATGGCGTCCCAGCCCTCCCCTCCATCCAGCGCCCCAGGAATGGGCGGCAGCTCACAGCCTCCGCCGCCGCCGCCGTGGTCGGGCCATTTGGTGGCCTCGGCGTCGCCGGCGCTGCTCTCCGAGACCGCCGCCACGCCGGTGGAGTCCGCCGCGCCGCCGCCGAGGGACGACGACAGCGTCGATGCGGCGGAGTTAGGCGGGCTGCTGAGCCTCCGCGAGCAGTCGAGCACCGACCGCGGCTCCACCAGCAGCTTCCCCGGCGGCCAGTAGCACAGATCCTTGCCGAGGCCCACTCCCCCACCTCCCCCGCTCCGCTCGGCACCCAACAGCGCCGCCCTCATCTACCTACCTAGTCCCGCCGCATACCATGCAGCCCGGCGAGATCTGGGACGCCGCGCGCGGGGGATGGATTTTCCCTCTGCTCTCTTCTGCTGGTGCGTGCGTTTGGATGTGGCTGGCTCTCCCTCCCTCCCTGCCTTGGCCCTGGCCCTGGCCCTGGCGTGCGAGAGAGAGTATACAACAGGGACAGGGAGGAGGTGGGCCCGGGCACCGGGCACACACAGAGAGAGAGAGAGCGAGGAGCAGTGTGCGCCCTTGCCTGCTCTCTCTCTCTCCTCTCTCTGTCCTCGCTGTGTGGTGGTGTGGCCTCGTCCGTCTCCTCTCTCTCTCTTCTCTCTCTACTGCTATCTATCTTCCCTGGATGCGTGCAACATAAAAAAGGTTAAAAAGCGTACCCTCTCCCCTCCCACGCCCTCCTCCCCTCTCTCTCTCCCCCCATCGTTTTCAGTCTGCTTCAAGCTCTCTCCCTCTGCTCTGTGCCTTCTTCTTTTTTCACCCTAGGTTTCTACTAGGTTTTATCTGCTCGTATTTTTTTTTTGCTTCGCAATGGCCATGACCATGGCCATACATGGGTTTATTATTTCTATGGACTGTCTTGCATGTAGAGGCCAAAATTATTGCAATGAACCGAGCTGAGCCTGGTCGTCAATCATGCAGAGCCGGAGGTGGTGCTGTATTGACCGCCAGAAATCGTTGGGGCACTTTGACGGCTGTTTTGTTATGTTCCACAGTGCTGGGCGGTGGCGCGTACGTACGCTGTGTGACTCACCTTTGGTGTCGTAATGCTACAGTGCTAGTGGTGGTACTATCGTAGACTGAGATTGCCATGACGATCGGCGGCCAAATGATTAAAATCGGGGTAAATAATAATCCTGCTACAACTTCTTGAAATCGTCGTTTTCGGAGCTGAGCTGGGCTGACAAATGACAATACTAGGACTCCATGCCTTTGAGTACTACAGTACTACTGATTAATTTAGCATCTTGCCATTTGAAACAGGGCTATTACTGCCATGATATCATATTCTTTTCGGCTGCTCTATCTTTTCGAGGAGACTTGTCTTAGCTTGGCTTACATTAAAAGCGTGCTGTCCCCGGCAAGAAAAAAACATGGAGCCGACGCGGCTTTGTTAGGGATGCATACCAGTTCACGATTTGACACCATGGCAAGATGAAATGACAAACCCCACCAAAAAACCTGTCAAGTGACAGCGTGGACCACCTTAATTTTTTATCACTCATGTGTTCAAACCGTCGCAAATCTTTTCTAACGAGAATAAACAAACAAAACACAAACGCATGCCTTGCTTTCATACATGCTAAATCAAGGTACTTGGTCAGGGCATCCTAAGACGGACCTGCAAACCGCCCATATCGGTTCAAACCGTGGAAGCCATCCAAAACGAGTATGTATCAGTGTGTGCCACGGTCTAGACGAGATTTCATTCATATTGAAGACAAATATGAACAGCTTTGCACGAGTATGGACATGAGAAACGTCCCTATCTAACACTCGCAGCCATCCCAATTCCCCTTCCCGGCCCCATTTTCTTGCACTCTGCCCCTTCTTCCCCTTGATTTGCATCTGCACCCTTCATCTCCGCCACAGCTGCTCCTTGTATGCCTCCAGCGGCCACAAAGGCATTATCCGACATCCGCAACCAGCACCGAAGCGCATGCTCGCCCTTATGACGAAACTTTTCACCATCGAGCCGTTTACACCCAGGTACACTCCGCACCTGTTGACAACCCCAATGGCGAACACCATGCCCGAGAGGCGTTCGATTAAATAACATTGAGCTTATTTTAAAATGGTATGTTGTCTTTTAGAGTTTGAAGGATGGTGAGCTATTCGATCATGGAGGATGAGTTGTTGTGCGATGCATGACTAGCCGTATATGTGGATTTCGTAGGCAGGACCAGACATGAGCCCTTCTGGCAGCAAGTGCATGAAATGTTTCACGCACTAAAACACGTTGCGTCCTATGACATGTACAACATTTAATCACGCAATGAGCATCACCAAGTTTTATGACATGGTTCATCAGCTGGAGGCAAGGTGACCATTGCACGCGAAAGAGGACGGGATCATAAGTTTTTTGCTTCCCATTGCTCAACTTGTTGATTGATTCATTCACTCAAAGTAGGTCTACACATTATATGTAGCTCGCGAGCGTTGTTGTGGCATACCAAATGACAGAGGGACGATCATTTACGTGCACACACCGTTGGATGAAGATGAAAGGGCAATATGTGTGGGACAACATGATGTGTTGATCAAAAACTTGTTCAACATGTAGTTAATGTAGTCGAATTTCACATCTTGTTGTACTACACTTAATTTGTATGGTATGTATAGATGATTTGTGCCATTTCCTATCCGAACTTTGATGAACATCGTCCCGGTTTGCATGAATTTTGTCCAGTTTGTTAAAATGTGGGTTGGAATGTATGCGGCTAGGGTTGGATGTCGTCCTCCCTCATTCGTGTCCGCGGACTGATCCTCCCTTGTCCTTGAAAGGATGCGGGAGAAAATTTGCTCGTTGCCGTTGGAGATGCCCTTAGGACGGCAAATGGTCTACTTACTATGTCCCCCAAACGGGTTTATAGCCCCCTTACAGAATCTATAGTTAGACTTGACAAATCCAACATTATACGTTTACCGACTCACTCATTCAAGTACCTGAAATTCATATAACGCATGCAAAACAAAATCAATGTCGACAATGTCGGATAGACCTGCATTCGGGTGGATGGCCGCCTGTCGCTCCTCCGGCTCTTCGTTGAAATCTATCTCGTGAAGATCTCATCGATCTACGCGTCCAACTGACGAAGGAAGTGTCTGTTGGGCTAGCTCCACCACCGACTGGATGTTGTTGAGGATGGCATGTTGCTGTGGTGCCTTCTCCGCTTAGTCTACTTCGAACTCCGCCAACACCTCGGGCATGGCAAAGCCCGCAGCCGGAGACGTTGGTTCCACCTCACCTTAGTCCTCCTCCTCCGGGCTTCGCGCCTAACCTCGGTCCACAAGGGGCTTGAGTCAGGGCTCTCGCGCGAGCATGGCGTATGTAGTGGTTGGACACCTTGGCATGTGTACTGGCAAACAGAATAGAAAGTGACAATGGTGGAGGGGGTGGGGAAATAGCGATGGGTAGGGTTTGGGTGTTGACGTCACACTTAAATAGCCGGACTAGGGCCCTCTAGCGACGCATCGGAGCGGCGCCACATGCCTCCATCGAGAATCAGAGAAGGCGCCCGTTGGACCAATGGTTTTCCAACTGTTTTAGCATTGGTCACCGTGGTCAATCCGATGTGGAAAACACATTCGGGCCTTCATATATCCGTCTCAAATTTGGGTTGGATATGAGGGGTACAAACAACGAGAGGTTATAGGACCGGTATGAGGAACCTCTTTGTGTGAGCGTTCTTTTGACGTGTTAGTGACCAGCCATCTGCACGCGAGGGTGTTAGAGCATATATCTCCATATGTGGTTTTGGTAATTGATGACAATTCCTATGGACTAATGGTTGCTTTAAGTTATATTTATATGATTTGTCCATAGGCACTTCTTGAAGTCCATCTGTTGGGTTCAAGGAGTTTATATGATGACCAAGGTGGTATTCAAGGTATTATCCAAAGAATGGTCATAGAGACACAAGGTTGATCAAGATCGTGAGACAAAGAGTAAATCAAGATGATCAACACACAAAGTGTACAAGATGTATCGAGAGGGATCAAGTGATCCCATGGTATGGTAAGCATTGTCCATTACGTATTTGTGTACTAACCCATGGTCTTCGTGAGAGTTCTATGTGGGGTTAGGTGTGTTTTCATGGGCTTGCGCCAAGAGGAATATCTCATACAACCCATGGAGGATGACGTAAAGTGGTGGAGGATGGTGGCAATGAACTTGTGAAGATATGCTGAAGAGCGGCTCACCCATAGTGTGTATGGGGAGCAATCAACTAGTCTTCATCAAGCCAACGCAATCAAGAAAGATGGTCCATCTTGAGGAAGCCAAGATCATCGTCATCTAGCTCAAGAGGACGAGGTGCAAGGTATAGGTTTTCCCTTGATAGGTTTTCTGTTTTAGGATATATTGTCGTACTGTCAAGGGAAGCTCTCAAGTGAGTAGCTTGATCGTATCATTCGTTGCGAGCTCAAACCATTTGCATCCTTGCATCATACTTCTTGGTTCTTGTTTGGTATTTCTCTTTGTGAGTTTTAGAGCTTATGGTCATCTTCATGACACGCTCGAGTTCATCGAAAACGGAGTCCATATGCATCTTCTATGATGTTTTCGATGTTGGTAGTTTTTACCGATCATATTCGAAGAAGGGTTATCACCATTTTCTTATGGGACTTTTATCACTTGATTCTTATTGATATTTCTATCAAGATTGTGTTAGCCCATGTTGTTAGCTTTCCAAAAAACTTGGTTTCGTTGAATTCGGAGTCCGTATGCGAAAGTTACATCAGTTTCAGTATCCAGCAGTAGTACCGCTCCTGGTGCCAGCGGTAGTACCACCCCCGGAGAGGTAGTACCGCCCCCGGAGCGGTAGTAATTTTTTACTACCGCTCACCGCTCCAGGAGCGGTAGTACCGCTCCGTCGGACTGTTTTTTGCATCCTTTTTGGCCTCAGCATGGTTGATGAACCTACCAAGCGGTAGTACCGCTCTGTGCGGGCTGTGAGGCTTAACGGTTGGATTTTTTCCCACCTATAAAAGGGGGTCTTCTTCCCCCATTGAACCTTATCTCTTAATCTCGTGTTCTTCCCCCATTGTTGACCTTCTTCGAGCTTGCTAACTCTCAATCCCTCCAATGATTCTTGCTAGTTCTTGAGGGAAAAGAGAGAGGAGATCTAGATCCATATTTCCACCAATCACTTTCTCCTCTAAGTGAGGGGAACCCCTTGGGTCTAGATCTTGGAGTTCTTCGTGTTCTTCTTCGTTCTTCCTCTCATTTTCCTCCCTAGCATTAGTTGCTTTGGTGGGATTTGGGAGAGAAGGATTTGGGCACTCCGCGTGCCTTTGTCATTGGATTAGTTGCATCGTTTGAGTTCTCCACGGTGATACGTGGAAGTGAAGTTTGAGAAGCTTATTACCTTTGGTACTTAGTACCCTAGATATTGTTCTTCGTGGATGCTTTGGCGTCCTAGAAGCTTGGTGGTGTCTCGGAGCTCAATCATTGTGGTGTAAAGCTCTGAGCAAGCGTCGGGGTCTCCAATTAGGTTTTGGAGATTGCCCCGAGCAATTTGTACGGGCATCGGTGACCGTCCCCAAGGTTTGCCATTTGTACGGGTTCGGTGACCGCCCTCAAGGGTCCCTTAGTGGAATCACGACATCTTGCATTGTGCGAGAGCGTGAGGAGATTACGGTAGTCTTAGTGGCATCTTGGGAAGCATTGTACCTTCACACCGCTCCAACGGAGATTAGCATCCGCAAGGCTGTGAACTTCGGGATACATCATTGCTTCCGCGTGACTCGGTTATCTCTTACCCGAACCCTTTACTTATGCACTTTACTTTGTGATAGCCATATTGTTTATTGTCATATATCTTGCTATCACTTAGTTGTTTATCTTGCTTAGCATAAGTTGTTGGTGCACATAGGTGAGCCTAGTTGTTTTAGATTTTGTGCTTGACAAATTAAACGTTAGTTTTATTCCGCATTTGTTCAAGCCTAAACCGTAATTATTTTAAAGCGCATATTCACCCCCTCTAGGCGACATCCACGTCCTTTCAGAGGGGAAGGGGGTTTGAGGCGTTATAGACATTCTTACATTTTAACCGAAGTTTGATCATACATTTATGTAATAAAATATGAGTTATACGTTGGAAAAATGATATCATTGAAAAATTGTTTAAATATAAATCCAACCATATTACTTTTATGATATAGTCCCTTGGTCCGAAAATACTTACTCGAGAAATTGGTATATTTAGATGCATTTTAGTTTTAAATACATTCATTTTGATCATTTTTTTTCTTTGACAAATATTTTTAAAGGGAGTATTACATACATTTTACAAATTAAACTTATGATAAAGGTTAATTTGAAATGTACGAGGGACTAATAAAGCCAGACTGAATTAGAAACTCCTAAGGCTGGTCATAATGGGAGTAACCTAAATAGTAACATAGATACCAACTACAAAAAAATAATGATGTGGTAGGTAGTTAATGAGGAGAGAGGTGACTAGTGTCATGCATATGCCATTAATTTAAGTTACTACGTCCATAGTACAAAAGTAATTTAGTACTAGTGGCGTAGATGACTTTATTTATTACTTTATAGACTCATCTTTTCTGTATATGACAATAACATATTATGTTACTCTAAACACCTTACTCATCGTTAACTACATGACACATAAGCAAGTATGTCTTGAAATATTCTATGTTACTAGCTAAGAGCATCTCTAGCAGACCCCATATAAAGCTGACCCACAAAAGTCGTTTGAAGTTCGCGGAAAAACGCTTGTGCGGGCCGGCGTGGGTGACGACCGAGCATTACCCCGTAAAATTGACCAGTAGATATCCTTTTATACGGGTCCGTTTTGCGGGGTCTGTTGGGCCGCCGCCCACGCCGGCCCGCAAATCTGTTATTTGCCTTCCATTTCTAGCATGAAAACACATTTATTTGCTTCTTTATTTTCTTCAAAGGCATTGGATACATAATAATTCATCAAATCTTTGCTAAAACAGTAAGACCAGAGAAAACAAGAATCACAATTAGGCATTTTAGAAGATATCCAACTTCCATAACTGCTCCTACTAGTTGGATCAACATCTTCTCCATGCATTCATTGTTGATCTCGGGATTCTTCATCTTACATTCTTCATTCTTCGGCTTTGATTCTAAAGAATTAGATGTTGCTTCCCCCCTAATTTCTTTTTTAATTGCACATGCAGCTCCATCGTTAGCACCAATTATACTAAGGAGTGCATGAACATCTTACTACGTTCACAATGGAGTAACATTAAGCATTTCATTTATTAGCTTATAGACTCGTTTTGTCTTAATATACTATCTCTGTCACGGTTTAGAGGGCACAATTAAATGTACGTGCATTTCTATAATAGACAAGGTTTAAAGCACATTGCATTTACTTCTATCAGCAAATTAGTATTCCGTTATACTATTTTTATATGCATGTATAGTATGAATGCTATTTTTTTACTCCATCTCATAGCCAATCAAGATGGATTGACTAGATTTCTCGTTTACAATACTTTTTTTCTCTTCTCATTAACTCTCACATCATATTCTTTTGTTTAAATGACATTAATATTAGTATTTATGTTACTTCCATTATGGATAACGTAACTAGCCTAACGAATTTTCTTGATTTTAGGTTGGTTGTAATGGGGAGTATCATATACTAATATCATGCATATGATACTAGTGTATGATACTACACCTGTAATGTATAATATCATGTGCTAGTATCATATAACAATTCATTTATTACCATGCATAACACATACTCCCTCCGTTTCTAAATATAAGACCTTCTAAAGATAACATTATAAACTACATACGGAGCAAAATGAATGAATCTATACTCTAAAATATGTCTATATACATCCGTATATAGTACATAGTGTAATCTCTAAAATGTCTTATATTTAGGAACGGAGGAAATAGTACAACAACATTTAATATGATACGGTATCATAATATGATACTTAAACCTCTCTTTCATCGTTTAATTTCATATCACCCCATCAAATATGCCTAGTTGATATGAATGATACTATTTATGATATTTCCATTACGATCAACCTGTATGCGCCATTGTTTTCAGCGGCATTTGCTGCCTCGATCCTTCAGAAATTGCGCCCCGTCGGTTCATGTGAATAAAAGAGTCACGCGTTCAAGAAGAAAATAAGTAAACCCATGCATGCCAGAGCGATATTTTTCTTATTGGGCCAGTTACCTTGGATTGGACGTGGCATTTGAAACACAGCGCAACCCTGTCACCGTTTGAGCTGCAGGGCAGAGAATCCTGTGCTGTTTTTTTACCATCGCCGCCAGTCACCATGCCCACTTTTTACAGTCTTTTGCACAGTGACTGTGACCAGAGGAGGGAGGCTCGAAGCCTGGGCCGGCAGGTCCAAAAGGAAATAATAATTACCGAAGGCCCCGAAAGAAAGAAAGGGATAGTGGCAAAAGAAAGAATTTTTAAAGCTCATTGGTCCCAAACAAATCTATGCCATCATTGCTACTACCCCGGTTGACAAATTTGCCCCTCTCAAGAAGTCATCACGCGATCTCATCAACTCAAACATCTCCTCTCATTAAAACTATCGGGTGTTGTTGCTAAGCCTTGTTTCATGGTTTGCGTATCTCTCTGGCCATGTTTTTTCACTTTTTATCAAACTTTTAAGAAATACTTCATTCTTTCTAGTTTATACTGTTTAAATCTGAAATTTCGTCAATCAAGATGGATTGTCAGTGGATTGCACTAGTTTTAACTAACCAATAAAATATTTCTCACATATTTGATTTTTGAAATAATAAATGTAGCATCCCCTTCTCATTGAACTTGCATGATATATGTAGAGAAAGATGCATGCATAATCACTATTCTTTTTCTTATCTTTACGAATTAAATATGACGTGGGACTCAAAATACTTTAACTCACTTAGACTTAAAATGAGTATAATATAATGAAATCTCAATTTTTTTTAAATAACCCCTATAAATCGAAAAGGAGGGAGTATCATTATTTCTTTCTTTTTTTGCTTCTTTAAATAATTTTCACAGTCCGTAGAAAAGTATAAATGATTCCACAAAACCATTACTTTAAGGGACCTTATTACACTTTGACACAACTCTTAAACTTATTTTTCCAAAAAGAAAATAGAAATATGTCCCCTCTTTAAAGAAATATAAAAGCGTTTAGGTCACTAAAAAAATGATCTAAACAATCTATATTATATTACTTTATGAAGGAAATAAATTGCACTTTATTTTAGATAAACTCGTAGCCTTTTTTGGAGCATTAGCATGTAATAGTTGTCAACAAATACAAATCCATGAGGCTAGACTCAATGAAAATTCTCGCCTATGACCACTTCTAAAATTGCTAAACGCACATGTCATGTGGTCTTTTATTCCCCCTTTAGGTTTTGTTTGGTTACAACCTCTCTCAAGGGGCTCGAATGGATTTTGACTTGTAGCGGATTTAACCCCCCTCAACCCCTGTTGATCCCCTTCATTTCCTTGTCAACCAAACATGCCCTTAGATAGACATTAATATAAGTCTCAGGGCATCTCCAACACCGACCCTCAAACCGTCTGCAACTGTCCACACCGTTTGGCCTGGACGTGTTCGGCCATCCAACGTGGTCCTGTATCGGTCTGTTTGGGGGCACTGGCGCATTTTTCGCGTAAACTGGAGACAAAGTGGGAGAGGGGGGGGTTGGGGCTTTGCGGCGTCCGAACCGCTGCCACTCCTATGCTTGACTATCGTGGCCCACCCAAAAACTTTGAGTCGTGCGCGCGCTCCCTCCCATGGCTAGTTGTCCCCTTTAAATACGTTGTAGAGCGGCCCTGCGCATTATCGTTGGCCAAGAGCGTACGTGACCTCTCACTCGCATCGGCATTGAAGTGGTGCGTGAGCTGAGAGAGCCACCCACACTACACCCTCGATGTCAGCACATGTTCATTGTGAGCGACGTTTGTTGTACGGGATGTGACAGATATCTACCACGTCTGTTTAATGTCATGTCCATCTGTATGCCTTCATTAAGCAGGCTCACCAGCCAAGGAACCAACTCCAGCATCGCACATTGACGCATGCAGACACTCAGCCTCACCGAAATCCGGTATTTAAAGGCGGTTGCACTTGGCTAACTCCATGATACGTCTCCAACATCTATAATTTTTTATTGCTTCATGCTATTATATTATCAATCTTATATATTTATACGGCATTCTATACTCCGTCCGTCACAGTTTATAAGGCATACACGTATACCTAGGTCCTCAGTTTAACTTATATAAAATATATTGTTTAACATAAAAAATATATAATTAGAAAATAGAACATCTAAAGTTTCTAATGATAATTTCTTTGTAATATATGCCTCTCATTAAGTCGGTCAAATTAACAACCTAGGTATATGTACATGCCTTATAAACTGTGATGGAGGGAGTATCATTTTGGGGACTAAGTTATTAACTTTGCGCGTGATGCCACTTTGTATTTTTTGCCTATTTCTTTGGTTCGCATAAAATCCATAACAAACGAATTCCAAACACGATGAACTTTACTATGATTTTGAAATGTCTCCAATGTATCAATAAATTATGAAGTATTCTTGTCAATATTCTACAATTTTCATATACTTTTGACACCATTTTATATTATTTTTGGGGCTAACTTACTTATCCAGTGCCTAGTGTCAGTTCCTGTTTTTTTGCATGTTATTTTGTTTCGCGGAAAATCCATATCAAATGAAGTCCAAATGCGATAAAAATTTATGGATATTTGATTGGAATATATATGAATTTTGGGAAAAAGAGTCAATGAACACGGTGCCGGAGGGCCCCACAAGCTAACAAGGCGCGATCAAGGTGGTGGCTCCACTCTGATAGCTTGTGGCCACCCCTTAATTCATTTGGGGCCCTTCTTTCGTAGCAAGAAAGATAATTTCTAGATAAAAACCCCTTTAAAATTTCAGCCCGCTCGGAGTTATAGATCTCCGATATTTCAGCCCGCTCGGAGTTATAGATCTCCGGGAGCCATGGAGGCCAAGGATCAGAGGGGAGAACCTCTCCCCATCTAGGGAGAGGCCATGGAGGAGGAAGCCTAAGGGGATAGACTCTCCCCCCTCTCTCGCGGTGGCGTCGGAGTGCCATCGGGGGAACCATCGCCGCGGTGATTGTCTCATCAACATCATTGTCTTCATCACCTTCCTAATCTCTTTTCGGTGGTCCACTCTCCCGCACTCCGATGTAATCCCCTACTTGAACATGGTGTTTCATGCCACATATTATTAATCAGTGATGTGTTGTTGTCCTACGATGTTTGAGTAGATTTATGTTGTTCTTTGGGTTGATTGATTTGAGTGTATGTTTTATTTTGATGTTGTCCTCCGTGCGGCGCACACGTGAGGGACTCTCATTGTAGGTTGTTGCAATATGTTCATGATTTGCTTATAATGGGTGGCTAGAGTGATAGAAGCTCACAACCGAGTAAGGGGTTGCTTACATATGTGAATAAAGGGGACTTGAAGTGTAACGTTATGGTTGGGTTTACCTTAATGATTTCTAGTAGTTGTGGATGCTTGCTAGAGGTCCAATCATAAGTTCGTATGATTCAAGTATGAAAAGTACGTTAGCTCAAGCCTCTCCCTCATATAAAATTGCAAGAATGGTTACTGATCTTGTTATCAATTGCTTAGGACAATTCCACACACCATACCATCATTATTCCACACTCATTATTTGTAATATATTGTAATATATTCTAAATTTATTTATCCAACAACTATATTCATATTTTTGTTCTTCAATATCATGCAAAGCTATCCTATTTATATCCACAACATAGTTATATTTCTCGTTACTAGATAGAAGCAAGCGTTCGATGTATGTAGAGTCGTATCGATGCCAGATAGGACTTGAGAGAATATTGATCTTACCTTTAGCTCCTTGTGGGTATAACACTTTACACTTATCACTTTCATCTTCTAAAAGTGCTACAATGATTCCTTGCACTTGGGGATTATCAATCTCTTTTCTGGCATCGTTGTCGAAGATCAATAACATGGGGTTAATATTTTCGTGTATGCTTGTTTGCTTTTATCACTAAGTAGATTTTGTTTCCATTTTGTTTATTTTTCTTGTTTTGTTTCTTTAGTTGTGGGTTAGAAAAATAAAAAAATATAATTTTTAAAATATAATTTTTTTACTTGCTTCTTAAAGAGAAGCGGTTGGAAATTTATGCATTGAAGAAGTGAGGGTCGACCTTGAACACTTGTGTTCATGCTCATGGTAACATTGTAGAAATTTTCATGGAAGTTTCTCATAAAAATAATTACCCATTCTATATACCATTGTACTATAAAAATAATATTCATGATGCTCTTTTGCATGTTTCGTCCATTATTCTTATGTGAGCATCATTGAAATCATCATGCCTAGCTAAAAGGCTTCAAAGAAACGCACTTGTTGGAAGACAACCCAACACTTATCCTTTATTTATTTTTTGTTCGCATGATTAAGCTACTGTATTAATCATGTTTTGTGTCTTTTATGTCAATAATGTGCCAAGTAAAGCCTTTGGGATGATTTGGGTGATAATAGATTTGATCATATGCAAAAACGAAAACTTTTGCGTCGAGTGCAGAATTTCACTGATTTTACTCGAATGCCTTTTTGATTTTAATTTTTACAAAATATTGGTATAAAAATACCCCACCTTTTCCTGTTTTTTAGAAGTTTTGGAGTTATATAAGTATGGTATTTGTGCTGATCATTTCAGACTGTTCTATTTTAGAAAAAAATCTGTTTTTTTCTTGCATAATTTGCTTGTTTTGATGATGCTATGGATTATATCTGGGGGTATAAGCCATGGAGAAGTTACAATACAATACCTTACGCAATAATTAAATATAAATCAATTTATAACATCACCTAAAGTTTATGATATGCCTATTATACTAACGGATCTCACGAGGTTTCTGTTAAGTTTTGTGTGGTTGAAGTTTTCATGTTTTGAGTGAGATACCGATATGAGGGGAATAAGAAGCATCAAGAACCTTAACTTGGGGATTGCTGAGTCACCCCAAGGTAATGTAAAAGTAATACTCAAGCGTCTAAGCTGGGTATCCCCTCTTTCGTCTTCAATACTATAGGTATACCTTACTTGGAGCTATAGTTTTATTCGTGACATAATATGCGTTTTGCTTGGAGCGTACTTTTATTTTTTATTCTATGTTAGATGTTATTCATAATCATTTTTTCAATAAAAATTTCCAAGAATTTCCTTTAGAATGCTCCAATCCCATGTGTGAGGAGTGATGTATAAAAGCAGAAGCTTTTGCTATAGTATTTGAATTATGAGATTTTAGTGGAACGTGGGAAGTTTCTCATGGTTTTACATAGCAGTGTCTTACAAATTAATTAGATTTTATTAAATTTTCAGAATTTTTGGGGTTACATAAGTACACTTTTAAATTGATTACTATAGAGTATTCCGTTTGGATAGATTTCCGTCATAGTTTTGTTATCTACTTATCCTAGAGTTTTCATAGCTTATATTGGTAGATATAAATTGTGGAAATGATAGCATATAGTACCTAATGTTTGAAAATTATTATGTAACTTGTCTTGGTAGTACATCAAGTGTTGATTTATTATTATGTGTACTAACCTATCTCACGAGTTCTTTTCAAGTTTTGTGTGGATGAAGCTTTTGAGACTTAGGTGAAACCGGGATATAAGAGGATTGAACATGATACAAAAGCCCAAGCTTCGGGATGCCCAAGGATCCCCAATTAAATATTACAAGAACACTCAATAATCTAAGCTTGGGGATGCTACGCATCCCACCTCTCTTTGTCAACACTTATCAATTAGCTAATGTTGATCCTAAGTTTTCATTCGTTCACATGTGCTATCCTTGCAACATATTTTGTGTTTACCATTCCCTTTTATTTTATGTACCACTCTGGTACGAGACAATCCTTGGTTGATTGATGCTTCATGTGCTTCACTTAAATATTTTGAGTATGGCTTTATAGAATGCTTCGTATGATTCACTTATATATTTTCAGCTTGGATATTGATCTCGCTATATTCATTGAAGAATCATTATTGGAATCAGAATAATTGCCATCAATCAGTTATTTGCTGTCTGCGAGCGGACGACAAAGAAGGTCTTTTTCATCACCTTCAAAATACACACGACAAAGAATGCGTTGATGGCAAATAATATGTTTGCCATCACTGCATTCTTTGTTGTCTACAGGCAGATGACGAAGAGCCAAAAGGCACATGGCAAAGAGGATGACCTAGCCCGGCCAACAGCTAGGCGCTTTCTCATGTGCCTTTAGACTCTTTGTTGTCTACTTGCACACAACAAAGTGGTTCACCCATAATGGCCGTTACCCCCACCCACTCTATCTCCACCCACACCACGCACCTCCCATGATCCCCTTCCCCCCACCATCGCACGGCCTTCCTACCCGCAGCCACCCCTCGCCGGACCTCCTCCCTGCAGCCACGCCTCACCGGACCTCCTCCTTGCAGCCACCCCTCCTCCCCGTGGCCACCCCTCCCCACAACCACCCCCCCGCGCCGACACTCCGCCCCGCGGTGGCCACCCCTCCTCCCGCGGCCACCCCTCCCCGTGCCGGCCCTCCTCCCCACGACGGCCACCCCTCCCCTTGGCCATGCTCGCCAGACCTCCTCCCTCCAGCCATCCCTCCACGCCCGACCCTCCTCCCCGCACCGGCCCTCCTCCCGCTGCCACCACTCCTCTCTATGGCCACCCCTCCCCGCGCTGGCCCTCCTCCCCGCGGGGCCACCCCTCCCCACGGCCACACCTCCTCCTTGCGGCCCTCCTCCCCACGACGTCCTCCTTGATCCAAGGTGAGTCTTTTATTTTTATTTTTTTCTCATTTAATTGCTATTGGTATTAGGTTAGTGTGCTAGGTTAAATATGTTTTTTATTTTTTTGTCATTTAATTGCTATTGGTATTAGGTTAGTGCTAGGTTATTAGGGTTAGTATTATTTAGACTTAGGTTAGGGTTAGAAGAAGAATAAATATGAAAAAAAATAAGAAAATAAGAATAGGAAAAAGGAAAAGAAGAATAAGAAGATGATGATAAGGAGAAGAAAATAATAATAAGAAGAACAAAAATAGGAGAAGAGGAGAAGAAGAGGAAAAATGGAAGAAGAGGAGAAGTATAAGAAAAAGAAGGGAAGAAGAAGAGGAGAAGAAGAAGAAGAAGAAGAAGAGAAGAAAAGGAAGAAGAGGAGGAGAAGAAGGAGAAATAGAGGAGAAAAAGAATAAAATAGAGGAGAAGAAGTAGAAATAGGTTAGTGTGCTAGGTGAAATCTGTTTTTTGTCATTTAATTGCTATTGGTCTTAGGTTAGTGATAGGTTATTAGGGTTAGTAATATTTAGAATTAGGTTAGGGTTAGAAGAAGAAGATATATGAAAAAAAATTAAGAATAAAACAAGAATAGGAAAAAAAGGAAAAGATCTAGAAGAAGAAGAAGGAGAAGAGGAGAAGGAGGAGGAGAAGAAGAAGAAGAAGAAGAAGAAGAAGAGAAAAAGAGGAGAAGAGGAGAAGAAGAGGAAAAATAGAAGGAGAGGAGAAGTAGAAGAAAAAGAGGAGGAGACGAAGAGCATAAGAAAAGAAGAAGAAGAAGAAGAAGAAGAGAAGAAAAGGAAGAAGAAGAAGAGAAGAAGAAGAAATAGAGGGAAAAAGAATAAAATAGAAGTGGAAAAATAGTTATATATAGAGAGAGATTTTTCTATTGGGATTGAATATTCATGTCGATCGTGTGGATTTAAACGTGCAGTTGTTTTGTTGCTTCGAGGATCTTGTGTTCTACGACCTCCCCTACACGATCTAGTGGTGAGCACTACTGCCATCTCCTCCCCTGCTCTCCCCTATTTGCTCTGTTTCAGTTGTCATGCCGATGTCACTTCATTTTATTTTCATGTCATGTCTCGTAACCTAGGCGTCTCCTGTTCGAAAGGGTGGCATCCATAAACATGCATTTATTTGCATATTTATACCCACCATCCTTTCGAATTGTCCATGTCATCCATGGACAGCCCGATTACGTGTAGATTGGGCTTCATTTCCCATGCTCTACTTTGGTCCGAGGCAAGATTTTGTCAGCGCAACTCCGTTGCTCTCTGGGTACACATTCTCGGCTAGTTGCCTAGACGTGTATCAGGAAAATAGCAGGGAGGTGCTGCCAAAATTTTGCGTCGCATCCGGAGCAGAACATGGGAAACGAACCCGATCTACACATATTCGAGTGGGATTAGGACCCATCTTTACCCATTAGAGATAGGTTCAATCTCGTTTCCCTTTTGTATGGTAAAAATAAAGTTGTGGCGTAAAGAATATAACAAAAGTAATTTAGTTCTGTATCTAGTCGCAATTACATTCTACATAACTTCATGAATATGAATTTGGTGCATCTTCTGTCAGTGCAAGTACCATGATGGGTGATCGTGCGTGGATGTACACCGGTCACACTAGTCAGAAAGAGATGTCCAAAGAATGGTTAATGAAAACCAAGGGGTTTGTGAAATCCGCATTTGCAAATGGCGAGAGAAAAAAATGGTGACCCTGTCGTGGGTGCGACAACTTTAAAAAGATGACAAAGGATGAAATGGGTAAACACCTGTAAAGAGGGGTTTTATGTTTTATTGTACAATGTGGAAATTTCATGGTGAGTCTGCCCAACGTACCAGAGCTAGGTTGGTTCATCGTCACACCGACGAGCATGGTACTAGGATCCAAGACATGGTGCCAGACTTTGATGATACTCGGGATTCGTACGATTAGATGGAGGAATATGCAAAGGCCTTCTATGAAATGTTGGAGTCTTCAAAATGTCCTCTCCACGAGCACACTGAGCTCTGTCAGTTGTATGCCATCAAACAAGTAATGGCTCTGAAGGCTCAATTCAACTTGGACAGAGAATGCTACAACGCGATGATGCCACTATTTGGACGCTTTCTACCCAAAGGCCATGTCATGCGTGCAAACATGTAACAATCAGACAAAATACTCCATGTACTTAAGATGCCCTATGATAAGATAGATGCCCGTGAGAAAGGATGTTCCATATTTAGGCTTGAGTATGCGGGCTTGAACTATTGTCTCATTTGCAAGTCTTCTAGGTATGTTGTGGTAAACAACGGTATGGGTGAGAAGAGGGAGACCAAAATCCCCGTTAATGTTCTTCGGTATATGCCAATCATACCAAGACTTCATCGTATTTTCGTGGTCAAAGAGACGGCTAGATAGATTATGTGGCACAAATTGGGCAAAAGAACCGAACTAGATACAGATGGGAATAAGATGTTGGTACACACATCAGATGCTTTTGCGTGGAAGAACTTCGATGCATTACATCCGGATAAAGCTGGAGATCCAAGGCATCCTCGAGTCTGCGTCGCCACAGATGGGTTCAATCCCTTTGGTATGACGAAAACCCAATACAATAGTTGGCATGTATTTGTCATTCCACTCAATCTCCCCCGGACAGATTATGCAAAGAAAGAACATATTCTTGATGTTGATAATTCCAGGGCCCAACTATCCGAGGAAGAATATGAATGTGTACATGCATCCACTTAAGGATGAATTGCAAGAAGCTTGGGATAATGGGTTCAATACATACGATGCCGCTATAAAAGAAAACTTAAAAATGCATGTGTGTGACATGTATTTGATCCATGACTAGCCGGCGTATGCGCTATTCGCTGGCTGGTGTGTGGATGGAAGGTTCCCGTTCCCCACATGCAACGCAACTCTTCAGTTTCATTGGCTGCATGCGGGTTGGAAGTATTCGTGCTTCGACTTGCATAGAGAGTTCCTAGATCCTCGCCATCAGTTCAGAAAAGACAAGAAGAACTTTATCAAAGGTAAAGTTCTCAAAAACTCGACACCACCTGCATTGACAGGCCAACAGATCCTGGATCAGTTAAATGCTCTCGAGCGTGGTCTAGAGCGTCCAGGGTATTTCAAGGGGTATAATTCAGAAGACGTGTGGACTCACAAGACATGCTTGTGGGATCTGCCTTACTTCAAAGACCTCCTTCTCCCACACAACATTGACATGATGCACACTGAAAAGAAGACCGGAGAGGCCATTTCTGGTACATATTTGACATAAAGGGGAAGTCAAAGGATAATCCTAAGGCTAGAGTCGATCAGCAAACTCTGTGTGACAGACCGTTACAAAACATGCGACAATTGAAAGGAAAGCACAAATGGTCGAAGCCAAAGGCCTAGTTCAATCTAAAAAGGGGATCTATGGGGGAAATTATCTTGTGAATCAAAATGCAGTTGATGTTCCCCGATGGGTATGCAGCTAATATAAAGAGGGGAGTGAGTCTAGTCATGATTGGCACATATGGCTTGAGCGGGTAATGCCGATGATGTTGTGTGGATTTATTCGTGAGGATGAATTGCTAGTACTCGCAAAGGTGAGCTATTTTCTTCCGTGTTCTTTGTGCGAAAGAACTATCGCTTGGCATGGTAGATTACATGGGCGAGTTGGCGCTGGAGTTGCTCTACAAGTTAGAGAAGATCTTTCCACCAGGCTTCTTTAATCCAATGCAGCATTTGATTTTACATCTCCAGACCGAGGCAAGATTGGGGAGCCCGTGCAAAATTGTTGGTCCTTTGCAACTGAGAGGATGCAGAAGACGCTTTGAGGAAAATTTAAAAATAAATATAGAATTGAAGCATCGATGCCTGAGGCATTCATTACTCACGAGGTGGAAAACTTCATGGAATCACACTAAGAAGCCAGAAATCATCATTTGCATAATCTGAATCCTTGGTACAATGTTGGCGACCTTAAAAAAGGTGGATCCGACCTCAGCCTATTCCAAGGGAAGCTCGCACTAGTCGGTGCTTCGAAACCAATAGCGTTGGATGTCGAAGAATGGCACACCATTTCTTGTATATCTTCAACAACCTAACAGAAGTGCGGCTGTACGTCGAGTAAGTTCTCGGTACATTTTTCCGCAACTTCTATTTTTTTTGAACTGCTCTTATTCCCGGATATTTGATACAGTCGATACATTGCCAAATTCTCAGATGGAGCAGTAATCCAAAAGGATTCCGTCGAAGAGTATGATCTTCTGGCAAAGCATGAAGGCGGCTATCCGAGTTTCATATCTTGGTTTAGACAAACGGTAATTATCATTAATGGATCATTTCATTTCTTGGTCTATTTTGCGGCTAATGCAACAATCCTTTCGTATTAAACTTGTAGGCTAATTCAGAGTCTATGTACACTGAATTGAGAAGCCGCTAATGGTTTTGACTATAAGGCCCGTTCATTTGAGAAATACAAACATCAACGGTCCACATGTTGATGCCACTCAACCCGATGAGCACGTCATTCATGACAATACACGTGATAGTGGTGATGGTGATGTATATATTGATCCCAGAGCATATATAGATGATTCAGACTTTTATTAGTTTGTATGCATCCCAACTTAAATTATGTACATATTATTATTCATTTCAGGTGTTCAATTCTTTATGTTGTACTAATTTCTTTTACTCATTGTCATGGCAGGTGTTGAAAGATGGTGGTGTGGGTCCAGATTGCTCCGCGGGTACTTGTTCGGCGGCCCGTAGGAGGGGTACATCCATTCCACCCCAATCTCTTCATAGAGCATTGGTAGACAGTATGGGGACATCCGTGGGCGCTTCTTCATCGGTGTTGTGGCCCACCGAGAGAGGAGGTCGGGGAGGGAAGAAGCAGAAGGGTATAGGACGTGGCCACGAGAGAGGTAGGCGGACTGCACCATCTCATTCACCCGAGCACCAGACTAATAGGGTGGGCCCATTTGAGGTGGATGCTACGGGGACTCCGAACCATGAACCTCGGGACAACGGGCCTTCGACCCATGAGACTCCGGTCCCAAAGGCTTCAGCCCACTAGACTCCTGTACCACGGGCTACGTCCCAGGAGACTCCGGTCCCAAAGGCTTCGGCCAACGAGACTCGGGATCCAGGGGATACGTCCCAGGAGACGTCCGGATGGGGTACCTCGCTGGATCCGAACGAGGGGTCGGGTGTCCATGCTGATGGTGGCGGGGATGAGTGTGCTGATAGTGAGGGCGAGGTGGTTGAGGGGGTCACCATGTACCAGCGTGGTGGTACACGTCTCCCACGTGTGATGGCGACCCGCGAGCAGAGGCCGATGATTAGGCCTGAATGGGAGAAGTAAGTGCATTTACTCTTTTTGTACCTTTTGCCTTCACTTTCTTCAAATATCTAATGCGTTGACCTTGTCATACTGTAGGGGTTGGGATCACCCCGTGGAGTCCTCAAGCCGAACACCGTCCTTGGTGTGCTTTGTCGGCAAATTTTCCGGTGTTTGTCACGTTACCCGATGAGGGTTAGCTTCGTCAACCAGGATTGAGCTGGGAGCACTACAGGGCTGCCTAGTCCCGGTCAGAGGAGATGATCAATGGTGTCTTGTGCCACTTTAGGGCCGAGATGGTGATCAACAGCTTTTGGGTAATTTCTCCTTTTACACAATCTAAAATTAAGAATATAGTTGGTTATTGTACTAATCGGTGTTGTCTCGTTTGATTGCAGACCTTCTTCAGGTGTGAGGAGGGATACGAGGAGGAGGAGGCCAAGGTTATCGATACTAAGTGAAAGCACCTATTACAGAACTTATGCCACAAGGCTCGACCGTAGGCTGTTCGAGACTACCATGAGTCACATAGTATTTAGAAGGACAAGTCACCGTGCCGTGACAAGTTTCTGAGGAAGGAGCGGTACATGAAGGTGATTACATATTCTTAAGGCTTTGTACTTAGTTTTCTTGATTTGATTCATAGGCGTAGCGCTCAAATTTCTCTTTACTAACTTATAGGTGCCCCCGATATGTTGTGCGGTAATATGGATTGTCGTGAGGCATTGGTGGATGAGTGGTGGACAGGCCAATGGCGAGCCATCCACGACAATGTGAAGGATATGCATGCCCAAATGTTGGTGTGGCGCACCATCAAGGTAGCGCCAACTTATTTCAGTTCAGGCGGAACTGGGTATGTGGTTTGCTTCATGCTTCATGCAATTCATTCTTCATGCTAGCTTGAGCCCTTTAGTAATACTTTGTTCCTCTCTTTTAGGCTCATCACAATAACACGAAGGTGCCAGAGGTGTACGACCTCTATACCATGGCACATACTACCTCCTACAAGAAGGCCAAGACATTCTCTGAGTCTGACCTTGATCATCCATATAAGTTCACCAACATCTCCTCCCACCACAAGCTCATGAGTAACAACGAGGTGGGGAAGGCAAGGAAAACAGAGGACTTTAACCCAAGCCAACAACCTTTGGATCTAGGGCTGGTGATGATATGTGGTGGCGGGAGGCCCCATGGCTCGATAGCCGTTGGAGATGGTATGATACAGTGTCCTCTCACTCTCTCGGAGATCAAGGCGCACGAAATGAGCTCTTGTCGTGAGATAAGGACTCGTCCACAACCAGTTGATCTCGCCATCGAGGTTAGTTATACAGACTCATATAAATTTCCTCCATTACATTGTGTGTGTGGACATCGATGATTAGAATGCTAACGAGGAGTGGTGTTGGAGGCCGCTCTTGAGAGAGAGAGAGAGACAACCCAGGTTGCTCTTGAGGAGCTTCTGCAAGTGAGGGACTGATTGGTAGCAGAGACAACTCAGGCCGAGGAAGAGAAGACGTCTTTGTTGTTGGAGGAGGAGAGGGCACAGAATGAGGCGCTAACCGGGCCATGTACGAGCTCCTTGTGGTAAGTTTCTTTTTCATATTAGCTAAATCATGCATGTAATGTCCTTCTCATTACTAACTAATATGACTAACTCATCAAAACCAAATGTACAGTCTATGTGCGAGAAGACCAGTCAGACCCCTCCGCCGATGCTAGTCATTTCTATGGTTGGAACGGTGAGTTTCATTTGATGGTCATTAGTTACTAGTATTAACATTTGAGTGTCATCATACTAACGAGACATTGCAAATGATCTTTGGTGTAGAATAACTCCCGAGCCGCATCGCACAACCCTTCTCCACGGCAACCTTCTCAAGGTGAAACCGCCCCAAGCAACCCCGATGCTTCACATCTGTGATGACGATGACGGTACGTTTTCTCTAGTGCTATGCTTAACACGTGCATACTTAGCTTCGTACATGCTAGTTAGCCCTATTATGCCACATACATAGCTTATTTCCCCAATAAATACATAATTAGCTTATTTAGTTCATTCATGACATAATTATCTTAGTTAGGTCAAAAAATGGCATAATAACCTTGGTTAACTCATAAATGTCATATATGTAGCTTATTTTCCTCCAAAATGACATAATGAGCTCAAAATGGCATAAAAATAAAAATAAAGAATAAAAGAGGAAATAGAAGAAAAATAAAAATAATATAAGAATAAGAATGAGCTTCTTCTTTCTTTCTTATTATTATTTTCCTTCTCTTTCTTCTTCTCTTTCTTCTTCTTCTTCTAGTCATCTTCTTCTTCTTCTTCTTCTTCTTCTAGTCCTCCT
Source organism: Hordeum vulgare subsp. vulgare (assembly GCF_904849725.1). Classification (NCBI taxonomy): domain Eukaryota; kingdom Viridiplantae; phylum Streptophyta; class Magnoliopsida; order Poales; family Poaceae; genus Hordeum; species Hordeum vulgare. Next base: position 419,682,719 of record NC_058523.1, on the reverse strand, counting down.
CTTCTCCTTCTTCTTCTTCTTCTTCATCTTCTTCTTCTTCATTTTCTTCATCATCATCATCACCATCTTCTTCTTCTTCATCATCGTCATCATCATCATAGTCATCATCATCATCATCATCATCATCTTCTTCTTCTTCTTCTTCTTCTTCTTGGATAATTATCCTTGAAAATGACATAATTAGCTTATTTAGTTTATTTATGACATAATTAGCTTAGTTAGGTTAGAAATGGCATAATAACCTTGGTTAGCTCATAAATGTTATATACTTAGCTTGTTTTTCTCTAAAATGACATAATTAGCTTAGTTAGGTCAAAAATGGCATAATAACCTTGGTTAGGACATAAATGTCATATACTTAGCTTATCATCCTCCAAATTGACATAATTAGCTTAGTTAGGTGAGAAATGGCATAATAAACTTGGTTAGCTCATAAATGTCGTATACTTAGCTTTTTCCCCTCTAAAATCACATAATTAGCTTAGTTGGGTCAAAAATGGCATAATAACCTTGGTTAGCTCATAAATGTAATATACTTAGCTTATTTTCCTCCAAAATGACATAATTAGCATAGTTAGGTCACAAATGACATAATAACGTTGGTTAGCTCATAAATTTCATATACTTAGCTTATTTTCCTCTAAAATGACATAATTAGCTTAGTTAGGTCAAAAATGGCGTAATAACCTTGGTTATCTCATAAATGTCATACATTCAGCTTATTTTCCTCCAAAATGACATAATAAGCTTAAAAATGGCATAAAAAGAAAAAGAAAGAATAGAAGAGGAAAGAGGAAAACAAGAAAGAATAAAAGAAGAAAAATGAGCTTCTTCTTTCTTTCTTCTTATTATTTTCCTTCTCTTTCTTCTTTTTATTCTTCTTATTCCTGTCTTCTTCTTCTTCTTCTTCTTCTTCTTCTTCTATTTTAGGATATATTGTTGTACTGTCAAGGGGGGCTCTCAAGTGAGTAGCTTGATCGTATCATTCGTTGAGAGCTCAAACAATTTGCATCCTTGCATCATATTTCTTGGTTGTTATTTGGTGTTTGTCTTTGTGAGTATTAGAGCTTATGGTCTTCTTTATGACAAGCTCGAGTTCATCGAAAATGGAGTTCATGTGCATCTTCTATGATGTTTTCGATGTTGGAATTTTTGTCGGTTCTTCATTCATAGAGGTTTCACATCTCTATATCATTGGCATTTTCATAACTGCATGTTCTTATGATTTCTAGTCGTTGTTAGATAGCTCTTGCCATCCTGAATCCAACAAGCTTGAGTTTAACATATGAATACCTTGTTACTTGATCATGAGAAGTTCTATGAGAAAAGAGTTGTTGTTTTATGATGCTAGAAAAAGTGATTTGAAGTAACAATAATCGAACTTATATACTATGCTACCATTCCCACTTCATAAATTATTTATTCTTCATTTACCTACTCGAGGATGCGTAGGAATTAAGCTTGGGGATGCTGATGCGTCTCCAACATATAGATAATGTATGAAGTATTCCAATATTCCACAACTTTCATACACTTTTGGCAACATTTCATATTATTTTTGGGACTAACTTACTTATCTAGTGCCCAACACTAGTTCCTGTTTTTTTGTGTTTTTTGTTTTGCAAAAAATCCATATCAAACAAAGTTCAAACGTGAAAAAAAATTACAGATTTATTTTTGGAACATAGTGAATTTTGGGAAGAAGAATCAATGCAACACGATGCTCATGGGACCCACAAGCTAACAAGGCGAAGCCAGGGGGTGGTCCCGCCCTGATAGCTTGTGACCACCCTTAAGTCGGTTGGGGCCCTTCTTTCATTAGCAGAAATATAAATTCCACATAAAAACCCCGTGAAAATTTAGCCTGATCGGAGTTACGGATCTCTAGATATTTAGGAAACAACGAAGGGCCAGAAAACAACAACGAAAGTAGGAGAGAAATAGAAAGAGAGAGATCTAATCTTGAAGGGGCTCTCACCCCTTCGGGGGCCATGGAGGCCAAGGACCAGAGGGGAGAACCTCTCACCATCTAGGGAGAGGCCATGGAGGAGGAAGCCTAAGGGGGAGACTCTCTCCCTCTCTCTCGGTGGCGCTGGAGTGCCGCCGAGGGAACCATCATTGCGGTGATCGTCCTCATCAACATCACTGTCTTCATCACCTTCCTCATCTATTTTCAGCGATCCACCCTCCCGCAGCCCGCTATAATCTCCTACTTGAACATGGTGTTTCATGCCACATATTATTAATCAATGATGTGTTGCCATCCTATGATGTTTGAGTAGATTTATGTTGTCCTTTGGGTTGATTGATGATCTTGATTGGTTGAGTGTATGTTTCATTTTGGTGTTGTCCTTTGTTACCCTCCATGCCACACACACATGAGGTATTCTCGCTGTACGGTGTTGCAATATGTTCATGATTCACTTAAAGTTGGGGGATAGAGTGACATAAGCTTACAACCGAGTAAGGGGATTATTGTGTACGGGAGTAAAGGGAACTTGATGTTGAATGCTACAGTTGGATTTACCTTAAGGAATTCTAGTAATTGCAGATGCTTGCTAGAGGTCCAATCTTAAGTTCATATGATCCAGGTACGGAAAGTAGGTTAGCTCATGCCTCTCCCTCATATAAAATTGCAAGAATGATTACTGATTTTGTTATGATTTTCCTAGGATATTCGAGAGAACATACGATCATTATTCCACACTCGCTATTTGTAATATTTTGTAATATATTCTAACTTTATTTAGGCATAAACTACTTTATATATTTGTTCTCCAATATCATGCAAATCTATCATCTTTATACTCACAATGCCATTTTATTTCTCGTTATTAGATAGAAGCAAATGTTCGGTGTATGTAGAGTCCTACCGGTGACAGATAGGACTTAAGAGAATACTAATATTACCTTTGGCTCCTTGTGCGTTATACACTCCATTCTTATCACTTCCATCTTTGCAAAGTGCTATGATGATTCCTTGAACTTTGGTATTTTAATTTTTTTGATATACGAGAGACCCAAGAAGCTTTGGGGAGGCATGAGACGATGCTCGAGGGAGGCACAAGCTCAGGTGACGCGTCCCTAGGGGTAGGGCGCTCCATGTGAGCATATGGACCCCGTGTGGCTCCGAGAGACCTAATTCCAACTCTGTAAATTCAAAAATATTCGGAAACCCAAGAGCGAGGCCTGTAACAATTTTATTGCTGCCGCAAGCCTCTATTCTTCCCCGATTCAATTTAGAGGCCTTTTGCAGTGTCCTCCCGGAAGGTGAATCCAACACGAAGGCCATATTCATCAACCTTGATCCCTCCATAATGATTTGTGAGTAGTAGCTAGATCTCTCTCTCTCTCTCTCTCTCTCTCTCTCTCTCTCTCTCTCGCTCGCTCGCTCTCTCTCTCCCTCTCTCTTGCTCGCTCGCTCGCTCTCTCTCTCCCTCTCTCTCGCTCGCTCGCTCGCTCTCTCTCTCCCTCTCTTTGTCTCCCCCTCTCTCTTATGATCTTCAATACAATGATCTCTTCGAAGACCAATTCGATGTAATTCTCGCGATGTGTTTGTTGGTATTCGATGAATTATGACTTTATGATTTTCTTATTAAGTGAAATTAATTGATTATTTTCAAATATAATGTGTGATTTATAGCTATGTATGATTTCCGATCTATGAATTTTCTTTCGCCAAGTAAATTAGTAGGTCATGAGAGGGAGTGGTGCATAGTAGTGGGTCCAATCTTGTGGTGTACTTACTCAATGAGAGGAGGGGGTTTCAAAGCATGTATTGTATTATTGATACTAAGGTAAAATGATGGGTTTTGAACATATTGCTTGATCTTAAATTGCCTACATTATCTCACATTGCTTAGAACATTGCTTTATTTGTCATGAAATTAATACTTTGAGGTGCATACAAAATAGCGGTCTTTCGATGGAGTAATAGTAGTAGGTGTAAGTAATTTTAACATTGTAGTTTTCATGGAAGTAATGCCTACATATGAATCATGGCATGAAGAATCATAATCATAATGGTGCACTATTATGTTAATTGCTCAACACTAATTTGTTTACCCACCATTGCTATGCTCATGAGAATGATGACTATAGGGAACGCTATGGTCCCCGGTCCATTCTCCATTAATACACAAAAGCTATTATTACTTGCTATTTTTATTTATCTTTATTTTATTTTATTTATCTATCTACCACTATCAGATTTAGTTCTTGCAATTGATGGGAACAAGGGGATTGACCACCCTGTTGCTTTTGTTGGGTGCAAGAATTTTCTTTGTGTGTGTGTAGGTATCGTTAGAGTTGCTTGTGTGTCATCTCCTTCTGGTTCGCTAAACCTCGGTCCTTAACTGGGGGATATACTATCTGCTATTGTACTACATCACCCTTCCTCTTCGGGGAATCCTAACACCTATGACAAGTAGCACTCCACACCACAACACTTCTGCACCACATTGATAACCCACAAGTATAGGGGATCAATTGTAGCCTTTCTAGATAAGTAAGAGTGTCGAACCCAACAAGGAGCTAAAGGTAAGACAAATATTCCCTCAAGTTCTGTCGACCACCGATACAACTCTACGCACACTTTACGTTCGCTTTACCTAGAACAAGTATGAAACTAGAAGTACTTTGTAGGTGTGAAAGGATAGGCTTGCAAGAAAAGAAAGAACACGTAAATAAAACTAGGGGCTGGTTAGATAAAGAAACAATCACGTTAGTTTAGCAAGTGTGGAAAAGTGGTGGTAGGAGTTGCGGAATTGTCCCTAAGCAATTGACTACGTTACTAGACTGATAGCAAGTTTTATGTGGGAGAGGCCACTGCTAGCATTTCATCCCTTACTTGGAATTCTATGCACTTATGATTGGAACTATTAGCAAGCATCCGCAACTACTAACATTCCTTAACACTACCGGAATTCATAAATTTGCCGTCTGCTGACGCATGGCAAAGGTACTCTTTGCCGTCACCTGTTGCAGTGCTGACGGGAAAGAGGTGTCTGATGGCAAAGGTTTATTTTGCCGTCGGCCACCTCTTTGCCGTCCGCCAACGGACGACAAAGAATATCTATGCGGACGGCAAAGCCCCCACCCCACCCACCCAGACGGCCGAAACCCCCACCCCACCCACCCCTCCCCTTTGTCGTCTGCGTGGGGGGTCCTTTGCCGTCTGCCTGGGGGCACGGCGAATGGCAAAGGGGACGGCGGTTGCCCCCACCCGATGCCTCCCCACCCCGCCCCTTTGCCGTCTGCCTGGGGGTCCTTTGCCGTCTGCCTGGGGGCACGGCGGACGACAAAGGGGCGGCCCACCAACCACCGTCAGGCCAACCCCCTCCTCCCACGTAGCCCCAGGCCCCTGCTTGAATCCACCCCACGCCCGACGTCCCTCCCGCGCCACCCCGATGTCCCTCCCCTCACCGCGCCGCCCTGACGTCCCTCCCCTCACCGCGCCGCCCCGACGTCCCTCCCCTCACCGTGCCGCCCCGACGTCCCCCGGTGCAGCCCCCTGCGCCGCCCCTCTGCTCACTCGCCGCCGCCCCCCTGCGCCCCCTCGTATCACTCGCCGCCGCCCCCCTGCGCCGCCCCCTCTCGTCACTCGCCGCCGGCCCCCTGCGCCCCCTCCCCTCACCGGCCGTCCCCAACTCCGGTAAGATTTTTTTTAATTTGATAGTTATTTTTTTCTAGTTTTTCTGTTAAATTAGATAGTTAGATTATTAGGTACTAGATAGAAAAAAATAACTTAGAGGATAGTTATTTTAGGTAGAATAAAATATATAGAAAAAAAGATAGAAAATAAAAAACTTAGAAGATAATAATAGAAGAAAAAAACTAGAAGAAAAAAGAAGAAGAAGAAGAAGAAGAAGAAGAAGAAGAAGAAGAAGAAGAAAGAGGAGAGGAGGAGAAAGAGAAAAGAAAGAAGAAAAACAAGAAGAGGAGGAGGAGGAGAAAAAAGAAGAAGAAGAATAATAATAAGAAGATGATCAAGAAGAAGAAGAAGAAGAAGAAAAATAAGAGAGATGAAAAGAAGAAAGGAGAGGAAAAAGGAACCCCGACACCCCGACACTGACCCTCGACCCCCGAACCCTGACACCCGACGCCACTGACCCTCGACCCTTGACCCCTGACGCCACTGACCATCGACCCCCGACCCTCGATCCCCAACGCCCGACGCCACTCACCCTCGACCCCCGACCCCCGACACCTGTTCGGCCTCTTGTTGACCGAAAAGACCCCAACCCCCGACGCTAGTGACCCTCGACCCCCGACGACACTGACCCCCGACCACCGACGCAACTAACCCCCGACCCCGACGCCACCGACACCAGACACCACCGACCCTCGACGCCACTAAGCCCCGACCCCTGACACCTCTTCTGCCTACTGTTGAATGAGAAGGTGCATTTCGGCCTTCTAAAGGTCGACGGGGGTCATAGTTTTGTAAATTATGAGTTAGGCCACATATTTTCCGATTATGTTAATTATAAAAACATCGTATTTGTGTTGATCGTGTGAATTTGAATGTGCAGTTGTTCGACGACCTCCACGTGCGTTGGACGAGCTCCGCCCTTGCATTTGTTGGTGAGCACAAATGACTTCTCCTACTACCCCCTTAATTTCCTCTGTCCCGGTCTTCGTGCCGATGAAACTTGCTAGCTATAGGTTTCTTCAATCATGAGTATGCGTGACCAGTATGCGTCTCCCGTTCGAAAGGGCGACGTATATAAATATATACATTTCTTTGCATATTTATAACCGCCATCCTTTCGAATTGTCCAACATTATCCATGGACAGCCCGAGTATTTGTAGATTGGGTTCGTTTTCCCGTATGTTGTGCTTTGGATCCGATGCAAAATTTTGTTAGTGCCTCCCTGTTGTTCTCCGGGTACACATCCTCTCTGCTTATTGCCGAGACGTGTATCAGGAGAACAGCGGGGAGGTGCTGCCGAAATTCTACGTCGCATCTGGAGCAGCGCATGGGAAAACGAACCCAATCTACACATACTCGGGTGGGATTAGGACCTATCTTTACCTATTAGCGTGTAGGTTGCATGGACGTAATAAAACTCACAAACTTGATTAGCGTACGAATGTACATGACGAATTATATATTTATTTCTTGTGCCCCCATAGGTAGCTAGGCAACATGAGTGATCGTGCTTGGATGTACACTGGTCACCCTAGTCAGAAAGACATGACCCATGAATGGTTAACAAAAACCAGGGGGTTTGTGAGAGCCACATTTGCAAATGGCCAGCAAAAAACATGGTGCCCCTGTCCCAACTGCGACAACTGGAAAAAGCAGACAGAGTTTGAAATGGGTAAACACCTGCAGAAGTGGGGTTTTACGCCTAATTATATGGTGTGGACTTTTCATCGTGAGTCTGACCAACGTGCCAGAGCCGAGGTGATTCGTCGTCGCACCGACGAGCATGGTACCAGGATTGAAGACATGGTGCAAGACTTTGATGATGCTCGGGATTTGGACGATGAAATGGAGGAATCTGCAAAGGCCTTCTATGAAATGTTGGAGTCTTCAAAACGTCCTCTCCACGAGCAGACTGAGCTTTGTCAGCTGGATGCCATCGCACAAGTAATGGCTCTGAAGGCTCAATTCAACCTAGGCAGAGAATGCTACGACGCGATGATGACGATATTTGGACGCTTTCTATCCAAAGGCCATGTACTGCCTGCAAACCTGTACCAGTCAGAGAAAATCCTCCGTGTACTTAAGATGCCCTATGAGAAGATACATGCCTGTGAGAATGGATGTGCCTTATTTAGGCTTGAGTATGCGGCCTTGAACTATTGCCCCATTTGCAATTCTTCCAGGTATATTGTGGTAGACAACGATATGGGTGAGAAGAATCAGACCAAAATCCCCATTAGTGTTCTTCGGTATCTGCCAATCGTACCAAGACTTCAACGTCTTTTCATGGTCGAAGAGACGGCCAGACACATGACATGGCACAAATTGGGCAAACGAACCGAACTAGACGCGTATGGGAACAAGATGCTGGTACACACTTCAGATGGTTTTGCGTGGAGGCACTTCGATGCATTACATAAGGATACATTGGAAGATCCAAGGCAACCTAGAGTTGCCATCAGCTCGGATGGGTTCAATGTGTATGGTATGACGGCAGCACAATACAATTGTTGGCATGTATTTGTCATTCCACTAAATTTGCCACCCAGAGAGATTATTAAAAGAAAAAACATTTTCCTGACGTTGATAATTCCAGGGCCCAACTATCCGGGGAAGAATATGAATGTGTACATGCAACCGCTTAAGGATGAGTTGCAAGAAGCCTGGGATAATGGGATCAAGACCTACGACGTGGCTACCAAAACAAATTTCAAAATGCATGTGTGGTACATGTACTCGACGCATGATTATCCGGCGTTTGCGCTATCACTGGTTGGTGTGTGCATGGAAGGTTCCCGTGCACCACATGCAAGGCAGCTCTTCAGTTCCGTTGGCTGCAGGTTGGTCGCAAGTATTCTTGCTTCGACATGCATAGACAATTCCTGGATCCTGACCATAAGTTCAGAAAAGACAAGAAGAATTTCATCAAAGGTAGAGTTGTCAAAAACACTGCACCAGCTGCGTTGACAGGCCAACAGACCCTTGATCAGTTAAACGCTCTCGAGCCTGATCCTTTGCGTCCAGGATACTTCAAAGGGTATAATACGGAACACGCCTGGACTCACAAGTCATGCTTATAGGATCTGCCTTACTTCAAAGACCTCCTTTGCCCACACAACATCGACGTGATGCACACTGAAAAGAATATTGCGGAGGCCATTTTTGGTACATTGTTTGGCATAGAGGGGAAGTCAAAAGATAATCCTAAGGCTAGAATCGACCTGGAGGCTCTATGTGATAGATCGTTGCAAGACTTGCGACAACGGAAAGGAAAGCAAAGCATAGCGAAGCCAAAGGCATGGTTCAATCTTGAAAGGCCAACTATGAGGGAAATGCTATTGTGGGTGAAAATGCAGTTGATGTTCCCTGATGGGTATGCTGCGAATCTAAAGAGGGGAGCGAGTCTTGAGAAATTGAAAATATTTGGTCTGAAGAGTCATGATTGGCACATATGGATTGAGCGGGTAATGCCGGTGATGTTGCGTGGCTTTATCCCTGAGGATGCATCGCTAGTACTGGCAGAGCTAAGCTATTTCTTTCGTTCTCTTTGTGCGAAAGAACTATCGCCTGGCGTGCTAGATGAAATGGAAGAGTTGGCGCCGGAGTTGATCTGCAATTTGGAAAAGATGTTTCCACCGGGCATCTTTAATCCAATGCAACATTTGATTTTGCATCTCCCAACCGAGGCAAGAATGGGGGGCCCATTCAAAATCGATGGTGGTACTCAACTGAGAGGATGCAGAAGACGCTACGAGCTAAGTGTAAAAATAAACATAGAATTGAAGCATCGATGGCCGATGCATTCATTACTAAGGAGGCGGCAAACTTCGTGACAACACACTATGAAGCCAAAAATCATCATTTGCATAACCCGAAGCCTCGGTACAATGATGGTGATCCAAAAAAGTTCGATCCAACCTCAGCCTATTCAAAGGTAAGCTCGCACCATCTGGTGCTTCGAAAGGGAAATCGTTGGATGTCGAAGAATGCAGACCATTCCATTGTATATCTTTACCAACCTAACAGAAGCGCGGTCGTACATCGAGTAAGTTCTCGGTAAATTATTGTTCCGCAACTTCTAATTGCTTTGAACTACTCTTATTCCCGGATATTTGATATAGTCGATACGTAGCCGAATTCTCGGATGGAGCGGTCATCGAAAAGGATTCCATCGAAGAGTATGAGCTTCTCGCAAAGCATGGAGGCGACTATCCCGGTTTCATCTCTTGGTTCAAACAAAGGGTAATTAATTACCATTAAGGGCCCATTTGATTTCTTGGTCTAATTTGCGGCTAATGCATCCATTCTTTCGTATTAAACTTGTAGGCTGATGCAGAGTCTATGGACGCCGAGTTGAGACAAGTCGCTAATGGTTTTGACTATAAGGTCCGTTCATTTGACAAATACAACATCAACGGGTATCACTTTCATACCTTTGGCAAAGAGTTATCTATGCCCGACCTAAAGACTACAAATTGTTCTGTCTCTGCTATCGGTGAAGGAGACACCGAGTATTATGGAAGAGTTGAATCAATTTATGAACTTCTATTCTATGGTGAAAACCCATCGACCGTCGTAGTCTTCAAATGTTATTGGTTTGAGCCGAGGGAGACTAGAAGGACTCATGAACATATAGGACTAGTCGAAATCAACCAAAATACCCACTTAGATGTTCCCGATGTCTATATTATGGCTCAACAGGCGACACAAGTTTTTTATCTACCGTGGGCGTGCCAAACTGATCCAAATCTCAAAGGTTGGGATGTCGCTTATGAAGCGGCACCACATTTTAGACCACCTACCCTCAATGAAGAGGATTACGAACCTCACATTAACCAAGACACATATGAAGGAGAATTCTTCCAAGAAACACGTATGTCCAAGAAATGTTTCAAGAACCGCTCTACTTCACCCCAAAACATTGTAGTAGACAGCGATAGTGAATCCGTCTTAACCCTTGAGCCCGAACAGGAAGAGCTGGAAGAAGAAGAGCTTACTGCTGCGGATGACCTATCACTTCTTGACCGATTACATAATGGTGGCCTTCCACATGTTCTTCGTGATAGTGATGATGATGATGCATTTATTGATGATAGTGATGATCATGATGCATTTATTGACCCCGAAGCATATATAGACGAGCATGATTGTTATTAGTTCATGTCAGGTATTCAACTATTATAATATATATATATATATATTTTGAGTTCATGTTAGGTATTCAATTTTTATTAGTCATGTTGGTATTTATGACGATGATACACTTAAATTATATACATTTTATTACTCATGTTAGTATTTATGTTGTACTAATTTCATTTACTCTTTGTCATGACAGGTGTTGAAAGATGGTGGGAAAGGGTCGAAAGCACTCCATGGCTCCTTCGTTGGCGGGTGATGGGATTGGTACTTCCATTCCTGCCTTGCCTCTTCGGAGAGTGTTGCTCTCTACTATGCAAGGAGCGCCCCCCGTGAGAGGAGGTCGACCCCCCGCGAAGCCGAGAGGTACTAAAGGTACACGTTGTATTCATGTTGGTATTTATGTTGTACTCATGGTGTATGCATATTGGTATTTATATACATTTTATTACTCATGTTGGTATTTATGTTGTACTAAAGGTACACGTGGCCGCGGGAGAGGTAGGGCGGTGGCTGCCATGCCTTTTGAGGTGGAGGCTACACGGTCTCCGCCACCACCCCAAACTGATTCACCTTAGCACAGGACTTCTAGGGTGGATTCGTCTGAGGTGGAGGCTACAAGGTCTTCGGTTCATGAGCCTCGGGGCAACGAGCCTTCGACCCACGAGACTCGTGTCCCAGAGGCTTCGTTCCAGGCGACTCCGGAGCAAAGCAGGGATGAGGGTACGTCCCTAGAGACCTAGTGGGATACCGGGCTAAGCCAAGTGGCCATGCTGGTAGTGACGAGGAGCTGGGTGAGGGGGCTACCGTCTACCAGCGTGGTAGTTCGGGGCTCCCGCTCGTGTCGGCGATCCCCGAGCAGAGGTGGTCGATTAGGCCAAATGGGGACAAGTAAGTTAATTTACTCTTATTTAACATTTTGCCTTCACGTTTTCTCAACTATCTAATGTTTTGGCTTTAATTTGTCATACCGTAGGGGTTGGATTGTTGCCAAGGGTGTCCGCAAGCCCAACATCGTCCTTGGTGTGCTTTGCCGTAAAAACTTCCCAGGGTTTGTTACGTTGCCCGGTCGGGAGCAAGAGGTAGGAATAACCTGGGAGCACTACTTGGGTGCCCCGGCCCCGCCGGAGGTGGAGATCGACGGTGTTTTGTGCCACACGAGGGCCGACATGGTGATCCAACAGTTCTGGGTAATTTCTCCTTCACACAATTATAAATCAACCATAGCTAGTTATTATACTAATCGGTGTTGTCTCGTTTGTAGACCTACTACAGGTGTGAGGAGGGATACGAGGAGGACGCGACAAAGGTTATCGAAACCGAATGTCGCTGCCTACTTCAAAACATTCGGCACGAGGCTCGGGTGCAGGCTGTTCAAGACTACTATGGCGCGCGGCGTATTAGGATTGACAAGGCGAAGTGTCGTGATGCTAAGATGGAGAAGGAGCATTACATGAAGGTAATTACATATTATTAAGGCTTTGTAGTTAGTTTCCTTGATTTGGTTCTTACGCGTTCAAATTTATCTTTATTAACTTAGGTGCCCCCAAGATGGTGTGTGGATAAGATGGATTGTTGGGAGGCCTTGGTGGATCAGTGGTGCTCCGAAACGTGGGAGGCCAGCAACAACAACGCCAAGGAGAGGCGTGGCAAAATGGTTGGTGTGCCACACATTCAAGGGAGCGTCAACTTAATCCAATTTGGCGAGAACTGGGTATGTGGTTTGCTTCATGCCTCATGCAATTCATTCTTAATGCTATCTTGAGCCCTTTACTAATACAATTTTCCTCTCTCTCTCTTTTAGGCGCGTCACAATAAGACGGAGGTGCCACAGATGTACGACCTGTATGCGATGGCCCATACTGCCTCGTACAAGAAGGTCAAGGCATTCTCTGAGTCTGACCTCGAGCATCGAGAAAACTTCACCAACATCTCCTCCCACCACAAGCTCGTGAAGTACAGAGATCATGGGAAGGCGGGGAAAGGGGAGGACTTTAACCTGAGCGAGGGGCCTATTGATCCAGAGCTGGTGATGATAGCTAGCAACGGGAGGTCCCATGGCTCGATCGCCATTGGAAACGGCCTTATACGTTGTCCTAGCACTCTCCGGCAGATAAAGGCACGCCAAACGAGCTCCTGTCCGGAGATAACACGTCGTCCACGGCCAGTCGAGCTCGCCATCGAGGTTAGTTTAATGGACTCAACTATCTTTCCGCATTATGTTGTGCGTTGGAACCAATATGATTACATTGCTAACAATGAGTTGTGTTGCAGGCTGCTATTCAGAAAGAGAGAGAGGCAATGCAGGCGGCTATGGCGGAGAAGGATAAGGAGATTAGGGAGCTGGAGGAGAGGACGACTGCATTGGTGGAGGCGGAGAGGGCACGAAATGATGCGTCTAACAGGGCCATATACGAGCTCTTCGTGGTAAGTTTCTTCTTCATGTTATTTCAAATCTTGCATTTTAATGTCCGTTTCATTAATAAATAAAAAGTTTGACTTGTCGAAACCAAATGTACAGTCTATGTGCGAGAAGAGCGGCCAAGTCCCTCCGCCGATGCCAGTCATTAACATGGTGGGGACGGCGAGTTTCATTTCAGTGCAGTGATCTTAAGAGTATCCGCATGCTAACGACACATTGCAAACGATGTTTGGTGCAAAATATCTCCCGAAACACATCGCACAACCCTTGTACAGTGGAGCCTTCTCGAGGGCAGCCTTCTCCAGGTGAAACAAGCCAGAGCCACTGTGCTTCACCACGGTGATGACGATAATGGTATGTTATTTCTAGTGTTTTAATAAAAATTAGCCACGCTTCCATCTAAATGACATAATTAGCTTAGTTAGCTCCAAAATGGTCTATTTAAGAAAACATGACCTATACTTAGCTAATTATCCTCGAAATGACATAATTAGCTCCAAAAAGGCATTCTTAGCTAATTTAGCCCGAAGAAGGGGACAAGAGGAGAAGAAAGAGGAAAAATGAAAGGAAGGAAGAAGAAGAAGAAGAGAAGAAGAAGGAGAAGAAGCAGGATAAGAAGGAGAAGGAGCTCCTCCTCCTCCTTCTTCCTCCTTCTTCCTCCTTCTCCTTCTCCTCTTCCTTCTCCTTCTCCTCCTCCTCCTCCTCCTTCTTCTTTTACTTCTTCTTCTCTTTTTATTCTTCTACGTAGCTTAGACTCATCCAAGAAAGACTAAATTGGCTAATTATCCTACAAAATGACATAATTAGCTTAGTTAGCTCCTAAATGACCTATTTAATAAAAAATGACCTATAGTTAGCTAAGTTCTCTCCTAAATGACATAATAAGGCTTACGTAGCTGCAAGATGACCTATTCCCCCTAACTTAGGTATTAAATGGCCTATAATTAGCCTAGCTAGATCCAAAATGGCTTAATAAGCATAGTTTGCTCCGGAATGACCTATTTAACCCAAGTTAGCTCCGAAACGACCCATAGTTAGCTAGGCTTCCACCTAAATGACATAATTAGCTTAGTTAGCTCCAAAATGGTCTATTTAATAAAACATGACCTATACTTAGCTAATTATCCTCGAAATGACATAATTAGCTCCAAAAAGGCATTCTTAGCTAATTTAGCCCGAAGAAGGGGACAAGAGGAGAAGAAAGAAGAAAAATGAAGGAAGGAAGGAGAAGAAGAAGAGAAGAAGAAGGAGAAGGATGAAGAAGAAGGAGAAGGAGAAGGAGGAGAGAAGCTCCTTCTTCTTCTTCTCCTCCTTCTTCTCCTTCTTCTTGTCCTTCTTCTTTTCTTCTTCTTCTCCTTCTCCTCCTCCTTCTCCTCTTCCTTCTTCTTCTTCCTTTTCTTCTCCTTCTTCTTCTCTTCTTGCTTCTTCTCTTGTTGCTTCTTCTCTTTCTTCTTCTACGTAGGTTATTTTCCCCAACAAAGACATACTTAGCTAATTATCCTCCAAAATGACATAATTAGCATAGTTAGGTAAAAACATCATAAGAACCTTGGTTAGCTCATTAAAATGACTAATTTAGCTCCAAAATGATATAATAAGGTCAAAATGGATTAATAATCATAGTTGGCTACAAAATGACATATTTTATCCAAGTTATCTCTAGAATGACCTATACTTAGGTAAGTTCTCTCCTAAATGACATAATAAGGCTATGTAGCTCCAAGATGACCTATTCCACCTAACTTAGCTATTTAATGGCCTATACTTAGCTAATTTCTCTCCGAAATAACCTATATACTTCTTCATCTAGTATTATTCTTCTAACTTTCTTATTTGTCATTTTGCAGATTACATTCACTTCACGGGAAGCTTGGATTATATTGATGGAATGCTTGAAGATGATTTCTTGTACCATGGCTTCACGGAAGCTTGTATTGAAACTATTGTAGTATATGGATATATACGAAACTTTGTATGCATGTGGATGAAACTGGTGTAATATATGGTTTGGTACGGATGGAACTTGCATAATATGTATGTACTATGGATGAAAGTTATTTTAATATGGTTATGAGTACGGAAAGAAAATTATTTATGTCATATATATATATATTCTGATTATTGTGAAAAATGCTGGATATAATAAGAAATAAAATAAAAAGGGGCTAGTTCCCCCCTTTGCCGTGTGCCCCCACATGGGAAAGGTGGGATGGCATACGACAAAGAGGGGAGAGAGAGGGGGCTGGTTCCCCCCTTTGCCGTCTTCCCCCACATGGAAAAGGGGGGAACCAGTCGCCTCTCTCCCCTCTTTGCCGTGTGCCCCCACATGGGAAAGGGGGGGGATGGCAGACGACAAAGAGGGGAGAGAGAGGGGGCTGGTTCCCCCCTTTGCCGTCTGCCCCCCACATGATAAAGGGGGGGATGGCAGACGACAAAGAGAGGAGGCATGCCGTTAACACTTAACGGGGCCGTTGGTGTATGTGCCGTCCCATTTAATTTGCCGTCTGCCCCCTCATGGCAAAGATTCTTTGCCGTCCACTTTAAAAAAGCAGACGACAAAGAACCTCTTCACCGGATTTTTTTTGCCGTCTACTGACCGATGGCAAAGCCTTTGCCGTCAGTGGTTCCCCCCTTTGCCGTCCGCCATGGCAGACGGCAAATTTCTGAATTTCAGTAGTGTAAGGTAAAACCCAACCATAGCAATAAGATATATTGGTCCCCCTTCAATCCTGTATGCATCAATTTCTATGCTAGGCCGAAGCTTCTGTCACCCTTGCCCTCCAATACATAGTCCTATCAACATACTAGTAACCCTATGGTGTGATCCACGTGCGCGCTCATATGATGGGAACCAAAGGACAGCAAAATAACCACAAGCAAATTAAACCAATCATAGCAATTCATCAATCACCGATAGGACAACGAAAATCTACTCAGACATCATAGGATGACAACACATCATTGGATAATAATATGAAGCATAAAGCACCATGTTCAAGTAGAGGGTACAGCGGGTTGCGGGAGAGTGGACCGCTGAATATAGATGGGGAAGGTGATGGAGATGTTGGTGAAGATGACGGAGGTGTTGGTGTAGATCGCCGTCACACGATGATGTCCCGGGCGGCGTTCCGTCGCCGCCGGGAGAGAGAGGGAGAGAGCCCCCTTCTTCTACTTCTTCCTTGACCTCCTCCCTAGAGGGGAGAAGGTTTCCCCTCTGGTCCATGGTCTCCATGGCGGCGGAGGGGCGAGAGCCCCTCAGAGATTGGATCTCTCTCTCTATGTCCTTCTATTTCTCTGCTCCCAGATTCTGCCTTTCACCATTTCTTAAATTCCCGGAGATCCGTAACTCTGATTGTGCTGCAATTTTAACACGATTTTCTTCCGGATATTATCTTTCTTGCGGTGAAATAAGGGCCGCAACCACCTTAGGGATTGGTAACAAGCCTGCCAGCCGCGCCCTAGGGGGCGTCGCGCCTCCTGGGCTTGTGACCTCCTTGGGCATCGTTTCACGTAGATTCTTCTTCCCAAAAATCATAAATATTCCAAAAAAAAATCCTTGTAGGTTTTTTATTGCATTTGTCTTCGTTTGGTATGGATAATCTGCGAAACAAAAAACATGCAACAAACAGAAACTGGCACTGGGCACTGGATCAATATGTTAGTCCCAAAAATAGTATAAAAATTTGCCAAAAGTATATGAAAGTTGTAGAATATTGGCATGAAACAATCAAAAATTATAGATACGACGGAGGCGTATCAACATCCCCAAGCTAAATTCCTACTCGTCCTCGAGTAGGTAAATGATGAAAAAGATAATTTTTGATGTGGAAGGCTACCTAGCATAATCTTGATCATATAATCTAATCATGGCATGAATACTAAAACACGAGTGATTCGAAGCAATAGTCTATCATTTGACATAAAGACAATAATATTTCAAGCATACTAACAAAGCAATCATGTTTTCTCAAAATATCATGGCCAAACAAAGTTATCCCTACAAAATCATATAGTCTGGCTATGCTCCATCTTCCCCACACAACGTATTTAAATCATGCACAACCCCGGTTTTAGCCAAGCAATTGTTTCATACTTTAGTGTTCTCAAACTTCTTCAACTTTCACGCAATACATGAGCATGAGCCATGGACATAGCACTATAGGTGGAATAGAATATAGTGGTTGTGGAGAAGACAAATAGGAGGAGATAGTCTCACATCAACTAGGCGTATCAACAGGCTATGGAGATGCCCATCAATAGATATCAATGTGAGTGAGTAGGGATTGCCATGCAACAGATGCACAAGAGCTATAATTGTATGAAAGTTCAAAAAGAAACTAGTGGGTGTGCATCCAACTCTCTTGCTCATGAAGACCTAGGGCAATTTGAGGAAGCCCATCACTCGAATATACAAGCCAAGTTCTATGATGAAAAATTCCCACTAGTATATGAAAGTGACAACATAGGAGACTCTATATCATGAAGATCATGGTGCTAATTTGAAGCACAAGTGTGTTAAAGGATAGTAGCATTGTCCCTTCTCTCTTTTCTCTCATTTTTTATATATTTTTTTGGTGGGCTTCTTTGGCCTCTTTTTTTATTTGGGCTTCATTGGCCTCTATTATTACTTCCTCACATGGGACAATGCTCTAATAATGATGATCATCACACTTTTATTTACTTACAACTCGATATTTAGAACAAAATATGACTCTATATGAATGCCTCCGGCGGTGTACCGGGATGTGCAATGATCTAGCGTAGCAATGACATCAAAAAGCGGACAAGCCATGAAAACATCATGCTAGATATCTTACGATCATGCAAAGCAATATCACAATGATGGTGCATGTCATACTAAACGGCACGATAGAAGTTGCATGGCAATATATCTCGGAATGGCTATGGAAATGCCATAATAGGTAGGTATGGTGGCTGTTTTGAGGAAGGGTATATGGTGGGTGTAATGCACCGGCGAAAGTTGCGCGGTACTAGAGAGCCTAGCAATGGTGGAAGGCTGAGAGTGCGTATAATACATGGACTCAACATTAGTCATAAAGAACTCACATACTTATTGCAAAAGTCTATTAGTCATCGAAACAAGGTACTACACGCATGCTCCTAGGTGAAGGGTTGGTAAGAGTTAACCATCAAGCGATTCTGACCTCCACACAAAGGATGATAATCAATAAATAAATCATGCTCCGACTTCGTCACATAACGGTTCACCATACGTGCATGCTACGGGAATCACAAACCTTAACACAAGTATTTCTACGAATACACAATTACTCACTAGCAGGACTCTAATATCACATCTTCATGTCGCAAAACTATTGCAAGGAATCAAACATATCATATTCAGTCATCTACAAGTTTTATGTAGGATTTTTTGACTAACCATGTGAATGACCAACTCCTGTTAACTCTCTAAATAGGTATAAGTGAAGCATGAGAGTTTAATTCTTTCTACAAAAGATATGTGATACGTGTGCATCGTATCTACTTTTCCAAACTCTTTTGCCCTTGTTTGGGACTCTAATTTGCATGATTTGAATGGAACTAACCCGGGCTGACGCTGTTTTCAGCACAACTGCCATGGTGTTGTTTTTGTGCAGAAATAAAAGTTCTCCGAACGTCCTGAAAATTTACGGAGAATATTTCTAGAAAATATGAAAAATACCTGCGAAAAGATCCACCGGAGGGGGTGAGCCAGTGGGCCACAAGCCCTATGGCCGCGACCACCCCCCAGGCCGCGGCGTCAGGGCTTGTGGGGCCCACATGGCTCTACCGCCCCCAAACTCAGCTCTATATATTCCCTTTCATCCCGGAAAAAATCAAGACAGAAGATTTCATCGTGTTTCACGGTCCAGAGGTGCCGCCACATCCTGTTCTTCATCTGGAGGGCAGATCTGGAGTCTGTTTTGGGGTCCGGATCAAGGAGATCGTCGCCATCATCATCATCAACCTTCTTCCCTCTCCAATTCCATGAAGCTCTTCATCGTTCGTGAGTAATCTATTCGTAGGCTCGCTGGGCGGTGATGAGTAGGATGAGATCTATCATGTAATCGAGTTAGTTTTGACGGGGATTGATCCCTAGTATCCACTATGTTATGAGATTGATGTTGCTACTACTTTGCCATGCTTAATGCTTGTCACCAGGGCCCGAGTGCCATGATTTCAGATCTGAAATTATTATGTTGTCACCAATATATGTGTGTTTTAGATCTGATCTTGCAAGTTGTAGTTACCTACTATGTGTTATGATCCGGCAACCCCGGAGTGTCAATAACCGGAACCACTCCCGGTGATGAGCATAGTTTGAGGAGTTCATGTGTTCACCAAGTGCACATGCGTTGGTCCGCTTCTTTATTAAAAGGAGAACCTTAATATCCCGTAGTATCCATTTGGACCCCGCTGCCACGGGAGGGATGGACAATAGATGTCATGCAAGTTATTTTCCCTAAGCACGTATGACTACACACGGAATGCATGCCTACATCACATTGACGAACGGGACCTAGTTACATATCTCTCCGTGTTATAATTGTTGCATGATGAATGTCATCCAACGAATCACCGATCCATTGCCTACGAGTTTGTCCCACTGTTTCTGTTACTTGTTTTGCTCTGCTGCTGTTACTACTGTTACTTGCTGCCACTGTTACTTGCTTTGTCTTGCTGCTGCTGTTACTACTGTTGCTGCTACTGTTACTTGCTGCCACTGTTACTTGCTTTGTCCTGCTGCTGCTGCTACTACTTTCGCTACTGCTATTACTTGCTGGTGCTGTTACTTGCTACTGCTGTTACTTGCTGCTGCTGTTACTTGCTACTGTTGCTACTTGCTACTGCTGTCACTATTGCCGTTCCTTGCCAATGCTGTTACTCGTTACACTGCTGCTACCTGCTACAATACTTTTCTGGCGCCATTGATACTTCAGTTAGGAATAGTCTGCCTTGTCAACAGATTGTTTCTGGCACCGTTGCTATCATACTACCTTTGCTGCTTATATCCTAGTTGCAGATACTAATCTTTCAGGTGTGGTTGAGCTCACGACTCAACTGCTAATACTGGAGAATATTCTTTCACTCCCATCGTGTCAAACCAACAAATTTGGGTTGAATACTCTACCCTCAAAAACTGCCGTGATCCCACACGCTGGTGGGCCATTGCAAGTCAATTGCTAATTGTTGAGAAACTGGGACAAGCTCTTTTCTGGCTCTGTTGCCGTGGAAACATCAAGTCAGGAATAATTTCACGTCAACATCATTTTTCTGGCGCCGTTTCCGGGGAAGGATAGCTATATTCTCTGAGTCACTTGGGATTTGTATCTGCTGATCACTATGAAGAATCTGAAAGATGCAAGAATCAAATTCTTGCCCTATACTACGAGGGGAGGTAAGGAATTGCCATCTAGCTCTACACTTGATGCACCTTTAGTTATGAGTAAGTTTGCGACACCACCTCCTGCTAGAAATCTTGATATGTCGCCTGTGCTTGATGATGCTTATGATGCTACTATGCTTGATGATACTATGCCCGATACTTCTAGAGATGCTATGCCTGATACTGCTAGAGATGCTATGCCTGATACTCCTAGAAATGCTATGCGTGATACTGCTTTGCCTGACGATGCCAGAGATGCTATTTTGCCTGATGATGCTATGCTTGATATTGCTAGAGATACTACTTTGCCTGATATGCCACTAGGGGTATTCCTTGATGCTCATATTGCTAGAGTTACTGCCAATGCTCGTGATGCTTCTGAAACTGCCGATACTATTGAGATAGAACCTGCTTTTGCTCCTGCTAGATATAGCTCTCCTAGATATGAATTGCCTGATATACCTGAGGGTTATGTTATGGAGGGAGAGATAGCTGAGGATTTTCTTGCGTGTAAGGATGCCTTTGACGCTGAGAAATAACTTCTCAAGTGGAAGGAAAAATCTCTGAAAGCTAAGATTAAATACGACCCGAAGTTTGCCACTTCACCTATCTTTATCACCGATGAGGATTATGAATTCTCTATCAACCCTGAGATAATCTCTCTAGTCGAATCTGATCCTTTCCATGGTTATGAGAGACGGTCGGAGCCCATCTTACCAAACTACACGATATAGCCACCCTTTTCACTAGTGAGGAGAAGATCCGCTACTACTATATCCTTAAGCTGTTTCCTTTCTCTCTAAAGGATGACGCTAAAGCCTGGTTCACTTCTCTTGCTCCTTGATGTGTGAGTAGTCCCGAGGATATGGTCTATTACTTCTGTGAGAAATATTTCCCTGCCCATAAGAAGCAAGCTGCCTTGCAGGAAATATACAACTTTGCTAAACTCAAAGAAGAGAGTCTCCCACAAGCTTGGGGGAGGCTCATCCAGCTACAAAATGCTTTGCCTGATCACCCTCTTAAGAAGAACGAGATACTTGATATCTTCTATAACGGACTTACCGATGCTTCTAGAGACCACCTAGATAGTTGTGTCAGTTGTGTTTTTAGGGAACAAACTATAGAACAAGCTGAGATTCTACTGAATAACATCTGGATCAACGATAATACTTGGACTATTCTCGAACCACCTCCTAAGCCAACTCCTAAGAAAAGAGGTATTCTATTCCTCAGTCCCGAAGATATGCAAGAAGCCAAGAAATCTATGCAAGAGAAAGAAATTAGATCTGAAGATGTCAAAAATCTACCACCTATCGAAGAAATCCATGGTCTCGATAACCCGATACAAGTAGTAGAGGTGAATTCTCTGCGTAGGTTTGACGAGAGTGATATTACTTTTGACAAACCTGCTAGCCTATGCTTTGATGAATTTCACAACTTTGTTGCCAAACAACAGAGTTTCAATGATTTTGTTAGTAGACAATTGGAACAAAGTACTCGTATGCTTAGTCATTTAAGTGCTTGTATAGACAGAAATGTCAATGATCTGAAGCTTCTGAGTAAACATGCCTCTATGATTACTACTCAGGTAGAACAAGTACTTAAAGCTTAGAATGACTTGCTCAATGAATTAAATGACAACTCTGTTAGAGTCATTACTAGAGGAGGCAAAATGACTCAGGAACCTTTGTATCCTGAAGGCCATCCTAAGAGAATTGATCAAGATTCTCAAGGAATTAATGCTGATACACCCAGTCATCCTAAGAATAAGAAGAAGGATGATAGAAACCTACATGTCAGTTCACCAAATACTGTCACACCTGAAGAACCAAATGATATTTCTGCGTCTGATGCAGAAACACAATCTGGTGATGAACATGAACCTGGTGACAATATGGACAACGATGTTCATAATAATGCTCAACCTAGCAATGATAAGGATGTGGAGATTGAACCTACGGTTAATCCTGATAACCCACAACCTAAGAGATACTATAAGAATGACTTCACTGCTAGAAAGCATGGTAAAGAAAGGGAGCCATGGGTTCAGAGACCTATGCCCTTTCCTCCTAAGCCATCCGAGAAAAATGATGATGAGGATTTTGAGTGCTTTATTGAAATGTTGAGACCCGTCTTTCTGCAGATGCGGTTAATTGATATGCTCAAAATGTCTCCATATGCCAAGTACATGAAAGATATCGTGACTAATAAACGGAAGATACCAGATCTTGAGATCTCCACCATGCTTGCCAATTACACTTTCAAAGGTGGAACTCCTAAGAAACTTGGTGATCCCACAGTGCCCACTATACCTTGCTCCATTAAAGGAAACTACGTAAGAACTGCCTTATGTGACCTTGGAGATGGTGTTAGTGTTATGCCTCTCTCTCTTTATCGTAGACTTAAACTGGATAAGTTGACACCCACTGAAATTTCTGTGCAAATGGCCGATAAATCAACTGCTTTCCCTGTCGGCATTTGCGAGGATGTGCCTGTTGTGGTTGCTAACACCACTATCTTAACAAACTTTGTTATCTTGGATATTCCCGAGGACGATGCCATGGCTGTCATCCTCGAAAGACACTTTTTAAACACTGCAGGGGCTGTTATAGATTGCAACAAAGCCAATGTCACTTTCCATGTCAACGGTAATGAGCATACAGTGCACTTTCTGAAGAAACGATATCAAGTACATTGCATCAATGCTATTGAAAAAACTTCATCGATTCTCATTGGGAGCTTTGAATGCCCTAGTCCTCGTGACAAGATGAAGTATGATTTGCTTGTTGGGGAGATACATATCCCCATTGAGGTGACTTAGTGGCTATTTGAAAATTCTCCGTTCTCTTTTGCGATTTGAAAAAGTTTTGTCATGAGGATTTGGTCAACCCCATTGACGGATTTCTTTCGATGACCATGAGATGGATGAATCGAGGAGTCACAAACCTCTGTTTTAAGCTTTCACTTTCTGTTGCTTAGAAGAGAAATGATAGATTTAGTTTAGTTTTCCCTGTTTCCTATTTTAGCGTCCCGGAGAAAAGTACCCCGAAAATAGAAGTTCTTCGATGTTTCTGAAAATCTAGTATGATTTTTTCTGGAATATTTGAAAAATACTGGGACTGAGAGCTGGCCTGGGGGCCACACCAGTGGGCCACAAGCCCTGACGTCGCGGACTCCCCCTGGCCGTGGCCACCAAACTTGTGGGGCCCACAGGAACCCCCTCCACTCACTCCAGCTCCCATCCCATTCTTCTACCTCCAGAAAAAATCGTTTCGCAGCTCAAACCCTTGTTCTTGCTCATTTGGCTGTGATTTTCGATCTGCTTGCTCAAAGCACCATTCTCCGAACTGTGTTGGGGAAATTACTCCTTGGTAAGTGACTCCTCCATTAGTCCAATTAGTTTCTACCCTAGTGCTTTATCCTTCGCGTATTCTTGCTACCTTCGTGACCCTGTTCTTGAGCTTGAAATGTTGATTTTAGCTGGTCCCAAGTAGTTTTAGCGCGTGATACGGTCTCTAGGCACTAGTAGGAGTAGTTGCTACGAGTTCGGTTAATCCTTACTCACTTTTCTTTCGAAGTCTCTAAAAATTTCAGAATTTTTCAGAGTTAGAAAAACTAAAAGATGCGGAGGTTCTTGAGAGGCTCTTCAAGCCGTAACACCAAGGAGGATGAGAAGAACCACCCCAAGTACGTGGTTCCTCGAGTCACAGAAGTTCGAGCGTGCGAGTGGCCAAGTGATGAGTTTTTGCGCGCCGCTGGGATTTATGAAGACTTTTATTACTTGGTGGAGAACGCAGGTCTTACCGCGTTCATTGAAGATAAGTGACCACAATACCTCCTCCTCACCAATATTTTCGTTCAAAGCTTCAACTTTCATCCGAGGAAGAATCCTCCTATGGTTGAGTTCATGTTATACGATATCCCCCAGTGCATGACACTACAGGATTTTTGCAATGTATGCAAATTACCTTATGTAGGGGATATTCATGATCCTCGTCCACGGGACTTGGAGGATTTCATAGGTACTATTGCTGTTGGAGAGGAGATAGGAGTGTCTCATGCTAGAATTGTTAGCATACATTTTCCTGTGCTTCAGTACTTCTCATTATTTGTGGGAAAATGTTTGATTGGCCGCGGGGAGGCTGGATCACTTAGCTCTCCAGACCTTGCGGTTTTGCGCGAAGGCCTTTATAACAATAAGACTTATAGCCTAGATGCTATAGTAGCTCACTGGCTGAACACAAACCGTTCCAAAGGTGTCGTCTTTGGAGGTATCTATGCTACTCGTCTTGCTAGACACTTTCAGATACCTATTAGACTTCGCGAGGAAGAAGAAATGCTTCTTCCTGAAAAATATCTGGATTATGACAGCATGGTTCGCCATGATTTTCTGGATAGAGATGCTGGTAGACAAATGATTTATAACCCAATATTTAGTCAGGGTACTCGAGAGACTATTACTTTGCCTGCTCCTTCTTTGTTCAACCTTTATGCTGGCAGGTACATTATTATGCCCTCAGACATCTACACGTATTGGGGCTTGGCCCAACCACAGGTGCCCGTGCCCGAGCCGCCAGTCGAGTACCACACGCCAGTTTATCAGTGGGAGCCAGAGGAGCTCACACAGTAGTGGCATCCACACTTCCCTCCGGAGTATCCCGGAGCTGGTTATTTCCCTCCTTGGGAGTAGACCAAGCTAGGCCAAAAGCCTAAGCTTGGGGAAGTACGTGTTTGCACCAACTTTACATTCTTGCTTATGCTTTCACTTTGTTAGTCGGTGTTTACACTTTGCCAGTGTATTATCCATGCTAGTTTATTTTCGTTTTCTTGTTTTCTTGTTTTGTGTCCTTTTGAGAAAACCCAAAAAGATTTTCCTTTCTTATTTTGCTTGTTGGGAGCTTTCCCGTGTAAATAGTTTTCTTTTTCTTTGGGTCAAGGTAGAAGATATTGGTTACAATGTTTAGTGGCTCTTGCATGCATACCTGTTTAGCTTTCAAAGAGCAATATTACTTTGTCTTCTCCTTTGTGATTGCCTGTAGATCCAGATTTAGTCCAATGCACGAGCACTCTTATTATTGTTCACATCGTTCGATCGTGCAAGTGAAAGGCAATAATGATGATACATGATGAAGTGACTAAGACTGGAAAAGCTGGTATGAACTCTATCTATTTTGTTTTTGTAAATATGACTAGCTTGTCATCCCAGATTCAGCTTTGTTGAGAGAGAACCATGTTTGCAATGACAACTTAGAGATCATAGTTTCTGATGCCATGCTTAATTAGCTAGGAGCCTATAATGGTTTGTCTTGAACGACAACATAGATTTTGAGATGACTATGATGTAGTATGATAGGATGGTATTCTCCTTTGAATGATTCAAGTGGCTTGACTTGGCGCATGTTCAAGCATGTAGTTGAAACAAAATCAACATAGCCTCTATGATGTTCGTGTTCATGGTGATTTATATCCTGCTCATGCTTGCACTCAATGTTAGTCAAATTCACTGCATCTTGATGACTGTTGTCGCTCTCTAGTTGGTCGCTTCCCAGTCTTTTGCTAGCCTTCACTTGTACTAAGCGGAATACTGCTTGTGCATTCACTTCCATAAACCCAATTTTTTTTCCATGAGAGTCCACCATACCTACCTATTTGCGGTATCTACCTACCGTCCCAAGTAAATTTGCATGTAACATTCTCTAAACCTTCAAGAAATAATCTATTTTGCATGCCCGAACCGCTCATGTGGTGACAGGGGGCTATTGGTACATTCCATGTTAGGCGTGTGATCCTCGACATGTGTTTATTCACTGTCATTCACGAGAAAGGGGCCGGTAATTGGAATGCCCAGTTCCACGCTTAAATCGAAAACATAATTGTAAAACAATACTCCCCCCGGATTGATGTTAGTATGGACGGCACCCGAGGATTCGGCTAGCCGTGGAGTGTGATTGATTGGTGATGGGGGAGTTAAAACTTTACTTTTCTGTTTGGGAACCTCCTATAGCATGAGTAGCATGGAAGATATTGAGAACTCTAGGTCAATGCTTTGACAATGAAAGCATGCCACCCAAAATTATTATCTCTGTTTTCAAAGCTTGAGCTCTCGCACCTCTGCAAATCAATGCTTCCCTCTCCGAAAGGCCTGTCTATTTATTTTCCCGTCGAGTCATCCTCTTCTTATATAAGCACCAATAAGAGAGCACCTTTGTCATTTTTATGCTTTGCTTTTGATTGATATTGAGTATGACTATGACCGGATCTTCGTTGCTATGAATTACAATGTTTAGTCAGCTCTTGAACTTTGAAAGTGCTCTGCATTTATGTTTTCCTGTCTCAGAAAGAGCTAGCGAGATACCACCTATTCATATTGCTTCATGCTTGTTTTGATTCAATTGTTGGTATCTGAAACTCATTATTATTTGCTCGCTAGCTGATTATGCCATTGATATTAGTTTACCGTGAGACCTTTGTGTCACTTTCTTATGTGGTTAACTTGTGATCTTGCTGAAATTCTGGTTATGAGTTAGACATAGTTGCAACAACAAGATCAAACAGAGTTTTTCAAAGTTTTTCTTTCTCTTTCAGTTCGTCAACTGAGTTGCTTGAGGACAAGCAAGGTTTTAAGCTTGGGGGAGTTGATACGTCTCCATCGTACCTACTTTTCCCTAATTTGCGTGTCATAATAAACGGAACGATGGAAGTTGCATGGCAATATATCTCGGAATGGCTATGGAAATGCCATAATAGGTAGTTATGGTGGCTGTTTTGAGGAAGGGTATATGGTGGGTGTAATGCACCGGCGTAAGTTGCGCGGTACTTGAGAGGCTAGCAATGGTGGAAGGGTGAGAGTGCGTATAATCCATGGACTCAACATTAGTCATAAAGAACTCACATACTTATTGCAAAAGTCTATTAGTCATCGAAACAAGGTACTACACGCATGCTCCTAGGTGAATGGTTGGTAAGAGTTAACCATCGAGCGATCTCGACCTCCACACAAAGGATGACAATCAACAAATAAATCATGCTCCGACTTCGTCACATAACGGTTCACCATACGTGCATGCTATGGGAATCACAAACCTTAACACAAGTATTTCTACGAATACACAATTACTCACTAGCATGCCTCTAATATCACATCTTCATGTCGCAAAACTATTGCAAGGAATCAAACCTATCATATTCAGTGATCTACAAGTTTTATGTAGGATTTTATGATTAACCATGTGAATGACCAACTCCTGTTAACTCTCTAAATAGGTATAAGTGAAGCATGAGAGTTTAATTCTTTCTACAAAAGATATGTAATACGTCTCCATCGTATCTACTTTTCCAAACTCTTTTGCCCTTGTTTTGGACTCTAATTTGCATGATTTGAATGGAACTAACCCGGACTGACGCTGTTCAGCAGAACTGCCATGGTGTTGTTTTTGTTCAGAAATAAAAGTTCTCGGAACGTCCTGAAAATTTACGGAGAATATTTCTAGAAAATATGAAAAACACCTACGCAAAGATCCACCGGAGGGGGGTGAGCCAGTGGGCCACAAGCCCGGTGGCCGCGGCCACCCCCTAGGCCACGGTGTGAGGGCTTGTGAGGCCCACGTGGCTCTGCCACCCCCAAACTCAGCTCTATATATTCCCTTTCCTCCCGGAAAAAATCAAGAGAGAAGATTTCATCGTGTTTCATGATCCAGAGGCGCCGCCACATCCCGTTCTTCATCTGGAGGGCAGATCTGGAGTCCGTTTTGGGCTCCGGATGAAGGAGATCGTCGCCATCGTCATCATCAACCTTCTTCCCTCTCCAATTCCATGAAGCTATTAATCGTTCGTGAGTAATCTATTCGTAGGCTCGCTGGGCGGTGATGAGTAGGATGAGATCTATCATGTAATTGAGTTAGTTTTGACGGGGATTGATCCCTAGTATCCACTATGTTTCGAGATTGATGTTGCTACTACTTTGCTATGCTTAATGCTTGTCACTAGGGCCCGAGTGCCATGATTTCAGATCTGAAATTATTATGTTGTCACCAATATATGTGTGTTTTAGATCCGATCTTGGAAGTTGCAGTTACCTACTATGTGTTATGACCCGGCAACCCCGGAGTGACAATAACCGGAACCACTCCCGGTGATGATCACAGTTTGAGGAGTTCATGTGTTCACCAAGTGCTAATGCGTTGTTCCGGTTCTTTATTAAAAGGAGAACCTTAATATCCCGTAGTATCCATTTGGACCCCGCTGCCACGGGAGGGATGGACAATAGATGTCATGCAAGTTCTTTTCCCTAAGCACGTATGACTACACACGGAATGGATGCCTATATCACATTGACGAACGGGAGCTAGTCACATATCTCTCCGTGTTATAACTGTTGCATGATGAATGTCATCCAAAGAATCACCGATCCATTGCCTACGAGTTTGTCCCACTGCTACTGTTACTTGTTTTGCTCTGCTGCTGTTACTACTGTTACTTGCTGCCACTGTTACTTGCTTTGTCTTGTTGCTGCTGTTACTACTGTTGCTGCTACTGTTACTTGCTGCCACTGTTACTTGCTTTGTCCTGCTGCTGCTGCCACTACTGTCGCTACTGCTGTTACTTGCTGGTGCTGTTACTTGCTGCTGCTGTTACTTGCTACTGTTGCTACTTTCTACTGCTGTCACTATTGCCGTTCCTTGCCACTGCTGTTACTCGTTACACTGCTGCTACCTGCTACAATACTTTTCTGGCGCCATTGATACTTCAGTTAGGATAGTCTGCCTTGTCAACCTATTGTTTCTGGCACCGTTTCTATCATACTACCTTTGCTGCTTATATCTTGCTTGCAGATACTAATCTTTCAGGTGCGGTTGAGCTGACGACTCAACTGCTAATATTGGAGAATATTCTTTCACTCCCATCGTGTCGAACCAACAAATTTGGATTGAATACTCTACCCTCGAAAACTGCCGCGATCCCACACGCTGGTGGGCTATTGCAAGACAATTGCTAATTGTTGAGCAACTAGGACAAGCTCTTTTCTGGCTCCGTTGCCGTGGAGGCATCAAGTCAGGAATAGTTGCACGTCAATATGCCCCGCTCTAACAAATATAAGTGAAGCAAAAGAGCATTCTCCAAATGGCGGTTTTCTGTGTGTAGGGAAATAGGCAATCCAAACTTCAAATGATATAAGTGAAGCACATGAAGCATTCTATAAAGCCATACTCAAAAGATATAAGTGAAGTGCAAAGAGCATTCTATAGATCAGCCAACGACTATCTCATACCAGCATGGTGCATAAATAAAAAGGAAAAATAAACACAAAAGATGCTCCAAGCATTTGCACATATCATGTGACGAATAAAAATATAGCTCCGAGTAAAATTACCGATATATTGTAGACGAAAGAGGGGATGCCTTCCGGGTCATCCCCAAGCTTAGACACTTGATTCTTCCTTGAATATTACCTTGGGGTGCCTTGGTAATCCCCAATATTAGGCTCTTGCCTCTCCTTATTCCTTCATCCATCGTGGTCTCACCCAAAACTTGAAAACTTCAATCACACAAAACTCAACAAAACCTTCGTGAGATCCGTTAGTATAATAAAGTAAATCACCACTTTAAGTACTGTTGTGAACTCATTCCAAATTCATATTAGAATTATATATACTGTAATCAAACTTCACCATGGTTCATAGCCCCCGATACTACCCATAGATTCATCAAAATAAGAGAACAATGCATAGAAAACAGAATCTGTCAAAAACAGAACAGTCTGTAGTAATCTGAACTTATACCATACTTCTGATTCTCCAAAGATTCTGAAATATTATGAACATTAGGAAAATTTGCATATCAATCATCAGAAAAAAGAATCAACTCCAAAGCTCTTTCTGGATAGGAATTAAAAATAATATCGTGAGCACAAAGTTTCTGTCTTTTTCAGCATGATCAAACAACTATCACCCAAACTAATCATAAAGGCTTTACTTGGCACATTATTTTTATAATACAATGGAATTTTACAAGGGGATAATTACTTTTGCGAGAAACTTCCATGAAAAAATCTACATTGTTTCCATGAGCATGAACACAAGTGTTCAAGGTCGACCCTCACTTCCGCAATGCATCACCTTTCAATCGCTTCTCTTTTTGAAAAAGTTTGAAGTTACCCTCTATATTTTTTGTTTTTAAACTATATAAAAGAACTCAACAGAAATAAATTACTCTCAAAACTTCCGGTTTGTCTCCCAGGCAACGTTTTCTTTAAAGCCATTAAGCTAGGCATAAAGTGCTCAAGTAATGGATCCACCCGGATCCCAAGGTATATCAAAGCCAATTTTAATTAACAATGATTTGTAATTTAGTAGTGAGCACAAGGTGACATATATCATGCAATGACGAAGTCTAACTCTCTTCCTATGCATTGGCATGTCATAAAAGAACAATTCATGCACATCAAGTAAAGGCCAATACATAGCATAAGCAGTTTCTTGCAATTTTATCGTATTGGAAACATAGAGAGGTGGAGATGTAGTTCCTCTCTCATAATAATTGCAAGTAGGAGCAGCAAGAACATGCATATTATATTCATCAAAATCATCATGTGTAATAGTAGAAGGCAACCCATCTATGTAATCCCTAATAAGGGCAAACTTCTCCAATATAGTGTAGCGGGGAGAGTTCAAAAAGATAATAGGACTATCATAAGTGGGTGCGATAGTAACAATTTCATGTTTAACATAAGGAATTATAGCAAGTTCATCTTCATAAGCATCATTCATATTGGCATCATGGCCACAAGCATAGCAAGCATCAAGTTCATCAAAAAGGGATATTTCAAACGAATCCAAGGGATCATAGCAATCAACATAGCATTCATCCTTCGAAGGGAAATTAAACAATGCATGAGTTGAAGAGTTACTCTCATTAGAAGGTGGGCACGGGTAGCTAGTCCGCTCTTCCTCCTTTTGTTCTTCGCTCTCCACGTCATCTTTTTCATCTAATGAGCTCACAGTTTCAGCATTTTCTTCTTCCATAGTTTCCTGCAAAATATTAGTCTCTTCTTGGGCAGCTTAGAATTTCTCCATAAATCGATAAATATGGGCATTATATTCATAATTAGTATAACAATAACGAAGCATAACCAAATTTTCAGATCGGTAAGCAGCATCATCATTATCATCACACCTTTTAAACAGAGCTTCAATTTCATAAGCGCCCATAAAAGCAACAAACTCTTCTATTTGTTCCACATCATAGTAATCATATATACCATTAGTATAAGAAGACAAGGTATCATTAGCATTAAATTTACAAGAAAAGGGAAGGTGTTTAGCCTTCATCCTAGAGCAACAAGTAATATCATATCTTGAGCATAGCTCCCAAGCATACCATTTCAACATATGAATTTGATCCCATAATAGTTTACCTTTTTGAGTCAAGCGATAATCCCTAAAGTATTCATGTTGATCCAACGTGTATCCCATTATATAATTTAACGGGGTTTTCTCAGGATTATTAAAGAAGTGCTTAATATTTTCCACATAACGAGCATTGAGGGTTTTAGGAGGTTCCCCATCTCCATGAGTAGCAAGTACACCTAATTTTTTTGGTATTTCGTGTTCCATATCCATAACTAAAGATAGAGAACAACTTAGAACACCAAATGAATTTACTTAGTGATAAAGCAAACAAGCACACACGAGAATATTCACCCCCATGCTATCTCTCCCCGGCAACGACGCCATAAAAAGGTCGTGATAACCCACAAGTATAGGGGATCAATTGTAGCCTTTCTCAATAAGTAAGAGTGTCGAACCCAACGAGGAGCTAAAAGTAAGACAAATATTCCTTCAAGTTCTATCGACCACTGATACAACTCTACGCACACTTTACGTTCGCTTTACCTAGAACAAGTATGAAACTAGAAGTACTTTGTAGGTGTGAAAGGATAGGCTTGCAAGAAAAGAAAGAACACGTAAATAAAACTAGGGACTGTTTAGATAAATAAACAATTACATTAGTTTAACGAGCGTGGAAAAGTGGTGGTAGGAGTTGCGGAATTGTCCCTAAGAAATTGACTACGTTACTAGACCGATAACAAGTTTTATGTGGGAGAGGCCACTGCTAGCATGTCATCCCTTACTTGGAATTCTGTGCACTTATGGTTGGTACTATTAGCAAGCATCCACAACTACTAACATTCATTAAGGTAAAACCCACCCATAGCAATAAGATATATTGGTCCCCCTTCAATCCCGTATGCATCAATTTGTATGCTAGGCCGAAGCTTCTGTCACCCTTGCCCTCCAATACATAGTCCTATCAACATACCACTAACCCTATGGTGTGATCCACGCACGTGCTCATATGATGGGCACCAAAGGACAACAACATAACCACAAGCAAATTAAACCAATCATAGGAATTCATCAATCACCGATAGGACAACAAAAATCTACTCAGACATCATAGGATGTCAACACATCATTGGATAATAATATGAAGCATAAAGCACCATGTTCAAGTAGAGGGTAAAGTGGGTTGTGGGAGAGTGGACCGCTGAATATAGATGGGGAAGGTGATGGAGATGTTGGTGAAGATGACGGAGGTGTTGGTGTATATCGCCGTCACACGATGATGTCTCGGGCGGTGTTCCGGCGCCGCCGGGAGAGAGGGGGAGAGAGCCCCCCTTCTTATTTTTCTTCCTTGACCTCCTCCCTAGAGGGGAGAAGGGTTTCACCTCTGGTCCATGGTCTCCATGGCGGCGGAGGGGCGAGAGCCCCTCTGGGATTGGATCTCTCTCTCTGTGTCCTTCTGTTTCTGTGCTCCCAGATTCTGCCTTTCACCGTTTCTTAAATTCCCGGAGATCCGCACCTCCGATTGGGCTGAAATTTTAACAAGATTTTCTTCCGGATATTATCTTTCTTGAGGCGAAAGAAGGGCCCCAACCTCCTTAGGGATCGGTCACGAGCCTGCCAGCCGCGCCCTAGGGGGGCCACGCCTCTTGGGCTTGTGACCTCCTCGGGCATCGTTTCGCGTAGATTCTTCTTCCCAAAAATCATAAATATTCCAAAAAAATCCCTGCAGGTTTTTTATTGCGTTTGGACTTTGTTTGGTATGGATAATCTGCGAAACAAAAAACATGCAACAAACAAGAACTGGCATTGGGCATTGGATCAATATGTTAATCCCAAAAATAGTATAAAAAGTTGCCAAAAGTATATGAAAGTTGTAGAATATTGGCATGAAACAATCAAAAGTTATAGATACGACGGAGACGTATCACACATCTTCCTCCTTTGCTCCACATTCGCCATGACTACAGGCAAGAACACTTTGTGGGATAGTATTTTGTCACAGATGAAGCACAACATGGTCGCTCTTGCAGATGACTGGCAGTCTCATTGCATCAGGAGGATCAAAAAGGGCATGTCGACTATCTCTCCTGAGGTCTCACACGACGATACCATGATGGAGACGACTCAGACGACAACACCACATAGGTGCATGGCGACCTACAATAGAGCATGCATAGGTGCACTATGATACCGGTAAGGAGGACATGGAGCAGCATATGCTGGCTCCTATGTTGTTGTTCCGGTAGGCGAAGAAGGAGCAGAGGAACAACATGTTCCTCGTTGAGCAGCACTGGCTGGCGGAGGTCCAGATCTACGATGAGCGCACAAGCAAGGAGGCCATGGTCGCTGATGTCTACTACACAACTTTATTCTTGGAGACGTAGTTGGGCCTTCAAGTGCAGAGTTTTGTAGGACAACAACAAATTTCCCTCAAGTGGATGACCTAAGGTTTATCAATCCGTGGTAGGTGTAGGATGAATATGGTCTATCTAAAACAACCCTACAATCAAATATAAGAAATGTTTTGTGTCCCCAACACACCCAATACAATGGTAAATTCTATAGGTGCACTAGTTCGGCGAAGAGATGGTGATATAAGTGTAGTATGGATGGTAGAAATAGATTTTTGTAATATGAAAATATAAAAATAGCAAGGTAGCAAGAGATAATGAAAGCACAATTGCTCCCTAGGGTGGTTTTTATAATTGATCACAACATATGCATCATTGGACTAATGTGTTTTCCAAGTATATTTCAGAAAAGTTCAAAAGATGCTATGGCTTATGGTTTATGTGCAGATAACCCTGGATGCAAGAAACGAATAATATTGTCTCAAGCTTCAAGCTAGAAGTCTCTTCATTTTATATTTGTGAGAAATCACTTTTGAGTCCATAGAAAAGCCAATACTATTAAAAGGGGGTGAGGTAATAAACTAAACGCATTACTCAAATGCTCAAAGTTAGCCACCAAAACACTCAACCATTTTTCCTGCATATCCACTCTGTCAAGTTCCACATTCACAAATTCGGTCTTACCAACATTGCCACATCGGACCCACCGATTTTGAACCTCACACAGAACCCTAGCCATCCCCACCAAATCGGTGCAACCAAAAGTACATCAGTGCTACCAAGTTTAGTGTGACCAACATTCTTTTGCCAAGATACGCAAAATCAGAATTTCCGAGTTTGAGTATCGGTGCCACCGAGTTTGGTCATGTGACTGTTAGTCACCTTTTCGGTGCCACCAAGTTCTATATATCGGTCTCACCGAGATTAAAAAGTTCACACCCTTAGCACTAGTCGGTACACCGAGTTGTCCGCTTCGGTGTCACCGAGTTTGCACTTTTGTGTCTAAAGGTTGGATTTTGGCCGCTCCCTATATATACCCCTTGATACGTCCATTTTGCATCATGCTTTCATGTTGATATTTATCACTTTATGGGCTGTTATATTACTTTGTTGTACCATATTTATGCCTTTTCTCTCTTATTTTGGAAGGTTTATTTGAAGAGGGAGAATTCAGGCAGCTGGAATTCTGGACTGGAAAAGGAGCAAATCTGAGTCCTCTATTCTGCACAACTCCAAATGCCCTGAAAAATTACGTGGAATTTTTTGGGAATATATAAAAAATACTGGGCGAAAGAAGTACCAGAGGGGAGCTACCAGGGCCCCACAAGCCTGGTAGCCGCCACCCCCTAGTGGCGGCTACACGGCTTGTGGGCTCCTTGACGGCCCACTGGCCCCCTCTTTTGCTATATGAAGGGTTTCGTTCCAGAAAAAAAAAATCAACCGGGAGCGTTTTTGTGGTTTCACCGCCGCCACGAGGCGGAACTTGAGCAGATCCAATCTAGAGCTCCGGCAGGACGATCCTGCTTGGGAAACTTCCCTCCCGGAGGGGGAAATCATCATCATCGTCATCAACAACACTCCTCTCGTCGGAGGGGAGGCATCTTCATCAACATCTTCATCAGCACCATCTCCTCTCCAATCCCTAGTTCATCTCTTGTAACCAATCTCCGTCTCGCGACTCCGATTGGTACTTGTAAGGTTGCTAGTAGTGTTGATTACTCTTTGTAGTTGATGCTGGTTGGATTACTTGGTGGAAGAGTTTATGTTTAGATCCTCAATGCTATTCATTACACCTCTGATCATGATTATGATTATGCTTTGTGAGTAGTTACTTTTGTTCCTCAGGACATGGAATAAGTCATGCTAATAATAGTCATGTGAATTTGGTATTCGTTCGGTATTTTGATATGTTGTATGTTGTCTTTTCCTATAGTGGTGTTATGTGAACGTCGACTACATAACACTTCACCATACTTGGGCCTAGAGGAAGGCATTGGGGAATAGTAAGTAGATGATGGGTTGCTGGAGTGACAGAAGCTTAAACCCCAGTCTATGCGTTGCTTCGTAAGGGGCTGATTTGGATCCACTAGTTTAAAGCTATGGTTAGACGTTGTCTTAATTCTTCTTTCGTAGTTGCAGATGCTTGCGAGAGGGGCTAATCATAAGTGGGATGCTTGTCCAAGTAAGGGTAGTACCCAAGCGCCGGTCCACCCACATATCGTACTATCAAAGTAACGAACGCGAATCACCTGAACATGATGAAACTAGCATGACAGAAATTCCCGTGTGTCCTCGGGAGCGTTTTTCCTCATATAAGACTTTGTTCAGGCTTGTCCCTTGCTATAAAAGGGATTGGGCCACTTGCTGCACCATTGATACTACTTGTTACTTGTTACTTTTCACTTGCTACGTTTCACCTCGCTACATCATCACTTGTTACCGCTACTTTCAGTGCTTGCAGTTATTACCTTGCTGAAAACCGTTTATCAGAGCCTTCCGCTCTGCGTTGGGTTCGACACTCTTACTTATCGAAAGGACTACGATTGATACCCTATACTTGTGGGTCATCACCCCTTCACCCACCTCTCATTCGTGGGAGAAGCACTCGGAACACACACTTCATTTCCAGATCCATTTTCTGAGAGAGAACCACCTACTCATCTCTTGAGACCAAGATATTCCAATACAATCATTTGAAACTTGATCTCTAGCCTCCCCAAACTTCTTTTCACCAAATCAACCTCTCCTACCCATGCATATTTTGTGAGAGAGTGATTTGTGTTGAGGATACTATCTTTAGAAGGACAAGATAAAGGAGTTCATTGATCTACCCCATCTATTACCTTTTGGAGGGTGGTGCCTCCTAGATTGGTTAGGTGTCTCTTGGGAGCCTCTTACTTCATGTTGTGGAGTTGTACCAAGATATTTGTAAGGGCAAGGCGATCGCCTACTTCACGAAGATCTACCATCAGTAGGGGTAGTCCAGCGTGGACGTAAGCCATTGTGGGATGGGCAAGGCCACTTCTTTCTGGACCCTCCGTGGGTGGAGCCCTCCGTGGACTCTCGCAGCCGTTACCCTCCGTGGGTTGATGTCTCCACTAACATGGACGTACAATAGTGCCACCTATTGGAACCATGACAAAAATTGCCGTGTCAACCTCATGCATTTGATCTCCTACCTTCCTCCTCTACTTTACACTTGCATGTTTACTTTTCGCTGCTATACTATTAGAACTACATGTGTAGTGTGTACTTGACTTGTTATAACTGTCGTAGCTGCCTCTCAAGTAAAATTGGGAAAATGCAATTTTTTTTATCTTGTCAAGTAGTCTAATCACCCCCTCTAGACATACTTTCGATCCTACAAGTGGTATCAGAGATTTGGTCTCCATTTCATTGGTTTAGCAACCTAGGAGAGTATGGCATCTAGCGAGGGAAATTATCATCGTAGAGGTCCTTACTTCGATTGCACTAATTTTGCTAGTTGGAAGCATAAAATGAAAATGCATATACTTGCCTTTAATCCTCATGTTTGGGCTTTTATTCGTGTTGGTGTGCAAGGTAACTTCTTTGGAGAAGGGCATGAACCAGATTGTGATGCCTCAGCTCATGAACTGAAGATGTTGCAACTTAAGGCCCAAGTCTGCGATATCATCTTCAACTGCCTTTGCCCCGAAGAATTCAACAAAAACAGTCGTCTTGAGAATGCAAAAGAAATTTGGGATACTTTGGTTGATATGCACGAAGGTACTGATTGTGTCAGACAATCTAAGTTGGATGTGCTTCAAAGTGAGCTTGACAAGTTTAGGATGAAGGATGGTGAAGAAGTCGCTGAAATGAACTCTAGGCTAGCTCTCATCACCAATGAGATTGTCGGCTTAGGACGAGAAGAGATTACCGACACATTCATTATCAAGAAGATACTTAGAGCTCTTGATGGCAAGTATGACACAGTGTGCACATTGATCCAAATGATGCCAAATTACAAAGATCTCAAGCCAACTGAAGTCATTGGTAGGATTGTTGCTCATGAGATGTCACTCAAGGACAAAGA
The DNA here is from genome assembly GCF_904849725.1 of Hordeum vulgare subsp. vulgare. Classification (NCBI taxonomy): domain Eukaryota; kingdom Viridiplantae; phylum Streptophyta; class Magnoliopsida; order Poales; family Poaceae; genus Hordeum; species Hordeum vulgare. The sequence continues at coordinate 419,644,367 of NC_058523.1, read as the reverse complement.
TTAACTGCACAACAAGTCAAGCGGTGCTTATAAAGCTTCATGTGATGCTCCCGCTACTTCTAAATACAATATTGTCACTGATGAAGAGATAAGCCTCATGGTCAGAAAATTCAACAAGTTCTACAAGAGTAGAGGCAAATATAGAAGCTCAAGTTCAAGACATGATGAGAAGCATTCGTCCAGTCGTGACCGAAACTGCTACAAGTGTGGGAAGCATGGACACTACTCAAATGAGTGCTCAGCTCCCTACAAAAGAAGAGAAGAGTCACCTCGAAGACAAAGCTCAAGAGATGAGTCACCTCGTAGAGAGAGAAGGAGTAGAGAAGATCACTATGAACGAAGACACTCACTAAGAGGCAAGGAATCGGAGAAGAAGGACAAATACACCAAGAGCAGTTCAAGAAGAAGACATCAAGCTCATGTTGGTGAATGGGTCTATGGCTCCGAGTTTGATCACCACTCCGAGAGAATGTATCGCTGCAACTCCGACTATAGTCAAGATGAAGGTGTTGCCGGAATTGCGTTTGTTTCCACCAACTCATACGACTTATTTGATTCACCAAATGAGGGAGTCAGAAACTGCTTCATGGATAAAGGCCCCAAGGTATCACATCGTGAGTATCTTGATTTCAATAGTGATGAGGTTGAGTTGTTAGGAGAAGATGACTTGCTTCTAGATAAAGCTAGTGAATGCACTGAAAATGAACGTGCTATTTATCATGCTAGTCAAGAGAAATCGAATGATGATGATAAGAAAGAAATTGAACGACTAACTCAAGAATTAAAAACACTTAAGTTAGCTCATGAGACTTCTCTAGAAGATCATAGAGAGCTTGCAAGAACCCATGAGAAGCTACATTTCGAGAAGCTCAACTTGGAGCAAGAGCATGAGTTCTTAAAAGCAATCAATGATGATCTTCGAAAGACGAGTTCTTATTATCCAGCCAAACGATTACTCTTGTCTAACTTTGTTCCTCAAGTTAAACCTAGGAACACTAGTAACAAAGCCAAGAAGGTTTCTTCATCTAGTAACAACAATGCTAAAGCAAAATCCAATAATTTTGTTGCTAGTACCTCTATTGATCCCAGTAACGGTTCTCTTAGCCAAGTTACGCTTGAGCAAGTAAATGATTTATTGAAAAGGATTATAGAGTGACGTGTCTTTAAGAGTTTTGCAGGAAGTAAGCAATTTGAGGAAAGCAAGTAGGACATCGGAAGAAACAAGGTTTTGGCTACTTCAACGTCAAAGGAGTTGTTTGGGAATAAGGTTCATATCCCACTCCCAAGTTTGTTGCACTTGAATCATTCATCGGTGTGTGCTACGCTTGAATCAACCATTGGTGGTTCGGCCATTGATCTCGGAGTGTTACAGGTGCAGGACAAGGTTTTCGCTTTTAACATTTCCTCCAAGCAGGTTGGATTTCTAATTACTCGACTGCGTTCATATTCTTTTTTGGATTTCAAATGTTTCGTTCGTCTTTGGGGGAGTGGAGGACCTAATTGGGTGAGAGAATTCCACATTTGGAAGAAAGAATGTGATGCTGAATGGATTTTGATAAGTCCTTCCAAGCGACGTGCAGCTATGGGATTATTGGCCATGCATAAACCTCCTATGCGTTCATCTTTTAAGAAGCGGGATTCTGTGAAGAAAAAGTTATCGTGTGCTACCATCCATAATTATCCTGTATGCCGAGGGTACAGATATGCGGCGACTCAGAATGAAATTGATGTGCTCTCTAAGGATGTAGGCTATTCTTTCTCTCCCCATGAGCGGGTGATTATTCGTCCTCATTCGCCACCAGCTATCAATTGGACAATATCTCACCCACATATTGTGTTTGGGTCTGTTTCTTCCCTTTTGTGGTCTTCTCCACCGCTGATGGCACCTCCGGGGAGGGTGGCTTCTCCGGTGAGTGATCGGTCGACAAGATCTACCTCCCCTTTAGCTTTGGTAGGTTCGGATATCGTGGTACCTATCACGCCCGACTTCAACAACGGGAATGCGGGATTTTCAAATCTTTGGACGGGTTATGGGCCTTGGGATGGGCCAGAGTCTTCTGAATCGGCCCAAACACCTGATCTTGACGATGTTTTTATTCCTTCCACCCAAGATGCAGAGGATACTTTTAATAATTTGATTTCTGATATGGCTTCAAAAAATTTATCGTCTCGGGTTTGTTCCAAGGAGGGACACTTCACGAGTAACTGCCCCATAGTATTGATTTGCATGGCATACTCGAAGTTAGGCCATCATTGGAAGGCTTGTGCGGCGCGTGCTAGGGACTTGGGTCTGGTTTGAAGGAACAAACCATTAGAGCCGGATTTTGCGGGACCCACTTCCATTACTCCAACAAGACATATCCGCGATGCTTCATGCTCTTCCCCGTCTAGTTCCATCGCTGGCCTGCTGCTACCTCTTGAGCTTGCGTTGGTTTTTTTCCCTTGAAGAGGAAAGGGTGATGCAACACAATAGCAGTAAGTATTTCCCTCAGTTTGAGAACCAAGGTATCAATCCAGTAGGAGTATCAAACCAAGTCTCCAAAAGTACGTGCGCAAAAACAGCAAACTTGCACCCAACGCTACAAAGGGGTTGTCAATCCCTTCACGATTGATTGCAAGGTGAGATCTGAAGGCGGAAAGTGCAACAAAGTAAAAGTGTAAGGTTGAAAATATGATGTGAGGTAGACCCGGGGGCCATAGTGTTCACTAGAGGCTTCTCTCATGATAGCAAATATTACGGTGGGTGAACGAATTACTGTCGAGCAATTGATAGAACCGCACAAAGTCATGACGATATCTAAGGCAAGGATCATACATATAGGCATCACGTCCGAGACAAGTAGACCTATACTTTCTGCATCTACTACTATTACTCCACACATCGACCGCTATCCAACATGCATCTAGTGTATTGAGTTCATAATGAACAGAGTAACGCCTTAAGCAAGATGACATGATGTAGAGGGATAAATTCATGCAATAGATATAACCCCCATATTTTTAGCATTGATGGCAACAACACTATGCGTGCATCGCTACCCCTTCTGTCACTTGGTGAGGTCACCGCATGGTATGAACCCAAAACCAAGCATTTCTCCCATTGCAAGAACTGTAGATCAAGTTGGCCAAACAAAACCCACAACTCAAAGAGAATTACAAGGATATGAAATCATGCATATAAGATATCATAAGAATGTCAAATAATATTCATAGATAATCTGATCATAAATCCACAATTCATTGGATCTCGACAAACACACCGCAAAAGAAGATTACATCGGATAGATCTCCATGAATATCATGGAGAACTTTGTATTGAAGATCCAAGAGAGAGAAGAAGTCATCGAGCTACTAGCTATGGACCCGAAGGTTTGTTGTGAACTACTCACGCATCATCGGAGAGGCAATGGTGTTGATGAAGAAGCCCTCCGTGTCCGAATTCCCCCTCCGGCAGGGCACCAGAACGTGCCCCAGATGGGATCTTGCGGAGACAGAAGCTTGCGGCGGCGGAAAAGTATTATCGTGGCTCCCTCTTGTGGTTTCAGATTTTTTGGGGATTTATATGCGGAAGAACTAGGGGAGAGGAGCCCCAGGGGGCCCACAAGCCTGCTAGGCACGGCCCCCCTGGCCGCGGCTAGGGGGCTTGTGGCCTCCCCTGGTGCCCTCTGCCTTGGTTCTCAAGCTTCCTGCGTATCTTCTGTTCCAGAAAAAAAAATCTTTTTGGAGGCTTTATTTGGACTCTGTTCCTGCGTATCATTTGGACTCTGTTTAAAATTCTCCTCTGATAAAGGTGAAAAACACGGAAAAACAGGAACTGTCACTTGGCACTGAGTTAATAAGTTAGTCCCAAAAAAGATATAAAAGGCATACAAAACATCCAAAGTTTGACAAGATAATAGCATGGAACCATCAAAAATTATAGATACGTTGGAGACATATCAAGCATCCCCAAGCTTAACTCCTGCTCGCCCCTGAGTAGGGAAGTGATAAAGACTGAATTTTTGATGTGGAATGCTACCTAGCATATTTGTCCTTTTGTAACTTCTTTCATGTGACATGAATGTTCAGATCCGTAAGATTCAAAACAATAGTTTGCTATTGACATGAAAACAACAATACTTCAAGCAAACTAGCAAGGTAATCATGAACTTTCGAAATAACAAGGCCAAAGAAAGTTATCCCTACAAAATCATATAGTCTAGCTATGCTCCATCATCCCCAGACAACGAATTTAAATATTGCACAACCCCGGTATTGGCCAAGTAATTGTTTTTGCACTCTTACTTTCTCAAACCTTTTTCAACTCTCACGCAATACATGAGCGTGAGCCATCGATATAGCAATATAGGTGGAATAGAGTGTGGTGGAGGTTGTGAGACAAAAAGGAGGAGATGGTCACATTGACTCGGCGTATCAAAGGGCTATGGAGATGCCCATCAATAGATATCAATGTGAAAGAGTAGGGATTACCATGCAATGGATGCACTTAGAGCTATAAGTATGTGAAAGATCAAAAGGAGAACTAGTGGGTGTGCATCCAACTTATTTGCTCACGAAGACCTAGGGCAATTTTGAGGAAGCCCATCATGGGAATATACAAGCCAAGTTATATAGTGAAGATTCCCACTAGTATATGGTGGTGACGAAACAAGAGACTCTCAATCATGAAGAACATGGTGCTATTATGAAGCACAAGTGTGGAAAAAGATAGTAGCATTGTCCCTTCTATCTTTTTCTCTTTTTTTTGTTTGGGCTCCTTGGCCTCTTTCCATATTTGTTTTGTGGGCAAATCTGGCCTCTTTTTTTTATTTACTCACATGGGACAATGCTCTAATAATGATGATCATCACACTTTTATTTACTCACAACTCAATGCTTAGAACAATGATGACTCTATAGGAAATGCCTCCGGCAGTGTACCAGGATGTGCAACGATCTAGCTTAGCGTATGACTCGCTAGCTATCTTATGATCATGGATTGGAATTATGAAAGTGACGACACATGTCATGAGACGGAACGGTGGGAGTTGCATGGCAATATATCTCGGAATGGCTATCGAAAGGCCATGATTGGTAGGTATGGTGGCTGTTTTGAGGAAGGTCTATGGTGGTTTTGTGTACCGGCGAATGTTGCATGGCACTAGAGAGGCTAGCAATGGTGGAAGGTGAAAGTGCATCTATAGCATGGACTCACATTAGTCATAGAACTCACATACTTATTGCGAAAGTTTTTATTAGTAATTGAAACAAAGTGCTAAATGCATACTCCTAGGGGAAGGGTTGGTAGGTGTTAACCATCGCGCGATCCCGACCGCAACAAAAGGATGACAGTCAATAAATGAATTATGCTGCGACTTCCTAACATAGCGGTTCACCATACGTGCATGTTACGAGAATCACTAACTTCAACACAAGTATTTCTAGATTCACAACACCCTACTAACATGACTCTTAATATTACCAATTCCATGTCTCAAAACTAATTGAGAGGAATCAAACTTCTCTTTCTAATCAAAGCACAAGAATATGGAAGTTTTACTGTATCCTCTTTGGATGCCTATCATCTTTAGGACTACTTTCATAACACAAGCCAACTGTCAAGTTACTCAGAGAGAGAACTCTCAAAAAGATATAAGTGAAGATCGAGAGTTCTTATTTCTCCAAAATATGACACCGCCGTGCTCTATAAATATCTAAGTGAAGCACCTAGAGCAAAGTTATCTAGATCAAAAGATATAAGTGAAGCACATGTGAGCTAAATTGCCTAACTCAAAAGATATAAGCGAAGCTCAATGAGTATTCTAGCAAATTCACGATGAGTGCATGTCTCTCTCAAAAGGTGTGCAGCAAGGATGATTTTGACAAAACAAAAAGAAAAGACTCCTATAATACACGACGCTCCAAGCAAAACACATAGCATGTGGTGAATAAAAATATAGCTCCAAGTAACGTTACCGATGGATTGAAGACGAAAGAGGGGATGCCTTCCCGGGGCATCCCCAAGCTTAGGCTTTTTGGTGTCCTTGAATTTGGCTTGGGATGCCTTGGGCATCCCCAATCTTGAGCTCTTTCCACTCTTTATCTCATCGTCCATGAGAACATCACCCAAAACTTGAAAACTTCACAACACAAAACTTAAACAGAAACTCGTGATATCATTAGCACAAGAAAACAAACTACCAACTCTTTAGGTACTGTAGCAAACTTGATTTCTATTTATATTGGTGTTATATTACTATATTCTTACTTTTCCGTGGCTAGTACCCCCCGATACTATCCATAGTATCATCAAAATAAGCAATCAACACAACAAAAACGGAATGTGTCAAAAACAGTCCAGTCTGTAACAATCTGTATACTTCGTATACTTTTGGTATCTCAACAATTCTGAAAAATTACGATAATTTGGGTAATTGGCGTATAAACCAAAAGCAAAACGAGTCAACTCAAAATCTCTTTATGGATAAAAATGAAACATAATTTCGTGAGCGAAAAGTTTCTGTCCTTTTCCAGCTAGATCAAACAACCATCACCAAAACTAATCATAAAGGTTTTACTTGGCTCAAACACAAAAAGAAACACAAAAACACAATCATAACAGAATTATGATGGTGTTGACACAACAAAATAACAAAAAAAGCAAAGATAAATTCATTGGGTTGCCTCCCAACAAGCGCTATTGTTTAACGCCCTTAGCTAGGCATAAGGTGATAGAATCACGTATCGTCGTCTTTGGTGGTCAAACCATAAGTAGCCCTCATCATGGATTCATAAGGAAATCTTATTTTCTTTCTAGGAAAATGTTCCATGCCCTTCTTTAATGGAAATTTAAATCTAATATTCCCTTCCTTCATATCGATGACAGCACCAATAGTCCTTAGGAAAGGTCTACCAAGAATGATAGGACATGTAGGATTGCAATCAGTATCAAGCACAATGAAATATACGGGTACATTGTTCCTATTTTCAATAATAAGAACATCATTAATCCTTCCCATAGGTTTCTTAACAGTAGAATCCGCAAGATGCAAATTAAGAGAGCACTCATCAATCTCATTGAAGCCTAGAACATCACATAAAGACTTTGGAATCGCACTAGCACCCAAATCACACAAAGCATTGCATTCATAGTTTTTGATCTTGATTTTGATAGTAGGTTCCCACTCATCATGAAGTTTACTAGGAATAGAAACTTCCAATTCAAGTTTCTCTTCAAGAGATTTGATCATAGCATCGACGATATGATCGGTAATGGCCTTGTTTTGGCTATAAGCGTGTGGAGAGTTTAGCATGGATTGCATCAAGGAAATACATTCAATCAAAGAGCAACTATCATAATTGAATTCCTTGAAATCCAAAGTAGTAATTTCATTACTACTCAAAGTTTTGATATCCTCTACTCCACTTTTAATGCTTTTAGCATCAAGATAGATGGACTCCGAATCATTGGGGCATTTTTTAACCAAAGTGGATTCATATCCAGCCCCATTATCATTAGGTTTGACACTAAAAAACAAGGATTCAATGGGAGTCACACCAAGCACTTTAAGATCCTCGTGATTCTTATCACGAGAACACGCCTTTTTAAGCCATTAATGTGTAGCACGAATTTGGGCGGTTCTTTCTTTGCTCTCATTCATGGAAACACGCATAGCTTTCAAAGTTTCATCCATATTGATCTTGGGAGGAGCACATCTTACTTTCAAAGCATCAATATCAAGAGACATTCTATCAACGCTCCTAGCCAAATCATCAATTTTGAATAGTTTTTCTTCTATGGATGCATTGAAAATCTTTTGCTAGTTGATAAACTCTTTAATATTACTCTCTAAATCAGAGGGTAATTTATTGTAATTTCCATGAGTATTGTTGTAGGAATTTCCAAAGTTATTAGAGGGATTACTAGGAAAGGCCTAGGAATATAGTTTCCTCTATAAGCATTGTTGTGGCCAAAATTATTCCTACCAACAAAATTAACATCCAAGCTATCATTGCTACTCTCAATCAAGGAAGACAAGGGCATATCATTTGGATCTAAAGGAGCACCATTACTAGCAAGCAATTTCATTAACTCATCCATTTTAGCACTCAACGTGTTAATTTCTTCTATAGCATGTACTTTTTTACTAGTAGGTGACCTTTTAGTGTGCCACTGAGAATAGTTTGTCATGATATTGTCTAGGAGTTTTTGTGGCTTCTCCTAATGTGATTTCCATGAAAATTCCACCAGAGGCGGAGTCCAAGATATTTCTAGAAGCAAAATTCAAACCAGCATAGAAGATTTGTATAATCATCCAAAGACTCAAGCCATGAGCGGGACAATTTATAATCATCAATTTCATTCTCTCCCAAGATTGCGCAACATGTTCGTGATCAAGTTGCTTAAAATTCATGATATCATTACGGAGAGAGATAATCTTAGCCGGTGGAAAATACTTGGATATATATGCATCTTTGCACTTGTTCCAAGAATCAATACTATTTTTGGGCAAAGATGAAAACCAAGTTTTTGCTCGATCTCGCAATGAGAACGGAAACAACTTCAATTTAATCACATCATTATCCACATCTTTCTTCTTTTGCATATCACAAAGCTGATCTTCACTAGGATGCGACATCTTCACTAGGAAGGTCGGAGAATTGCTTTTTCATAACAAGATTCAACAAAGCAACATTGATTTCATATGATTCCGCATTAGTGGCTGGAGCAATCGGAGTACTAATAAAATCATTATTATTAGTATTCGAGAAGTCACAAAGTTTGGTGTTTTCAGTCATGGTGACTTCAGCAAGCAGACAAGCACACAAGCGAACATAAAGCAAGCGAAGAAAAAGGGCAAACGAAAAAGGCAAATATTTTTGTAATTTTTTGTTTTTCAGAAGTGGGGGAGAGGAAAACGAGAGGCAAAAAAGTAAATGCAAGAGATTAGTTTGCGACGGTTACTTGGATAAGCTTCACTTGATGCTCCCCGGCAACGGCGCCAGAAATTCTTCTTGCTACCTCTTGAGCTTGCGTTGGTTTTTCCCTTGAAGAGGAAAGGGTGATGCAGCACAGTAGCAGTAAGTATTTCCCTCAGTTTGAGAACTAAGGTATCAGTCCACTAGGAGTATCAAGCCAAGTTTCCAAAAGTACCTGCGCAAAAACAGCAAACTTGCACCCAACGCTACAAAGGGGTTGTCAATCCCTTCATGACCGATTGCAAGGTGATATCTGAAGGCAGAAAGTGCAACAAAGTAAAAGTTTAAGGCTGAAAATATGATGTGAGGTAGACCCGGGGTCCATAGTGTTCACTAGAGGCTTCTATCATGATAGCAAATATTACGGTGGGTGAACGAATTACTGTCGAGCAATTGACAGAACCGCGCAAAGTCATGATGATATCTAAGGCAATGATCATACATATAGGCATCACGTCCGTGACAAGTAGACCGATACTTTCTGCATCTACTACTATTACTCCACACATCGACCGCTATCCAGCGTGCATCTAGTGTATTGAGTTCATAACGAACAGAGTAACGCCTTAAGCAAGATGACATGATGTAGAGGGATAAATTCATGCAATAGATATAAACCCCATCTTTTTACCCTTGATGACAATGATGCGTGCCTCGCTACCCCTTCAGTCACTCGGTGAGGTCACCGCACGGTATGAACCCAAAACCAAGCACTTCTCCCATTGCAAGAACTGTAGATCAAGTTGGCCAAACAAAACCCACAACTCGAAGAGAATTACAAGGATATAAAATCATGCATATAAGAGATCAGAAGAAACTCAAATAAGATTCATAGATAATCTGATCATAAATCCACAATTCATTGGATCTCGACAAACACACCGTAAAAGAAGATTACATCGGATAGATCTCCATGAAGATCATGGAGAACTTTGTATTGAAGATCCAAGAGAGAGAAGAAGCCATCTAGCTACTAGCTATGGACCCGAAGGTCTGTGGTGAACTACTCACGCATCATCGGAGAGGCAATGGTGTTGATGAAGAAGCCCTCCGTGTCTGAACCCCCCGTCCGGCAGGGCACAGAACATGCCCCAGATGGGATCTTGCAGAGACAGAAGCTTGCGGCGGCGGAAAAGTATTTTCGTGGCTCCCTCCCGTGGTTTTAGATTTTTTGGGGATTTATAGGCGGAAGAACTAGGGCAGAGGAGCCCCAGGGGGTCCACAAGCCTGCTAGGCGCGGGCCCCCTGGCCGCGCCTAGAGGGCTTGTGGCCTCCCCTGGTGCCCTCTGCCTTGGTTCTCAAGCTTCTGCGTATCTTCGGTTCTGGAACAAAATATTTTCGGAGATTTTATTCCGTTTGGACTCCGTTTAAAATTCTCCTCTGAAAAAGGTCAAAAACACGGAAAAAACAGGAACTGGCACTTGGCACTGAGTTAATAAGTTAGTCCCAAAAAAGATATGAAAGGCATACAAAACATCCAAAGTTTGACAAGATAATAGCATGGAACCATAAAAAATTATAGATACGTTGGAGACGTATCACCTGCGACAACCATCATCTTTCCCTCCGCCGAAGACCCCCCTCCTCCATCGCCAGAAAAACCTCTAGAGAAAATGGCCAACTTTCGGCTTAACCCCCAGGGATTTCCGCCGAGAGGGCATGAGATCGTCGATGGTGGTGACCTCACACTTCCTCAGACCTTCGTCACTCTCCCCACTGGAGTCCAGCTTCGCCATGGAGAGTTGGTCATTGCGGAGGTAATGCTGCTTCCTGCGTGCAATGAGATAGCTTTTTTGAGGGAAACAATGGTCCAGTTGGTTGAGCAGAGGGGGGTTCAGGTCATGTCAGCGCAACCTTGGATTTCTGGTGTTGGTATGTTTCGTTTGCGCGATGCGGGAGTGTGCTTTTCTCTCCTTAAGCTTCCTCCTATTGCTATGGGGGATGACAGATTTGTATGATTCATGAAGCATGACGAGGGATAGGGATACCGAGGGGCTCGGGGTTTTCATGATGGTTGTCTGATGTTCCTGGGTGTTCCTCTTGATCTGCGCACAACTCAACATCTACGTGTGATAGTTAACACTTTTGGAAAGTTTCACTACTCGATTAATGATGATCCATACATGGCAAGAACCATTGTCTTTGCTTCGTTCCCTGACGATATTCTTGTCCCTAGGGATGTAGTCTTCAGTGACTACGCCACCAGAGGAGGAGCCCGAGTCTCTTGGACTGACCCCTCTTATATCTTGGGGCAACTTTTGTAGATTAGATGCTTGAGGATGAAGATCCTATGCTAGTGAATGGTAATCTGATACGTCCATTTTGCACCATGCTTTCATGTTGATATTTATCGTTTTATGGAATGTTATTATACTTTGTGGTACCATACTTATGCCTTTTCTCTCTTATTTTGCAAGGTTTATTTGAAGAGGGAGAATACTGGCAGCTGGAATTCTGGACTGGAAGAGGAGCAAGTCTGAGTCCTCTATTCAGCGCAACTGGCCAAATGCCCTGAAAATCAACGTGGAATTTTTTGGAAATATATAAAAAATACTGGGCGAAAGAAGTGTCAGAGGGAAGCTGCCAGGGGCCCACAAGCCTGGTGGCCGCGACCTGCCCCCCTGGCCACGGCAACAGGTCTTGTGGGCACCCTGGTGGCCCACCGACCCCCTCTTCTGCTATATGAAGGGTTTCGTCCGGAAAAAAATCAGGGCGGAGATTTTTCGTGGATTCTCCGCCGCCATGAGGCGGAACTTGAGCAGAACCAATCTAGAGCTCCGGCAGGACGATCGTGCCGGGGAAACTTCCCTCCCGGAGGGGGAAATCGTCACCATCGTCATCACCAACACTCCTCTCGTCGGAGGGGAGTCATCTCCATCAACATCTTCATCAGCACCATCTCCTCTCCAAACCCTAGTTCATCTCTTGTAACCAATCTCCGTCTCGCGACTCCGATTGGTACTTGTAAGGTTGCTAGTAGTGTTGATTACTCTTTGTAGTTGATGCTAGTTGGATTATTTGGTGGAAAAGTTTATGTTCAGATCCTTGATGCTACTCATTACACCTCTGATCATGATTATGATTATGCTTTGTGTTGTGGTTTTCTCACGGCAGATGTCCTCGTGAAAGGACTTAGTGTTGGAGCCATCGCACCTTGGTGGCGACTCAAAGGGGTTATGCGAGAGCGAGACAGAGATTTACCCAGGTTCGGCCCCTCGTGAGGAGGTAAAGGCCTACGTCCTGCTTGGAGTTTTGTATTGATGATGTTTCGATTACAAGGGGGCGTAACTCGCCTGACCTAGCACTCAATGATTTCTAACCTCCCCTCTCCTTCCCTAGGACTCGCCTTTATATACAGGTTGAGTCCTTAGGGTTTACAAGAGTCCTTTCCTTTACATAAATCGTGATTCTTCCGATCTCTAAGTCGCCATCTTTCCAAGACTTGGAGATCTTCCCTATAATGGACTTCACCCGAAGGTCCTGAACCGTCATACGACTCCCGGCCTCGCTGGGCCAAGGCCGGAACCACTTGGAGATGAGTCGCCAACTTTGGTGACCCAGCCCAACTAGGGCGGGTTACCCAACAGATAATATCCCCAACACTTTGTGAGTAGTTACTTTTGTTCCTGAGGACATGGGATAAGTCATGCTAATAATAGTCATGTGAATTTGGTATTCGTTCGGTATTTTGATATGTTGTATGTTGTTTTTCCTCTAGTGGTGTTATGTGAATGTCGACTACATAACACTTCACCATTATTTGGGCCTAGAGGAAGGCATTGGGGAGTAGTAAGTTGATGATGGGTTGCTAGAGTGACAGAAGCTTAAACCCCAGTCTATACGTTGCTTCGTAAGGGGCTGATTTGGATCCACTAGTTTAATGCTATGGTTAGACATTGTCTTAATTCTTCTTTCGTAGTTGCGGATGCTTGCGAGAGGGGTTAATCATAAGTGGGATACTTGTCCAAGTAAGGGCAGTACCCAAGCGCCGGTCCACCCACATATCAAACTATCAAAGTAACGAACGTGAATCATATGAACATGATGAAACTAGCATGACAGAAATTCCCGCGTGTCCTCGGGAGTATTTTTCATGTTATAAGACCTTGTTCAGGCTGGTCCCTTGCTACAAAAGGGATTGGGCCACTTCGCTGCACCGTTTCTACTACTTGTTACTTGTTACGTTTCACCTACTACGTTTCACCTCATTACACCATCACTTGTTACCGCTACTTTCAGTGCTTGTAGTTATTACCTTGCTGAAAACTGTTTATCAGAGCCTTCTCCTCCTTGTTAGGTTCGACACTCTTACTTATCGAAAGGACAACAATTGATTCCCTATACTTGTGGGTCATCAAGACTCTTTTCTGGTGCCGTTGCCGGGGAGTGATGCGCCATTGGTAAGGAAACATTTATATACTGTGCTGAAATTTATTGTCACTTGTCACTATGGAAACTGTTCCTTTAAGCAATTTGTTCGGGGTATCATCACCAAGAACGGAAGCACGAGGAGTTTCTCGTCAACCTGAGGTACCTACTGAAAATATCTTTTATGAAATTCCTTCGGGTATGCTTGAGAAACTGCTAGCTAATCCTTTTACATGAGATGGATCATCACATCCAGACTTGCATCTAATCTATGTAGATGAAGTTTGTGGTTTATTTAAGCTTGCAGGTTTGCCCGAGGATGAGGTAAAGAAGAAAATCTTTCCTTTATGTTTGAAGGATAAGGTGTTGACATGGTATAGGCTATGTGATGATTCTGGATCATGGGACTACAATCGGTTGAAATTGGAATTTCATCAAAAGTTTTATCCTATGCATTTAGTACATCGTGATCGGAATTATATATATAACTTTTGGCCTCGTGATAGCCATGCGAGGGGTGTATTGCACGTGGTGCGGCCCGAGTTCGATTGCCCACTTGGCGATTCCCCTGTCGCTTCCCGATTCTGGATGATGTCCCCGAGGGGAGCGGAGCTAACCACCGTGATGGGATGCTCTTGGAAATAATGTTTGAGCTTTCGGCTTGCCATAAAACCCCCATAAACTAACTTCTGCTAGTGTGGGTATCGCTGCTTGGAGAGAGTTAGCACCTCGCTAATGAAATACACCGGGCATTGCACTGGATATTCCTTCCCTTCTTCCTTCCTTTCGACGACCACTGCCACACTCACCGCTTTGGAGTTTGCCACAATATACAGAAGCATAGGCTCTTTCTCAGTCGGGGCGGCCAAAACCGGCGGGTTGACAAACTGCCGTTTTAAGGCTTCGAAAGCTTCATTGGCTTCGTCTGTCCAAACAAAATGGTCAGATTTCTTAAGCAATTGATAAAGGGGAATAGCCTTTTCTCCCAGACGGCTTATGAAACGACTTAAAGCCGCGATACGACCTGCCATCCGTTGAACTTGATTGATACTCGCTGGTTTCCCAAGGGAAGTAACCGCCTCGATTTTGTCCGGGTTAGCTTCAATGCCGCGCTCAGATACCAGGAAACCCAACAATTTGCCTGCAGGAACGCCAAAGACACACTTGGTGGGATTAAGCTTCATCTGGTATACCCGCAGATTATCAAAAGTTTCCCTTAGGTCTCCCAATAATGTTTCCTTCCTGTGAGTCTTAACCACAATGTCGTCAACGTAAGCATGAACGTTGCGTCCGATTTGGCCACGGAGGCAATTTTGGATGCAGCGCTGGTAAGTCGCCCGTGCACTCGTGAGCCCAAATGGCATGGACACATAGCAAAAAGCCCCGAAGGGGGTTATAAAAGCTGTTTTCTCCTGATCTTCCACAACCATCTTGATTTGGTGATACCCGGAATAAGCGTCCAAGAAACACAAACGCTCGCATCCCGCCACTGAATCAATAATTTGATCGATACGGGGAAGGGCGAAAGGATCCTTCAGACAAGCTCTATTAAGATCTGTGTAATCAATGCACATGCGGAAGGTACTGTTCTTCTTGAGCACCAGAACCGGGTTAGCCAACCATTTGGGGTGGAAGACCTCTACGATGAATCCGGCGGCCAGGAGACGGGCAACTTCTTCCCCGATTGCCTTGCGTCGTTCCTCGTTGAACCTGCGAAGATATTGCTGAATCGGTTTTGCTTTTGGGTCAACATTAAGATGGTGCTCAACGAATTCTCTCGACACACCAGGCATGTCAGAAGGTTTCCATGCGAAGATGTCCCGATTCTCACGGATGAATTCGATGAGCGCGCTTTCCTATTTGGGGTCTAGACCCACCCCGATAGTGAACTCCTTGGTTGAGTCGCCAGGGACGAAATGCACAGTCTTAGTGTCGTCTGTTGGTTTGAACTTGAGGGGCGGCTCAGCGTCAGCCGTTGGCTTCTTTAAAGGTGACATGTCAGCCGGATCAACATTGGCCTGGTGATATTTAAGCTCTTCCACAGCACAGGCGACTTCTGCGTAAGCCGCATCCCCTTCTTCACACTCTCTTGCAATCCTCCTATCACCATCAACCGTGATGGATCCTTTAGGACCATGCATCTTGAGTTTAAGGTAAACATAACAGGGGCGAGCCATGAACCGGGCGTAAGCTGGCCGCCCAAACAACGCATGATAGGGGCTTTTTAACTTGACCACCTCAAATATAAGCGACTCACTCCTGTAGTTAGACGCTGTTCCAAACGCAACTGTGAGCCTAACTCGGCCTATGGGGTACGCCGATTTACCTGGGACAATCCCATGGAATACCGTGGTTGAGGGCATCAAATCTTTCTCCAACAGGTTCATCCTTCGGAAGGTGTCGAAGTATAATATGTTGATGCTGCTACCACCATCCATGAGTACCTTCGATAAGGTATATCCTCCAACTTGAGGAGCCACGACCAACGCTAAGTCGTCGGGATTGTCAACTCTTGGCGGGTGATCCTCCCTACTCCATGATATAGTTTGCTCAGACCAGTGGAGATATCTAGGGAGTGCCGGCTCAGATAGACTGTACGCTCGGTGACTCACCTTTTTATCACGCCTGCAGGCATTGGTGGTGAAAACGTGGTACTCTCCATTTCTTAACTGCTTGGTGTTGTTGCGGAAACTGCCATTGTCGTCCTACCCCTATGGAGCCCCTTGTGGGGGTGGTTGTTGAAAGACTCCCGGCGGGTTATACCGTCGTTGGTGATGCACCGGATATTGGCCACTGCTTGGCTGCGAGCCGCCCTGAGCCACGGGTTCGGGGAAGCCGCCGAAGGGGTTCTAGCGTTGATTAGGTGCGCCAAACTGTTCCGGCCGTTGGTCCGGGTCACTGCCTTGCCCTTTTTGATCGCCTCCGCCCAAAACTCCCGCATCACGTAATAGTCCTCCCAGGAATGAGTTGCCAGTCCATCTGCCATGGCGTGGTGTGGGCAGGGGCCCTTGATTAACTCATTATAGTTGCGCGGCTTTTTTCCACTGTAACCCCTATTCTTCTTCTGGCGCTGGTTGCCATTGTTGGCGTTGGTGTTGGCGACTAAGTCCGAAGACTCTTCCTGCTGCCTTCTTTTGCCATTCGCTCCATGATTATGGCGGGCGCGTCCCTGGAACCGGGTATGATTTTTGGATGACTCGCCTTTCCTTGGCGAGTTAGCTTTACCACCATCTTCTCCTGGATCTTTGGTGTCATCCGCCTCAGCGTACCTAGTGAGGGTGTCCATTAGCTCCCCCATGTCTTGGACCTTTCGCTTGAGTCGTCCCAACTTCTGCACCAAGGGCTCATAGTGGCAGTTCTGCTCCAGGACCAGCACACCTGAGCCGCCGTGATACCATCCGACGAATGAATGATTTCCGCGGCCCGCCGCGTCCAGTGGTGGGCCGACTCATCCGGGCGTTGAACGTAGTGCTGTAAATCGACTATTGTCATCGGGCGCTTGCAGGTCCCTCGGAAGTTTTTGACGAAACACTCTTTCAATTCAGCCCAAGTCTGGATGGAGTTGGGGGGGGCAAGTTCTTTTACCAAGTACGCGTCGTCCCTTCGAGCATCATTGTGAAGTACCTGGTGCATACTACTTCGCTTACATCGAGCATGTCCATGGCGATTTCGTAACTCTTGACCCACGATGCCGGCTCAAGGTCCGGAGTGTAGTTAGGCACCTTTCTTGGTCCTTTCAAATCCTTGGGCATTCGCTCGTTGCAAAGGGCGGGGGCCAAGCATGGCACGCCCACTTGTCTGCCACTTCCCACAAGAGGCGCTGGGGCGACTTGGGTGTCCGGGTGATCCGACCTGGCGGGTCTCGGTGATCAGGCGAGTTGACCTGGGGAAAGGTTTGCGGTCCGCTGGTTATGGCGGGCTGATCCTCTGGCCGACTCCTGGTGCGGCTCGTCTGGGGAGTGGAGTGCAGCTGATCTAGGCTGTGTGAGAACTGGCCATTTCGAACCACCGCCGTTTTCAACATCTCAATGGCGTTCCTTGCTTCTATCTCAGCTGGAGTGTTGCCATGAATCGGAAGGGATTCTAAATGGCGAGTTGCGGCAAGGACGTTGTCCACAGGGTTGGAAAAGTGACCTCGAGGTGTCTGGAATCGGGGAACACGATCCACAGATCGCTGAAACGGCGGGTTTGGTGGTTGGCCCGGCCCTCCCCCTGGGGCGTCTCCTCCCCCGGGAGTTCGTGGAGTGTCGAACAGGCGGGTCGGGTTGAGATCAGGGGGTAAACGACCCTGATGCCTCCGCTGATGGACGGCGTCAGATGCGCGCTGATGCCTTTCAAGCCGCCAGTTTTCGGTATTCAAGCGAGCTACCTCAGCGGTAATTTGAGTCTGCCGGGTCTCGATCCTGGCGACTTCCACCTCAGCGTCCTGCTGAGCCTTTGCCACCCCATATCTTAGTTTCGTTAGCTCCGTGTTTATCGCGTCCTGGTTTTCTGACGTTATGGGGGTCGCCATGAGCCTTGTTATCTCCGCCGCTAACTCCACCAAGATCACGGCCGGGCTTCTAGATGTTTCGCCAGCCCCATCTCCGCCTGCCGGGTTTTGCGAGGGCTGAGTCGCCCCTGCCATGTAAACGGCGATCTGACGGCGGGTCTGGTCAAGAACCTCGGGGTCCATGGCTAGTGATAAGCCCCCAAGGCAGCCCCCATGTAGAGACTGAATTGAATCTGAATCGCCCATGGATGATTCGTCATCAGTGTTGACCGGCGTGGTCTCCTAGGTCGCCGATTGTTCTGGTTCCTCAGATCCCTGCGTGAAGCCAACAAAGACCGGACGGGTTAGGTTTGGCGTCGCGACAAGGAGGACGTACCTGGCCGGCTCGACGATGTCGGAGGAGATGTCCGGCTCAGGCATAGGCGATCCAACCATGCCGACGAAGACGTTGATCTTGCCGAAGGGGATTCTGTAGCCGGATTCGATTGAATCGGCCTCGTGCCCCCATAGCAAGTTATTGATGTAGTACTTCTCGTGGCGGCTCCGAGTCATGAGCCCCGCTGCGTAGCTCCCGGACCCTGGTAGGGCTCCCTTTGAGAACTCAACTCCACCGTGCGCAGGCCCCACGGTGGGCGCCAACTGTCGTGGTTTTGTCACGGCAGATGTCCTCGTGAAAGGACATAGTGTTGGAGCCAACGCACCTTGGTGGCGACTCAAAGGGGTTATGCGAGAGCGAGACAGAGATTTACCCAGGTTCGGCCCCTCGGGAGGAGGTAAAGGCCTACGTCCTGCTTGGAGTTTTGTATTGATGATGTTTCGATTACAAGGGGCGTAACTCGCCTGACCTAGCACTCGATGATTTCTAACCTCCCCTCTCCTTCCCTAGGACTCGCCTTTATATACAGGTCGAGTCCTTAGGGTTTACAAGAGTCCTTTCCTTTACATAAATCGTGATTCTTCCGATCTCTAAGTCGCCATCTTTCCAAGACTTGGAGATCTTCCCTACAATGGACTTCTCCCGAAGGTCCTGAACCGTCATACGACTCCCGGCCTCGCTGGGCCAAGGCCGGAACCACTTGGAGATGAGTCGCCAGCTTGGGTGACCCGGCCCAACTAGGGCGGGTTACCCAACAGATAATATCCCCAACACTTTGTGAGTAGTTACTTTTGTTCCTGAGAACATGGGATAAGTCATGCTAATAACAGTCATGTGAATTTGGTATTCGTTCGGTATTTTGATATGTTGTATGTTGTTTTTCCTCTAGTGGTGTTATGTGAACGTCGACTACATAACACTTCACCATTATTTGGGCCTAGAGGAAGTCATTGGGGAGTAGTAAGTTGATGATGGGTTGCTAGAGTGACAGAAGCTTAAACCCGAGTCTATACGTTGCTTCGTAAGGGGCTAATTTGGATCCACTAGTTTAATGCTATGGTTAGGCGTTGTCTTAATTCTTCTTTCGTAGTTGCGGATGCTTGCGAGAGGGGTTAATCATAAGTGGGATACTTGTCCAGGTAAGGGCAGTACCCAAGCGCCGGTCCACCCACATATCAAACTATCATAGTAAAGAACGTGAATCATATGAACATGATGAAACTAGCATGACAGAAATTCCCGCGTGTCCTCGGGAGCATTTTTCCTCTTATAAGACCTTGTTCAGGCTTTTCCCTTGCTACAAAAGGGATTGGGCCACTTCGCTGCACCGTTTCTACTACTTGTTACTTGTTACTTTTCACCTGCCACGTTTCACCTCATTACACCATCACTTGTTACCGCTACTTTCAGTGCGTGTAGTTATTACCTTGCTGAAAGCCGTTTATCAGAGCCTTCTGCTCCTCGTTAGGTTCGACACTCTTACTCATCGAAAGGACTACAATTGATTCCCTATACTTGTGGGTCATCAAGACTCTTTTCTGGCGCCGTTGCCGGGGAGTGAAGCGCCATTGGTAAGAAAACATTTATATATTGTGCTGAAATTTATTGTCACTTGTCACTATGGAAACTGTTCCTTTGAGCAATTTTTTCGGGGTATCATCACCAAGAACGGAAGCACGAGGAGTTTCTCGTCAACCTGAGGTACCTACTGAAAATATCTTTTATGAAATTCCTTCGGGTATGCTTGAGAAACTGCTAGCTAATCCTTTTACATGAGATGGATCATCACATCCACACTTGCATATAATCTATGTAGATGATTTTGTGGTTTATTTAAGCTTGCAGGTTTGCCCGAGGATGAGGTAAAGAAGAAAATCTTTCCTTTATGTTTGAAGGATAAGGTGTTGACATGGTATAGGCTATGTGATGATTCTGGATCATGGGACTACAATCGGTTGAAATTGGAATTTCATCAAAAGTTTTATCCTATGCATTTAGTACATCGTGATCGGAATTATATTTATAACTTTTGGCCTCGTGACAAGGAAAGCATAGCTCAAGCTTGGTGGAGGCTTAAATCAATGCTATATTCATGCCCCAATCATGAGCTCTCGAGAGAAATTATCACTCAAAACTTTTATGCTCGGCTTTCTCATGAAGATCGTACCATGCTCGACACTTCTTGTACCGGTTCTTTTATGAAGAAGGATATTGACCACAAGTGGAATTTATTGGAAAGAATCAAACGTAACTCTGAAGATTGGGAGCTTGAAGAAGGCAAGGAGTCAGGTATGAATTTCTGGTTTGATTGTGTTAAATCTTTTGTCGAAACAAACACTTCTAGAGATTTTAGCGCTAAGTATGGACTTGACTCTGAGATAGTAGCTTCTCTATGTGAATCTTTTGCTGCTCATGTTGATCTTCCCAAAGAGAAGTGGTTTAAGTATCATCCTCCTATAGAAGTCAACATAGTTAAACCCAATCTAGTTGAAGAGAAAGTCATTGCATTTAGTGATCCTATTGTTCCTTGTGCCTACGCTGAGAAACCACCTTACCCTGCTAGGAAAAAGGATTATTCTAAAGCTCCAACTGTGATACGTAGGGGTTACATTAGACCACTTGCACCCCCTTAGGAAATTAGAGTTGAACCTAGTGTTGCTATTATCAAAGATCTCTTAACCGAAGACATAGACGGGCATGTTATTAAATTCTGTGAGGACTCCGCTAGAATTGCTAAACCTCATGCGAAAGACAAAGACGGACCTGTAGTTGGACTGCCCGTTGTTTCTGTCAAGATAGGAGATCACTGTTATCATTGTTTATGTGATATGGGTGCTAGTGTTAGTGCTATACCCTGGTCCCTATATGATGAAATCAAAGATGAGATTGCACTTGCTGAGTTAGAACCCATTGATGTCACTATTACGCTAGCTAATAGAGACACTATCTGCCCTGTGGGAATTGTGAGAGACGTAGAAGTCCTGTGTGGTAAGATGAAGTATCCTACTGATTTCCTCGTCCTTGCTACTGCACAAGATAGCTTTTGTCCCATCATATTTGGTAGACCCTTTATCAACACTGTCAATGCTCACATTGATTGCGTTAAATAGACTGTCACTGTTAGTTTCGAGGGTGTGTCTCATGAATTTAACTTCTCCAAGTTTGGAAGACAACCGCATGAAAAAGAGTCGTCTGGTAGGGATGAAATCATTGCTCTTGCCTCTGTTGCCGTACCTCCCACAGATCCTTTAGAGCAATATCTGCTTGAGCATGAAAATGATATGCATATGTATGAAAGAGATGAGATAGATCAAATTGTTTTAGAACAATATCCTATTCTTAAGAATAATCTACCTGTTGAACTGCTTGGGGATCCTCCCCCACCAAAGGGTGATCCTGTGTTCGAGCTTAAACAGTTACCACATACTCTTAAGTATGCCTATCTTGATGAGAAGGAGATATATCCTGTTATAATTAGTGCTCACCTCTCGAATCGCGGAGAGAAGAAGTTATTAAAAACTTTGAGGAAGCACCATGCTGCTATTGGATATAATCTTGATGATCTTAAGGGTATTAGTCCCACTCTATGTCAGCACAAGATTAAAACCGATCCTGATTCTAAGCTAGTTGCTGATCATCAATGGAGATTAAATCCTAGGATGAAAGAGGTCGTGAGAAAAGAAATATCAAAGCTTCTGGAAGCAGGAATCATTTATCCTGTTGCTCATAGTGATTGGGTAAGTCCAGTACATTGTGTACCCAAGAAGGGAGGTATCACCGTCATTCCTAATGATAAGAATGAACTAATCCCACAGAGGATTATTACTAGCTATAGGATGATGATAGACTTCCGGAAACTGAACAAGGAAACCAGGAAAGACCATTATCCTTTCCCGTTTATCGACACAAATGTTAGAAAGGCTATCTAAACACACACACTTCTGCTTTCTAGACGGTTATTCAGGTTTCTCGCAAATACCTGTTGCACAATCTGATGAGGAGAAAACCACTTTCACCTGCCCCTTCGGTACCTTTTCTTATAGACGTATGCCTTTTGGCTTATGCTATGCACCTGCTACCTTTCAAAGATGTATGATGGCTATATTCTCTGACTTTTGTGAAAAGATTGTTGAGGTTTTCATGGATGATTTCTCCGTTTATGGTTCTTCCTTTGACGACTTCCTCAGCAACCTTGATCGAGTCTTACAGAGATGCAAAGATACCAACCTCGTCCTGAACTGGGAGAAGTGCCACTTAATGGTTAATGAAGGCATCGTCGTAGGACACAAAATCTCCGATAAAGGCATTGAAGTTGATAAGGCTAAGGTTGATGCAATTGAGAAAATGCCTTGCCCCACAGCTATTAGAGGTATACGAAGTTTCCTAGGTCATGCTGGTTTCAATAGAAGGTTCATCAAAGACTTCTCAAAGATTTCTAGGCCTCTTACCAACCTCTTGCAGAAGGATGTTCCTTTTGTTTTTGATGATGATTGTGAGGAAGCTTTTGAAATACTTAAGAAGGCCTTGATAACCGCACCTATTGTTCAACCACCTGATTGTAACTTGCCCTTTGAAATCATGTGTGATGCTAGTGATTATGTTGTTGGTGCTGTTCTAGGACAAAGAGTTGACAAGAAGTTGAATGTTATTCACTACGCTAGTAAAACTCTAGACAGTGCCCAAATAAACTATGCTACTACGGAGAAGGAATTTTTAGCAGTCGTGTTTGCACGTGAAAAGTTCAGATCTTACATAGTTGACTCCAAAGTCATTATTCACTCTGATCATGCTGCTATTAAGTACCTTATGGAGAAGAACACGCTAAACCTAGGCTAATCAGATGGTTTCTCCTGCTACAGGAATTTGATCTGCACGTTGTTGACCTAAAGGCTGCTGATAACCGTGTAGCAGATAACTTGTCCAGGCTAGAGAATGTCCTTGATGACCCACGACCTGTTGATGACAGCTTTCCTGATGAGCAATTGAATGTCATCCGTTCTTCACATAGTGCATCGTGGTATGCTGATTATGCAAACTATATCGTAGCCAAATACATACCACCCAATTTCACCTACCAACAAAAGAAGAAATTCTTCTTTGATTTGAGACACTACTTTTGGGATGATCCTCACCTTTATAAGGAAGGAGTAGATGGTGTTATTAGACGTTGTGTTCCTGAACAGGAACAGGGACAGATCCTGCAGAAGTGTCATTCTGAAGCCTACAGAGGACACCATGCTGGAGATAGAACTGCTCATAATGTATTGCAATCAGGTTTCTATTGGCCCACTCTCTTCAAGGATGCCCGTAAGTTTGTCTTGTCTTGTGACGAATGCCAAAGAATAGGGAACATCAGTAAAGTCAGGAAATGCCTATGAACTATTCGCTTGTCATTGAACCATTTGATGTGTGGGGCTTTATTATATGGGACCCTTCCCGAGTTCCAATGGGTATACTCACATCTTAGTTGCTGTTGATTACATCGCTAAGTGGGTAGAAGCTATCCCCACTAGAAATGCTGATCACCACACCTCTATTAAGATGCTTAAAGAAGTCATTTCCCCAAGATTTGGAGTCCCTAGATATCTGATGACTGTTGGCGGTTCACACTTCATTCATGGTGTTTTCCGCAAGATGCTCTCTAAGTATGATGTCAGCCATGGAGTAGCATCTCCTTATCATCCTCACTCTAGTGGTCAAGTGGAGTTGAGTAATAGGGAGATCAAATTGATCTTACAAAAGACTGTCAATAGATCTCGAAAGAATTGGTCTAGCAAACTTGACGATGCACTATGGGCTTATAGGACTCTTTATAAGAATCCCATGGGCATGTCGCCATACAAAATGGTTTACGGTAAGGCCTGTCATTTACCACTTGAGCTAGAACACAAATCTTATTGGGCAATCAAAGATCTCAACTTCGATTTCAAACTTGCCGGTGGGAAGCGGTTGTTTGATATCAGCTCATTAGATGAATGGAGGGCCCAGGCATATGAGAATGCCAAGTTGTTCAAGGAAAAGGTTAAGAGATGACACGATAAAATAATACAAAAACATGAGTTCAATGTAGGTGATTATGTCCTGCTATACAATTCTCGCTTAAGATTCTTCGCACGCAAGCTTCTCTCTAAATGGGAAGGTCCCTACGTTGTCGAGGAAGTATATCGTTCCGGTGCCATCAAAATCAATAACACGGAAGGTAATTTTCCAGGAGTGGTAAACGGGCAAAGAATCAAGCATTATATCTCTAGTACTCCCATAAATGTTGAGACTAATATCACCAATATCATAACTCCAGAGGAGTACATAAGGGATGTTTATCAGCCAGTTTCAGACTCTGAAAACGAAGAGGTATGTGTTTCGGTAAGTAATTGGACTCCAAAACTTATCCAGTAGGAAATTTTCTCCATTTTGGAATTTATGGAAATTTAGAAAAATAAAAAGCAGTCAGTAGAGCGCACGAGGCGGCCACAAGCTTAGTCGCCGCGGCCTCCCCCTCGCCGCGCCAACAGGGTTTGTAGGCACCTCGTGAGCCTCCCGGACTCCATTTTCTTGCGGAGCACTCCTTCTAGTCCCAAAAAAATCATTATATATACGCCCAAGGGTTTTGATCTCCGTATCACGCAGTTTTCCTCTGTTTTCGTTTTGAGCCTGTTTTCTGCCGCAGATCTAGGTCAAGATGTCTTCTGAGCATTCAGAGGGGGAGAGCTATGTGGCTGATTACCTTGCTAACCCCAAGGTCTATGGGGACTTGGAACCATATGGCTGGACCACTGACGAGGAAGAGGACTATGATCCCAAGGGGAAGGAACAAACGAGTTCCGATGAAAAGGAGGCTCCTCTACCTCAACCTGGACGCACTCATGTTGATTTCAAGAAGTCAAGCCTCCCTGACCAAAGGAAGAAGCCTAAGACCTTGTTTATCCCTTCTCGTTTCTTGCAGGATAGTAAGCAGGAACTTTGCCGTAGAGTGTTGAAGCTTGAGGAGGAAAATGACGATGTGAGGGAGCAGAACTTTATGCTCAAGTGGAAATTAGACAAACTCAAGACTGCTTCAACAACTCCACCACCATCAACTCCAAAGGAAGACAACTAAGCATTGGTATGGGTAACTCCCTTGGCTTTTGCCAAGCTTGGGGGAGTTGCCCTGGTATCATATCACCTTTATATCTTTTGCTTTTACTTTTGTTTTAGTTCCTTCTTTTTCAGTTTTTACTTTCTTCTCTTAGTGGGATAATTCTTTAGTGTTTAGTTTGAGTCTTTTGCCTTGTGTCTCCCCCGATGTATTCGAGCTTGCGAGCTATATAATAAAGAGTATCTTGGTCAAGGGCTTTGTTTTGTGTCGTGATCAAAAGTATGAAAAGAACGATCGGATGAAAGATCATGAGATGATCTTATGGAAAGTGATAGCTTCACATATAACAAGTATGATGATTGAAACTTGTTGAGAATATACCAACATAGACCCTAGTCATTGTTGCAATTAATAAGAAGTAATAAGGAAAGAGAGGTTCACATATAAATATACCATCTTAGACACTTTCTATAATTGTGAGCACTCACCAAACTATTACATGCTTAGAAGTAGATGTTGGACAATGAAGACAACATAATGAATTGTGTTTGCTTAGTTCCAAACAATGTTATATGATTAGAGACCCCTTAGCATGTGAAGATTGCTTCCACCTAATATTAGCCAAAACTCCCGCACCAAGTAGAGAAACTACTTGTGCATCCATAAACCTTCAACCCAGTTTTGCCAGGAGTGTCCACCATACCTACCTATGGATTGAATAAGATCCCTCAAGTAAGTTGTCATTGGTGCAAGCAATAAAAACTGCTCTCTAATATGTATGATCTATTAGTGTGTGGAAAATAAGCTTTATACGAACCTGCGATGAGGAAGACATAAAAGCGACAGACTCCATAATAAAGTTCTTTATCACAGGAGGCAATATAAAGTGACGTTCCTCCGCACTAAGAGGACACGCATCCAAACGTCAAAAGCGCATGACAACCTCTGCTTCCCTCTGCGAAGGGCCCATCTTGTACCTTTACTTTTGTCCTTGTGAAAGTCATGGTGATCAACACCAATTCCCTTTTTCTTCTTCATCTTGGTGAACGTCATATGCTAGGGAAAGATCTATATTCATATATCAACTTGGAGATGAGTACTTATGCTTTATTATTGTTGACTTTACCCTTGAGGTAAATGGTTGGGAGGCAAAATTATAAGCCCCTATCATTCTCTGTGTCCAACTGAAACTTTGATGCCATGAGTACCACGTGAGTTGTAACAATTGTGGAAAACAAAAGAGATGATTGAGTATGTGGATTTGCTTTACAAGCTTTTATTTGACTCTTTCTGATGTGATGCTAAATTGCAATTGCTTCAATGACTATGGACTGTTGTTGGCTACTTCTCGGTAAGGTTTTTGTTTCATAGTTTGCTTTGTGAAGGAATTGTTACTTTCCCATAAGAATCTCTATGACATATTGTTGTTCTATGTGTGATCGTGATGCCCTCATGTCCGTATTATGTTTTAGCGACACCTTCATACCTAAACATGTGGACATGTTATGGGTCTTGGTTTTCGCTTGAGGACAAGCGAGGTCTAAGCTTGGGGGAGTTGATACGTCCATTTTGCATCATGCTTTCATGTTTATATTTATCGCTTTATGGACTGTTATTATACTTTGTGGTACCATACTTATGTCGTTTCTCTCTTATTTTGCAAGGTTTATTTGAAGAGGGAGAATACCGGCAGTTGGAATTCTGGACTGGAAAAGGAGCAAGTCCGAGTACTCTATTCTGCACAACTCCAAATGCCCTGAAAATCAACGTGGAATTTTTTGCGAATATATAAAAAATACTGGGCGAAAGAAGTGTCAGATTGGAGCTGCCAGAGGCCCACAAGCCTGGTGGCCGCGGCCTGCCCCCCTGGCCGCGGTAACAAGGCTTGTCGGCACCCTGGTGGCCCACTGGCCCCCTCTTCCCTCCGGAAAAAATCAGGGCGGAGCTTTTTCGTGGATTCTCTGCCGCCACGAGGCGGAACTTGAGCAGAACCAATCTAGAGCTCCGGCAGGACGATCCTGCCGGGGAAACTTCCCTCCCGGAGGGGGAAATCGTCGCCATCGTCATCACCAATACTCCTCTCGTCGGAGGGGAGTCATCTCCATCAACATCTTCATCAGGACCATCTCCTCTCCAAACCCTAGTTCATCCCTTGTAACCAATCTCCGTCTCGCGACTCCGATTGGTACTTGTAAGGTTGCTAGTAGTGTTGATTACTCTTTGTAGTTGATGCTAGTTGGATTACTTGGTGGAAGAGTTTATGTTCAGATCCTTGATCCTACTCATTACACCTCTGATCATGATTATGATTATGCTTTGTGAGTAGTTACTTTTGTTCCTGAGGACATGGGATAAGTCATGCTAATAATAGTCATGTGAATTTGGTATTCGTTCGGTATTTTGATATGTTGTATGTTGTTTTTCCTCTAGTGGTGTTATGTGAACGTCGACTACATAACACTTCACCATTATTTGGGCCTAGAGGAAGGCATTGGGGAGTAGGAAGTAGATGATGGGTTGCTAGAGTGACAGAAGCTTAAACCCCAGTCTATGCGTTGCTTCGTAAGGGGCTGATTTGGATCCACTAGTTTAATGCTATGGTTAGAAGTTGTCTTAATTCTTATTTCGTAGTTGCGAATGCTTGCGAGAGGGGTTAATCATAAGTGGGATACTTGTCCAAGTAAGGGAAGTACCCAAGCGCCGGTCCACCCACATATCAAACTATCAAAGTAACGAACGCGAATCGTATGAACATGATGAAACTAGCATGACGGAAATTCCCGTGTGTCCTCGGGAGCGTTTTTCCTCTTATAAGACTTTGTTTAGGCTTGTCCCTTGCTACAAAAGGGATTGGGCCACTTCGCTGCATTGTTGCTACTACTTGTTACTTGTTACTTTTCACCTGCTACGTTTCACCTCATTACACCATCACTTGTTACCGCTACTTTCAGTGCTTGCAGTTATTACCTTGCTGAAAACCGTTTATCAGAGCCTTCTGCTCCTCGTTGGGTTCGACACTCTTACTTATCGAAAGGACTACGATTGATTCCCTATACTTGTGGGTCATCATAATCCACATCCTCTTCTAGTTGTGCCGTTTCCAGAACCCCACAACTTTGCTCTCCCACCATACCCTGCTCTGGGATGGAATTATCTTCCCCCAGTCCCACCACCGATGAACTAATAGGTCGATCTTGACAACTGGGGTCATGGTCACTAGGGTGATGCTGAAGTTGAAGAACCTCCACACCATCATGAAGAAGACCATCCACTTTAGGATCAAGAATCCATTATGATTGATCAACCATCTGCCAGACTTTCATAAAATAACTTCAATGAACAACATCATCAAGATCAGCATGATCACCTGCAAGAGGGCCAAATGCAGAATGATCACGGTCAGGAGGATCCTGTGCAAGATGAGAAACATCATGATGAGCATCTGCAGAATGATCAACAGTTAGAAATTGTTCCATACCAACCACCCCTGGTAAATGATCGAAAAATATTTGTTGGAGCTATCAGGATGGTCTATGGGCCTCCCTACCTCCACAGCTTTCTTGGAAGAGAACTTTTGAGAATCTGCTACAAGGTGAGATGTTTTTTGAAGTCCCAAAGCCTATGTCTGTCAAACCTATGTCCCTAGTCATCATCTCCAAAAGGAACTGGGCCCTTGGTTTTGATGACGTTTAGGTTCTATCCCGGATACAATGGAGGGAAGATTCTTCTAGTAGGCCCACTGCTAGGCTTTTGTTGCCTCATTTATATGCTTCTTCTGATGCGCCCATGGAGGAAGATGTTGTAGATATCAATCCGGAAGACATCACTATGCACATTGAGGCTATCTCAACGACGAAATGGAAATCAAAGGCTAAAACTTCTCTCGTGGAATCACATGTCTACAGATGCACCAGAGGTTTAGTTCGGCGAGATAGCTTCAAGCATGTTTTCTTTGAGCTAGCATAAAAGCCAAAGAAGAAGAAGCCGTGCAGTAGGCCTATCCACGAGGTGAGCAGATGTCCCACCACCCACCTTGATCAAGGCGCTTCAGGTGATTGGGCATCATCTTCGAATTTAGGAAGGCAAGCTCTCGGAGGAGCAACTTATGGGTGCCCATGCAACCAAGCCAAATGTGGTTGCTGATGATTAACAAAGCTACTCTCCAACGGGTCTGGCGCGCCCATAAGTCTTCCTTTCTATGCGTGTTGTGTCTCTGTTGTCCAAAACTATGTGTTATTGTGCTTTCTTGTAAGTTTATGTCAGTACTCTATGGTGACATGTTATCTTTGGGCGTGTCCATATGTCGCTTGTTACTATGTAACTGGCTGATGGCTACTACTTACGTGAGATATTAATGAATAGTCACAAGCATAGAAATTGGAATGTACTATGTTGGAATATCCCAGGGTTGAACTCTTTGGCTAGGCAGAGAGTCGTGCGACAAAAATGGAGGAAAGCCAGTGTGCCGTCGCATGCTTCCAGGAAACTAAGTATGGTTCATTTACACTTACGGAGATTCGGTTTCTTTGCCCAAGACAATATGATCATTTTGCTTTTGGCCCTTCTAATGGTGCTTCGGGGGGTCTTTCGGTGGTTTGGAATTCTGCAATTCTCGAGGGTGATTTACTCGAGATAAAATCATTTGAATGGTAATTAAGTTCACCTCCAAAGTGAGCGCAGATGTTTGGACATTAGTTAATGTTTATGGACATGTCAGGAGGAATTAAGAGATATTTTTGTTGAGTGGCTATATAATTTGCAGATTGCTTTTGAGGAGAATTGGCTTCTGTTGGGAGATTTTAATTTTATTAGATCCCATGATAATAGAAATATCCCTGGTGGGGATATGAATGATATGTTCGTCTTCAATGAAATCATTGGGCATCTGAGTCTAGTGGAACTACCTATTAAAGGTAGATCATACACTTGGTCTAATATGCAGGATATTCCTCTTCTAGAGCAACTGGATTGGTTCTTTACCTCCACTAATTGGATCCCTTGTTACCCCTTGACTGAAGTTTTTCCTTTGGCCAGAACTGCCTCTGATCATGTGCCCTTTCTGGTGGTCATCACCACCTCAATCCCCAAAACCACTATCTTTAGATTTGAGAATTATTGGACCAAGGTGGAGGGTTTCTTGGAATGTGTTGCCAAACCCTGGAATAAGCCTTCTTATAAGAGAGATCCTGCAACTATTCTCACTCACTAGCTTAAAACCAGATACATGATCTTAAGCATTGGAAATTGGGAATTTCAAAGATGAAAATTGTGATTGACAAATGTAATAAGGTGATTGAATGGATTGACAATATGGAGGAGCTCATATCCCTCTTCACGCAGGAATTCAATTTCAAAAAGATTGTCAAGGCACACCTGCAACATTTATTACATTTGCAGTTTCTCTACTGGAAAAAGAGGTGTACGATCAGGTCATTCAAGGTAGGGGAAGAGAATACTAAGTTCTTCCAGGCCATGGACTCTGACATACATAGAAGAAACTCTATTGCCAACCTGACCCTGCCTGATGGCACAGTCATTTCAAAGCATGGTCAAATGGAGGGGATTCTGTGGTCTTCATATAAAGGACGAATGGGCACAGATAAGGGTATCAATATGGGTTTTGATTTTCCCAATCTTATCAAGCCGGTGCAGGGATTAGATGTGTTGACTGTGCCATTCACCAATGAGGAAATGGACCAGGTTGTCAAATGCATGCTTGTGGACAAGGCACCAGGTCCAGATGGTTTCAATGGGTGTTCCTTAAAAAGTGCTGGCATATTGTTAAAACTGAATTTTATGCACTTGCTCATCACCTTTTTTCAAGGGAAAGCAAATCCGGAAAGTCTGAACAACTCATTTATCACACTGATTCCAAAGAAAGCCTCACCAGAGTTTGTTGGGGATTACAGGCTCATATCCTTGACAGGTTTGGGTATCAAATTCCTAACCAAGATGGATGCTAATAGATTGCAAGCTGTCATTCTTGATGCGTTCATAAAAACCAGTATGGATTTATCAAGACCAGAACCATTCAGGACTGCATTGGTTGGACCCTAGAATATTTGCATCAATGCCATCAGTCCAAAAGACCAATTCTCATTCTTAAACTGGATTTTGAGAAAGCTTTTGACTCTATTGAACTTGAGGTCATCCTGGATATCCTTAAGTATAAAGGCTTCAACAACAAATGGAGAGGATGGATTCATCAATTCCTCACCTCTGGGTCATCTTCCATTCTTCTTAATGTTGTTCATGGAAAGCATTTTCATTGCAGGGTTGGTGTCACACAGGGAGATTCCATCTCCCCTTTACTCTTTGTTCTAGCAGCAGATTTGCTACAGTTTGTTGTTAATGATATGTAAGCCAAGGGTCACATTCAGTTACCAATCCCATGCCATGACAAGGATTTTCCTATTTTCCAATATGCTGATGACACTTTGATCGTGTTCCCTGCTGAGGAAGGGCAGATGAATGCTCTGAAACAGATGCTTCATATTTTCACTAGATCAACATGCCTACACATTAACTTTGACAAATCATCAATGGTCCCAATCAATGTTTCCTTAGAGGAAACTGCGAGGCTTGCTCAGGTTTTTGGCTGTAAAGTTGGTTCTATGCCTTTTACATATCTTGGATTGCCGGTTGGCACCTCACCGCCCAAGATGGAGCACCTAATGCCTCTAGTTTCATGCATGGAACGGGGGATCTCCTCTAGCTCCTCTTTCCTGGCTCAAGGAGGACGGATGCAATACCTGAACTCTTCTCTATCCTCTTTGCCAATCTTTTTCCTCTAGATTCTTTCTATCCCTCCAGGAATTCTCAAGTAGTTGGAAAGGATCCAGAGGCAATGTTTCTGGAGAAGGAATAGAAATGAGCATTTACCATATGTGCTGCTTGGGAATTGATTTGTAGACCGAAGAACAAGGGTGGATTGGGTATTCCAAACCCGGGTCTACAAAATGCAGCTCTGCTTTTGAAACATGCCAACAAATTTCTTAACAGAATGGATCCGCCGTGGGTTCAGCTGATCTGGGACACTTACTACCATGACTGAGTACCACAAGGAACTGAGCCACGTGGATCATATTGGTGGAAGAGTATTCTCAAGTTATTGGACAACTTTAGGGAGGTCACTTGGGTGCAAGTCAAGGAGGGAGATACTTTCCTCTTTTGCATGACAAATGGAACATTGGCAACTCAGTTATTCCTCTCAAAGACAGATTCTCTAGACTGTTTTCATATGTCGAGGATCCTTGGACAATGGTCAAAGATGGACTAAACACCGAGGATCTGCCCCCTGGTTCAATTTGCCTCTCTCTGAACAGGCTTACTTAGAGTTGTCCATGCTTCAAGCTTTCATCGAGGATTTTCAACCCAGTTCAAGCCAGAATGATGTCTGGGCTTGGATGGAAACATCTAAACCTTATACCCCAAAGGCTTTCTACTCCCATGTGCATAGGGACCAAACTTTTAACCCTCTATGGAATATGATATGGGATAGTTCTTGCACATTGAAGATCAAGGTCTTTGCCTGGATGCTGATCATGGACAAATCAAATACCAAGGATATGGTAGAAAGAAGGCATTGGCACATGGATGATGGGGTCAATTGTGGAATCCGCCATGCACAAGTAAGAGAAGATAGGGATCATCTATTCTTCACCTACCTCTTTAGGAACAGAATTTTGAATTATTTGCAAATTGACTGGGGTGATACAAATGATATGGTAGCTGTTGTCTCCCATGCTAAAAGTTCCTTCCAGCACCCCTTTTTCTCTGAGATGGTGTTCATTGCATGTTGGAACATTTGGCTAGTCAGAAATGCCAAGGTATTCCAGAATGTTTGGCCTAGATTTGCTGCGTGGAAGTCAGGATTTATAAATGACATGTCCCTTATGGCACATAGGATCAAGCCTAAGTTCAAAGAGGACCTGCTGAAATGGGTCTCTTTCTTACCACCATGTTTCGTTAGCCAAAACCCTCTCTACCCCCGAGACCCCAGGTCATCGCCTTTGTCTCCCCGAGCGCCGCCGCCTCTTGGATTCACTGTCGTCGACGCAATCTGCTTCGCCGTCGTTGCCGTAGTCGAACCGCCGCCAAGTTAGGGTGCAGATCTGATTTCCTTTGTGTTCCCCATCTGATTCTTATGCATTGGGAACATTTTTCTTCGAGCCACCATGTGCAAACCCTTCCTTCCACCAGATGAATCTCGTAGTGTAGACGAAGTATAAATTTTGGATCTGATCTGCCGCAGCATCCAACTCGGTCAGACTGAGTTTGTAAAATCAGTTCGACCGATTCTTGTTTTAGGGTTCGTGAGAATCAACTCAGTGAGGCCAAGAAGCTCTATTCGGAGCCATCGAAAATGACTGCCAAGTGTGTGTTAAAGCGAGTAAGCCTTCTTGGTGACTCCGAAAATGCCAACTCGGTGCCACCGATTTACATCCTGCAGAAGATCATACCCTATGTTTTAAACTTCAAATTATCAAAAACATACGATTTTGTGATGCTCATCTATTCTGTCTTTCCTATATCCACTTCACAGGTCCTGCTATTTTTTGTTGAGCGTGTCTGTCAGTATGTCAGGTTCAGATGATAGTCAGAATGACTTTAGAGAGCAGAGTGTCGAGATGGACTCAAGCACAAGTCCACAGAAGACTGCTTCAGACCCAAGTTCTCCTAGTTCTCATGGCTTGCCCAAGTCAGCCACCACACAATGGAGGAAGATAGTTTGTGATGAGGAAGTCTCAGACTTTTTGCCAGAAGAAACTTTAGCCCCTCCTAAGGCTCCTCCAAGGAAAGTTGTCAGGAACATATGTGCTAGTGCTGCTGATCTGAGAGCACCTGATGATGCCAAGAAGGGCAAATCAATTGCCAAGGATGCACCTGCAAAGAAGGCTAGTGTGAAGAGCCCCAGGAAGAGAACTATCCATCTTGTTGGAAAAAAGACTTCTATGTTTGAAGATCCAAAAGAAGCTGAAGAATAAGCTCTCGAGGAAATTCCAGTTCCTCCCAAGAAGAAGTAGTTGATGGCTCACGCCATGAAGTCTGCTCCAAAGCCTCATACTAAAGCAAAGAAGGCTGTAGCTTCCAGGAAGACCACCAAAGATATACCTGCAACTGCTAAGAGCAAAGGCCCTGCATCCAGTGCCCGTGCTGCAAAAGAGGAAGACGATGAGAATGCTCCAGCTCTCAGGAAGCTCAGACCATTCCTTCCACTCCACAATGATGCTCATCCTATAGCAGAAGATATGAAGAAGAGGAAGGATGTCGTATTAAGAAAGTGGACAGCTATTGATCCATATGCTGCTAGAAGAAGAACTGTTGTTGATCCAAGGTTTCTCACCGAGGAACAACAAGATTTTTATGAGACTGTCTTGTATGACAAGAGTCCCGTTGTCAGTGATATGAGGTATGTAGACGGGGCATACATCAAGGAAAATGAGAATTTCTTTTCACATGTTCAAGAGAACTTCAAGCTAGTTGACATAGAAGATGTTGTTGGGAAAGAGATGATCCCATGGAATGACGAGCTTATCATGCAATTCTATGCAACCGTTCATTTCTATGGAGATAACTCTTTAGTCTGGATGACTGATGGTCAGAATTATGAAGCCACAATTGCTGAATGGGCTGCAATCATTGGTGTCCCCAAGCAGGAAGATGCAGATGTAGATGTGTATGCAGAAGGATAGTAGAATCACATCTCCATGGCCAATATGTACAATACTATTCCACATCAGTACTTGGTCAATCACAAGTTTGGTTCAATATATTTTCTGCAAGCTGGCATTCCCACGACAAACACTATACTGCGATACACTCTCATGCCTAAGTCAGGAGATGAGAAGATTATTACATGATATTCTATCAACCTGCTGCACCTACTTGATACCCATACCAGATTTAGAGTGATGGATTTGATAGTTGAGACTATCCGAAGGACTATTGCAGATCAGAAGAGATCATGTGGATATGCACCTTACATTCAGATGCTCATCAATGCCAATCTAGGCAAGCATGCATATCTACTTGATCGTCCCCATCTACCTCTTCAACCTAAATTTGAAGATAATGAGGTTGTGATGGATGACAATGATCACAACTCAGTTACAACAGAATGGCAGCAGATGCAACACAGGTAAAGCTGCTAGGAATAGGCCACCTCCAGTTCCACAACTCAGAACTCAAGCTGAGAAAATGGCATATCTAGTGAGCACTGTTCAAGGCATGGAGAAGAACATCAAAGAGATCATGCAAAATCAAAAGAGTCTTGAGAGAGTTGTGCAGAAAAAATTCCACGACATGGATATGAAGGTAACTGAGTTGACCACCATTGTCAGACAGCTTCAACATGAAGTTGACTCCATGGAGATTCCATGCTCAGAGGATGATGATGAAGATGAAGATGATGATGATGACGAGATTGAGTCTCCTCCTCCCACTACCACTAGGTTCAACACCCAGCCTTGGTCAGTTGCTGTTCTTGCTCAGGAGACAAGACAGACATCTTTAGCACAAGCTTCAACACCTTCAGCACCAGC
This sequence comes from Hordeum vulgare subsp. vulgare, assembly GCF_904849725.1. Classification (NCBI taxonomy): domain Eukaryota; kingdom Viridiplantae; phylum Streptophyta; class Magnoliopsida; order Poales; family Poaceae; genus Hordeum; species Hordeum vulgare. Next base: position 419,608,554 of record NC_058523.1, on the reverse strand, counting down.
TCCAGCTCCAGCTCAAGCTCCTTTAGTATCAAATCCTCCAGCTCCAGGACATTCAGGAGAAGCCTCCGCCGACGCTGTTCTATCGACTCCATCATCAGCTGCCCAAAGAGATGAGTAGTTCTATAATTTTGAACTTTTTGTAACTTGTTGCCAAAGGGGGAGAAATATATAGATCATTGACTTCATGTGAGAGAGAGCTTTTGACTTTATTTGCTCTCGTGTGGTTTTAAAAACTTTGGTTTTTTGGATGACTTTATCCTGTATGTGTGATTGATCATACACTTTATCTAGTGTGATGCTAAAATATCATCTTTTAGCTATCCATGTGATGATCACTCACTTATCTTGTTGGTGTCATGTGCATTTCTATTATTTCTTACGCACCACCAAGATGTATGTGACATGGAAGAGTAACCCATGATCCTGATCGATTGTGCATTTGCATTCAAATGCAAATTCTAAATAATGCACAAATTTAGGGGGAGATCTTGCTTTTCACATACTTCTCAAAGCATCGATGCCAATCATTGATTATATCTTTTGTCGAAGCTTTTATCTAAATGTTGTCGTTAATTACCAAAAAGGGGGAGATTGAAAGCACAATTGCTCCCTAGGCTGGTTTTGATAATTGATCACAACATATGCATCATTGCACTAATTTGTTTTCCAAGAATATTTCATAAAAGTTCGAAAGATGCTATGGCTTAAGGTTTATGTGGGGATACCCCTGGATGCAAGAAAGGTATAATATTGGCTCAAGCTTCAAGATAGAAGACTCTACATTTTATATTTGTGAGAAATCACTTTTGAGTCCATAGGAAAGCCAATACTATTAAAAGGGGGTGAGGTAGTAAAATGAACTGATTGCTCAAATGCTCAAAGTTAGCCACCAAAACACTCCGTCATTTTTCCCACATATCCACTCTATCAAGTTTCACATTCACAAATTCAGTGTTACCAACATTGCTACATCGGACCCATCGAGTTTGAACCTCAGACAGAACCCTAGCCATTCCCACCAAATCGGTGCAATCGAAACTGCATCGGTGCTACCAAGTTCAGTGTGACCAACATTCTGTTGCCAATATACGCAAAATCAGAATTTCCGAGTTTGAGTATCGGTGCCACTGAGTTTGGTCATCTGTCCATTAGTCACCTTTTCGGTGCCACCGAGTTTGGTCATCTGTCCATTAGTTACCTTTTTGGTGCCACCGAGTTCTATATATCGGTCTCACCGAGATTTAAAGTTTCACACCTTTAGTACTAGTCGGTACCACCGAGTTGTCCACTTCGGTGTCACCGAGTTTGCCCTTTTGTGTGTAACGGTTGGATTTTTTCTGCTGCCTATATATACCCCTTCACCCACCTCTCATTAGTGGGAGAAGCACTCAGAACACACAATTCTTTTCAAGATCCATTTTTTGAGAGAGAACCACCTACTCATGTGTTGAGAACACGATATTCCAATGCAATCATTTGAAACTTGATCTCTTGCCTCCCCAAACTGTTTTCCACTAAATCAACCTCTCCTACCCATGCATATTCTGTGAGAGAGTGATTTGTGTTGAGGAGACTATCTTTAGAAGCACAGGAGCAAGGAGTTCATTGATCTACCACATCTATTACCTTTTGGAGGCTGGTGCCTCCTAGATTGGTTAGGTGTCGCTTGGGATCCTCCTACTTCGTGTTGTGGAGTTGAACCAAGATGTTTGTAAGGGCAAGGAGATCGCCTACTTCGTGAAGATCTACCATGAGTAAGGCTAATCCTCCGTGGACGTAAGCCGTGGTGGGATAGACAAAGCCACTTCTTTGTGGACCCTCCATGGGTGGAGCCCTCCGTTGACTCCCGTAGCCATTACCCTCCGTGGGTTGAAGTATCCACTAACGTGGACCTATCGGAACCATGATAAAAATCGCCGTGTTAACCTGTATCTTCTTTCATCATATCCCATCGCATACTTGAAAACTCCATACGAAACTCATCATAAGCTGATTAGAGTGGTTAGTACCTTTAATAAAATAATTCATTACCTACTGGAAATAACGATTTTCATGAAAAGCTACTGTTTCTCATGATTTCCAAAAGGTTTTTGCAAATGAAAAGTAAGCTTAGAATTTGCAAAACAATGAAAACGCAAAACATGACAGAATCTGTGAAAACAGAACAACATGTAGTAAATAATTTATTTGGGGAACTTCTACAACTCAAATAAAAAATCTCAGAACCTATGCCAGAAAGTAAATTATATAGATCATGCTGTAAAAAAAATTCAGATCAAAAAGATGATCTGGTGAGGTTTGGTGAATTTTTCTGTCAAGGAGACATAATCTGTTTCTGGACAACATGTCACAATTTTTGAACTTTCTTGCAACCGGAGGCCATAACTTGGCACAAAGCTTAAAAATAAAGATACAATGATGTTGCTACAGTAGTAACAAGCATCAAGACCACTAAAATGGAATGTAAAAACAAATTGGGTTGCCTCCCAACAACCGCCTTCTTTTATGCCTTTGGGCTAGGCATGATGCAAGAAGATCAAGTGTTATCAACTCCAAAAGAATAACTTTCCCGAGTAACAGACTCATAAGGTAACTTAATCTTCTTTCTACGGAAGTGTTCCATTCCATTTTTAAGGGGTAATTGGAATTTAATGATTCCTCTTTCATGTCAATGATAGCACCAATGGTGCGGAGAAAAGGACGTCCCAAAATAATTGTACATGAAGGATCACATTCAATGTCCATAATAATAAAATCAATGGGCACATAATTATCATTGACAATAATAAGCACATCATAAATTCTCGCTAAAGGTTTCTTTCTGGAAGAATCAACAAGACAAACACCAAAAGAACATGGATCATAAGGTTTCCAATCAAGCATATCATACATTCTTTTGGGCATAACGGAAGCACTAGCTTCAACATCACACAAAGCAAAGCAAGAGATATTATTCAATTTAATTTTGACCATAGGATCCCAACCATCTTCTAGTTTCCTTGGAATATAAGTCTCCAATTGAGCTTCTCCTCCCTATCTTTGATAAGAGCATTGGTAATATGCTCGGTGAAGGCAATATTGAGTGTACTAGTGTGGGGGTCTCTAGCCATTCTTTGCAAAAAGGTGATGACTACGGAAAGACTACAATTGTCAAAATCAAGGTTACTACCATTAATTAAAGTGGTAGTAATGTGAGCTAATCTCATTCTTTTGGTAGTCTCTAAATTCAAAGGACTTTCTTGTCCTATGGTTGAGGTATTAGCATCACCATTAATAGGTACATTGGGACTAGGAGTGCGATGGGTGCTAAAAGTTTTGAGATCCTCAACAACTTGTATAGTAGCAATGGTAGTGTGTGTAGGAAGGATCTTAATTCTCTCTTCCTCTTCTTTTTCTCTAGCCCATTGATGTCTACTACGCAACCTTCTCCTTGTAGACGTTGTTGGGCCTCCAAGTGCAGAGGGTTGTAGGACAGTAGCAATTTTCCCTCAAGTGGGTGACCTAAGGTTTATCAATCCGCGGGAAGCGTAGGATGAAGATGGTCTCTCTCAAGCAACCCTGCAACGAAATAACAAAGAGTCTCTCGTGTCCCCAACACACCCAATACAATGGTAAGTTATATAGGTGCACTAGTTCGGCGAAGAGATGGTGATACAAGTGCAATATGGATGGTAGATATAGGTTTTTGTAATATGAAATTACAAAAACAGCAAGGTAGCAAATGGTAAAAGTGAGCACGAACAGTATTGCAATGCGTGGAAACAAGGCCTAGGGTTCATACTTTCACTAGTGAAGTTCTCTCAACAATGATAACATAATTGGATCATATAACTAGCCCTCAACATGCAACAAAGAGTCATTCCAAAGTCACTATTAGCGGGGAACAAACGAAGAGATTATTGTCGAGTACGAAACCACCACAAATTTATTCTTTCTGATCTATCTATTCAAGAGTCCGTAGTAAAATAACACGAAGCTATTCTTTCCGTTCGATCCATCATAGAGTTCGTACTAGAATAACACCTTAAGATACATATCAACCAAGACCCTAATGTCACCTAGATACTCCATTGTCACCTCAAGTATCCATGGGCATGATTATACGATATGCATCACATAATCTCAGAATCATCTATTCAACCAACACATAGAACTTCAAAGAGTGCCCCAAAGTTTCTACCGGAGAGTCAAAACGTGTGCCAACCCCTATGCATAGGTTCCCAATGTCACGACCCGCAAGTTGATCACCAAAACATACATCGAGTACTCACATGAATCAAACGTGTGCCAACCCATATGCATAGGTTCCCAATGTCACAAACCCTTAAGTTGATCACATCAGATAGACACGTGCAAGACATACAACAAGTGTTCTCAAAGACTCAATCCAATAAGATAACTCCAAAGGGGAAACTCAATTCACTACAAGAGGCAGAGGAGGAAGAATATCATAAGATCCAACTATAGTAGCAAAGCCCATGGTACATCGAGATCAAGACATCTCAAGAACGCGAGAGAGAGAGATCAAACACATAGCTACTGGTACATACCCTCAGCCTCGAGGGAGAACTACTCCCTCCTCGTCATGGAGATTGCCGGGATGATGAAGATGGCCATCGGAGATGGATTCCCCCTCCGGCAGGGTGCTGGAACGGGCTCCAGATTGGTTTTTGGTGGCTACAGAGGCTTGCGGCGACGGAACTCCCGATCTAGTTTTCTTTTGGGGGGTTTCTGAATTTATAGGAATTTATGGCGGTGGAATTACGTCGGTTGGGCTCACGAGGAAGTCACAAGCCTGGTAGGCCCTGCCTAGGGGGGTGGTGGCGGCCTCAGGGCTTGTGACTCCCTCGTGACTCTTCTGGCCTTCTTCCAAAGCTTCGGGGGTCTCTTTTGGTCCAAAATAATCATCGTAAAGTTTCATTCCATTTGGATTCAGTCTGAAAAAGGGTCAAAAACACAAAAAAAACCAGAAACTGGCACTTGGCACAGAGTTAATAGGTTAGTCCCAAAAAAATATATAAAATAGCATATTCATGCATATAAAACATCCAAAGTTGACAAGATAATAGCATGGAACCATCAAAAATTATAGATACATTGGAGACGTATCAAGCATCGCCAAGCTTAACTCCTGCTCGTCCTCGAGTAGGGAAGTGATAAAGAATGATTTTTTGATGTTGCATGCTACCTAGCATAGTTGTCCTTTGTAACTTCTCTCACGTGACATGAATGTTCAGATCCGTTAGATTCAAAACAATAGTTTACTATTGATGTGGAGACAATAATACTTCCAGCAAACTAGCAAGGTAATCATGAACTTTCAAAATAACAAGGCCAAAAGAAAGTTATCCCTACAAAATCATACAGTCTGGCTATGCTCTATCATCCTTGCACAACAAATTTAAATCATGCACAACCTCGGTATTGGCCAAGTAATTGTTTTCACACCTTTACTTTCTCAAACTTTTTCAACTCTCACGCAATACATGAGCGTGAGCCATGGTTATAGCACTATAGGTGGAATGGAGTGGTGGAGGTTGTGAGACAAAAAAGGAGAAGATGTTCACATTGACTAGGCATATCAATGAGCTAAGGAGATGCTCATCAGTAGATATCAATGTTAATGATTAGGGATTGCCATACAAATGATGCACTAGAGCTAAGAGTACGTGAAAGCTCTTAAAAAACTAGTGGGTTTGCATCCAACTTGCTTGCTCACGAAGACCTAAGGCAATTTTGAGGAAGCCCATCATTGGAATATACAAGCCAAGTTATATAATTAAAATTTCCCACTAGCTATATGGTGGTGACAAAACGAGAGACTCTCAATCATGAAGATCGTGGTGCTTAATATCAAGCACAAGTGTGGAAAGGAGATAGTAGCATTGTCCCTTCTCTCTTTTTCTCTCATTTTTTGGTCGGCTCTTTGGCCTCTTTTTTTTGGTGGGCATCTTTGGCCTCTTTTTGTAAATGGGCTTCGCTGGCCTCTTTTATTTCCTCACATGGGACAATGCTCCATCAATGATGATCATCACACTTACAACTCAAAACTTAGAGTAATGATGACTCTATATGAAATGCCTTCGGTAGTGTACCGTGACAATGATCTAGCATGGCATAGACATCAATGGAAACATCATGCTAGCTATCTTATGATCATGCAATGGCAATGTAGAAGCTGTGGCACATGTGATGGTGGTATTTGCATGGCAATATATCTCGGAATGGCTTTGAAAATGCCATAGTAGGTAGGTATGGTGGCTGTTTTGAGGGGGGCTATATGGCAGGTTTATGCACCGGCGAAAGTTGCACGATACTAAAGAAGATAGTGATGGTGGAAGGTGAAAGTGCATCTAAACCATGGACTCAACATTAGTCAAGAAGAACTCATATACTTGTTGCAGAAGTTTTAATAGTAATCGAAACAAAGCATTCAACGCATACTCCTAGGGGAATGGTTGGTAGGTATAAACTATCGCGCGATCCCGACCGCTACACAAAGGATGACAATCAATAAACTAATCATGCTCAAACTTCATAACATAGAGGTTCACCATACGTGCATGCTACGGGAATCACTAACTTCAACACAAGTAACTCTAGATTCACAACACCATACTAACATAACTTAAATATTACCACAACCACATCTCAAAACTAATTGAGAGGAATCTAGCTTCTCTTTCTACTCAATGCACATGAAGATGGAAGTTTTCGTATCCCTTTGGATAACTACCACTTTTGGGACTACTTTCATAGCATAATCCAATTACCAAGCCACGCAGCACTGTGCTCTAAAAGATATAAGTGAAGCACATAGAGAAAAATCTACTAGCTCTAAAGATATAAGTGAAACACATGTGAGCTGAATTGCCTAACTCAAAGGATATAAGTGAAGCTCGACAAAATCACGGTGAGTGCAGGTCTCTCTCTAGGTGTGCAGCAAGGAAGATTGATACACAACAAAAATAAAAGACTCCTACGATACAAGATGCTCCAAGCAAAACACATATCATGAGGTGAATAAAAATATAGCTCCAAGTAACATTACCGATGGATTGAAGACGAAAGAGGGGATGCCTTCCCGGGGTATACCCAAGCTTAGGCTTTTTCAGCATCCTTCAGTAAACTTGGGGTGCCTTGGGCATCTCCAAGCTTGAGCTCTTGCCACTCTTTATCTCTTTGTCCATAAGAACTTCACCCAGAACTTGAAAACTTCACAACACAAAACTTAAACAAAAACTCGTGATATCATTAGTATAAGAAAGCAAATCACCACTTCCTTAGGTACTGTAGCAAACTTAAATTCTACTTATGTTGGCGTTGGGTTGCTGTAGTTTCTCTTTTCCATGGCTAGTACTCTCCGATACTATCCATAGTTTCATCAAAATAAGCAACCAACTCAACAAAAACAGAATCTGTTAACAGCAGACCAGTCTGTAGCAATCTGTATACTTCGTATACTTCTGGTACATAAAAAAATCTGAAAAATTACGACAGTCTGAAGAAATTTCATATAAATCAGAAGCGAAAAGAATCAACTCAAAAGATATTACCGAATAAAAATGAAAATTCTTTCCGTGAGCAGAAAGTTTCTGTCTTTTTCCAGCATGATCAAACAATCATCACCAAGACTAATCATAACGGTTTTGCTTGGCACAAACACAAAAAGAAACACAAAAGGCACAATCATAACAGAATTATGATGGTGTGGAGAAAACAAAATAGGAATCAAAAAGCAAAGAAAAATTTATTCATTGGGTTGCCTCCCAACAAGCGCTATCGTTTAACGCCCTTAGCTAGGCATTGATTTCAATGATGCTCACATAAAAGGTAAGGATTGAAAGACAACGAGAGCATCATGGAGCAAATGGCTAGCACATTTAAGTCTAACCCACTTCCTATGCATATGGATTTTGTGATCAAAAAATTTATTGGAGCAAGAATCAACTAGCATAGGAAGGCAAAACAAGCATAGCTTCAAAAATTTCAACATATGGAGAGGAAGCTTGATACTATTGCAATAAGTAGAAGCATATGATCCTCTCTCATAGTAATTTTCAGTAGCATCATGAATGAATTCAACAATATAACCAGCACCTAAGGCTTTCTTTTCATGATCTACAAGCATAGGAATTTTACTACTCTCCACATAAGGAAATCTATTCTCTAGAATAGTAGTGGGAGTATCGTAAAAGACTTGAGCACTACAAATTGTGTCCACAATGAAAAAGAAAGGTTTAGCAAAGGGGTTCTCGATAGTATGACAAGTTTTATCATCCCTCTTCTTTAAAGCATAAGTATGCTCACAATAATCATCATAGATAGGGGGCATGGTTTCATTAAAATAACTTTGATCATTCAAAGTGGAAGAACTAAAAAGATCATCTTCATCAAATATAGCATCCCCAAGCTTGTGGCTTTGCATATCATTAGCATCATGGGTATTCAAAGAATTCATGCTAAGAACATTGCAATCATGCTCATCAGTGGCATATTCTATGCCAAGCATTCTATGTAATTCTTCTTTCAGCACTTGAGCACAATTTTCCTTCCCATCATGCTCACGAAGACATTGAAAAGATGGAGCATATGAGGCATCCTCAATTCCATTTTTTGTAGTTTTCTAGCGGAAGAACAAGAAACAAAAAGAATTGATTGCAAGATCTAAAGATGTACCTTCAAGGTCTAACCTCCCCGGCAACGGCGCCAGAAAAGAGCTTGATGTCTACCACACAACCTTCTCCTTGTAGACGTTGTTGGGCCTCCAAGTGCAGAGGGTTGTAGGACAGTAGCAATTTTCCCTCAAGTGGGTGACCTAAGGTTTATGAATCCACGGGAGGCGTAGGATGAAGATGGTCTCTCTCAAGCAACCCTGCAACCAAATAACAAAGAGTCTCTTGTGTCCCCAACACACCCAATACAATGGTAAGTTGTATAGGTGCACTAGTTCGGCGAAGAGATGGTGATACAAGTGAAATATGGATGGTAGATATAGGTTTTTGTTATCTGAAATTACAAAAACAGAAAGGTAACAAATAGTAATAGTGAGCACGAACGGTATTGCAATGCGTGGAAACAAGGCCTAGGGTTCATACTTTCACTAGTGAAGTTCTCTCAACAATGATAACATAATTGGATCATATAACTAGCCCTCAACATGCAACAAAGAGTCACTCCAAAGTCACTATTAGCGGGGAACAAATGAAGGGATTATTGTCTGGTACGAAACCACCACAAAGTTATTCTTTCTGATCGATCTATTCAAGAGTCCGTAGTAAAATAACACGAAGCTATTCTTTCCGTTCGATCCATCATAGAGTTCGTACTAGAATAACACCTTAAGGTACATATCAACCAAGACCCTAATGTCACCTAGATACTCCATTGTGAGCTCAAGTATCCGTGGGCATGATTATACAATATGCATCACATAATCTCAGAATCATCTATTCAACCAACACATAGAACTTCAAAGAGTGCCCCAAAGTTTCTACCGGTGAGTCAAAACGTGTGCCAACCCCTACGCATAGGTTCCCAATGTCACGAACCCGCAAGTTGATCACCAAAACATACATCGAGTACTCACATGAATCAAACGTGTGCCAACCCATATGCATAGGTTCCCAATGTCACAAACCCGCAAGTTGATCACAACAGATAGACACGTGCAATACATACATCAAGTGTTCTCAAAGACTCAATCCGATAAGATAACTCCAAAGGGGAAACTCAATTCATTATAAGAGGGAGAGGAGGAAGAACATCATAAGATCCAACTATAGTAGAAAAGCCCATGGTACATCAAGATCAATACATCTCAAGAACACGAGAGAGAGAGAGATCAAACACATAGCTACTGGTACATACCCTCAGCCCCGAGGGAGAACTACTCCCTCCTCGTCATGGAGATCACCGAGATGATGAAGATGGCCACCGGAGATGGATTCCCCCTCCAGCAGGGTGCTGGAACAGGCTCCAGATTGGTTTTTGGTGGCTACAAAGGCTTGCGGCGGCAGAACTCCTGATCTAGGTTTATTTTTGGGGGTTTCTGAATTTATAGGAATTTATGGCGGTGGAATTACGTCGGTTGGGCCCTCGAGGAGGTCACAAGCCTGGTAGGCGCCGCCTAGGGGGGTGGTGGCGGTCTCAGGTCTTGTGACTCCCTCGTGGCTCTTCTAGCCTTCTTCCAAAGCTTCGGGGATCTCTTTTGGTCCAAAAAACTCATCGTAAAGTTTCATTCCATTTGGATTCCGTCTGAAAAAGGGTCAAAAACACGGAAAAAACAGAAACTGGCACTTGGCACAGAGTTAATAGGTTAGTCCCAAAAAAAAGATATAAAATAGCATATTCATGCATATAAAACATCCAAAGTTGACAATATAATAGCATGGAACCATCAAAAATTATAGATATGTTGGAGACGTATCACCCATCTATCCTTAAGTTTGGCTAGCATTCTTATGTTCAAATTAATTTGGACTTGGATAGCATTCATGGGTGTGGTGTTCCTTTCCTCAAGTTGGGAAGTTCTAATTTTAAACATCTCTACATCATGAGCTATGTTGTCCACCTCCAAAGAGAGACTATCTAATTTTTCTAATTTCTCTTCTACATTCTTGTTGAAGGCTTTTTGAGAAGTGATAAAATCTTTAAGCATGCTCTCTAATTCAGAAGTGGAGTTTTTGGTGCTAGGATAGTTGTTGTTCTTCCCATAGTTGTTGGATGGAAACAGTCTAGGGTTGCTACCAAAATTACTCCTAGAAGCATTGTTATTAAAGTTGTTCCTAGAGATAAAATTCACATCAACTTGCTCTCTTTCTTGAGGAACCAAAGAATTTAAAGGAACATCATGAGGATCAATAGGAGCTTTCTTAGTAAGTAGAGTCATGATCATGTCAACCTTATCATTAAGGGAAGAGTTCTCCTCAACAGAGTTTACCTTCCTACGTGTTGGAGCTCTCTCGGTGTGCCATTGAGAATAATTTGCCATCATCTCATCTAGTAGCTTTGTGGTAGCACCAAGTGTAGTTGACATAAAGGTTCCTCCCGAGGCCGAGTCTAACAGATTCCGCGAGGTAAAATTCAATCCTGCATGGAAAGTTTGGATAACCATCCAAGTAGTCAACCCATGTGTAGGGCAATTATTAACAAGAGATTTCATATGTTCCCAAGCTTGAGCAACATGTTAATTATCCAATTTTCTAAAATTCATAATGTTACTCCTCAACTGGATAATCTTAGTAGGCGGGTAATACTTCCCAATAAAAGCATCTTTGCACTTATCCCAAGAATCTATGTTATTCCTAGGCAAAGGTTGGAGCCACACCTTAGCTCCTCCTCTCAACGATAAAGGAAAAAGCTTAAGTTTAACAATATCACCATCTACTTCTTTATATTTTTGCATATCACAAAGCTCAATAGAATTGTCAAAGTGCAAAGCAGCATCATCTCCAGCACCGGAGAATTTATCTTTCATAACTAGGTTCAGTAAAGCAGGTTTAACTCATAGGACGTGGCTCAAGTGGCGGGAGCAGCAATAGGAGTGCAGATAAAGTCATTGTTGTTGTGACTAGTGAAGTCACACAACTTGGTGTTCTTGGTGGAACCCATAGCAGCAGCAACAAGCAAGAACAAAGCAACTAATTTTTTTGTGCTTTTGGTATAAGACTCTAAAGCAAAAACTAGAAAGCAAACTAATAAGACTAAAAAGCAAAGGTAAAAGATAGCGTGCAACTCCCCTATCTTGAAGACTGGAGTCCCCGGCAACGGCGCTAGAAAACTTTGCTTGATGACGAGATGATGTATATACTTCTCGCACCTCGTTGGTTACCCCAAGTGGAAGGTTGAGATGTAGTTAGCAGCAAGTTTTCCCTCACACAGAGACTGTAAGGTTTATAGAACCAGGAGGACTCCTAGGATCAAAAAGTAGGTGTCTTCCACCCTGGTGCTAGCAGAAGACGTGGACCTGCACACACAACAACTAACTTTGCTCCCAATGAGTACAGAGAGGTTGTCAATCTCTCCGGCCTTGTAGTTTGCAAAGGATCAAAACACAAGCGGGAAAAGTAATAGTGATTGCAACGGAAAAGTAAATAAAGCAGTGAATGGTGGAGGTGTAAACAATGATGGTGATATGGACCGGAGTCACATGATGTTCACTAGTGATGTCTCTCTCCCAAAAGACGATAAACAACTATACTTGGGTAAACAAATCATAGTTGGGAAATTGAAAGAATTATGAACGCACCGCAATGCTAATTATGCTACTTGATAGTTAGAGGCTCAATAGTAATGGGAAGTACACCAAGACAAGTAGACCGTTTATTCATCATCATCTACTTACTAGTCATCCACCTTGAGATATCTATCCAGAACATCTCGCTCGTATTAAGTTGCGAGCCCCACCCAAAGAGTAAACACAAAGCAATGGACAACTGCATTAATGAACTATGTGTAAGGTAAACAATCCTCACAACCGTGGTCACAAGCACATTTGTTTTCTCCCTGGTAGCAACAACACATCCCCCAGTCTCATGTTTTTGTCACTCAAGGTAGACATCGAGGGGCATGAACCCACAATCATGCATAACGCTCCCTCTTGGAGTTACAATCTACTATGCGGCCAAAGCAATAAATAGCAACGGAGAACATGCATGAATCACTAAGTAACATAATATAAAAGGATAATCAAATATATAACTCATAACAATCTGAACATAATCTCATAATCCATCGGATCCCAAAAAACCGAGCATAGCAATAGCAAGAGAATTACATAGATGCCTTGATCATGTAGGGCAGCGCACACGGACTAACCATTGAAGCACAAGATTGGAGAGAAGACATCACATAGCTACTGGTCATGGACCTATGGTCCAAGGAGGACTACTCATGGCACGTCCGAGAAGCGTCCATGGTGGTGGAGAAGCTCCCGAAGGTCAATCCTCCCTCCAGCAGGGTGCCGGGAAGAGGTCTCGTGACGCTCCCGATCTCGGAAGTGCTATGTCGGCGGAACAATGGAGAAATTCGCGAATCTGGATCTGATGGAAGGGGTTTTTCTCGGAGGACGAAATATAGGCGAAAGGAGGGCACCGTAGGAGGTGGGACCCACCCAGGCAGCCTCTTGGTGCGGCCTAGGGTCAAACCTTTCCCACAGGTCGCCTGGGAGGCCCCTGCCCCACTGTGGCCCATCTTTGGTGATCTGGAAGCTTCTGTTACGCTGATTTTTTGTATATTTTTCGGGCTTCGGAAAATTTGGTAATAGCCCCCGCAAAATAGACATGAGCAGGCAGAAACTGGCACTAGGTGCACGGAGTTAGTAGGTTAGTCCAAATATGTGTAAAATGATATAAAAGTGTAGCAAAACATATAACAATGTCACCCAAAAGATCATGGAACAAGCAGAAATTATAGATACGTTTTGGACATACGTGAATTTTGGGAAGAAGAATCAATGCAACACGATGCTCATGGGACCCAGAAGCAAACAAGGCTCAACCAGGGGGGTGGTTGCACCCTGATAGCTTGTGACCACCCTTAAGTCGGTTGGGGCCCTTCTATTGATGCAAGAAATATAATTTCCAGATAAAAATCCCCTCAAAATTTCAGCCCGGTCGGAGTTACGGATCTCTGGATATTTAAGAAACGACGAAGGGCCACAAAACAACAACGAAAATAAAAGAGAAACAGAAAGAGGGAGATCCAATATCAAAGGGGATCTCACCCCTTAGGGAGCCATGGAGGTCAAGGACCGTAGGGTAGAACCTTTCCCCATCTAGGGAGAGACCATGGAAGAGGAATCCTAAGGGGGAGACTCTCTCTCCCTCTCTCTCTCTCGGTGGCACTGGAGTGCCGCCGAAGGAACCATCTACGCGGTGATCGTCTTCATCAACATCCCTATCTTCATAACCTTCCTCATCTCTTTTCAGTGGCCCACCCTACCGCACCCTGCTGTAATCCCCTACTTGAACCTGGTGTTTAATGCCACATATTATTAATCAATGATGTGTTGCCATCCTATTATGTTTGAGTAGATTTATGTTGTCCTTTCAGTTGATTGATGAACTTAATTGGTTTGAGTCTATGTTTTATTTTGGTGTTGTCCTTTGTTACCATCCGCGCTGCGCACACGTGAGGGATTCTTGCTGTAGGTGTTGCAATACGTTCATGATTCACTTACAGTTGGGGGCTAGAGTGACAAAAGCTTACAACCGAGTAAGGGGATTCTTGCTGTAAGGTTTACCTTAACGACTTCTAGTAATTGTAGATGCTTGCTAGAGGTCCAATCCGAAGTTCATATGCTCCAAGTATGGAAAGTATGTTAGTCATGCCTCTCCCTCATATAAAATTGCACTAATGATTGCCGATTTTGTTCTCAATTGCCTAAGATGATTCCGCACACCATACGATCATTATTCCACACTCGCTATTTGTAATATTTTGTAATATATTCTAACTTTATTTAGGCAGAAACTACTTTATACTTTTATTCTCCAATATCATGCAAATCTATCATCTTTATACCCACAATGCAGTTCTATTTCTCGTTACTAGATAGGCAAATGTTCGGTGTAAGTAGAGTCACTACAGGAATTAGCTTATTTGCCGCCTGCCATCACAGACGGCAAAGAGTCAATCCCGGACGGCAAAGAGAATACCACAGACGGCAAAGAATCTCACGGCCGGCAAAATTTCTGTGTCAGCCTATGACGGCATTGTAGCTTCTTTGTCGTGTGTCTCCCCAAAGCGGACGGCAAAGAGCTTTGCCGTCAGCTTTTCATAGTAGCAGTCGGCAAAGTAGTTGAGACGACAGCCGACAAGCGTTGCCTCCGTTAGGGGCTAACGGAGGCTTTGCCGTATGCCTCCCCTCTTCTGTGCCGTCTCCCCCTCTTCTTTGCCGTCTGCCTCCCCCTCCTCCTCCCCCTCCTCTGTGCCGTCTGTCTCCCCCTACTTTGCCGTCTATCTCCCTCCAGACTTTGTCGTCTGCCTACCCCTCCCCCCTCCTCTGTGCCCTCTTCTTTGTCGTCTGCCCCATTGGAAGCAGATGGCAAAGATACTATATGGCCAACTGCTACTGCCCAGGTTGCACAGCTGGGCGCCACGTGGCACCTTTGCCATCGGTCAGCTGAGGGCAAAGGCCTTTGCTATCAGCTGGCAGACGACAAAGAGCCTATATTGTCACATTTTTGTTTATTTTTTCTATTTCATAGCACATATACATATAATTCATAGCACATATATGATAAATAGGTCACAACACATATATGATATACATATAAAGCTCATCAATGTCGTTTGTTCATCAACGTACATCCCATATATCAAAAGAACCAACACATACAAAGTTTCATCCATATATACATACATATAGTTGCACATATATTGTTCATCCATATATACATATACATATAGTTCCACATTGTTCATCAACTCAAATAAAAACGGAAACTAAAGCACTCCAATGCCAGCTTCCATGCATGTAGTGCATCCAATCTGCAAAATGGGAATAAGAAAGTCAGAAGAAGAAGAACAACAACATATATATGACAAATAAGCTAAATTGAAGAAGAAAGAGAAGAAGCAAGAAGAGAACAAGGAGAATAAAAACAAGAAGGAGGAGGAGGAGGAGGAGGAGGAGGAAGGGAAGGGGAAGGAGAAGGAGAAGGAGGAGGAGAAGAAGAAAAAAGAAGAGAAGAAGAAGGAGAAGAAGGAGGAGAAGAAGGAGGAGAGAAGAAGAAGGAGAAGAAGGAGGGCTCCTTCTCCTTCTTCTCCTCCTTCTCCTTCTTCTTCTCTTCTTCTCCTCCTCCTCCTTCTTCTTCTCCTTCTCCTTCTCCTTCTCTTCTTCTTCTCTTCTTCTTCTTCTTCTTCTTCCTTCTTTTCACTTCTCCTCTTATCCTCTTCTTGGATCTAAATTAGCTAACTATGTATTTTTGGAGCTAAATGGGCTAATTATGTCATTATATAGGAAAACAAGCTAAGTATATAATATTAATGAGCTAACCAAGGTTGTTATGCCATTTTGAGCTTATAATGTCTTTTAGGAGCTAAATTGGCTAATTATGTCATTGTTGGGGAAATTAAGGCAAGGAGAATATGAAAGAGGAGAAGAAAGAGGAGGAGGAGGAGGAGAAGAAGAAATAAATAAGAAGGAGGAGAAGGAGGAGGACGAGGAGAAGGACTAGAAGGTCGTTGGCCTTCTCCTCCTTCTCCTCCTCCTCCTCCTCCTCCTCCTTCTTCTCTTCTTCTTCTTCTTCTTCTTCTTCTTCTTCTTCTTCTTCTTCTTTCTTTTCATTTTTCCTATTTCTTCTCCTCTTCTCCTCTTCTCCTCTTCTTGGAGCTAAAATAGCTAACTATGTCTTTTTGGAGCTAAATGGGCTAATTATCCCATTTTAGAGGAAAACAAGCTAAGTATATAATATTAATGAGCTAACCAAGGTTCTTATGCCATTTTGAGCTTATTATGGCATTTTGGAGCTAAATGGGCTAATTATTTCATTGTTGGGGGAAATTAAGGCGAGGAGAATATGAAAGAGGAGAAGAAAGAGGAGGAGGAGGAGGAGGAGAAGAAGAAATAAAGAAGAAGGAGGAGAAGGAGGAGAAGGACTAGAAGGTCCTTAGCCTTCTCCTCCTCCTACTCCTCCTCCTCCTTCTTCTCTTCTTCTTCTTCTTTCTTTTCATTTTTCCTATTTATTCTCCTCTTCTCCTCTTCTTGGAGCTAAATTAGCTAACTATGTCTTTTTGGAGCTAAATGGGCCAATTATCCCATTTTAGAGGAAAACATGCTAAGTATATAATATTAATGAGCTAACCAAGGTTCTTATGCCATTTTGAGCTTATTATGACATTTTGGAGCTAAATGGGCTAATTATGTCATTGTTGGGGAAATTAAGGCAAGGAGAATATGAAAGAGGAGACGAAATAGGAATAGGAGGAGAAGAAGAAAAAATAAAGAAGAAGGAGGAGAAGGAGGAGGAGGAGGAGAAGGACTAGAAGGTCCTTGGCCTTCTCCTCCTTCTCCTCCTCCTCCTCCTCCTTCTTCTCTTCTTCTTCTTCTTCTTTCTTTTCATTTTTCCTATTTCTTCTCCTCTCCTCCTCTTCTTGGAGCTAATTAAATTAGCTAACTATGTCTTTTTGGAGCTAAATGGGCTAATTATCCCATTTTAGAGGAAAACAAGCTAAGTATATAATATTAATGAGCTAACCAAGGTTCTTATGCCATTTTGAGCTTATTATGGAATTTTGGAGCTAAATGGGATAATTATGTCATTGCTGGGGAAATTAAGGCAAGGAGAATATGTAAGAGGAGAAGAAAGAGGAGGAGGAGGAGAAGAAGAAGAAATAAAGCAGGAGGAGAAGGAGGAGGAGGAGGAGAAGGACTAGAAGGTCCTTGGCCTTCTCCGCCTTCTCCTCCTCCTCCTCCTCCATCTATGTAAGTCAAAGCAAGAATACTTCCGACCCTGTTGCAACCAATGAAACTGAAGAGCTGCCTTGCATTGGGGGCACGGGATCCTTCCATGCACACACCATCCAGAGAATAGCGCATACGCAGGCAAGTCATGCATAGAGTACATGTACCACACATGCATTTTGAAGTTTTCTTTTCTAGCGGCATCGTATGTATTGACCCCATTATCCCAAGCTTCTTCCAATTCATCCTTAAGTGGTTGGAGGTACACATTCATATTCTTCCCCGGATAATTGGGCCCTGGAATTATCAACGTCAGAAATATGTTCTTTCTTTGCATAATCTGCCCGGGGGGGAGGGGGGAGGAGATTGAGTGGAATGACAAATACAGGCCAACAACTGTATTGGGTTGCCGTCATGCCGAAGGGATTAAAACAATCCGTGGCGGCGCAGACTCAAGGGTTCCTTGGATCTGCCGCTTTATCCTGATGCAATCCATCGAAATGTTTCCACGCTTCCCCATCCGATGTGTGTACCACCATCTTATTCCCATCCGCATCTAGTTCAGTTCTTTTGCCCAATTTGTGCCATGTCATCTATCTGGCTATCTCTTCGACCATGAAAAGACGTTGAAGTCTTGGTACGATTGGCATATACCAAAGAACACGAACTGCGATTTTGGTCTGCCTCTTCTCACCCATACCGTTGTCTACCACAAGATACCTGCAAGACTCGCAATTGGGACAATAGTCCATGTGTGCATACTCCTTCCTAAATAAGACACATCCTTTCTCACATGCATCTATCTTCTCATAGGGCATCTTAAGTACACGAAGTATTTTGTCTGACTGGTACAGGTTTGCAGGCATGACACGACCTTTGGGTAGGAAGCGTCCAAATAGTGTCATCATCGCGTCATAGCATTCTCTTCCCAAGTTGAACTGAGCCTTCAGAGCCATTACTTGTGCAATTGCATCCAGCTGACAGAGCTCAGTGTGCTCATCGAGAGGACGTTTTCAAGACTCCAACATTTCATAAAAGGCCTTTGCAGATTCCTCCATCTCATCTTCCGAATCCCGAGCATCATCAAAGTCTTGCACCATGTCTTCGATCCCGGTACCATGCTCGTCCGTGCGACAACAGACCACCTCAGCTCTTGTGCGTTGTATAGAGTCACCATAAAATGTCCACACCGTATAATTAGGCTTAAAACCCCTCCTCTGCACGTGTTTAATCATTATAGCCTCTGTCGTCTTTTTATAGTTGTCGCATCCAGGACAGGGGCAATAGTTTCTTTCTTGGCCATTTGCGAATGCGGCTTTCACAAATTCCTTTGTTTTTACAACCATTCTTTCATCATCTCTTTCTGACTAGGGTGAGTGGTATACATCCACGCACGATCACTCATCTTGCCTAGCTACTAAAGACAAAAGAAATATATTTATATATAATTTAGCATTTATATTCATCGGTTAATCAGGTTCGCCATTTTTATTACGTCGAGGCAACCTACACGCTAATAGGTAAAGATAGGTCCTAGTCCCACCCGAGTATGTGTAGATTGGGTTCGTTTTCCCATGCTCTGCTCCGGATCCAACACAAAATTTCGGCAGCAACTCCCCGTTGTTCTCATGATACACGTCTCCGCAATAAACAGAGAGGATGTGGATCCAGAGAACAACAGGGAGGCACTAACGAAATTCCGCATCGGATCCAGAGCACAACATACGGGAAAACGAACCCAATCTACAAATACTCGGGCTGTCCATGGATAATGTTGGACAATTCGAAAGGATGGCAGTTATAAATATGCAAAGACATGCATATTTATAGATGTTTCCCTTTCGAACGGGAGACGCAGACTGGTCAGGCATACTGATAAATTAATTTAATTACCTAAATCTAGAAAGTTTCATTCGGAAACTGAGCCATAGTAAATGAAGGGGCGAGGAGGAGATGAAATTTGTACTGACCCACGAATGCAGGGGCGGAGCTTGTACAACGCACGGGCAGGTCTTCGCACAGCAGACCTCACAGCGATGAGACAACTATCACATGTAAATCCACCCGATCAACAGAAATATTCTAATTATGTCATTTTAGAGGAAAACAAGTGAAGAATATAATATTGATGAGCTAACCAAGGTTTCTATGCCATTTTGTAGCTAAATGGGCTGATTATCTCATTGTTGGGGAAAATAAGGTCAGGAGAATAAGATAGAGGAGAAGAAAGGGGAGGGGGAGAAGACGAAGAAGAAATCAAGAAGACGGAGAAGGAGGAGGAGGAGGAGAAGGAGGAGAAGAAGGAGGAGGAGAAGGTATTCTTCTTCTCTTCTTCTCTTCTTCTTCTCTTCTTCTTCTCTTCTTCTTTTCTTCTTCTTTTCTTCTTCTCCTTCTTATTTTTGTCTTCTTCTTCTTCTTCTTCTTCTTCTTCTTCTTTTTCTTCTTCTTCTTCTTCTTATCCTCCTCCTCCTCCTCTTCTCCTCTTCTCCTCCTCCTCCTCTTATTCTTCTTCCTATTCTTTCTATTAAGATAACTAACTAACTAACCTAAATAACCAAGCTAACTAAACCTATCGCTAAACCTAGATAGCACTAAACAGCAAAAAAAATAACAAAAACAGAATCTACCACTAAGTAACTAAAAAAGAATCTAGCTACCACTAATTAACAAAACAAAATCTACCACTAAACTGCCTACTAAATCTACTAATTAACTAACTAAATCTACCAACTAACTAAACTACCACTAAAACTACTAATTAACTAACCTACCAACTAAACTATATATGCCACTGAATCTGTTAATTAGCAAAAAAAAAGAAAAAAAAGTACTCACCGGAGGGGGGAGGCCGGGGAGGAGGAGGGTGCGACGATGGAGGAGAGGGCGGTGGTGGCGGAGGGGATGGTGGTGGAGAAGGGGATAGATCCGACGGCGGTGGTGGAGGAGGAGGTCCCGGGGAGGAGGAGGGGGCGCAGGGAGGAGGGGGCGCAGGGAGGCCGGAGGAGGAGGTGGCGGCGGCGCAGTGAGGCCGGAGGCTGGAGGAGGAGGGGGCGGCGGCGCAGTGAGGCCGGACGCCGGAGGAGGAGGAGGGGGCGTAGGGAGGCCGGAGGAGGAGGGGCGGCGGCGTAGGGAGTCCGGAGGAGGGCGCGGCGGCGATGGTGGTGTCGGGGCGTGAGAGAGAGGGGTGTGGGGTGGCCGTTAGGGGTGAGAGAGAGGCGCGTGGGGGTGGGGCTAACGGCAATTAGGGTGCACCCTCTTTGTCGTCCGCCTCCCGACGGCACAGAGGAGAAAAGCGGACGGCAAAGAGAGAGGTCTTAGGGGGGAGATAGGGGATGCGGGGTGGGCCAGCCGAGCGCTTTGCCGTCTGCCTAAGTGATATTTGGCATGAGCCCAGCTCTTTGCCGTCAGCCTGAGTGGTGTTTGCCGTGAGCCAACAGACGGCAAAGAAGCAACAGATGGAAAAGAACCTCTTTGCCATCAGCCTTCTCTCTGCCGTCTGGTTTCTGGTAGCTGATGGCAAAGAGGGTATTTGCCATCAGCGAGCAGACGACAAAGAAGCAGCAGATGGCAAAAAACTGTTTTCTAGTAGTGATTCGTATTAGTGATAGATAGGACTTAAGAGAATGCTGTTCTTACCTTTGGTTCCTTGTGTGTTGTACACTCCATTATTATCACTTCCATCTTTGCAAGTGCTATGATGATTCCTTGAAATTGGGGATTATCAATTTTTTTGAACTACGAGAGATCCTAGAAGCTTCGAGGAGGCATGAGATGATGCTCGAGGGAGGCACAAGCTCAGGTGACACACCCTAGGGGTAGGGCGCTCTATGTGAGCATATGGACCCCATGTGGCTCTGACAGACCTAATTCCAACTCTATAAATTTAAAAATATTCAGAAACCCAAGAGTGAGACCTCAAACAATTTTATTCCTGCTGCAAGCCTTTGTTCTCCCCCGATTCAATTTTGAGACCATTTGTAGTGTCCTGCCGGAGGGTGAATCCATCACGGAGGCCATATTCATCAATCTTGCTCCCTCCATATTGATTACTTAGCAGTAGCTAGATGTCTTTCTCTCTTTCTATCTCTCCTCCTCTCTCTTATGATCTTCAATACAATGATCTCTTCGAAGACCAATTCGACATAATTCTTGCAATGTGTTTGTTGGTATTCGATGAATTGTGACTTTATGACAAGATTATTAAGTGAATATAATTTATTCTTTTCAAATCAATTATGTGTGATTTATAGCTATGTATGATTTCCTATTTATGAATTTTCTTTTGCCAAGTAAATTAGCATGTCATGAGAGGGAGTGGTGTATAGTAGTGGGTTCAATCTTGTGGTGTCTTTACTCAATGACAAGAGGGGGTTGCAACACATGTATTGTATTATTGATACTAAGGTAAAATGATGGGTTCTGAATATATTGCTTGATCTTAAATTGCCTACATTATCTCACATTGCTTAGAACATTTCTTTATTTGTCATGAACTTAATACTTTGAGATGTATACAAAATAGCGGTTTTAAGATGGAGCAATAGTTGTAGGTGCAAGTAATTTCAACATTGTAGTTTTTATGGACGTAATACTTACATATGAATCATGCCATGAAGAATCATAATCATAACAGTCCACTATTATGTTAATTGCCCAACAGTAATTTGTTTACCCACCATTGCTATGCTCAAGATAGTAATGACTCTAGTGAACGCTATGGTCCTCGGGTGTAGCGACCCGACTCAAGACGAGTCAAGCCTCTGGTGTTTCCGTACCATCCCAAGATCATGCTGGTACACACTCAGTACATAATGTATATATTCAAGAGTTCAATCACACAACTTTATTAATCGAAATCTCATAAAGAGTAATTTATTACAATGAAGGATTACAATAAAGAGGCTGAAGGCCATCTCATGAGATATCTAACGAAGACTAGCGGAAGCATCAGGTAGACGAGTCCATCCGACTCCAGGGCATGTCGCTGAGCGTAGATCGTAGCCTCACTCCTGGTCGGAAGAGTACTCTGCAACATGATACGTTGCAGCCGTGTAGGTCAGCATATGGAATATGCCGGCAAGTCATCAAGAGAGGAGTAAAAATAATAATCAACTATCTCTACATGCATATTTGGCCGGTGGGGCTAAGTTTTGCATAAAGCCAATTTTATCCTACATCAAGAGGGGTTGGAAGCAAAATATTACTACATTGTTTGTTGTTAACGAGATGGTTCCGCCAACCAATTCTCGTACCCGAATAGTTGTTAACACCCACATCATTATTAAGTTGTGTCGAGAGTTCAGGGGAATTTCAATGCCTTCGGCTCAAGTTGTCCATGACCGTGGACACGGCTAATCGATTAGGTTGGGCACTCTGCAGAGTTTTGCACACGTTCCCCACAAGATTTGATCGCCTCCGTGTTTGTCCTCGCACTTCAGGGTGTTTGAAGACCGGATGATCAAAACATGGTCTTTCAACGGGTCCCTCTGAATCTCTGTCGGTGCCCATCCATTCCTACCGTTCTTCTAGATCTGCTAGCACCGCCTGTCCAGAGTTGCCGTGTTGTCCAACCAAGCCAGAGCCCATAATGACTTGTGGCTGTGCAGGTAAGCCTTGAGTCTTGAAGTCTCCGTCCGTCTCTTCGAGCCTGGGTGAAGCTTTCGTAGGATGTCATGGCCTCTCCAGCATCCCGGGTCATCCACTGGTTTCTCCAGGGAGCCGATCAACCGTCCTTCACCCAGAGTTGCATTGCGTCCGAGGTCTTGAAAATCTTGTCTTAACCGGTCTTGATTATTTAATCAACCTCACATCACTCGTGTTATGCACTCAACCGAAAACCCGTCTACTCAAGCATAACAATAAGAAATTGTCGTCCCGGGGCCAAGTATCGGGGTTGTTGTGTGCCTACCACATGATACTACAACTTATACTAAAATTTCCAAGTACCTAGGCAGCATGCAATTGGGCAAAGAAAGGTGAACTACCATGCATCGAAAACATAGGAAAATAACATGACCAAAATGACTTGCCTTGATGATAGTTGTCTTGATCGAGCGCTTCTAAGTAACACGCTTCGCACTCCGGGTGATCTACCGATACAAACACAAAACACACCATAAGCACTACAATCAAGCAACAAGTAAAAATAACATCACAAGTAAGGATTTGCTAAGGCCTAAGTAAAAGAATTCAACACGCGTTACTAAGGCAGAAATTTGTTTCTGTTAAAAACACCAGTAAAAATACTTAATTTTTTTTGAAACTTCTACCACAGTAAGATATAATTACTAGGAAGTAGTAGCAAAAAGAATCAACTCAAAATCATTTTTTAAACTCCTGGAATAGGCAAAACAAGGTTTAAACTAAATCTGATCTAACTTATATTTGAGAATTTCAATCATAGACAAATTATATGTTTTTAATAACTACAGAAAAATTGGAATCTACTGGAAAAAGAATCAATATCATTGGACTTCGGGATCAAAAGTTATGGCCAAAACAAAACAGAAACTTTGCTGTTTTTGCAACTAGACAGAAAAAAAAGAAGCTAACTTGCTAACAGACAGGGGTATACGTGGGGCGCTGTGATAGGCTAAGGGGGTGTTTGCTGCGAGGCTTATAAGCAAATGGCCGAAATCTACTAAAGGCTCCGGCTAACAGTTAAGCGAAATAAAAACCAGCGCGGTTTTTGTTGGAAAACCGAAGGGGTATCCTACTCTAATCTAGACCATTGAAAAATAGATCTAAGGGCAAACCAAGAAAGGAAAAAAATAGAAACAGGAGGAGGGGCCTTACCGCAGTAGTGGCTGGGCAACTACGGCGGGGGTGAGGGTCGCCGGCGAGGGTGGGGAAGGGGCCGGTGGTGGCGACGGGACGGGGAGGCGGCGGCGGCTTCCCTCCGTCGAGTGGGGGCGTCGGGCGGAGTCGGGGGTGGCGCCGGGGTGGTTGCCCTCGGGTGGCCGAAGTGGTGGAGCTCGGGCTCCGGTGGTGGCTGCGGCAGGGGCTCGGGGCGGCGGCTCGGCGAGGTGGTGGTGGGAACGGGGTGCAGCCGGGGGCTCGGGGTTTTATAGCCCGGGAGGGGCTTGGGGAATGAAAGGGAGAGGGGGTCCGAGAGGATCCCGGTGATCCTGGGAGTTCGGGCTCGGGGTCGGGCATGGATTAGGAAAGAGAGGAGGGAGAGAGGTGGAGGGTGACCGCGGGGAAGAGGGGGTCGGCCAGGGGGCCCAGCGGCAGTGGGAGGGAGGGGGGCTGTGGAGGGAAGGGTGGCCGAGATCTAAGGGGATTCGGATCCCAGGCCTAGGGGGATTCGGCCCATAGCCTAAAGTGCGCCCAGGGCAGCGGTTTCCTTAGAGAAAATACTTTCCTAATTTATATCTTTTCCGAAACAGAAAAAAGTAAAAAAAGGAAGTAAATCAAATATTTAATATGGAGTATTATATACCAAAAAAATCAGAAAAATATCCTCTACCCGAATAACATTTTTCCAAAGCAAAAATAAAAACTTTTAAAAAAATGTTTTTTCAGAAATTCCCCAAAATGCTTTATTTTCTTTTTGCAAATATTTTCGCAAATAAACTTTAGATTTTCTTGGCTCCAATATTTCAGAAATGCCCGCACTTTGGAGGGTCATTTTCGTCCGCTCTCTCTCTTGCGTGCAAGAGAGTATTTCCCCGACATTTCTCGTGTGAGGAAAAAAATTGAAATGCAAAAATCAAAAGGCGAAAGAATTCAAGTGCCAATTTTATTTCATTCAATATGCATAGATGCTTAGCTACAATGTAAAACATTCCCAATTAGGAAAATTGGGATGTTACAAACCTACCCACCTTAAGATGAATCTCGCCCTCGAGATTCGGGTTGGCTAGAAAATAGGTGCGGGTGGTCTCGACAAAGATCCTCTTCTCGTTCCCAGGTGGCTTCTTCCTCGGTGTGGTGGCTCCACAACACCTTGCAGAACTTGATGATCTTGCTGCGGGTAACTCTGTTGGCAGTCTCGAGAATCCTGACGGGTTTCTCCTCATACGTCAGATCACTCTCAAGCTGTATGGCCTCTAGGGGCACTGTATCTCTCAACGGAACATCGGCCATCTCAGCGTGGCATTTGTTCAACTGGGAAACATGGAAGACATCATGAACTCCGGACAATCCTTCCGGCAGTTCCAGTTTATATGCAACTTTGCCTCTACGTTCATGAATTTTGTAGGGGCCAATGAAACGGGGTGCTAACTTTCCTTTCACACCGAATCTCTTGATTCCTCGAAGTGGAGACACCCGAAGATATGCTCGGTCTCCCACTTCGTACGTTACTTCCTTGCGTTTGCTGTCATCATAACTCTTCTGTCTGGACTCAGCAATCTTGAGTCGGTCACGAATTAGCTTGACCTTCTCCTCAGAATCTCGAATAAGGTTGGGACCAAAAAGTTGTCGGTCTCCAACTCCATCCCACATCAACGGTGTTCTGCACCTCCTTCCGTATAGAGCTTCGAAAGGGGCCATCTTCAGACTGGTCTGGTAGCTGTTGTTGTATGAGAACTCGACATAAGGCAAATTGTCATCCCAACTAGACCCATAGTCTAGTGCGCAAGCTCTCAACATGTCCTCCAGAATCTGATTGACTCTCTCGGTCTTTCCATCTGTCTGCGGGTGAAAAGCTGTGCTGAACTCCAATCTCGTTCCCAAGGTTTCATGCAGTTGGTGCCAAAATTTTGATGTGAATTGAGTCCCTCTATCTGACACAATGCTCTTCGGTACTCCGTGCAGACATACGATCCTCGTCATATATATCTTGGCCAGCTTGGCACTCGTGTAAGTAGTCTTCACAGGAATGAAGTGAGCTACCTTGGTCAAACGATCGACCACAACCCAAATAGAATCATAGCCAGAACGGGTCCTAGGTAATCCTGTGATGAAGTCCATACCAAGCTTTTCCCATTTCCACTCGGGTATCGGCAGAGGTTGGAGCAAACCTGCTGGCTTCTGATGCTCGGCTTTTACTCGCTAACAAACATCGCATATTGCTCCGAACTCGGCAATGTCTTTCTTCATTCCTGTCCACCAGAAACTTTCTTTCAGATCCAGATACATCTTGGTGTTGCCAGGGTGTATTGAGTACGGGGAATCATGGGCCTCCTGAAGTATCAACTTCCTGAGTTCGGGATCATTGGGCACGTAGATGCGATCCTCAAACCATAAAGTTCTGTGTTCATCCTCATGAAAACCTTTAGCCTTCCCGTCTTTCATTTTCTGCTTAATCTCAGCTATCTCCCTATCTGATTTCTGTGCCTCGCGGATATTTTCGGTCAAAGTGGACTGAATTTCTAGTGTGGCAACAAATCCTCTTGGAACTATTTCCATTTTGAGCTCTCGGAGGTCCTCGGCTAACTCCTGGGGTAATCCTCCTGCTATGAGTGTGTTCACATAACTCTTGCGGCTCAACGCATCGGCTACAACATTTGCCTTGCCTGGGTGATAATGCAATCTCATGTCATAGTCCTTGATCAACTCTAGCCATCGTCTCTGTCTGAGGTTCAACTCCTTCTGCGTGAAGATATATTTCAGGCTCTTGTGATCAGTGTAAACATCACAACTATTTCCGATCAGGAAATGTCCCCAGGTCTTGAGAGCGTGCGCTACGGCTGCTAGTACCAAGTCATGCGTGGCATAATTCAACTCATGAGGTCTGAGCTATTTGGATGCGTAGGCTACAACTTTACCTTCTTGCATGAGCACTCCTCCGAGTCCTTGACGAGAAGCATCACAGTAAACCTGGAAATCCTTCCGAATGTTCGGCAATATCAGCACTGGGGCTGTAACAAGACGTTTCTTCAGCTCTTGAAAACTGGTTTCACATTCCTCAGTCCAAACATACTTGGATTCCATCTTCAACAACTCTGTCATGGGCTTGGCAATCTTTGAGAAATTCTCAATGAACCTCCAGTAATATCCGGCAAGTGCGAGGAAACTTCGGATCTCCTTGACTGAAGTGGGTGCTACCCATTCGGTGACTGCTGCGACCTTGGCAGGGTCCACTGCTATTCCTTCTCCTGAGATGACGTGTCCGAGGAATCCGACTTCTTTCAACCAAAACTCACATTTGCTAAACTTTGCATATAGCTTATGCTCTCGAAGCTTCTCCAGAACTAGACGCAGATGTTCCTTGTGTTCCTCTTCGTTCTTGGAGAATATGAGTATGTCATCGATGAACACCATGACAAACTTGTCCAAGTATTCCATAAATACCTTGTTCATCAGATTCATAAAATATGCCGGAGCATTAGTCAGTCGAAATGACATGACCGTGTACTCATAGAAGCCGTACCGAGTGGTGAAGGTTGTCTTGGGTATATCCTGTTCACGAATCTTCAACTGATGATACCCGGATCGAAGATCGATCTTGGAGAATACGCGAGCTCCAACTAACTGATCAAACAAATCATTGATCATCGGCAAGGGGTACTTGTTGTTGATGGTTACATCGTTCAATGCACGATAATCGACAACCATTCTCAAGGTCTTGTCCTTCTTTTCAACCAAGAGCACTAGGGCTCCCCAAGGTGAAGAACTTGGGCGAATATACCCTTTGTCCAACAATTCCTTAATTTGCTTCTTGAGTTCTACCAAGTCATTTGCGGGCATCCGATAGGGTATGTTGGATATCGGGGCTGTTCCGGGTAATAGCTCAATCAGGAAGTCAATCTCTCTATCGGGTGGCATGCCCGGCAATTCCTCCGGAAATACATCTGGGTACTCCTGTACAATTGGTACTTCCTCCTAGACTACCCCCGTGAGAGAGTATACTCGCTTACTCCGTGTCGGGCGCTGAGACATGTACTTAATCCGCTTCTGCTCGGGGGTGGTGAGCAAAATAGACTTAAGGGCACAATCAATATTCCCTTCATACTTGGCCAACCAATCCATGCCTAGGATTACATCCAATCCCTGGGACTCTAAAACGATGAGGTCGGTGGGAAAATTATGGTTCCCGATGTTGAGACTCAAAGCATGGCATCCTATCCCGGCTGTCATCATGCCTCCTGGGGAACTGACCTTAATAGGCTGGATGAGGGTTCTAGTTGGCAAACTATACTTTTCCACAACTACCCTTGATATGAATGAATGTGTTGCACTAGAATCAAAAAGTACCGATACTGGACGTGAATTTAGGAAAAACTTACCAACCACAGTATCGGGGTGATCATAGACCTCTTCAACATCAATGTGGTTCACCTGAGCTCGAGGAAAAGGATTGGGCTTCTTTGCTGCAGAGTTGCCGTTATTGTTTCCATTTCCCTGCTTGTTCTGGGGACATTCAGTGGCATAGTGTCCCGTCTTCTGACACTTGAAGCAGGTGATGTGATTCAGATCCTTCTGAGCTGGAGCTGGATGCTGCTAAGTGCCAGTACCGCCATTCTTGAAGTTGCTGTTGTTGCGGTGGTTCCCATTTCCTCCATGATTGTGGCCTCCATGGTTGTGCACTGGGTGGTTATGCTGGACGTGTCCTCCAAACTTACCGGATCCAGTCCCAGTATTCCCTGAATAGGGGGTGTAGCGAGGCTTCTGCTGAGTGCCGGAGTTGAACTTTCCAATCCCATACTTCCGCTTGCGGTTCTCCATCTGCTGGTGTTTCCCCTCCAAGATGAGGGCCTTATCCACCAGCTCCTGATAGTTGTTGAAGGTGGCTACAGTCAGCTGAATGCTCAGCTCATCATTGAGTCCTTCCAAGAACTTTTCCTGCTTGGCCGCATCATTGGCCACATCTCCAGGTGCATAACGGGCGAGCATGCTGAATTCATCGAAATACTGGGCCACAGAGCGATTTCCCTGGCGTAAGTTGCGAAACTCACGCTTCTTCAGACTCATTGCACCAGCTGAGACATGTGCGGTACGGAAGGCTTGCTTGAATTGCTCCCAAGTGACTCCAGCAATGGGGTAAGTGGTGGTGTAGTTCTCCCACCAAGCAGCTGCAGGGCCTTCAAGTTGATGCGCGGCAAAGCGCACCTCCTCAGCTTCAGTACAACCAGCAGTGATAAGTTGACGCTCCATCTTGCGGAGCCAGTCATCTGCCACAATGGGCTCAATGCTGCTGGAGAAGGTCGGAGGGTTCAACCTCAGGAAAGGGGTGAGATTGTCGGCCTGGGGTGGGTGACGGTTGTTGTTGTTGTTCTGGTTCTGGATGATCAGCTGCATCCGGGTGTTTTGTTGCTGGATTAACTGGGTGAGTTCCGGCGGAAAGTTGGACTCAGGGCGCGTCTCGGAGGCGTCTGATGTTTGTGGAGGGGTGAGATTAGCATAGAACTATGGTCTAAGAGTAATTACACTACCCATATGAATGCAACAAACAAGTATCACACCACACATTTTATTCAATACCATCACAAAGGTTCACACGAGGATACAAAATTCGATAATCCTAAACATCGGCCTAAGCGTATAACGATAAAGTAAATTTGGTGGTCTAGTCTAAATGTCCTCCTCAGAAAAGCATGGTGATGGGTCCTTCGGTGGAGCTTTCTTCATAGTCCTCGTCGTTGCTGATCAAGGGGGCTACGTCACCTTCGGGATGAAGGTTCTCGCCCATGTCCAGTTCCTCCTCGAGGTATGCAACTCGAGTCTTCAGCTTCTCGATCCGTTCCAGAAAGTCCTTCACCTCCAGTTCGTGCTCATAGTGGGCTTCCCGGGCGGCTTCTTCGAGTTTGAGCTCGCGGAGTGACAGTTGCTTGATCTTCCTGGCGTCCCTGATCACACGATGCTCCAGAGTCCCGCTGTGCTTCTCCAAGGTCTGGGCATAAGACAGGAGAGCGTCCTTGGTCTTGTTTGAGATGATTTCTCCGTCTTCGCTTCTTCGGGATACGGTGAATAGGTCTGGTGAAATAGGGTAGCCTTTGTACTCTTCCTTGATACGTCCGAGTGCACAATGGATCGCCATGTCCCTTCCGAGAATCCAGTTGGGTGCGATGAACTTGAAATCCACCGGCTCAGTGCGCGGCTCGAACGTCCTTCCGGGAACGTGCACCTCGATCCTGTAGCGTGAATCCTCCGGGTAAGACGAAGTTGGCTTCCCTGTGATAGTCGGCAGAGCAATCCTCAAGTCCTTGGTGATCTGCACCAGCTCCTTTTCGAAAGGCATAGTGGCGTCGGGCTGGCAAAACTCCGTGAACTTAACAGGGATAAAGGTGGCCATCTAAAACATTGGAAAATCGGAGAGAAGTCAGAAATGATCAGAAGAGAAAATAGAGGATTTATAGACATAAGAAAATAGTTTTCTTCCTAAGGCTTTTCCATTCCTAGAGGTTACGTCCTATGGTCAGCGTGTGCTCTGAATACCATTTCTGTAGCGACCCGGCTCAAGACGAGTCAAGCCTCTGGTGTTTCCGTACCATCCCAAGATCATGCTGGTACACAGTCAGTACATAACATATATATTCAAGAGTTCAATCACACAGCTTTATTAATCGAAATCTCATAAAGAGTACTTTATTACAATAAAGGATTACAATAAAGTGGCTGAAGGCCATCTCATGAGATATCTAACGAAGACTAGCGGAAGCATCAGGTAGACGAGTCCATCCGACTCCAGGGCATGTCGCTGAGCGTAGATCGTAGCCTCACTCCTGGTCGGGAAAGTACTCTGCAACATGATACGTTGCAGCCGTGTAGGTCAGCATATGGAATATGCCGGCAAGTCATCAAGAGAGGAGTAAAAATAATAATCAACTATCTCTACATGCATATTTGGCCGGTGGGGCTAAGTTTTGCATAAAGCCAATTTTATCCTACATCAAGAGGGGTTGGAAGCAAAATATTACTACATTGTTTGTTGTTAACGAGATGGTTCCGCCAACCAATTCTCGTACCCGAATAGTTGTTAACACCCACATCATTATTAAGTTGCGTCGAGAGTTCAGGGGAATTTCAATGCCTTCGGCTCAAGTTGTCCATGACCGTGGACACGGCTAATCGATTAGGTTGGGCACTCTGCAGAGTTTTGCACACGTTCCCCACAAGATGTGATCGCCTCCGTGTTTGTCCTCGCACTTCCGGGTGTTTGAAGACCGGATGATCAAAACATGGTCTTTGAACGGGTCCCTCTGAATCCCTGTTGGTGCCCATCCATTCCTACCGTTCTTCTATATCTGCTAGCACCGCCTGTCCAGAGTCGCCGCGTTGTCCAACCAAGCCAGAGCCCATAATGACTTGTGGCTGTGCAGGTAAGCCTTGAGTCTTGAAGTCTCCGTCCGTCTCTTCGAGCCTGGGTTAAGCTTTCCGCAGGATGTCATGGCCTCTCCAGCATCTCGGGTCATCCACTGGTTTCTCTAGGGAGCCGATCAACCGTCCTTCACCAAGAGTTGCATTGCGTCCGAGGTCTTGAAAATCTTGTCTTAACCGGTCTTGATTATTTAATCGACCTTGCATCACTCGTGTTATGCACTCAACCGAAAACCCGTCTACTCAAGCATAGCAATAAGAAATTGTCGTCCCGGGGCCAAGTATCGGGGTTGGTGTGTGCCTACCACATGATACTACAACTTATACTAAAATTTCCAAGTACCTAGGCAGCATGCAATTGGGCAAAGAAAGGTGAACTACCATGCATCGAAAACATAGGAAAATAACATGATCAAAATGACTTGCCTTGATGATAGTTGTCTTGATCGAGCGCTTCTAAGTAACACGCTTCGCACTCCGGGTGATCTACCGATACAAACACAAAACACACCATAAGCACTACAATCAAGCAACAAGTAAAAATAACATCACAAGTAAGGATTTGCTAAGGCCTAAGTAAAAGAATTCAACACGCGCTACTAAGGCAGAAACTTGTTTCTTTTAAAAACACCAGTAAAAATACTTAATTTTTTTTGAAAGTTCTACCACAATAATATATAATCACTAGGAAGTAGTAGCAAAAAGAATCAACTCAAAATCATTTTTTAAAATCCTGGAATAGGCAAAACAAGGTTTAAACTAAATCTGATCTAACTTATATTTGAGGATTTCAAACATAGACAAATTATATTTTTTTTCAAACTACAGAAAAATTGGAGTCTACTGGAAAAAGAATCAATATCATTGGACTTGGGGATCAAAAGTTATGGCCAAAACAAAACAGAAACTTTGCAGTTTTTGCAACTAGACAGAAAAAAAGAAGCTAGCTTGCTAACAGACAGGGGTATATGTGGCGCGCTGTGATAGGCTAAGGGGGTGTTTGCTGCAAGGCTTATAAGCAAACGGCCGAAATCTACTAAAGGCTCCGGCTAACAGTTAAGTGAAATAAAAACCAGCGCGGTTTTTGTTGGAAAACCGAAGGGGTATCCTACTCTAATCTACACCATTGAAAAATAGATCTAAGGGCAAACCAAGAAAAGAAAAAAAAAATAGAAACAGGAGGAGGGGCCTTACCGCAGTAGTGGCTGGGCAACTCCGGCGGGGGTGAGGGTCGCCGGCGAGGGTGGGGAAGGGGCCGGTGGTGGCGACGGGACGGGGAGGCGGCGGCGGCTTCCCTTCGTCGAGTGGGGGCATCGGGCGGAGTCGGGGGTGGCGCCGGGGTGGCTGCCCTCGGGTGGCCGAAGTGGTGGAGCTCGAGCTCTGGTCGTGGCTGCGGCAGGTGCTCGGGGAGGCGGCTCGGCGAGGTGGTGGTGGGAACGGGGTGCGGCCGGGGGCTCGGGGTTTTATAGCCGGGGAGGGGATTGGGGAAGGAAAGGGAGAGGGGGTCCGAGAGGATCCCGGTGATCCTGGGAGTTTGGGGTCGGGGTCGGGCATGGATTAGGAAAGAGAGGCGGGAGAGAGGTGGAGGGTGACCGCGGGGAAGAGGGGGTCGGCCAGGGGGGCCCAGCGGCAGTGGGAGGGAGGGGGGCTGCGGAGGGAAGGGTGGCCGAGATCTAAGGGGATTCGGATCCCAGGCCTAGGGGGATTTGGCCCATAGCCTAAAGTGCGCCCAGGGCAGCGGTTTCCTTAGAGAAAATACTTTCCTAATTTATATCTTTTCTGAAACAGAAAAAAAGTAAAAAAAGGAAGTAAATCAAGTATTTAATATGGAGTATTATATACCAAAAAAATCAGAAAAGTATCCTCTACCCGAATAACATTTTTCCAAAGCAAAAACTAAAAACTTTTAAAAAATGTTTTTTCAGAAATTCCCCAAAATGCTTTATTTTCTTATTGCAAATATTTTCGCAAATAAACTTTGGATTTTCTTGGCTCCAATATTTCAGAAATGCCCGCACTTTGGAGGGTCATTTTCCTCCGCTCTCTCTCTTGCGTGCAAGAGAGTATTTCCCCGCCATTTCTCGTGTGAGGAAAAAAATTGAAATGCAAAAATAAAAAGGCGAAAGAATTCAAGTGCCAATTTTATTTCATTCAATATGCATAGATGCTTAGCTACAATGTAAAACATTCCCAATTAGGAAAATTGGGATGTTACATCGGGTCCATTCTCCATTAATACGCAAAAGCTATTATTACTTGCTATTTTTATTTACCTTTTTATTTTATTTTATTTATCTATCTACCACTATCATATTTAGTTCTTTTAATTGGCGGGAACAAGGGTATTGACAACCTTCTTGCTTTTGTTGGGTGCAAGAATTTTCTTTGTGTGTGTAGGTATCTTTAGCGTTGTTTGCGTGTCATCTCCGTCTCGTTCGATAAACATTGGTTCTTAATTGGGGGATATACTATCTGATACTGTAATACATCACCCTTCCTCTTCGGGGGATCCTAACACCTATCACAAGTAGCACTCTATACCACAACACTTCTGCACCACATCTTCCTCCTTTGCTCCACATCCGCCATGATCGCAAGCAAGAACACTCTGTGGGATAGTATTTTGTCACAGATGAAGAACAAGGTGTCCGCTCTTGCAGATGCCTCGCAGCCTCATCGCACCATGAGGATCAAGAAGGGCATGCCGACTATCTCTCCTGAGGTCTCACACGATGATACCATGATGGAAACGACTAAGACGACGACACCACATATGTGCATGCCGACCTACCATAGAGTAGGCATAGGTGCACTATGATGCCTGTAAGGAGGACATGGAGCAACATATGCTGCCTCCTATGTTGTCGTTCCGGTAAGCAAAGAAGGAGCATAGGTACAACCTTTTCCTCCTTAAGCAGCACCGGCTAGCGAACGTCGAGATCTACGAGGAGCGTGCAAGCAAGGAGGCCATGGTCGCTCATGTCTACTACACAACTTTATTCTTGTAGACGTAGTTGGGCCTCCAAGT
The DNA here is from genome assembly GCF_904849725.1 of Hordeum vulgare subsp. vulgare. NCBI lineage: Eukaryota > Viridiplantae > Streptophyta > Magnoliopsida > Poales > Poaceae > Hordeum > Hordeum vulgare. Next base: position 419,573,911 of record NC_058523.1, on the reverse strand, counting down.
GCCGAGTTTTGTAGCACAACAACAAATTCCCCTCAAGTGGATGACCTAAGGTTTATCAATCCGTGGGAGGTGTAGGATGAAAATGGTCTGTCTAAACCAAGCCTACAATAAAATACAAGAAATATTTTGTGTCCCCAACACACCCAATACAATGGTAAATTGTATAGGTGGACTAGCAAGGTAGGAAGAGGCAAACAAAGAGAAAAATGTTATATCAATGCTTGTAACCAAGGCCTAGGGTTCATAATTTCACTAGTGAAATCTCTCAACAATACTAACATAATATAATCTTATAACCATCCCTCAACATGCGACAAATAGTCACTTCAAAGTTCCTATGTAATTGAGAAAATAAGATGAAATTATTGTAGGTAGTAAAGCCACCTCAAAGTTATCCTTTCGGGTCAATCAATTGAGGCATTCTTGTAAGTGTCACAAAGAGCCCTAGAGTTATTACTAGAATAACACCCATGATACACATCAATCTACTCTGATGTCATCTAGATACTCCAATGTCACGACAAGTATCCATGAGTTAACTATTCGACATGCATCAAACAATTTTAGATTCGTCACATTAAATCCAACACAAAGAACTTCAAAGAGTACCCCAAAGATTTATATCAGAGAAATTAGGAAAAAAACGTGCATCACCCTATGTGCATAGATCACCCCAATGTTACCACGGGAATCCGCAAGTTGATGACTATCAAGTGACTCAATAGGACACCCCATTGTCACCACGGGTTTCCACCTGCAAGACATACATCAGATTTTTTCAAATCCAAATTATTCAATCCAACATAATGAAACCTCAAAGGGAAAGATTCAATTCAACACTAGATAGAGAGGGAATAACACCATACGATCCAACTATATTAACAAAGATCATGGTACAACGAGATTGTGACGATGCAATAACATGAGAGAGAGAGATCAAACACATAGATACTAGTACGTACCCTCAGCCCGGAGGGGGAACTACTCCCTCTTTGACATGGAGATCGACGGGATGAAGAAGATGGCCTTCGGTGATGATTCCCCCTCCGATAGGATGGCAGAAAAGGGTTGTAGATGAGACCGCTTTGGAACAGAGGCATGCGGTGGTGGAGCAGAAGTTCTAGGTCAAGTTTTGTTTTTTGGGATTTATAGGATATTTCTGCGTCAGTTTTACGCCAAGGGTTCCCATGAGGAAGCGACAAGCTCGAGGGCATGCCCAAGCATCTGCCCCCCTAGGCCACCCGTGTCACTTCTTTGGTGCTCCGTGGGCCTCTTTTGTTCCATAAAAAACACCAAAAAGTTTTGATCGATTCCGAGAACTCTTATTTTCTGCAGAAAAACAACAACACGGTAATTTTGTTTAAAACAACGTCAGTCGGGGGTGCTTCCGTTTAAATCATATGAAAGTGCATAAAACCATACAAAATTGTTGTAAACATGGCATGCATACTTCATAAATAATCGATACGATGGAGACGTGTCAGCACCCCCAAGCTTAATTCCTACTCGTCCTTGAGTAGGTAAATAATAAAAGAAGTAATTTACGAAGTGTGAATGCTAGCTTAGTGCATTAGTTTGATCAATAAAAATTTCAATCACTTTTACTAGGATCGTGAACAACAACTCTTTCTTATATAATTCATCATGATAAAGTAGCAATGAATTCACACGCTATTGCTCAAGCAATGTATTCTTTTGAAACTTCACAACCTATGTTCTTAGTCACCAAACAATTACAATTCATATTGTTTTATGTAAAGTCTAAGTAAGAGCTCCACATATTCAATTATCACATAGTCTTCTATGATTGTTGGTACTCAAAGCATATTCTTAGAAGAAATAACATCCATCAAACAAAGAGAATAATAGGAGCATAATGTTTTGCCTCCCAACGCACTTATCATAAAGATAATTGTCAATAATAATAACTCACAATCAAATACAATTGAAGGGATATATGTGTTTGGGTCTTTCCCCACCAAATGATGCTCGCCAACTAGATATTGAGGTTGAAATAAGAAGTTGACTCGACATGAAAGTAGATAACATGAAGAGTAAATAGAATGCCCCGCCGTAGAGGCAAGCGGGGATGTGCCGAGGTGCGAGGGTTCATTGCTTAAAACAGAGATGAATATATTTTGGTTGGTGTGCATTACATGACAACATCATCACAAAGGATTTCAGTATCTTCCATGGTAATCACATTATTGGCACCTCCCAAAGAGAATTAAGTTTTTTAGCCCCCTCCACCATTCAAACACATTCCATGGCTAGCCGAATTCACGGGTGCCCTCCAAACAATCAAATTTCTTGGGGGAGTTCTTGTTTATTAATTTTTGTGTTATGCAAGATTGTGCTGTTGGAAATATGCCCTAGAGGCAATAATAAATTAGTTATTATCATATTTCCTTGTTCATGATAATTGTTTATTATCCATGCTATAATTGTATTGATTGGAAACTCAAATACGTGTGTGGATACATAGACAACAAAGTGTCCCTAGTAAGCCTCTACTAGACTAGCTCGTTTATCAAAGATGGTTAAGTTTTCCTAGCCATAGACATGAGTTGTCATTTGATAACATGATCACATCATTAGGAGAATGATGTGATGGACAAGACCCAAACTGTAAGCATATAATTTGATTGTATGACTAAGTTTATTGTTATTGCTTTCCGCATGTCAAGTATCTGTTCCTAAGACCATGAGATCATGCAACTCCCTGACACCGGAGGAATGCCTTGTGTGTATTAGACATCACAATGTAATTGGGTGATCATAAATATGCTCTACAATTGTTAAAGCATATTTCTCCATATGTGGTTTTGATAATTGATGACAATTCCTATGGACTACTGGTTGCCTTAAGTTATATTTGTAGAATTTGTCCATATGCACTTCTTGAAGTTCATCTGTTGGTTTCAAGGAGTTTATATGATGACAAAGGTTTTATTCAAGGCTTTATCCAAAGATTGGTCATAAAGACACAAGATCGATCAAGACTAAGTCAAAGAGTGAATCAATTTGATCAACACACAAAGCATGCAAGATGCACCGAGAGGGATCAAGGGAACCCATGGTATGGTAAGTATTGTCCATTATGCTTTGTGTACTAATCCTTGTTCTTCTTGAGAATTATATGTGGGGTTAGGTGTGTTTCCGTGGGCTTGCGTCCAGAGGAATATCTCATAGAACCCATGGATGATGACGTCAAGTGGTGATCGTCATCAAGTTTGTAGTGTGCAAGTTCAAGTGGAGCAGCACAGAGATATCATGCTTGAAGCTTGCCGTCCATTGTGGTGGCAATTGACTTGTGAAGATGTGCTGAAGAGTGGCTCACTCATAATGAGTATGGGGGAGAAATCAACTAGTCTTCATCAAGACAACGCAATCAATAAAGGTGGTCCATCTTGAGGAAGTCAAGATCGTCATCATCTAGCTCAAGTGGACTATGTGCAATGTATAGGTTTGCCCTTGATATGTTTTCTATTTTAGGATAGATTGTCGTACTGTCAAGGGGGCTCTCAAGTGAGTAGCTTGATCTTATCATTCGTTGAGAGCTCAAACCATTTGTATCATTGCATCATATTTCTTGGTTCTTGTTTGATATTTATCTTTATGAGTATTAAAGATTTTGGCCATCTTTATGACAAGCTCGAGTACATCAAAAACGGAGTTCATGTGCATTTTCTATGATGTTTTCAATGTTGGAGTTTTTTGTTGGTTCTTCATTCATAGAGGTTTTACATCTCTATATCATTGGCATTTTCATAGCTACATTTTCTTAAGATTTCCTATCATTGTTGGATAGCTCTTGTCATCCTGTATCCAACAAGCTTGAGTTTAACATTTGAATAGCTTGTTACTTGATCATGAGAAGTTCTATGAGAAAAGAGTTGTTATTTTATCATGCTAGAAAAAGTGATTAGAAGTAACATTAATCAAACTTATATACTATGCTAGCATTCACACTTCATAAATTATTCATTCTTCATTTACCTACTCGAGGATGAGTAGGAATTAAGCTTGGGGATGGTGATGCGTCCCCAACATATCAATAATTTAAGAAGTACTCCAATATTACACAACTTTCATATACTTTTGGGAACATTTCATATTATTTTTGGGACTAACTTACTTATCCACTACCCAACACTAGTTCCTGTTTTTTGTGTGTTTTTTGTTTTACAGAAAATCCATATCAAACAAAGTTCAAACGCGATAAAAATTTACCGAGATTTTTTTGGGTGATACGTGAATTTTGGGAAGAAGAATCTATGCAACACGATGGTCATGGGACACACAAGCTAACAATGCGCAACCAGGGGGTGGTTGCACCCTGATAGCTTGTGACCACCCTTAAGTCGGTTGGGGCCCTTCTTTTGCTACAAGAAATATAATTTCTAGATAAAAATCCCCTCAAAATTTCAGCCCGAACGGAGTTACGAATCTCCGGATATTTAAGAAACGACAAAGGGCCAGAAAAGAACAGTGAAAATAGGAGAGAAGCAAAAAGAGAGTGATCCAATCTCGAAGGGGATCTCACCCCTTCGGGAGCCATTGAGGCCAAGGACCAGAGGGGAGAACCTCTCCCCATCAAGGGAGAGGCCATGGAGGAGAAAGCCTAAGGGGGGAGACTCTCTCCCTCTCTCTCTCGATGGCGCTGGAGTGCCGCCGAGCGAACCATCGCCGCGGTGACCGCCTTCATCAACATCACTGTGTTCATCACCTTCCTCATCTCTTTTCAGCGGTCCACCTTCTCGCACTCCACTGTAATATCCTACTTGATCATGGTGTTTAATGCCACATATTATTAATCAATGATGTGTTTCCATCCTATGATGTTTGAGTAGATTTATGTTGTCCTTTGGGTTGACTGATGATCTTGATTGATTTGAGTGTATGTTTTATTTTGGTGTTGTCCTTTGTTACCCTCCGTGCCGCGCACATGTGAGGGATTCTTGCTGTAGGGTGCTGCAATACTTTATTGATTCACTTAGAGTGGGGGGCTAGAGTGACAGAAGCTTACAACCGGGTAAGGGGATTGTTGTGTATGGGAGTAAAGGGAACATGACGTTTAATGCTATAGTTGCGTTTACCTTAAGGATTTCTAGTAATTGTGGATGCTTGATAGAGGTCCAATCTAAAGTTCATATGATCCAAGTAGGTAAAGTATGTTAGCTCATGCCTCCCCCTCATATAAAATTGCGAGAAATATTACCGATTTTGTTATCTATTGCCTAGGATGATTCCACATACCGTACGATAATTATTCCACACTTGATATTTTAGATATTTTGTAATATATTCTTACTTTATTTAGGCAGAAACGACTATTTTTTTTCTCAATATCATGCAAATATACCATCTTTATACCCACAATGCAGTTTTATTTCTCGTTACTAGATAGAAGCAAATGTTTGGTGTATGTACAGTCGTATCGGTGACACATAGGACTTAAGATAATACTGATCTTACCTTCGGCTCCTTGTGTGTTCTACACTCCATTCTTATCACTTCCATATTTGCAAAGTGCTATGATGATTCCTTGAACTTGGGAATTATCAATTTTTTTGAACTACGAGAGAACCTAGAAGCTTCGGGGAGGCATGAGACGATGCTCGAGGGAAGCACAAGCTCAGGTGACGCACCCCTAGGGGTACGGCGCTCCATGTGAGCATATGGGGACCTAGTGGCTCCGACAGACCTAATTCCAACTCTATAAATTCAAAAATATTCGAAACCCAAGAGCGAGACTTGAAACAATTGTATTGCTGCCCAGGCCTCTGTTCTTCCCCGATTCAATTTAAAGGCCTTTTGCGGTGTCCTGTCGGAGGGTGAATCTATTACGGAGGCCATATTCATCAAACTTCCTCCCTCCATAATGATTTTTGAGTAGTAGCTAGATGTCCCCTCTCTCTGTATCTCCCCATCTCTCTTACGATCTTCAATACAATCATATCTTCGAAGACCAATTCGATGTAATTCTCACGATGTGTTTGTTGCTATTCGATGAATTGTGACTTTATGATCAGATTATTATGTGAAGTTAATTTATTATTTTCAAATCTAGTATTTGTGATTTATAGACATGTGTGATTTTCGATCTATAAATTTTCTTTCGCCAAGTAAATTAGCAAGTCATGAGAGGGAGTGGTGCATAGTAGTGGGCTCAATCTTGTGGTGTCTTTACTCAATGATAGGAGGGGTTGCAACATAGGTATTGTATTATTGACACTAAGGTAAAATGATGGGTTTTGAACATGTTGCTTGATCTTAAATTGCCTACATTATCTCACATTCCTTAGAACATTGCTTTATTTGTCATGAACTTAATACTTTGAGATGCATACAAAGTAGCGGTCATGCAATGGAGTAATAGTACTAGGTGCAAGGAATTTTAACGTTGTAGTTTTCATGGACGTAATGCCGACATATGAATCATGCCATGAAGAATCATAATCATAACGGTGCACTGTTATGTTGATTGCCCAACGGTATGTTTTTTACCCACCATTGCTATGCTCTTGATATTGATGCCTCTAATGAACGCTACGGTCCCCGGGTCCATTTTCCATTAATATACACAAGCTATTATTACTTGCTATTTTGATTTACCTTTTATTTTATTTTATTTATCTGTCTACCACTCCAGATTTAGTTCTTGCAATTAGCAGGAACAAGGGGATTGCCAACCCTCTTGCTTTTGTTGGGTGCATGAATTTGCTTTGTGTGTGTGCATGTATCGTTAGCGTTGCTTGTGTGTCATCTCCTTCTAGTTCGATAAACCTTGGTTCTTAACTGGGGGATATACTATCTGCTATTGTACTACATCACCGTTCTTCTTCGGGGAATCCTAACACCTATCACAAGAAGCACTCCACACCACGACACTTCTGCACCACATTTTCCTCCTTTGCTCCACATCCGCCATGACCACAAGCAAGAACACTTAGTGGGATAGTATTTCGTCAGAGATGAAGTACAAGGTGTCCGCTCTTGCAGATGCCTAGCAGTCTCATTGCACCAGGAGGATCAAGAAGGGCATGCCGACTATCTCTCGTGAGGTCTCAAATGACGATACCATGATGGAGACGACTCAGACGATGACAACACGTAGGTGCATGCCGACGTACCATGGAGCAGGCATAGGTGCACTATGATGCCAGTAACGAGGAAATGGAGCAACATATGTTGGCTCCTATGTTGTCATTTCGGTAGGCAAATAAGGAGCAGATGTACAACATGTTCCTCGTTGAGCAGCATTGGCTGGCTGAGGTCCAGTTCTACGACGAGCGCTCAAGCAAGGAGGACATGGTTGCCAATGTCTACTACACAACTTTATTCTTGTAGATGCAGTTGGGCCTCCAAGTGCAGAGTTTTGTAGGACAACAACAAATTTCCCTCAAGTGGATGAACTAAGGTTTATCAATCCGTGGGAGGTGTAGGATGAAGATGGTCTGTCTCAAACAACCCTACAATCAAATGCAAGAAATCTCTTCTGTCTCCAACACACCCAATACAATGGTAAATTGTATATGTGCACTAGTTAGGCGAACAGATGGTGATATAAGTCTAGTATGGATGGTAGAAATAGGTTTTTGTAATATGGAAAGATAAAAAATAGCAACATAGCAAGAGGCAAACAACAAGCAAAACATTATATCAATGCTTGCAACCAAGGCCTAAGGTTCACACTTTCACTAGGGCAATCTCTCAACAGTACTAACATAATTCAATCATATAACCATCCCTCAACGCACGACAAAGAATCACTTCAAAGTTCCTATCTAACTGAGGATATAAGATGCAATTATTGTAGGTAGTAAAGCCACCTCCAAGTTATCCTTTCCGATCATCAATTGAGCCATTCATGTAAGTGTCACAAGTAAACCCTAGAGTTTGTACTATAATAACACAAATGATAGACATCAATCAACTCTGATGTCACCTAGATACTCCAATGTCACCACAAGTATCCGTGAGTTAATTATTCGACATGCATCAAACAACTTTAGATTCATCATATTCAATCCAACACAAAGAACTTCAAATAGTACCCCAAGATTTCTATTAGAGAAAGTAGGATGAAAACGTGCATCACCCTATGTGCATTGATCACCCCAATGTCAGCATGGGAATCCACAAGTTGTTGATTATAAACTAACTCAATAGGAGATCCTTTTGTCACGACGGGTTCCACATGCAATACATACATCAAGTTTTCTTAAATCCAAATTATTCAATCCAACATAATGAAACTTCAAAGGGAAAGATTAAATTCATCACAAGATAGATAGGGAAGAACATCGTATTATCCAATGATATTAACAAAGATCGATACATCGAGATTGGGCCGATGGAAGAACACGAGAGAGAGAGATTAAACACATAGCTACTAGTACATACCCTCAGCCCCGAGGGTGAACTACTCCCTCTTTGACATGGAGATCGACGGGATGATGAAGATGGACTCCGTTGATGATCCACCCCTATGACATGGTGCGAAGAAGGGCTCCGGATGACATTGCTATGGAACACAGGCTTGCGGTGGTGGAGCAGAAGTTCTAGTTCAAGTTTTATTTTTTTGGGATTTATAGGATTTTTTAGCGTCTGTTTTATGCCACGGGGTCCCATGAGGAAGCGACAAGCTTGAGGGCGCGCCCGAGGCTTCTGGCCTCCTCGCCCACCCGTGACACTTCTTCGGTGCTCCATGGACCTCTTTTGTTCCATAAAAAACACCAAAAAGTTTCGGTCGATGCTGAGAACTCTTATTTTCTGCACAAAAACAACACCATGGTAATTCTTTTGAAAACATCGACAGTCAGAAGTTTGAATGGTCTTGTCATCCTGAATCAAACAAGCGTGAGTTTGCTCAATTCGGAGCTCGTATCTAAAAGTTATGGCGGTTTTAGTATTAGGGTGTTTTTTTCTCCCAAGCGGAAGTACCGCTAGGAGATGAGTGGTACTACCGCTTAGGCGGTACTGCGGCTCCCTACTTCCGGACTCACTTACGCTTATGTTTCTAGTTTTTCGATTCTTCTTAGCAATTATTTTGGAGTGGAAGTTTGTAGCGGAAGTACCATCCTAAGCGATACTTCTCCACTATTTCTTCCTTGTCAGTGAGTAGCGGTAGTACCGCTTGTTGGAGCGGTAGTACCGCTCCCCCTATCGCGTGTGTGTTGGCTGCCTAGCCTGTACTTCCGTGCAAGCGGAAGTACAACTTCCCCGAGTGGTACTACCGCTCCTGCATGACTTATAGGTCGAAAACTGTCAGATTTTCTACATCTATATAAGGGGTCTTCTTCCCCAATGGGTTTCTATGTGTTGAGCTCGTGTTATTCCGCCATTGTTGACCTTCTTTGAGCTTTCTAACTGTCAATCCCTCCAATGATTCTTGCTAGTTCTTGAGGGAAAAGAGAGAGGAGATCTAGATCCACATTTCCACCTATCACTTTCTCCTCTATGTGAGGGAACCTCTTGGATCTAGATCTTGGAGTTCTTCGTGTTCTTCTTTGTTCTTCCTATCTTTTTCTTCCATAGCATTAGTTGTCGTGCAGGGATTTACGAGAGAAGGCCTTGGGCACTCCGTGTGCCCTTGCCATTGCGTTTGGTGCATAGGTTTGAGTTCTCCATGGTGATACATGGAAGTCAAGTTGGAGAAGCTTATTACTATAGGGTGCTTGGTACCCTAATACTTGTTCTTCTTGGGTGCTTTGTCATCCTAGAAGCTTGGTGGTGCCTTGGAGCTCAATCATTTTGGTGTAAAGCTCCAAGAACACGTCGGGGTCTCCAATTAGGTTGTGGAGATTGCCCGAGCATTTGTGGTTACCTCGAAGCCATATTCCATTATGGTGAAGCTTCGTGGTGTTGTTGGGAGCCTCCAATTAAGTTGTGGAGATTGCCCCAACCTTGTTTTTAAGGGTTCGATGACCGCCCTCAAGGGTCCCTTAGTGGAATCATGGCATCTTGAAGTGTGTGAGGGCGTCAGGAGATTATGGTGGACTTAATGGAATCTTGGGGAGCATTGTACCTCCACACCGCACCAAATGGAGATTAGCATCCGCAAGGGTGTGAACTTCAGGATAGATCATTGTCTCCACGTGCCTTAGTTATCTCTTACCCGAGCCCTTTACTTATGCACTTTACTTTGTGATAGCCATATTGTTTCTTGTTATATATCTTGCTATCACTTAGTTGTTTATCTTGCTTAGTGTAAGTTGTTGGTGCACATAGGTGAGCCTAGTTGTCTTAGCTTTTGTGTTTGACAAATTAAACATTAATTTTATTCGACATTTGTTCAAACCTAAACCGTAATTATTTTAAAGCGCCTATTCACCCCCTCTAGGCGACACCCACGTCCTTTCAACACGTATCTATGAGGGTGTATGTTGGGTTGGCATGGATCGAAACTAGGATTTGTCACTCCGTATGACAAAGAGGTATCTCTGGGCCCACTCGGTAATACAACATCACTACAAGCTTGCAAGCAATGTGACTAAGGAGTTAGTCATGGGATTTTTGTATTACGGAACGAGTAAAGAGACTTGCCAGTAACGAGATTGAACTAGGTATGGAGATACCGACGATCGAATCTTGCGCAAGTAACATACAGATGGATAAAGGGAACTCCATATGGGATTCATTGAATCCTTAACATTATGGTTCGACCAATTAATATCATCGTATAATATGTAGGAACCAATTTGGGCATTCATGTCCCGCTATTGGTTATTGACCGTAGTGGTGTCTCGGTCATGTGTGCATAGTTCTTGACCCTGCAGGGTCTACACACTTAATGTTTGGTGACGATATAAATAGAATTGAGTTATTGTGTTGCTGATCGAAGGTTGTTTGGAGTCCCTTATGAGATCCCGGATGTCACGAGGAGCTCCGGAATGGTCCATTGGTAAAGTTTTATAATTAAGAAAGTGGTATTCGGGTTCCGGAAATTTATTGGTGTTTTCCGGTATTGTACCAGGATTGGTGAAAAGGTTCCGGGGGTCCACCAGGAGGGGCCCACCCTCCCTGGGGGGCACATGGGCCTAAGAGGTGGCGCACCATCCCCTCGTGGGCTGAGCAGCTGACCCCAAAGAGGCCCGTGCGCCCAAGTGGTAGGTGGGGAGGTGCCTTGAGGAGAGGGACTCCTCCCCTTTGGGTGCCCAGCTCCCTTGTTGGAGGTGGACTCCTCCTAACTTGGTCGTCCTGCCCTCCCTTGGAGGAGGGCCCAAGGCTGTTCCGTACCTACCCCCTCCTATATATATAGAGGGATAGAGAGGGAAGCACCACCCCAAGGAATAGGTGCACCCTACCTCTCTCCCTAGATCGATTTTTCTCCGAAACGTGTGTGCTGCCGCGCTTGGCGAAGCCTCCGTGGGATCGCACCACCGCCACCATCGCCACCATGTCATTGTCCTGCTGAAGAACTCATCTACCACTTCACCCACGCTCGGTGGATCGAGGTGGCGAAGGCATCATCAGGCTGTACTTGTGTGAACGCGGAGATGCCATGTGTTCCGCAGTTAATCGAGCCGTTCGTGATTGGATCGCGGGACGGATCATGATTGGATCACGAAGACGTTCGACTACATCAACCGCGTTTCTCAATGCTTCCGCTTAGCGATCTACAAGGGCATGTAGATGCACCCCCCTCTCATAGATGTTGATCTCCATAGATTGATCTTGGTGAGCGTAGATTTTTTTTGTTTCCCATGCCACATCCCACACAGTGGCATCATGAGCGAGGTCTATGCGTAGATAACATGCACAAGTAGAATACAAAAGAGTTTGTGGGCGCTGATTTTTAGATTGATTACTTACTTAGTATTATTTTGATTTGGCGGTATTGTGGGTAGAAGTGCCCGGACCAACCTTATTCGTCCACGTACGAGAGACCCGTTCCATCGACTGACATGCAACTTGTTGCATAAAGATGGCTGGCGGGTGCCTGTCTCTCCTAGTATAGTTTAATCAGCTTCGACATAGGCGGTCCTTGTAGAAGGATAAACAACAACTTGAATATAATCATTGTGGCTTTGCGTAGGTAAGAGCAGTTCTTGCTAGTTACCCATAGCAGCCAGGTAAACCTTGCAACAACAAGTAGATGACGTCTAACTTGTTTTTGGAGGGTATGTTGTGATATGATATGGCCAGTGACATGATGAGATATATGTGATGTATCAGATGATCATGTTTTGTATAGAATTATCACGACTTGCATGTCGATGAGTATGGCAACCGGCAGGAACCATAGTGTTGTATTTCATTATTTCTGCCTTTTTGCTTTACTTGATCGCAATGACTTACCAATAGTGGTAGAAGCATAGTTCACGCGACAATCTCAATGGAAACACGATGATGTAGATCATGGTTTCATGCGAGTGACGATGGAGATCATGCGAGTGCTTTGGAGATGGAGATCAAAAGCACAAGATGATGATGGCCATATGATGTCACTATTATGATTTGCATGTGATGTTAATACTTTTATGCATCTTATTTTGCTTAGGACGACGATAGCATTACAAGACAATCCCTCACTAAAATTTCATTATAAAATTGTGCTCTCCCCAAGTGTACACGGTTGCGAAGGTTCGTCGTTTCGAGGCACCACGTGATGATCAGGTGCGATAGATTCTACATTCGCATACAACAGGTGTAAGCCAGTTTTGCACATTGATACGTCTCCAACGTATCTATAATTTTTTTTATTATTCGATGCTATTATATTATATATTTTGGATGTTTTATACGCATTAATATGCTGTTTTATATTATTTTTGGGACTAACCTATTAATCTAGAGCCTAGTGCCAATTTCTGTTTTTCCATGTTTTTGAGTATTGCAGATAAGGAATATTAATCGGAGTCCAAATGGAATAAAATCTCCGGAATGATTTTTCTTGGACCAGAAGAAACCGAGAAGACTTGGAGTAGGGGGGAGGGCACCTTCCGGGAGGCCACAAGCCTGCTGGGTGTGTCCTAGGTTTGTGTGGGGGGGGCTGGCTTGTGGGTCCCCTGCAGGCCTCCTATCCCTATTCTTTGACCTATAAATTCCAAACTATTCCCCCATTGTAAGAAAGAGCCATGAAAAGAGTTTTCCGCTACCGAGAGCCTCTCTTCCCGTGAGATCCAATCTGGGAGCCTTTTCCAGTAATCTGCCGGAGAGGGAATTGATCACGGAGGGCATCTACATCAACTCCTTTGCCCCTACAATGATGCGTGAGTAGTTTACCACAGACCTACGGGTTTATAGCTAGTAGCTAGATGGATTCTTCTCTCTCTTTGATCTTCAATACCATGTTCTTCATGATCTTCATGGAGATCTATCCAATGTAATACTCTTTTGCGGTGTGTTTGTCGAGATCCAATGAAATGTGAGTTTATGTTCAGATTATCTATGAATATCATTTGAATCTCTTCTGAATTCTTATATGATTGATTTCATATCTTAGCAAGTCTGTTTGATTTATTGGTTTGGTTTGGCTAACTAGATTAGTAATTCTAGCAACGGGAGAAGTGTTTAGTTTTGGGTTCAATCTTGCGGTGACCTCACCCAGTGAAATAGTAGGGGCAGGGAGGCACGTATTGTATTGTTGCCATCGAGGATAAAAAGATGGGGTTTTCATCATATTGCTTGAGTTTATCCCTCTACATCATGTCATCTTACTTAATGTGTTACTCTGTTCTTTATGAACTTAATACTTCAGATGCAGGCAGGAGTCGGTCGATGTGTGGAGTAATAGTAGTAGATGCAGAATTGTTTCGGTCTACTTGACACGGACGTGATGCCTATACGCATAATCATTGCCTTAGATATCTTTATAATTATTCGCTTTTCTATCAATTGCTCGACAGTAATTTGTTCACCCACCGTATTATTTTCTTTTATGAGAGAAGCCTCTAGTGAAACCTATGGCCCCCGGGTATATTTCCCATATTATACTTTCAGATCTATAAACCAAAAATACCAAAAATGTCTTGCTGCAATTTATTTACTTTTGTTTCCGCAATCTTTTATATCTATCTCTATCCGATCTCATCCTTGCAAATAACTATGAAAGGATTGACAACCCTTTTTTAGCGTTGGGTGCAAGAGTTCGATAATTTGTGTAGGTACTACTATTGGGTCTTTGCTTGTTCCTCCTACTGAATTGATACCTTGGTTCTCAACAAACTGAGGGAAATACTTATCTACTCTGATGCATCACCCTTTCCCCTTCAAGGGAAAAGCAACGCAAGCTCAAGAGGTAGCAAGAAGGATTCCTGGCACCGTTGCCGGGGAGGATACATAGCAATATCAAGCCTACCAAGTACCCATCACAAACTCATCTCTTGCATTTACATTATTTGCCATTTGCCTCTCGTTTTCCTCTCCCCCACTTCTAAAACGATTTTCATAAAATACCAAAAAGATTTGCCTTTTTATTCACCCTTTTTCTGTTCCTCTTTTTGTTTGCTCGCTTGTGTGCTAGATTGCTTGCTTTGTCACGATGGCTAAAGAGAATACCAAGTTATGTGAATTTTTCACTACTAATAATAATGATTTTATTAGTACTCTGATTGCTCCCGCCACTAGTGCGGAATCTTGTGAAATTAATGCCGCTTTGCTCAATCTTATTATGAAACAACTATTTTCTGGCCTTCCTAGTGAACATGCCGCATCCCATCTAAATACTTTCATTGAGTTGTGTGATATGCAAAAGAAGAAAGATGTGGATAATGAAATTGTTAAATTGAAGCTATTTCCTTTCTCACCAAGAGATCGTGGCAAAACTCGGTTTCATCTTTACCTAAAAATAGTATTGATTCATGGAATAAGTGTAAAGATGCTTTTATTTCCAAGTACTTTCCGCCCGCTATGATTATCTCCCTCAGGAACGATATAATGAATTTTAAGCAACTTGATCATGAGCATGTTGCACAATCTTGGGAGAGGATGAAACTAATGATTAGGAATTGCCCCGCGCATGGTTTGAGTTTATGGATGATTATACAATTTTTTATGCGGGTTTCAATTTTCCTTCTAGAAATCTTTTAGATTCTGCCGCGGGTGGTACTTCTATGGAAATCACATTAGGATAAGCTACTAAACTCCTAGATAATATTATGGCAAATTACTCTCAGTGGCATACCAAAAGATCTCCTACTAGTAAGAAAGTGCACGCTATTGAAGAAATAAATACTTTGAGTGGAAAGATGGATGAATTACTGAAATTGTTTGCTAGTAAGAGTGCTCCTATTTATCCCAATGATATGCCTGTGTCTTCTTTGATTGGAAATAATAATGAATCTATGGATGTGAATTTTGTTGGTAGGAACAATTTTGGCAATAACGCGTATAGAGGTAATTTCAATCCTAGGCTATTTCCTAGTAATTCCTCTAACAATTATGGTAATTCCTACGACAATTCTTATGGAAGTTATAATAAGATGCCCTATGATCTTGAGAATTGTATTAATGAATTCATTAGCTCGCAAAGGGGTTTCAATGTTATGATTGAAGAAAAATTGCTCATAATTGATGATTTGGCTAGGAACGTTGATATAATTTCTCTTGATAGTGATTCTTTGAAAATTAGATCTATTCCACCAAAGCATGATATTAACGAGTCTTTAAAATCTATGAGAATTTCTATTGATGAGTGTAAGGAAAGAATCGCTAGAATACATGCCAAGTGTGAATGGCTTGAAAAGGTGTTTTCTCATGATAATAATGATGAAGACCTTAAAGTGATTGATGTGGATCCTATTGAATCTTTGTTTTCTAGTATAAATCTTGAAAAAAGAAGGGACTAGAGATGAGTCAACTGTAGTTAAAAGGTGTCCTAATGATTCGGAGTTTATATATCTTAATGATAAAACTGATAAAAGTAGGATGGAAGAGGTAAAAACTTTAAATAGCAATGAGCCCACTCTTTTGGATTTCAAGGACTTTAATTATGATAGTTGCTCTTTGATTGATTGTGTTTCCTTGTTGCAATCCGTGTTGAATTCTGCGCACGCTTATAATCAAAATAACGCTTTTACTAAACATATTGTGGATGCTATTATGAAATATTTTGAAGAAAAACTTGAGTAGGAAGTTTCTATTCCTAGAAAGCTTTATGATTAGTGGGAACCAACTATTAAGATTAAAATTAAAGATTATGAGTGCCATTCTTTGTGTGATTTGGGTGCTAGCTTTTCCATGATCCCCAAAACATTATGTGATGTGCTAGGATTCTGTGAATTTGATGATTGCTCTTTAAATTTGCATCTAGCAGATTCTACAATCATGAAACCTACAGGGAGGATTAATGATGTTCTTATTATTGCAAATAGGAATTATGTTCCCATAGATTTCATTGTTCTTGATATTGATTGAAATCCTACCTATCCTATTATTCTTGGTAGACCTTTCCTTAGAACGATTGGTGCAATTATTGATATGAAAGAAGGAAATATTAGATATCAATTTCCACTAAGGAAAGGCATCACTAGTAGAAAAAGGGCCTTTTGTCTCGGTTCGTAAGGGCCTTCTGTCCCGGTTTCGGAACCGGGACTAAAAGGTCGTTACTAATGCCCTTGGCCTTTAGTCCCGGTTCTTACACGAACCGAGACAGATGGGCCTCCAAGTGGCCGGTGCGGCGAGCCCGGGCAGGGGAGCCTTTAGTCCCGGTTGGTGATGGGTTTTCAGCATTTCAGGTGATGGGTTTTTTTGAAGGGGGGGGGGTTAGGGGGTTTTGGGGGGTTAATTTAGGTGTTTCATATATTGAGTTAGCTAGCTAATGAATAGAGAGAAGTGTCCTCTCTTATCTTCGTGCTTGGTCGACGCTGCATACTATACGTATAGAGAGGACTAGACACGCCAGCTAGTAAGCAAATGAAGGAAACAGAAGATTGTCATGAACATATGCATTCAAAGAGAAGTGATATCGACCACCTCTCCTTTTGTGAGAGATTGGTCGAACAACAAGTTCTCGTATATCTATCCGACGCTACTGGCTACATATATACAATATAATTATCTCTTACAATATAATCTCTTAATTAAAATTCAACTTGTTAGGGTTCACATGGTATTCTTCGTATTTAGCGATCACGTGGTCAAGAAAGAATGCCGCCAATTCCTCTTCAATTCCTCGCATACGATCTGCTAGTAGGAGTTCATTCCGCATCCGATATATCTAATTTGAAGAAGGGGGTCAATACATATATATGAATAAATGAAACTGAACACAAATGATGGTAATAAAATAAAATTGTGAATATTATTATTTATGCACGTCATATTGTTTGTCAGAGTAGCCCCGCTCACAGGTCACGTGGCGGATGGACTCGCAAATGTAGTATCCACAGTAATCATTCCCTCGTTCCAGCCACAACCACTTTACGAGAAATAGAGGTAAATCAAACTGATAGTTAGCAAGCATGCTAAATGGTATTGATGAAATTAGCGCTTGAATCACTAGGAGATGCGTGGAACATGCTACTATAGTACTTACTTTCGGGTGTCTAAATTGCAGCTTCTTCGGCAGTCCCGGAGTTTTGCGGTGAATTTTTTCCAAACCCTGTCACACAAAGAAAACAATTACTTGATATCAGGAAATGAACAAAGTTGCCGATATGGTGCGATAATGATCGATTTAACTTACTTCTCTGGAATTTTAGTCATGTCCGCATACTCGTTGGGATCTTTTCGTCTCGAGTCTAAGACGGTTACTAGTCCCTGCTCAAGCTTAATCTCTAGGAGAATATAGTGGAAGCTGCGCTCGCATGCATAACTCATCAATTACATTACTATAACCTTGACTAATAAGGGAAACCGAATATGCACAAGACAGTAACACTCACTGGAATTCGTAAGGGAAGAGTATTATAGCTTTGTTTTGATTCAATACAAACGATTGTAGCAGGTTGGCCTTGGTATGTTTGGCCAGAGATTTAGTCATAAATGCATCTACGAGATTTGTGTTAATGAACCCAATATCACCGATTTGTCTTTTCTTCAATTCGACGATCTTCAATATGCATATAATATAGTGAGGATAATTAAAAATACATGCAATGAAAGAGCTGACCTATATATAGAGACTTAATGACAGAAGTAGTACTACTTACAGGCAGTAGCAAGGGATCATTAATTTATCGAGGGCCTTTAGATTGAAAAACGGGAAGAACTCCTCAAATGGAACCATCAACAGTTCAAGTCCAACGAGGTCATGCTCCTTTCTAACTCCCAGCGTCAAAATATTACTCCCCCGAGACTCTTTGCAAGTTTTCATGTACCAATCATGGAATCTTCGCATCATCGATGTTAGAGATCTTTCATCTTTGACGAGATACTTCCCGTACACGTATTTGTGTTCGTCCACCTCCACTAAATCAAAATGTGCATCATCGGGCAGGTAATCTGCAGGATTGGTACCGGGCAACAAGATCCCCGGATGATTAGCGACGATATCGCTAGACACCTTGAGCGGGGGGAACGATTGGTTCGCTTGTTCGCCGAGCTGGGAAACTTTTTTCCCAGCTCGTCGTTCTGCTAACCTTTGATCACTGACAGTACTTCCCAACCGCTACGCTTCGATAAATGACTTTGTAATAATGCACTCATAGTTGCCTTTCGTCGGAGACTTTGTTGGTTTCTTCAGGGCAGCCAGAGTACGCTTTGCTTTTACCGGATCTATCTTCTCCTCCGGAGGTGGATGTTTTTTTTCTTTCACCCCTTCAAAGAAGTTCTTCACTTCGGCTTCCACGATCTTCTCGTTTTCCTCAGGGCTCCTCTCGTATGGTAACTTCTCTAGAGGCTTCAGAGAAGGACCGTATTTGTATTGCCTGCCTCTGGCTGTACTGCTACACGTCAGAGCAGATGGAGCGGCTGCGACTGTCTTTCCTTTCTTAAGAGGCGGAGGAGAAGGACTACACGCCGGAGGAGCTGGAGCGGCAGCGGGTCTCTTCAGCCCTTGTTGACGAGGCGGAGAAGGAGGAGGCAGTTGGCTGCTCGGGCGCGCCGGTGCAGGCAGAGAAGGAGGCGGAGTGCCGTCACGCGCTGGAGAAGGAGGCTGATTTCCCTGATCACTTGCCGGAGGAGGCGGGCCCTGACTCGCCAGAGGAGGAGGAGGAGGCGGAGGCATCCAGTTCGGAAGGTGGATGAGCTTCTTCCGCCATAGGCATGGAGTCTTCAGAGAAGAACCCAGCCGAATCTACCCTTCACCCGTAGGGTGGTCAAGCTCAAGGTCCTCAAATCCTTCCGTTATTTGATCCACCATCACCCTAGCATATCCTTCTGGAATCGGCTGGCCATGGTAGGTTGAGCCAGGTTCATTAGGTATAACAGAGCCAACAGCCGCCTTGACTTTGAATGTCATCTATTGCGTCATAAGGTAGTAATGTTGAGACTCTATGATAGCATCCACGGGGTAGCACGTGAAGACAAGCTCCAGCTGATGAGTCTGCTCGGTGGAAGCCACACTGCTTCTCCGCTGAGATGGCGGGGTAGCTTCAGGGGAAGCTTCGGCAGGTCATCTGCTGCGATCTGCTTCTCGTTCCTCTAGCCCTTGTGCCCTTTCGTGCAATGCCTGCAGTTGGCTATGCTCCTCTTTCTTCCTCCTCTCCTGGGTTTTGTAATCCCCTGCGTCCGGAAACCCAGCCTTCCATGGAAGGGAGCCTGGCGTGCATCGTGTCCATCCAGGGTGCTCAGGATTCCCGAGGGCCATTGTGAGCTCGTCATTCTCTCTGTCTGGAATGAACGCCCCTTCCTGTGCTGCGGCGATATAGTGCTGAAGCTTCCTGACGGGTATTTGTAGTTGCTCTTCCGTCCAAACGCACTCCCCTGATACAGGGTCCAAGGTTCCGCCAACCCCGTAGAACCAAGTCCGGCAACGGTCTGGCCATCTCAATGTCTCTGGTTCGACCCCTTTAGCAATCAGGTCATTATCAGCCTTGTCCCACAAAGGTCGGGCTTTGAGGTAACTGCTGACCCCGTGCGATGGTGATGCTTCTTCTTCGCAGCATTTTTCTTGTTTGTCGCTGACATCTTCTTACTCTTTTCCGATGTCTTGTGGGCCACAAATGCGGGCCATTGATCTCTGATCTTCTCAAACCGACCGGTGAATTCTGGTGTCTCTTCTTTGTCGACAAACGTTTTCACCTCATTCTTCCACCTCCTGAATAGTTCTGCCATCTTCTTAAGAGTATGAGACTTGATCAATTCCTCTTTAACTGGCTTCTCTGGATCCTCCTCTGGCGATAAGGTGAAATTTTCCTTATGCGTTGTCCAAAGATCTTCTTTCTAATTATCGGAGACAGAAGACGCCGGCACCTCAGGGTCTTCCTTCTTTGGCTTTAACCATTGCTGGATACTGATCGGGATCTTGTCCCTAACAAGAACCCCACACTGAGCACGAAATGCATCCCTTGTACGGATGGGTTCAATCGGCTTGCCATCGCGCGCGATTGCTCTGATCTCAAACCTTTCATCCGAGCGCAACTTTTTCTTCAGGCCTCGTTTCTTTACCGAAGTTGAGGTCAATCCGGAGGGCTAGAGAAAAAAGAAGGAAGACGAGAGTTAATTAATATGTGTACATATGAAAACAATGAATGCACCAATTAACTAGTCAGCACGGGCTTAACTAATATATATATACGTGGCCGGACTCGGTTCGGTCAATGGAGCCGTCAAGAACGCCCTCTTCTTCACCCGGTCCTTCCAGATCATCATGAACGCCCTCTTATTCACCCGGTCCTTCCAGATCATCATGAACATAGCCCTCTTCTTCACCCGGTCCTTCCAGACCATCGGTGTCTCTAAGAAACAACACAATGACATCACTTCCTTGTGCGATTATCTCCCCCAACATCGGTTCTTCCTCTTCGTCTCGGGAGTGATCCATAGTTTCTGCAAACATTTACAACATGTCAATTATTATTCAAACATGGTACAGATGGATATATATTAGTGGCAAACGTAGAACTAGCTAGCTAATCACAATAAGGAATCATGTTAGTGGCCTCGACGCTGCTTCTCTACGGTTTGGGGTGGCCTGGACAACGCTTCAAGGGTTTGGGGTAGCCTCGACACAACGCTTCAAGGGTTTGGGGTGGCCTGGACACAACACTTCAAGGGTTTGGGGTGGCCTTGACGACAACGCTCTTTTAACTTGGTAAATTTGGGAGGGGGTATATATCGACAACGACATACCCGATAATAAATAAGAAGACATAACAAGAAATAAAAAGAGGAGAAGAAGAAAGGAATAGAAGAGAAGCAATCGAAGAAAAAAAAGAAGGAAAAAAGGAGAAGATGAAAGGAATAGAGGAGAAAGGAGAAAAAAATAGAAATTTTCTATTTTTTTCTTCTTTCTCCTTTATTCCTTTCTTCTTCTCCTCTTCTTTTTCTTCTTTTTTCCTCTTCTTATTTATTTCTCCTCTTCTTGCTCTCCTCTTCTTCTCCTTTCTTCCTCTTCTTATTTTCCTTTTTCCTCTCATCATTTTCTTCTTCTTCCTTATCTTCCTAGCTAGATATATAATACTTTTCTAAAAATGTAACTTTTGCATATATAAAACTTTTTCTTATTCTTCCTTCTTCCTAAATATATATAGATAAAACTAACCTAAAATGTACTAAATAAGAGAACATATATAGATAAAACTAACCTAAAATGTACCCAAATGTACTAAAAATCTAACTTTTATATGCACAGAGAACATATACATATATCAATTTTTATAAAAATGCAAAAAACAAATCATCATCTATATGCACAAAAAATCTAATAATGAAAAGAACATATACATACATATAGCCACACATATACACATAATGTGGAAAAAACATCATATAATGAAAAAAACAGAGGAGAGGACAGGGGGCGGCGCCGCCGGCCTAACCAAGGAGGGAGAGGTTGGTCGGGGCAGGGGCAGCGGCACGGCGTCGGCGTCAGTGTAGAGGGCGGCGACGACGGCGTGGTCGGGGCAGGGCGATGGCGGCGTGGTCGGGGCAGAGGGCAGCGACGGCGTCGACGGGGCAGAGGGCGGCGACGGCGTCGACGGGGCGGGTCGGGGGCGCGGCAGAAGCATGGCGACGGCGGCAACGGAGGCGTTGTCGGGGGGCAGAGGCACGGCGACGGCAGCATGGTCGGGGAGGGGCCAACGGTGGCGTGGTCGGGGGGCAGAGGCGTGGTTGGGATCTCGGGCAGCCTGCCGGCGTCGTCGGAGGGATCGAAGAAACTGACGAAAATTTCACAAGCGCGGGCTTATATATGAAAGCCATTGGTACCGGTTCGTGGCACCAACCGGTACCAATGCCCCCCTTTAGTGGAACCAACCGGGACCAAAGGTCACTTTTCAGCAGCCCAAAGGGTGGGAAGCGGCGGACTTTTGTCCCGGTTGGTGGCACCAACCGGGACTAAAGGGTGGGCATTGGTATGGGTTGGTGCCACGAACCGGTACCAATGGCCCCTGTGCTGCCCGCGTCGCGGCCAAAGTTTAGTCCCACCTCGCTAGTTGAGAGGGGCGCGCAGTGGTTTATAAGCCCCGCTGCTGCACCCCTCTCGAGCTCCTCGCCACTACAGGCTTACGGGCCTACTTGCTAATGCTTTGCCTGATGGGCCTTCTGGGCCTACTACGGGCCTGAATCCTGGCCCATGGATGGGTTTCTAGTCGTATTCAGGCCGTGGTGGCCCAGTTGGTGGCAATTTTTTTATTTTTTCCTAGTTTTTTTGTTTTCTTTTTTGCTTTATTTATTTTATTTCTTGTTTTCATTGGTACCGGTTGCCTGCCATAGCCGTGGTGCGGTTGAATGTTTAGTCCCACTTCACCAAGCGAAGGGCTTGTGAGCGTGTATATAAGCTCTGCCGTGGCTCCAACGTGGAGAGGAACGAGTTTATAGAGAAAATTCAACCTAAATTCAAAGTATTAGTTAGCGCTAACTAATACTTTGAATTTAGGTTGAATTTTCTCTATAAATTCGCATCTATTTTCTAATTTTTTTCCATTATTTTTGTTTTGTTTTTTGCTTTATTTTGGTTTTGTTTACTTTTTTTTGTTAGCTTATTTTGTTTTGTTTCTCCTTAAAACAAAATACTTATTTTTTTTATTTTTTTTGTTTCTAATTAATTATTTATTTTATTTTATGATAATTCTTTTTGCCATTAAAGTTTCTCATATATGGTGGACACTCCCTCACCTGATTTTTCGACCGTCGATGATGGCCGCTATTCCTTCTTCCCCTAATGCATAACAAATATCTAGCACAAGGAGAAGAAGGAAGAGCGACCCCCATAACAACAGTCGGCATTCTTCTTCTCTCATATGCATGAGCTAGAGTGGAAAGAGCATGGCATGGATGCTCACACCTCAACGCCCAAAAACACGGGAGAGGGGTGGGAGGGGGGAGGGTTTATATAGGCAATCCTTTAGTCCCGGTTCGTATCTAAAACCGGGACTAATAACATATGCGGCATGCCACGTGATTGCGCGGCACGGCACGTGGTTTCGCTGGATATTTAGTCCTGGTTTTTGTCCTGAACCGGGACTAATCACATATGCGGCACGCCATGTGTTTGCGTGTCACGCCACGTGATTTCACTCGAACTTTAGTCCCGAAAACTCGTTTGTTACAAAGGGATTTCATTTTCTTGAACTTATTTGAACTCCATAGTTTTTCTGTGTTCAAAATACACCATTCAAAGCCACATCATCAATTTACAACCCTTTCTGACTTCATTTGTTATTTTTCATGCATTTAATGATTATTTTGAGCTATAAGACCTTGAAATTGAAAAGCATTTGAAATGAACTCTGAAAAGGTTCCAAGTTGGCATGGTATCATCATTTCACTCACATAGCATGTGCGAGAAAGTTGAGAGGGTTACGGCAAAAACTGGATGCACTTTGTGTACAAAACGGACAATCTCTTTCGAAGTATCACGATTTCATACGGAAACTCGTCTGTTACAAAGGGATTTCATTTTTTTGAACTTATTTGAACTCCATAGTTTTTTTGTGTTCAAAATTCACCATTCAAAACCACATCATCAATTTACAACCCTTTCTAACTTCATTTGTTATTTTTCGTGCATTTACTGATTATTTTGAGCTATAAGACCATGAAATTGAAAAGCATTTGAAATTAACTCTGAAAAGGTTCCAAGTTGGCATGGTATCATCATTTCACCCACATAGCATGTGCGAGAAAGTTGAGAGGGTTACGGCAAAAACTGGATGCACTTCGTGTACAAAATGGATAATCTCTTTCGAAGTATCACGGTTTCATACGGAAACTCGTCTGTTACAAAAGGATTTCATTTTTTGAACTTATTTGAACTCCATAGTATTTCTGTGTTCAAAATGCACCATTCAAAGCCACATCATCAATTTACAACCCTTTCTGACTTCATTTGTTATTTTTCATGCATTTACTTATTATTTTGAGCTATAAGACCATGAAATTGAAAAGCATTTCAAATGAACGCTGAAAAGGTTCCAAGTTGGCATGGTATCATCATTTCACCCACATAGCATGTGCGAGAAAGTTGAGAGGATTACGACAAAAACTGGATGCACTTCGTGCACAAAACGGATAATCTCTTTCGAAGTATCAGGGTTTCATACGGAAACTCGTCTGTTACAAAGGGATTTCATTTTTTTGAACTTATTTGAACTCCATAGTTTTTCTGTGTTCAAAATGCACCATTCAAAGCTACATCATCAATTTACAACCCTTTCTGACTTCATTTGCTATTTTACATGCATTTACTGATTATTATGAGCTATAATACCATGAAATTGAAAAGCATTTGAAATGAACTCTGAAAAGGTTCCAAGTTGGCATGGTATCATCATTTCACCCACATAGCATGTGCGAGAAAGTTGAGAGGGTTACGGCAAAAACTGGATGCACTTCGTGTACAAAACGGACAATCTCTTTCGAAGTATCACGGATTGATACGGAAACTCGTTTGTTACAAAGGGATTTCATATTTTTGAACTTATTTGAACTCCATAGTTTTTGTGTGTTCAAAATGCACCATTCAAAGCCACATCATCAATTTACAACCCTTTTCGACTCGGGCATTAGTCCCGGTTCGTAATGTACTCCAAAGTGCGTCGGTCACCGTACATCAATTGGCGGTTCATCTCTATTATGAAATTAAGTATATATCAAAATACCATTGCAGAACAAAATGAATAGAGAAATGACCAAATTAATACATGTTCATCATCACATCAAAACCAAAGCACAATAGTGATCAAATGTTATTATTGAAAAATAAATACATAAAGTTCTCTCATAAAACAACATACAACTATGTAAAACATTTGAATTGAACAACAAACGCGATCAAAATCGCAAGTAAGGTAAGAATTGACCCAACATCATAATGATACCAAGCCTCTTTATCAATGGCGTAATTTCTAATATTCCTAATCTTCAAGCGCATTTCATCCATCTTCAAGTGCATTGCATCCATCTTCAACCGCATCGCATCGATCTTCATCTTGCGACCGTCAATGACCTCGGCAACATGCAACTCCATTTCCATATTCTTATCCTTAATTATTTTCAATTTTTCCTTCAAGTATTTGTTTTCTTTTTCAACCAAAGTTAACTTCTCGAGAAGCATTTCTAGGTGGGTTGGAATTTCCGGTCCATATACCTCCTAGATTAAAAATATATGTCACGTTGGTCATCATAATTGTCATAAACAATAAATGAACCAAATAGTTATGAAAAGATAATATATACCACATCTGAATCATAGATAGGACGAGGGCCGACGGGGGCGGATACCAAAACCATCGCACTATATAATAACAAGGAATAATAAAAGTAAGAAAATTAGACAAGTATCAATCTGAAGTCAGAATTTTTTCTTTCAGAAAGAAGATAAGAACAAGAGGCTCACCACGGTGGTGCCGGCGACGAGATCGGCGCGGGCGATCGACGACGGTGAAGACAGGGCGGAGACGGGGCGTGACGGACCGCTAAATCTAGACAAGTCTCATTGAAAATGGAGCTCGGAGGTCGAGTTTTGAGAGGAGAAAGCTTAACTAGTGTGGCTCGGGCATTTCATCGAACACCTCATGTGCATAGGAGATGAATTAGAGCACCCAAATGCCCTCCCCTCGCTGGCTCGACAAAAACAGAGCACTATGGAGTGCTCTACAGCGGCGGTGGGTATATATGTAGGAAAGTTATTTGTCCCGGTTCGTGGCATGAACCGGGACTAAAGGTTGTGGGCTAGCAGCGAGGACCATTGGTCCCGGTTCGTGGCTCGAACTGGGACAAATGGTTCCACACGAACTGGGACCAATACCCACGAGGCCCCGGCCGTCCCCCTCGGCTCACGAACCGGGTCTAATACCCCCCATTGGTCCCGGTTCTTCAACTAATGGGCTGGCCAGGGCCGAACGGTAGCCGTGTTTTCTACTAGTGCATGGAGCACTTTCATAGAAAGAAAATAATATTACCTTATGAACCTATTATGAGAGCTACTTATGGATTGCATACCAAAGATGACAATACCTAGATCTATTGCATCATCCTTGCTAGGGGCATAAAACGATATCTCTTGTTGGGAGGCAACCCAATTTTACTTTTATGTTTTTTGTTTTTTGCTTCCATTTTTGAGTGCTGCACATATTATTACCTCTGTAATAATTGTGTTTTCTTGCTTTAATTAGTGTTTGATCCAAGTAAGACCTTAGGGATGGTCTACGGTCCAGGAATTTTGTAAATTCACAAGAACGTGCTTTTGATCTGATTTTTTTACGCAATATTGATTTATAAATTTCACATATTGTCCTAATTGCTCAGCAATTTTGGAGTTAGAGAAGTATTCGTAGTAAACAGATTGCTATAGACTATTCTGTTTTTGACAGATTCTATTTTCTTTGTGTTGTTTTCTTATTTTGATGAATCTATGGGTTGTATCGGGGGGGGGGGGGGGGGGTGAACCATGGAGAAGCTGGAATACAGTAAATATTACATCAATATACATAAAGAATGAGTTCACAACTGTACCTAGAGTGGTGATTTATTTTTCTTATACTAACGGATCTTATGAGTTTTCTGTTGAGTTTTTTGTTGTGAAGTTTTCAAGTTTTGGGTAAAGATTTGATGGACAATGGAATCAGGAGTGGCAAGAGCATAAGCTTAGGGATGCCCAAGGCACGCCAAGCCATATTCAAGGATACCAAAGAGCCTAAGGTTGAGGATGCCCCGGAAGGTATCCCCTCTTTCGTCTTCAATCCATCGGTAAATTTAGTTGAGGCTATATTTTTATTCACCACATGATATGTGCTTTGCTTGGAGCGTCTTGTATGATATGAGTCTTTAATTTTTAGTGTTCCACAATCATCCTTGCTGCACATAGCTTTTGAGAGAGACACGCTGAATCGTGAATTTATTAGAATACTCTTTGTGCTTCACTTATATCTTTTGAGCTAGGCCATGTTGCTCTAGTGCTTTACTTATATCTTTCAGAGCACGGCGGTGTTGTGTTTTATGGAAATTATTAAACTCCTATACCTCACTTATATTATTTTGAGAGTTCTTTAATCAACATGGTAGTTGGTTTAGGTTATGAATCTAGTGCTAATATAATGCGCATCCAAGAGGGATATAATAAAAATTTCATATTGAGTACATTGAATATGGTGAGAAGTTTGATTCCTTGCATATAGTTTTGAGGTATGAAGATGGTAATATGAGAGTCAT
Organism: Hordeum vulgare subsp. vulgare; assembly: GCF_904849725.1. Taxonomy (NCBI): domain Eukaryota; kingdom Viridiplantae; phylum Streptophyta; class Magnoliopsida; order Poales; family Poaceae; genus Hordeum; species Hordeum vulgare. The sequence goes on along the minus strand of NC_058523.1, from coordinate 419,546,206 downwards.
GCTAGTAAGTAATTGTGAATTATAAGAAATACTTGTGATAAATCTTGTCATTCCCGTAACATGCACGTATGGTGAACCATTATGTGATGAAGTTGGAGCATGATTTGTTTAATGATTGTCAACCATTGTGTGGAGGTCCGGATCACGCGATGGTTAACTCCTACCAACACTTCCCTTACGAGCATGCGTCTAATACTTTGCTTCGATAACTAATATGCTTTTGCAATAAGTATGTGAGTTCTTTATGACTAATGTTGAGTTCATGGATTATACGCACTCTCACCTTTCCACCTTTCCTGGCCTCTCTAGTACCGTGCAAGTCTCGCCGGTACATTAAACCCACCTTCCTCGAAGCAGCCACCATATATTTTCCTCGAAATAGCCACAATAGCTACCTATGATGGCATTTTCATAGCCATTCCGAGATATATTGCCATACGAGACCACCGTCCCGTTTTTATGACACGCACCATCACTTCCATATTGCTTATAGAGTCATATTTTGTTCTAGGTATCGAGTTGTAATCTCTGAGTTGTAAGTAAATAAAAGTCTGTTGATTTGCATTATTAGAGCATTGTCCCGTGTGAGAAAAAGATGATGGAAGCTATGATTCCCTCACAAGTTGGGATGAGTCTCCGGACTTTACAAAACAATAAAAGAGGCCAGCGAAGCCCATTAAAAAATAGAATAGGCCAAAGAAGCCCACCAAAAAAATGAGAGAAAGAGAGAAGGGACAATGGTACTATCTTTTTCCACACTTGTGCTTCAAAGTAGCACTATTTTCTTCATAGAGTCTCCTATTTTGTCACTTTTTCTTATAACTATTGGAATTGCATCTTTTGCACAACTACTTAGTTTCCTTTTTGAGCTTTCATACACTTATAGCCCTAGTGCATTTGTTGCATGGCAATCCGATCTCACTGACATTGATATCTATTGATGGGCATCTCCAGAGCCCGTTGATATGCCAAGTTGATGTGAGACTATCTTTTTTTTGCAACTTCCACCATACTCTATTCCACCTATAGTGCTATATCCATGGCTCACGCTTATGTATTGCATGAGAGTTGAAAAGGTTTGAGAACATAAAAAGTGTGAAACAATTGCTTAATTTTCATCGGGGTTGTGCATGATTTAGATACTTTGTGTGGTGAAGATGGAGCATAGCCCGACCATATGGTTTTGTAGGGATAAATTTCTAAGACCATGTTATTTTGAAAGGAAGCAATTGCCTTATTAGTATGCTTGAAGTATTATTGTTTTTATGTCAATATGAAACTTTTGTTTTGAATCTTATGGATCTGAATATTCATGCCACAATAGAGAATATTACATGGATAAATATATTAGGTAGCATTCCACATCAAAAATCTGTTTTTATCATTTACCTACTCGAGGACGAGAAGGAATTAAGCTTGGGGATGCTTGATACATCTCCAACGTATCTATAATTTTTGATTGTTCTAGGGTATTATATTATCTGTTTTGGATTTTTTATATGCATTAATATGTTGTTTTATATTATTTCTGGGACTAACCTATTAATCTAGAGCATAGTGTTGTTTCTGTTTTTTCCATGTTTTCGAGTATTGCAGATAAGGAATAATAAACGGAGTCCAAACGGAATAAAATCTCCGGAATGATTTTTCTTGGACTAGAAGAAACCCAGAAGACTTGGAGTAGGGGGCAGGGCACTTGCCGGGAGGACACAATCCTGCAGGGCGTGCCCTGGGGGGGCACCCCTGGCTTGTGGGTCCCCTGCAGGCCTCCTAACCCTATTCGTCGGCCTATAAATTCCCAAATATTCCCCCATTGCAATAAAGAGCCACGAAAATACTTTTTCGTCGCCGGGAGCCTTTGTTTCCATGAGATCCAATTTGGGAGCCTTTTCCGGTAATATGCCGGAGAGGGAATTGATCACGGAGGGCATCTACATCAACTCCATTGCACCTCCGATGATGCATGAGTAGTTCACCATAGACCTACAGGTCCATAGCTAGTAGCTAGATGGCTTCTTCTCTCTCTTTGATCTTCAATACCATGTTCTTCATGATCTTCATGGAGATCTATCCAATGTAATACTCTTTTGCGATGTGTTTGTCGAGATCCGATGAATTGTGAGTTTATGTTCAGATTATCTATAAATATTATTTGAATCTCTTCCGAATTCTTATATGCATTCATATCTTAGCAAGTCTCATTGAGTTATTTGTTTGGTTTGGCCAACTAGATTGGTAATTGTTGCAATGGGAGAAGTGCTTAGTTTTGGGTTCAATCTTTCGGTGTCCTCACCGAGTGATATAATAGGGGTAGCAAGGCATGTATTATATTGTTTCCATCGAGGATAAGAAGATGGGGTTTTTAATAATATTGCTTGAGTTTATCCCTCTACATCATGAGATCTTACTTAATGCGTTACTCTGTTCTTCATGAACTTAATACTCTAGATGTAGGCAGGAGTCGGTTGATGTGTGGAGTAATAGTAGTAGATGCAGAATCATTTCGGTCTACTTGATACGGACGTGACGCATATAGGCATAATCATTGCCTTAGATATCTTCATAATTATTCTCTTTTCTATCAATTGCTCGACAGTAATTTGTTCACCCACCGTATTATTTTCCTATATGAGAGAAGCCTCTAGTGAAACCTAAGGCCCCTGGGTCCATTTTATATATTATACTTTCAGATCTATAAACCAAAAATAGCAAAAATATCTTGTTGCAATTTATTTACTTTTGTTTACACAATCTTTTATATCTTTCTCTATCAGATCTCATCCTTGCAAATAGCTCTGAAGGGATTGACAACCCCTTTTTAGTGTTTGGTGCAAGAGTTCGATTATTTGTGTAGGTACTACTATTGGGGCTTTCCTTGTTCCTCCTACTGGATTGATGCCTTGGTTCTCAACAAACTGAGGGTAATACTTATCTACTTCGTTGCATCAACCTTTCCTCTTCAAGGGAAAACCAACGCAAGCTCAAGAGATAGCACACATGCGGAATAGTTGGGTTAAACTTGACGAGCCTAGCATGTACAAACATGGCCTCGGAATACAGGAGACCGAAAGGTCAAACATTAGTCATATAGTAGATATGATCAACACGGAGATGTTCACCATTGAAACCACCTCATCTCACGTGATGATCGGGCCTGGGTTGGTGGATTTGGATCATGTCACATTCTAACAACCTAAGAGATGTTGAGTTGAATGGGAGTTCTTAAGTAATATGATTAATTGAACTCATTATCATGGACATAGTCAAAATGTTTGTGCAAATTAAATTGTAGATCAATTGCTTGCGCTGTAGCTCCCCTGTATATTGATACGTTCTAGAGATAACTATGTTGAAAGATGATGGTAGCAATTGTGTAGACCGGGTCTCTGATTTGAGGATTGTCCTCATTGCTTACTTAAGGCTTATGTCCTTGATCCACCGCTTGGTGTGTACCCCCCAAGCATCATTTGTGGATGTTGCGAACATCTGAAAGGCACGTTTTGATGAGTACATGACAGTTTAGCGCGTCATGCTTTATGACTTCGAATTGAGGCTCTAAGAATGTTTTGAACGTCAAGGAATATATGTGATGTTCCAAGAGATGAAATTAGGATTTCAGGCTCGTGCCTGTGTTGAGAGGTAGGAGACCTCCGAGAAAAACTTTACATGAAAGATGAAGGAGAATAGCTGAATCGGTGAGCATGTGCTCAGATTGTATAGGTGCTACAATCACTTGAATTAAGTGGGAGTTGATCTTCCAAATAAGATAGCGATTGACATAATTCTCCAAGTCACTGCCACCAAGCTACTGGAGCTTCATGATGAACTATAACACACCAAGGATCGAGATTATGATCCCTGAGCTATATGTGATGTTTGACACCACGAGTGTAGAAATCAATAAGGAGCATTGATACGTCTCCAACGTATCTATAATTTTTGATGGTTCCTTCCTATTATATCTTGGATGGTTTGTATGCCTTTTATATCTTTTTTGGGACTAAGTTATTAACTCAGTGCCAAGTGCCAATTTCTGTTTTTTCTGTGTTTTTGACCCTTTTTAGAGGAGGATTTTAAAAGGTGTCCAAATGGAATAAAACTCCCAAAAAGATTTTTTCCGGAACAGAAGATACGCATGGGACGTCAGAACCAAGGCAAAGGCCACCAGGGGAGGCCACAAGCCCCCTAGGCGCGGCTAGGGGGCCCGCGCCTAGCAGGCTTGTGGCCCCCCTTGTGCCTCGTCTGCCCTACCTATTCCGCCTATAAATTCCTAAAAAATCCAAAACTGCGAGAGAGATACACGAAAATAATTTTCCGCCGCCGCAAGCTTCTGTCTCCGCAAGATCCCATCTGGGGCACGTTCTGGTGCCCTGCCGGAGGGGGGATTCCGATACGGAGGGCTTCTTCATCAACACCATGACCTCACCGATGATGCGTGAGTAGTTCACCATAGACCTTCAGGTCCATAGCTAGTAGCTAGATGGCTTATTCTCTCACTTGGATCTTCAATACAAAGTTCTCCATGATCTTCATGGAGATCTATCCGATGTAAGCTTCTTTTGCGGTGTGTTTGTCGAGATCCGATGAATTGTGGATTTTTGATCAGATTATCTATGAATTTTATTTGAGTTTCTTCTGATCTCTTATATGCATGATTTCATATCCTTGTAATTCTCTTCGAGTTGTGGGGTTTGTTTGGCCAACTTGATCTATGATTCTTGCAATGGGAGAAGTTCTTGGTTTTGGGTTCATACCGTGCGGTGACCTCACCCAGTGACAGAAGGGGTAGCGAGGAACGCATCGTGTTGTTTCCATGTAGCGACCCGACTCAAGACGAGTCAAGCCTCTGTGTTTCTGTGCCATCCCTGGATCAGTATGCTGGCACACACAGTACATCAATGTATATATCAAAGTGAAATCACATGTAAATAGCGTAAAACTAATATGTACCTTAATTATCTCAGCGGAAGCGGTCAAGGGAGTGGAGTCCCCATAAACACCAACGGCAAGTTGAGTGTAGACCGTACCCTGAATCGTACTCTTACTCGTCGAAGAAAAATATCTACAACATAAGACGTTGCAGCCGTGTAGGTCAGCATATTGAATATGTCGGCAAGTCACATAAGAGAGGGGTGAAAAGTAATCATCTATACTATATGCATATATGGCAGGTGGGGCTATAAGTTTTCAGCGAAAAGCAAGTTTTCTCCTACATCAAGAGAGGGCTAAAAGCAAAATGTTACTACATTGTTGGTTGTTAACGAGATGGTTCCGCCAACCAGTTCACGTACCTGAGTTGTCAATAATTACCCTCATCAAATATATTTAATGGTGTTGAGAAATCCAGATAACTTCAGTTCCTTTGGCTCAAGTTGTCCATGACCGTGGACACGGCTAATCGATTAGGTTTGAGTACTCTGCAGAGTTTTGCACACGTTCCCCACAAGATTTGATCGCCTCCGTGTATGTCCTCGCACTTCAGGGGGTTTGAAGACCGGATGATCAAAACATGGTCTTTCAATGGGTCCCTCTGAATCCCTGTCGGTGCCTATCCAATCCTACCGTTCTTCTACATCTGCTAGCACCGCCTGTCCAGAGTCGCCGCGTTGTCCAACCAAGCCAGAGCCCATAATGACTTGTGGCTGTGCAGGTAAGCCTTGGGTCTTGAAAATATCCGTCCGTCTCTTTGAGCCTGGGTGAAGCTTTCCGCAGGATGTCATGGCCTCTCCAGCATCCCAGGTCATCCACTGGGTTCTCCAAGGAGCCGATCAACCGTCCTTCACCCAGAGTTGCATTGCGTCTGAGGTCTTCAAAATCTTGTCTTAACCGGTCTTGATTATTTAATCAACCTCGCATCACTCGTGTTATGCACTCAACTGAAATCCCGTCTACTCAAGCATAGCAATATGAAATTTGTTGTCCCGGGGCCAAGTATCGGGGTTGTTGGGTGCCTACCACATGATACTACAATCTATACTACAATTTCCAAGTACCTAAGCAGCATGCAATTGGGCATAGGATGGTAGAACTATGATGCATAAAACATAGGTGATAGTATGATCAAAGTGACTTGCCTAGTATTACTTGATGAAGATAGTCGCTCTCAAAATCCTGATAATTCTACTCGCCACACTCCGAGCAATCTATCGTAAATGAATAGCATTCAATAAACATTCATGCCAAAAAGGAAGAACCAAAAGAACATAAGAACAAAACATGTCTTTCTGCAAAATAACAACGTACTAAGGTTTAATAAAAAGGTCCTAAGTGTGTTGTAAAGTGAAGGTGCAGGAATGAGATCAAAAGAGGTAATGGACGATGAACTATTGCTATATAAGCTCGACTTGCATACACTATGGGAGATGATCAAAAATATTGGGAGAACAACATGAATGTTGTTTGACAAATAGTATAAGGCATAAGAATTTATTTGTAGAAAGAATTTCTTGAAATGGAGCACTACAACGCAAGTTATAGAGAATTGAAGTATCAATTAAATTTGTATTCAAAAGGTCAAGAGAAGTTGAACTGAAGTACGATGGTTACGTACAAAAATATATGACATGTGTGTTTAGGGGTAAAAGGAATCAATTGAAAAGGTGGTACGATTTGCAAGATAAGATCAAATGAATGTTCGAATACAAATTTGAATCGCTCAAATTTGTAAGGTTCAAAGGTCGAAACTAATGATGCTACTGGATATAGGATATTAATATGAGCGTGTAGAAAAAAGAATTACTAGATTTGAAATAGCGGATCAAAAGATAGAAATATTTGAATATAACATTGAATCGGTTTAGAACGATGTGAACACTTTTGGGCACTAATAGATAAATCTGATTTGATCAAAATTAGAAGTTGAAAAGTTAAAACTAATGATACAAACGGAAAGATTACTTTGATACGAATCCGACGCAATTGGATTCATCTAAAACGGAGCTACGGATAAAAAGATATGATCAAAAGAAGTTTGAATATGAATATGAACAAATTTCGAAATTTAAAAATTTCAAAAGGTTATATGATAGGTTCACAGGATAGGTGGGATCAGGACGAAACTCTAGGCGTTGGTTTCATCTAATTCGGATATACGAGTAAAAAGTTATGGCTATTTGAAAAATCAGGGCCAAGCTCTTTTACGGAAGAAAAGTGCTATGTCTAAAAGAATTCTAGTACTAATGTGGAAATACGAAGACTAATTAATATATATAATTACTCTACTGTATACTAGTATAGGAATACTAATCTAGAAATAATAAACTACGGGAGTATAAAAAAATACGAAGAGAAATACCTTTAGAATGCAGAGTAAGAATTAATTCCAATGAGGAGACGACTTCGAGAAATCCCGCCGAAGAGAAGAAAAAATATTTTTATTTAATAAATCCAGTTAAACCAATAGATTGATTTAACCCGAAATAGATGATTTTTGGATGCTCCTATGGATCTAAATTTATAGGTGGAAGGGAGGTCTAATGGTCCATAGATAGGCAATGTGAGACTAAACATATACGTAACGTAGGGAAAATAGAAAAAAGAGGGACAAAAGTGTGCCGCATGGGCCAATAGTTCGGACACCGCACATGGGCAGGTTACGGCCGGCCGTGGCCTTTGTTTTTTTGTTTTTTTTTTGCGAACGGATTTTTATTTTTTTTTTAAAAAAAAAGAAGAAAAACGTATAAATGAAAAAGAGAGAACATTTTATATAGACTTATTATATATCAAAATTTTCAGAATAAAATTTTCTAAAACATGAACATATTTTCAAAACCAAAAAAAATACTTTTTTTTTGTTGCAATAACTTTAAAATGAAAAGGAATTTGAATTTCAAATAAATTGCAAATACTTAAAATTTGAATCAGGACATTGTCTCTGATTTTGGAGTGTCATTTTCCTCCCCTCGTTTGATTTTTTTTAATCAAAGGGTTTTGAAAATATTCAGACTCAAAATTGAAAAGGGATTCAAAATAGAAAATTTTGGGAAAGTCATTTTATTCCCTCTCATTTTTTTGAGAAGTTTCAAATTCCACTCAAGTTTCAATCACTTAAACAAAAAACAATCAATCTAATAATTATATTAACATTCCAAAATTTATAATTTTGGGATGTTACATGCCATCAAGGGTAAAAAGGTGAGGTTTACATCATTGGTTTGAGTTTATCCCTCTACATCATGTCATCTTGCCTAAGGCGTTACTCCGGTCGTCATGAACTCAATACACTAGATGCATGCTGGATAGCGGTCGATGTGTGGAGTAATAGTAGTAGATGCAGAAAGTATCGGTCTACTTGTCTCGGACGTGATGCCTATATGTATGATCATTGCCTTAGATATCGTCATTACTTTGCGCGGTTCTATCAATTGCAAGACAGTAATTTGTTCACCCACCGTAATATTTGCTATTTTGAGAGAAGCCTCTAGTGAACACTATGGCCCCGGGTCTACCTCACATCATATTTTCAGCCTTACACTTTTTACTTTGTTGCACTTTCCGCCTTGAGATCTCACTTTGCAATAATTCTTGAAGGGATTGACAACCCCTTTATAGCATTGGGGGCAAGCTCGTTGTGTTTGCGCAGGTACTCTGGACACTTGGATTGATTCTCCTACTGGATTGATACCTTGGTTCTCAAACTGAGGGAAATACTTACTCCTCGTGTGCTGCATCAGCCTTTCCTCTTCGATGGAAAAACCAACACAAGCTCAAGAGGCAGCAGAAGGATTTCTGGCGCCGTTGCCGGGGAGGTTCAAGTCAAAGAATAGTCTCCCGTCAACGTGTCAATCTCTGGCACCGGGGATTATTCTAGGTGAAGCTCATCCAAGTAAGTGTCGCAAACTCATCTCTTGCATTTACTTTTTTGCCTCTCGTTTTCCTCTCCCCCACTTCTGAAAAACAAAAATTTACAAAAATATTTGCCTTTTTGGTTCACCCTTTTCTCTCGCTTGCCTTTCCTTTGCTTGTGTGCTATGTTCCTTCAATATGCTTGCATCTTCGCTTGCTGAAAATCTAGTGATATGGATCCTCATCCAGTTGCTAATCTCTTTAAGAGATCCAAATATATTGAACCAATTGCTAGTGAGTTGAGTGCACTTGACTATATTTATGGAGTTTTGCTTGAGATGCGTGAATCTGAAAATCGTGATGAAGAAATTTATGAAGTGATTCATGAGGGCTCCTTGAATGAAAATCATGATTGCAATGGTTTCACTATAAATCTTATTAGTGTCAATCATGCTAAAAATATGCAAAACCCTAAGCTTGGGGATGCTAGTTTTGCTATGTCCACTACTTGTTGCAATAATCATGATTGGGGCGATGAATTTTCTTATGATCTTGAAAATTTGTTTAAGCCTCATGATGAATACGATATTTGCAATAATATTGAAAGTGGGTTTGGAGAAGTCATGACTTTAGTTGATGACAATCCCACCATTTTTGAGGAGCGTCAACTTTGCATGCATGTGGATCATGAAACAAATATCCTTTGTGATAGCTATATTGTTGAAGTTTATTATGATCCCACATGTAATTGCTATGAGATAGGAAAATATTGTGGTAGAAACTTTCATGTTACCAAATCACCTCTCGTTATATTGAGATTGATATTGTCTCTTTCTTCTTCCTTGCATATGGTAACTATTTGTTGTCTTGACAATCTGTTTTCCTATAAAATTCCTATGCATAGGAAGTATGTTAGACTTAGATATGTTTGTAACATCTTTCATGATGCTCTCTTCGTGTCCGATTGCTATCTTTTATGTGAGCATCATTGAATTATCAATGCCTAGCTAAGGGCTTTAAACAATAGCGCTTGTTGGGAGGCAACCCAATGAATTTATCTTTGCTTTTTTGCTTTCTGTTTTGTTGCGCCCACACCATCATAAATCTGCTAGGATTGTGTTTTTTGTGTTTCTTTTTGTGTTTGAGCCAAGCAAAACCTTTATGACTAGTTTGGTGTTGGTTGTTTGATCCTGCTGGAAAAAGACAGAAACTTTTTAGGTAGCATAAGTATACGAAGTATACAGATTGCTATAGACTGGTTTGTTTTTGACAGATTTTGTTTTTGTTGTGTTGGCTTCTTGTTTTGATGAAACTATGGATAGTATAGGGGGGTACTAGCCATGGAAAAGTGAGAATACAGTAATCTAACACCAATATAAATAGAAATCAAGATTGCTACAATACCTAAAGAGGTAGTAGTTTGTTTTCTTGTGCTAATGATATCACGAGTTTCCGTTTAAGTTTTGTGTTGTGAAGTTCTCAAGTTTTGGGTGATGTTCTCATGGACAAAGGGATAAAGAGTCGAAAGAGCTCAAGCTTGGGGATGCCCAAGGCATCCCAAGCCAAATTCAAGGACACCAAAAAGCGTAAGCTTGGGGATGCCCCGGGAAGGCATCCCCTCTTTCGTCTTCAATCCATCGTAAACATTACTTGGAGCTATATTTTTATTCATCACATTATATGTGTTTTGCTTGGAGCGTCTTGTCTCGTAGGAGTCTTTTATTTTTGTTGTGTCACTATCATCCTTGCTGCACACCTTTTGAGAGAGACACACACTCATCGTGAATTTGCTAGAATACTCATTGTGCTTCATTTATATCTTTTGAGCTAGGCAATTTTGCTCTGTGTGCTTCACTTAGATCTTTTAGAGCACGGCGGTACATAACTTGGTAGTTGGCTTGTGCTATGAAAGTAGTCCCAAAGGTGATAGGTATCCAAATAGGATACAATAAAACTTCCATCTTCATGTGCGTTGAGTAGAACGAGAAGTTTGATTCCTCTCAATTAGTTTTGAGACGTGGATTTGGTAATATTAAGAGTTATTTTAGTAGGGTGTTGTGAATCTAGAAATACTTATGTTGAAGTTAGTGATTCCCGTAACATGCACGTATGGTGAACCGCTACGTTAGGAAGTCGGAGCATAATTGATCTATTGATTGTCATCCTTTGTGTTGCGGTCGGGACCGCGCGATGGTTTACACCTACCAACCCTTCCCCTAGGAGTATGCTTTTAGCACTTTATTTCGATTACTAGTAAAAACTTTCGCAACAAGTATGTGAGTTCTTCATGACTAATGTGATTCCATGGTATAGATGCACTTTCACCTTCGACCATTGCTAGCCTCTCTAGTACCGCGCAATTTTCGCCGGTGCACAAACCCACCATATGTGTTCCTCAAAACAGCCACCATAGCTACCTACTATGGCATTTTCATAGCCATTCCGAGATATCTTGCCATGCAACTCCCACCGTTCCTTCTCATGACTTGTGCCGTCACTCTCATATTAGATTTGCATGATCGCAGGATAGCTAGCGAGATGTTTCAACGTCATACGCCAAGCTAGATCGTTGTACATCCCGATACACTGCTGGAGGCATTTCATAATAGCACCGTGTTCTTCATGATTGAGAGTCTCTCGTTTTTTCACCACCATATCCTAGTGGGAATCTTCAATATATAACTTGGCTTGTATATTCCAATGATGGGCTTCCTCAAAATTGCCCTAGGTCTTCGTGAGCAAGCAAGTTGGATGCACACCCACTAGTTCTCCTTTTGAGCTTTCACATACTTATAGCTCCAGTGCATCCTTTGTATGCCAATCCCTACTCATTCACATTGATATCTATTAATGGGCATCTCCATATCCCTTTGATATGCCGAGTCAATGTGACCATCTCCTCCTTTTTGTCTCACAACCTCCACCACATTCTATTCCACCTTTAGTGCTATATCCATGGCTCACGCTCATGTATTGCGTGAGATTTGAAAAAGGTTTGAGAAAGTAAGACTGCGAAAACAATTACTTGGCCATTACTGGGGTTGTGCATGATTTAAATTAGTTGTGTGGGGGTTATGGAGCATAGCCAAACTATATGATTTTGTAGGGATAACTTTCTTTGGCCTTGTTATATCAAAAGTTCATGATTACCTTGCTAGTTTGCTTGAAGTATTATTGTTTTCATGTCAATAGCAAACTATTGTTTTGAATCTTATGGATCTAAACATTCATGTCACATGAAAGAAGTTACAAAGGACAACTATGCTAGGTAGCATTCCACATAAAAAATTCAGTCTTTATCACTTCCCTACTCGAGGACGAGCAGGAGTTAAGCTTGGGGATGCTTGATACGTCTCCAACATATCTATAATTTTTATTGGTTCCATGCTATTATCTTCTCAAACTTTGGATGTTTTGTATGCCTTTTATATCTTTTTGGGGACTAACTTATTAACTCAGTGCCAATTGCCATTTCCTTTTTTTTCCGTGTTTTTGACCCTTTTCAGAGGAGGATTTTAAAAGGTGTCCAAATGGAGTAAAACTCCCGAAAAGATTTTTTTCCAGAACACAAAATACGCACGGGACGTGAGAACCAAGGCAGAGGCCACAAGGGGAGGCCACAAGCCCCCTAGGCGCGGCCAGGGGGGCCCGCGCCTAGCAGGATTGTGGGACCCCTGTGGCTCGTCTGCCCTACTTCTTCCGCCTATAAATTCTTGAAAAATCCAAAACTGCGAGAGAGATACACGAAAATACTTTTCCGCCGCCGCAAGCTTCTGTCTCCGCAAGATCCCATCCGGGGCATGTTCTGGTGCCCTGCCGGAGGGGGGATTCCGATATGGAGGGCTTCTTCATCAACACCATGACCTCTCCGATGATGTGTGAGTAGTTCACCATAGAGCTTCGGGTCCATAGCTAGTAGCTAGATGGCTTCTTCTCTCTCTTGGATCTTCAATACAAAGTTCTCCATGATCTTCATGGAGATCTATCTGATGTAATCTTCTTTTGTGGTGTGTTTGTCGAGATCCGATGAATTGTGGATTTATGATCACATTATCTATGAATCTTATTTGAGTTTCTTCTGATCTCTTATATCCATGATTTCATATCCTTGTAATTTTCTTCGAGTTGTGGGTTTTGTTTGGCCAACTTGATCTATGATTCTTGCAATGGGAGAAGTGCTTTGTTTTGGGTTCATACCTTGCGGTGAACTCACCCGGTGACAGAAGAGGTAGCGAGGCACGCATCGTGTTGTTGCCATCAAGGGTAAAAAGATGGGGTTTACATCATTGGTTTGAGTTTATCCCTCTACATCATGTCATCTTGCTTAAGGCATTACTCTGTTCTTCATGAACTCAATACAGTAGATGCATGCTGGATAGCGATCGATGTGTGGAGTAATAGTAGTGGATGCAGAAAGTATGGGTCTACTTGTCTCGGACGTGATGCATATATGTATGATCATTGCCTTAGATATCATCATATCTTTGCGCGGTTCTATCAATTGGTCGACAGTAATTTGTTCACCCACCGTAATATTTGCTATTTTGAGAGAAGCCTCTAGTGAACACTAGGGCCCCCTGGTCTACTTCACATCATACTTTCAGCCTTACACTTTTTACTTCGTTGCACTTTCCGTCTTCAGATCTCACTTTGCAATCAATCTTGAAGGGATTGACAACCCCTTTATAGCGTTGGGTGCAAGGTCGTTGTGTTTGCGCAGGTACTCTGAACACTTGGCTTGATTCTCCTACTCGATTGATACCTTGGTTCTCAAACTGAGGGAAATACTTACTGCTCCTGTGCTGCATCACCCTTTCCTGTTCAAGGGAAAAACCAACGCAAGCTCAAGAGGCACCAAGCATCAAGTGTTGATGGTTAGTAAAACCACTAGTTTCAAGAAGGGTAAGGGATAGAAGGGAAACTTCAAAGATCACAAGCTTGTTGTCGCTGAGTGAAGAAACCCAAGATTGAAACCAAACCCGAGACTGGGTGCTTCTGTTATGAGGGGAGTGGTCACTAGAAGCGGAACTTCCCCCCAACTACTCTCTAGATAAGAAGGCTGGAAATGTCAACAAAGGCATATTTGATATAAATGTTATTGGCGTGTGCCTTACTAGTGCTCATTGTAGCCCCTAGGTATGTGATACCGGTTCAGTTGCTAACATTAGTAACTTGAAACAGGAGTTGCGGAATAAACGAAGACTAGCTAAGGGAGAGGTGTCGATGTGTGTTGGAACCTTCAGGATTAGTGGTAAACCTAAATAAATGTTGTTTTGTGTATGCGTTGAGCATGAACATTATACCGATTTTGCTTATTGCGAGACGATTATTCACGTAAGTTAGAGAATAATGGGTTATTCTGTGTACATGAATAATATCTTTCATGATCATCCACCTAATGTGACTGATTTATTGAATCTCGATCATAGTGAGACACACGTTCATAGTATTTATGCCAAGACATACAAAGTTAGTAATGATAATACCACTTACTTGTGGCACTGCCATTAGGTCATATTGGTATAAACGCATGAAGAAACTCCATGCTGATTGATCTTTGGACTCACTCAATTTTGAATCGTTTGAGACATGTGAACCATGCCTATTTGTGTAAAACGCATGAGGAAACTCCATGCTAATGGATTTTTTGAACTCACTTGATTTTGAATCTCTTGAGACATGCAAACCATGTCACATGGGCAAGATGACTGAAGGTCTCGTTTTCCAGTTAGATGGAACAGGCAAGTGACTTATTGGAAATAGTACATTTTGATGCATGCAGTCCAATGAGTGTTGAAGAACATAGTGGATATCGTTATGTTCTTACTTCACAAATGATTTGAGTAGATATGAGTATATTTACATGATGAATCAAAAGTCTAAAATGTTGAAAAGTTCAAGAAATTTTTGAGTGAAGTTGAAGATCGTCGTGAGAAGAGGATCAAACGTCTATGATGGGACCGTAGAGGTGAATATCTGAATTAGGAGTTTGGTATACATTTAAGACAATGTGAAAATTGTTTCACAACTCATGCCACCTGGAACCCCATAGTGTGATGGTGTGTCCATACGTCGTAGCCATGCCCTATTGGATATGGTGCGTACTATGACGTCTCTTACCGATTTACCACTATCGTTTTGGGGTTATGCATTATAGACAACCACATTCACTCTAAACACGGCACCATATAATTCAATTGATATGATACCGTACGAATATGGTTTGGCAATAAATCTAAGCTATCATTTCTTAAAGTTTGGGGTTGTGATGCTTATGTAAAAAGGCTTCTGGCTGATAAGCTCGAACCCAAAGCGGAAAAATGCATATTCATAGGATACCCAAAGGAAATAGTTGGGTATACCACCTATCTCAGATCCGAAACAGTTGGGTATACCACCTATCTCAGATCCAAAGGCAAAGTATTTGTTGTTAAGAATGGGTCATTTCTCGAGAAAAAGTTTCTCTTGAAATAATTCAGTGGGAGTATGGTGGAAATGATGAGGTTACTAAACCGTCACTTCAACAAGAGAGTAGCAGGGTGCAGGAAGATGTTCCTGTGGCGCCTACACCAGTTGAAGAGGAAGCTGATGATGCTGATCATGATGCTTTAGATCAAGTTACTACCATACCTCGTAGGCCGACAAGGACAAATACTGCCCCCACAGTGGTACGGTAATCCTGCCTTGGAGGTCATGTTGTTGGATAACAATGAACCTACGGCCTGTGGAGAAGCGATGGTGGGCTCGGATTCCGACAAATGGACGGAGGCTATGAAATCCGAGATTGGATCCACGTATGAAAAAAAGTGTGGACTTTGGAATAAGTACTTGATGGTCATAAGGATATTAAGTTCAAATGGATCTTTAAAAGGAAGACAGACGATGATGGTAAATGTCACCATTTAGTAAGCCCGACTTGTCGCAAAGAGGTTTCTCACAAGTTCGAGGAGTTGACTACGATGAGACTTTCACACCCGTAGCGATGCTAAAGTCTGTTGGAATTATGTTAGCAGTTGCTGCATTTTTAATTATGAAATCTTGCAGATGGATGTCAAAAACATTGTTTCCTTAACGGTTTCCTTGAGGAAAGGTTTTATGTGATACAACTAGAAGGTTTTATAGATTCTAAATATGCTTAAAGGCATGCGAGCTCGAGTGATCCATTTACGGACTGGTGCAAGCATCTCGGAGTTGGAATAAGTGCCTTGATGAGTTATCAAAGCATTTGGGTTATACAGAGTTTATGAAGAAACTTGTATTTACGAGAAAGTGAGTGTGAACACTATAGAATTTCTGATAAGTATATGTGGTTGACATATTGTTGATCGAAAATGATGTAGAATTTCTGTAAAGCATATAGGGTTGTTTGAAAGGAGTTTTTCAAAGGACAACCTGGATTAAGCTGCTTGAAACATTGGGCATCAAGATCTATAGAGATAGATCAAGGATGGAAATGATTAATGGGTATTCACAACCATACATGATTTCCAAGATAATATATTTGTATATGAAAGTTCTCTTCCTTATACTAATAATGCATGAATTTCTTGTATGACCAATTCTACGATTGTCAATCTTATACAGATTTTAGTTTCTAAACCCAATGTGAATCTACTACTAAGCTTAAGGCACATGGATAATTTAAGATTTATGATATTCAATTCATTCATCATTAACTCTTAGGATATAAGTGAAGCACAAGAGTAAACATCAAACTACTCTCAAAAGATATAAGTGAAAATCAATGAGTAGTCAAACAATCAAGTAGCTATGTGAGGACTCTCTCTCAATAAAGATTTTCAGATCTGAGATTTATTTCAAACAACAAAAAAAGGGCACTCCAAGAATATCACATATCACGTGAACGAATAAAAACTTAGGCTCAACATAGGCTAACCGATAGTTGTTGATAAAGAGAGGTGGGATGCCTATCGTGGCATCCCCACGCTTGGGATCTTGAGGCTTCTTGGAATATTGACTTGGGGAGCCTTGGGCATCCCCAAGATTGAGCTCCTCTATCTCCTTAACTCCTCTCATATATTGGTTTTCTCTAAATCTTAAAAGCTTTATCCACACAAAACTTGGCAAGAACTCGTGTGATAGGATATTGCACATAAGAATAAATCAACACTTCATGTACTGCAAATACCAGTTGCATAATATTTTTCAAATATTAACTACTATATACTATCATGTACACAATTTATATCTACCAATATAAGTCATTAAAACTTTAGGATAAGTAGATAACAAAACTCTGATAGCAATCCCTTCAAACAGAAGATTCTGTAGGAATTAATTTGAAAACTGTACTTCAAACAGAACATTCAGGACATAAGAAAAAATTCTATGACAATACTATGTAAAAATTTAAGAAACTTTCCACGTTCTAGTAAAACTAGATGATGCTCCGCGCGTTGCAGCATAATTTTCTGTTGACTTCTTCGAGACATAATGCAGTATATAGCAAGAAGTTATGGAGAAAAATAATACACAAAACTAAGAGATAGACAACCTAGTACGTAGATATGGAGAAAACTAATACTGAAAAATGAAACTAATACTACTAAAAAGGAAGAGATAAGCATGTTCATCCAGCTAGCAGGTGCATGTTACTAGTTATTGGGAGCTTATTTGTGCCCATTGGCATGTACAGTTAGTCACCCCAAGCCAAAAAATCCATTCCTCAATGCAATAACCACTCTGAGCAAAACATACAAAAATATTCATGTTTCATGTTCTGAGAACTTTCTGATTTAGGTAGACGAATGACAAATACCAAATTTTCTCTCCTAGGCATTCCATCAAATTGGTATGCTAAAACAAAGTGAACAACACACTCTATAAATCACTAAGTCAGTGTCAATATTATATAGTTGGACGAACAAAGTGAAAAAAAATGAATTAGACAACGGCATCTCCACTTCCTATAGCAAGCAGTGTAAAAGCAGGTGGATCTAGAATCGATAGCAGGTGTGGTGGTTCGATACGGTTTAGGAAAGATCAGACTAAGGTGGATTTTGAGTAACTACATCTGCAAGGGAGGCAAACAACATGACCATGAGCACCAAATATTCTGTATTTTATCCATTTTCATCATTCCAACAACAGAAAGAAATAAAACCAACCAATAAGGCAACTATAAGATAGATGAAGGAGAACTGGGTATCCACTATGACATACTCCGATGGAGAGTTGCGTGTGAAATCCCCGCACTTAAATCCAAAGTGGAAGTTCATACATTGGCATGACCTGTTGGAGAAGCTGGAGAAAGGGCAACTAAGGAGGCCAGAAGGAGAGGAAGATCCAATGTATTTATGGAGGAAGGTGGCGTGGGGAAGCTAATAAACACGGGAGCAGCCGTCCTCTTGAATACTTGCTAGATTCAATGCTCCCATCCGTTCATTTCTACCCAAGAGGGAGTGGATTGGCGAAACGGCATTCTAACTGAAGCCCCTAAAGTACATATTCCGGCAGGAAAAAAACACCATTGGGAGGTTAGTTAAAAGAAAATGATGAAATGAATTGATGACGTGGCTTCACCCTAGAGCAGGAAAAATCACTCGTGGGAGGCACCTATTTAGGAATAGAAGATATGTAAAATCAAACATTACATCCAAATATGCTATTATTGATATGATTGAAGGAAATACGAGATTCCAATTCCCATTAAAGAAAGGGATGGAACACTTACGTAGAAATATAATTAAACCACCTTATGAATATATTATGAGGGCCACCTATGAAAATAATATGAAGGATTACAATACTTGAAACTATGCATTATGCCTAGCTAGGGGCATGAAACAATATCACTTGCTCGTAGGTAACCCAATAGTTATATTAAATGTTTGATTTTAATTTATCTTATTAAGTTTCCACACAATTACTTTCTACTGCTATGATTCTGCCAAGTAAAGCCTTTGCGATGCTTTGGATGATAGTAGAATTGATTTGGTGCAAAAACAAAAACTTATGCATCCAATATTTAATTTATATGATTAAACTAAAACATCTATTTGATCTGAAATTTTTGCATAGTATTAATATAAGTATTTACCACGTTTAGATTTTTTTAGAATTTTGTGAGTTAAACAAGTATTATTTTAGTATAGATCATTATAGACCGATCCATTTTAGGCATATTCTGTTTTTGCTTTCATATTTTGCTT
Source organism: Hordeum vulgare subsp. vulgare (assembly GCF_904849725.1). NCBI lineage: Eukaryota > Viridiplantae > Streptophyta > Magnoliopsida > Poales > Poaceae > Hordeum > Hordeum vulgare. The sequence goes on along the minus strand of NC_058523.1, from coordinate 419,527,250 downwards.
GTTTTCATGATGTTATGGACTATACAGGAGGTCATAAGTCATGGAGACGTTGGAATAAAAAACTATTACATATCAATAAAATATGAATGAGTTTATAACACTAACTAAATTTTATGATATGTTCATTATACTAACAGATCTCCCGAGGTTTCTGTTAAGTTTTGTGTGCTGAAGTCTTCATGTTTTGGGTGAGACAACGATGGATGAAGAAATAAGGAGCGGAAATAATCTAAGCTTGGGGATTACCGAGCCACCCCAAGGTAGTATTCAAGGAATACACAAGCGTCTAAGCTTGGGAATGCCCAAGATCACATCCCCTGTTTTGCCACCAATCTATAGGTATGTCACTTGGAGCTACATTTTTAAGTTGGGGAATGTTGCATGGGAAACAAAAAATTTCCTTCGCTCACCCAAGATCTATCTATGTAGATAAACATCTACGAGAGGGGGAGTGCATCTATATATACTTGTAGATCGCCAAGCGGAAGCGTATATAACATGGTTAATGTAGTCGTACTCTTCACGATCCAATCCGGATCCAATCCGATCTAGCGCTGAACGGACGACACCTCCGCGTTCACCACACGTGCGCTCGATGATGTATCCTCCTTATTGATCCATCAAGAGAGGAAGGAGAAGTAGATGGGATCTCAACCAACATGACGGCATGGCGGAGATGGTGGTGTCGCAATGCCGGCAAGGCTTCGCCAAGCGCCTTTGAAACGACGTACGATGTGGCGGAGATGGCGGTGTCGCAATGTAGACAGGAGAAGGGCCACGACAATTATAGAGTATAATGCCCCCTTGCGCCTCCCCACATTTATATAGGTGTGAGAGTGGCCGGTGTCTTCCCCTCCAAGCCCCTAGGGTCGTTGGTTAAGGGGGGAGGAAGGAAATCCCTCCTTTCCTTCCCCGCCAATCACTATCCCCCTTTTTTAGGGTTTCGATCTTATACTTTTGGGATATGATCCTATTCCTTTTAAGGGTGGGATATTGACACGCCTAGACCAGTGGTGTGGGGACTTTCCCCACTACCCACGTCCATGTGGGTCCCCATGAAGGTGGTTCCCACTCCGAAACCTTCTAGAACCTTCCCGGTACAATACCACAAAATCCCAAACATTTTTCGGAACCCTGAATATGACTTCCCATTCATAAATCTTTACCTCCACACCATTCTGGAGCTCCGCGTGATGTTCTGGATCTCATCCGGGACTTCGAACAACATTCGATCACCGATGTACATATCCCAGTACTACTCTAATGTCATCGAACGTTAAGCGCGCGGACCCTACGGGTTCGAGAATCATGTAGACATGACCGAGACACCTCTTCGGTTAATAACCAATAGCGGGACCTGGATGGCCATATTGGTTCCTACATATTCCACGAAGATCTTTATCGGCCGAAATATGATGTCAAGGATTCAGTCAATCCCATATGCAGTTCCCTTTATACATTAGCATGTTAATTTCTTGAGATTCAATTGTCGGTATCTCCATACCTAGTTCAATCTCATTACCCACAAGTCTCTTTACTCGTTCAATAATACAAGATCCGTTGAATAACTCCTTAGTTACATTGCTTGCAAGTTTCTTGTGATGTTTTATTATTGAGAGGGCCCATAGATACCTCTCCATCATACGAAGTGACAAATCCCAGTCTCGATCCATGCCAACCCAACAGAAACCCTCGGAGATACCTGTAGAGCATATTTGTGATCACCAAATTACATTTTGACGTTTCATACACACAAGGCATTTCTTCGGTGTCATTGAGTTGCATGATCTCATGGTCTTAGGAATAGATACTTGACATGCAGAAAGGAATACCGATAAACTTAGTCATACCATCATATGCTATGCTCATGGTTTGGGTCTTGTCTATCACAAAATTCTCCTAATGATGTGATCCGTTATGAAATGACAACTCATGTCTACGGCTAGGAAACCTTAACCATCTTTGATCAACGAGCTAGTCTAGTATAGGCTTACTAGGGACACTTTGTTATCTATGTATCCACACATGTATTTGAGTTTCCAATCAATACAATTATAGGATGAATAATTAACGACTATCATGAACAAGGAAATATGTTAATAACCAATTTATTATTGCCTATAGGTCATATTTACAATAGTCTCCTACTTGCACTAGAGACAATAATCTAGTTCATATAACCATGTGATTAACACCCAATGAGTTCTGGGGTTTGATCATGTTTTGCTTGTGAGAGAGGTTTTAGTCAACGAATCTCCAACATTCAGATCTGTGTGTACTTTGCAAATCTCTATGTCATAATGTAGATGCTGCTACCACACTCCGCTTGGAGCTTTTCCAAATGATTGCTCCACTATGCTACTCAGAGTCATCCGGATTGGTGTCAACGCTTGCATCAATGTAACCCTTGAAAATGAACTCTTTTATCACCTCCATAATCAAGAAACATTTCCTTAGTTCTCTAGTTACTAAGGATAAATTTGACTACTTTCGAGTGATCCACTCCCCGATCACTCTTGTAACCCTTGACAGACTCATGGCAAGGCACAAACGAGGTGCAGTACACAACATGTCATACTATAGAGCCTACGGATGAGGCATAGGGGACGACCTTCGTCCTTTGTATTTCTTATGTTGTGGTCGAGCTTTGAGTCTTACTCAAACTCACACCTTACAATATGGTCAATAACTCCTTCTTTGACTGATTCTTTTGAAATCCTTCAAAATCTTGTCAAGGTATGTCTTAAGTGAAAGTTTTAACAAGCGTCGTGATCTATCTCTATAGATCTTGATGCCCAATATTTTAAGTAGCTTTATCTAGGTTTTCCATTGAAAAACTCCTTTCAAACAACCCTTTATGCTTTCAAGAAATTCTACATCATTTCCGATCAACAATATGTCAGCCAGATATACTTATTAGAGATTCTATAGTGCTCCCACTTAGTTTCTTGTAAATAAAAGTTTCTTCGTAAAATCTGTATAAACCAAAAGCTCTGATAACTCGTCAAAGCGATTATTCCAACTCAGAGAGGCTTGCACTAGTCCATAAATGGACCACTAGAGCTCGCATGCCTTTTAGCATCCTTAGGATTGACAAAACCTTCTTGTTGTATCACATACAACCTTTCCTCAAGGAAACTGTTAAGGAAACAATGTCTTGACATCCATCTCCGAGATTTCGTAATTTAAAAATGCAACAATCGCTAACATAATTCCAACAGACTTTAACATATCTAGGGGTGAGAAAGTCTCATCGCAGTCAACTCCTTGAACTTGTCGGAAACCTCTTTGCGTAAGTTGAGATTTCTAAATGGTGACATTTACCATCATCATCTGTCTTCCTTCTAAAGATCCATTTGTACTTAATAGCCTTACGACCATCAAGTGGTTCTTTCAAAGTCCACACTTTGTTTTCATACATGGATCATATCTCGGATTTCATGGCCTGCAACCATTTTGTCGGAATACAGGCGCACCATCGCTTCTCCATAGCTTGTAGGTTCATTGTTGTGCAACAACATGACCTCCAAGATAGGATTGCCATACCACTCTGGAGTAGTACGCGTCCTTGTTGACATACATGGTATGGTAGAAACTTGATCTGAAGTTTCGTGATCACCATCATGAGCGTCCTCTTCACCTGGTGTAGGCACCATAGGAACATCTTCCTCTGCCCTACTACTCTCTGGTTCAAGTGACGGTTTAATAACCTCATCAAGTTCTACCATCCTCCCACTCAATTCTTTCGAGATAAACTCTTAGCAACAAACACTTTGCCTTAGGATTTGAGATAAGAGGTATACCCAACAGTTTCCTTTGGATATCCCGTGAAGATGTATTTATCCACTTTGGGTTCGAGCTTATCAGGCTGAAGCCTTTGGACATAAGCATCGCAACCCCAAACTTGAAGAGAAGCCAACTTAGGTTTCTTGCCAAACCATAGTTCATACGGTGTCATCTCAAAGGAAATATATCGTGCCCTATTTTAAAGTGAATTTGGTTGTCTCTAATGCATAACCCCAAAACAATAGTGGCAAATCGGTAAGAGACATCAAAGTACGCACCATATCCAATAGGGCACGACTGCAACGTACGGACACACCATCACACTATGGTGTTCCGGGTGGCATGAGTTGTGAAACAATTTCGAAATTTTCTTAAATGCAGACCAAATTTCTAACTTAGATATTCACATCCATGATCACACCATAGACATTTTATCCTCTTTTCATGACGATCTTCTACATTAGTGTCAAGTTTCTTGAACTTTTCAACATCTCAGACTTGTGATTCATCAAGTAAATATATTCGTATCTACTCAATCATGTGTGAAGCAAGAGAATAATGATATCCACTGCGTTATTCAACACTCATTGGACTGCATACATCAATATGTATTATTTCCAATAAATCACTTGCCTACTCCATCTCACTAGAAAACAGGTCTTAGTCAGCTTGCCCAAGAGGCATGGTTCACATGTCTCAAGTAATTCAAAAATATGTGAGTCCAAAGATCCATTAGCATGGAGTTTCTTCATGTGTTCTACACCAATATGGCCTAAGCGATAGTGCCACAAGTAAGTGGTACTATCATTACCAACTTTACATCTTTTGACATCAATACTATGAACATGTGTATCACTACGATCGATATTCAATAAACCATTCACATGGGTGCATGATCATAAAATATAATATTAATGTAAACAGAATAGCCCATTATTCTATAACTTACGTGAATAATCGTCTCACAGTAAATAAAATCAATATAATGTTCATACTCAACGCAGACACCAAATAACATTTATTTAGATTTATCACTAATCTCGAAGGTAGATGGAGCGTGCCATGGTGATCACATCAACTTTGGAATCACTTCCAACACACATCAACACCTCACCCTTAGCTAGTTTCCGTTTATTCTGCAACTCCTATTTCGAGTCACTAATATTAGCAAATGAACCGGTATCAAATACCCACGACCTACAGTGAGTATTAGTAAGGCACACATCAATGACATGTATATCAAATATACTTCTATTGACATTGTGAGCCTTCTTATCTGCCAAGCATCTGTGGTAGTTCTCCTCTTAGTGACTGCTCCCCTCACAACACAAGCACTCAGTCTCGGGTCTGGGTTCAACCTTGGATTTCTTCATTGGAGCGACAACTGACATGCCATTATTGAAGTGTCCCTTCTTGTCCTTGCCCTTCTTGAAACTAGTGGTTTTACTAACCATCAACAATTGATGCTCCTTCTTGGTTTCTACCTTCACAGTGTAAAACATCATGAATAGCTCAAGGATCATCATCTCCACCGCTGGCATGTTATAGTTCATCACAAAGCTCCGGTAGCTTGGTGGCAGTGACTTGGAGAACAATGTCAATCACTATCTTATCTGGAAGATCAACTCCCACCAGATTCAAGTGATTGTAGTACCTAGACAATATGAGCGCATGCTCACCGATTGATCTATTCTTCTTCAACTTTCAGGCAAAGAATCTTGTCGGAGGTCTCTTACCTCTCAACACAGGCATAAGCCTGAATTCCCAATTTCAGCTCATGGAACATCTCAGATGCTCCATGACGTTGGAAATGTCGTTGGAGTCTCAATTCATAGCCGTAAAGCATGACACACTAAACTATCAAGTAGTCATCAGAAGCGTCTGTATCAGATGTTCACAACATCCATATATAACGCTTGAGGGGGTGGCACACCAAGCGGTGCATCAAGGACATAAGCCTTCTATGCAGCAATGAGGACAATCCTCTATTTACGGAACTAGGACCTATAATTGCTACTTTAGTCTTTCAGCTTAGTTTTCTCTAGGAACTATCAAAAATATAGGGGAGCTAGAACGTGAGCTATTGTTCTGCAAGATACTTTGCAAAGACAACTTAGACTATGTTCATGATAATGAGTTCAATTAATCATATTACTTAAGAACTCCCACTCAAATCAACATCCCTAAGGTTGTTCGAGTGTAGCATGTTCCAAATCCACAAAACCAAGTCCGATCATCACATGAGATGCGGTGGTTTCAATGGTGAACATCTCCATGTTGATCATATCTACTATATGACTCATGGCCAACCTTTTGGTCTCCTGTGTTCCGAGGCCATGTCTGTACATGTTAGGCCCGTCAATTTTAACCCAAGTGTTCCGCATGTGTAAAACTGGCTTACACCCGTTCTATGCGAACATGGAGTATATCGCGCCTGATCAGCACGTGGTGCCTCGAAACGACGAACCTTCGCAATGGTGCACACTTGGGGAGAAGACAAGTTTGTCTTGAAATTTTAGTGAGGGATCATCTTGTAATGCTACTGTGGTCCTAAGCAAAATAAGATGCATAAAAGTGTTGGAAATATGCCCTAGAGGCAATGATAAATAGTTATTATTATGTTTCCTGTTTAAAGATAATCGTTTATTATCCATGCTATAATTGTATTGAATGAAAACATAGATACATGTGTGGATGCATAGACAAAACAATGTCCCTAGCAAGCCTCTAGTTGGCTAGCCAGTTGATCAATGATAGTCAAAGTTTTCTGGCTAAGTGCAAGCGCTGTCACTTGATAACTGGATCACATCATTAGGAGAATCATGTGATGGACTAGACCCAAACTATGAACATAGCATATTGATCGTGTCGTTTTATTCCTATTGTTTTCTATGTGTCAAGTATTTGTTCCTATGACCATGAAATCATATAACTCACTGGCATCGGAGGAATACCTTGTGTGCATCAAACATCGCAACATAACTGGGTGACTATAAAGGTGCTCTACACGTATCTCCGAAGGTGTCTGTTGAGTTAGTATGGATCAAGACTAGGATTTGTCACTCCGTGTGAGAGAGAGGTATCTCGGGGCCCACTCGGTAATACAACATCACACACAAGCCTTGCAAGCAATGTGACTAAGTGTAAGTCATGGAATCTTGTATTAAATAACGAGTAAAGAGACTTGCCAGTAACGAGATTCAAATAGGTATGCGCATACTGGCGATCAAATCTCGGGCAAGTAACATACCGAAGGACAAATGGAATGACATACGGGATTATATGAATCCTTGACACTAAGGTTCAACCGATAAGATCTTCAGAGAATATGTAGGATCCAATATGGGCATCCAGGTCCCGCTATTGGATATTGACCGAGGAGTGCCTCGGGGCATGTCTACATAGTTTTCAAACCCGCAGGGTCTGCACACTTAAGGTTCGATGATGTTTTAGTATAGTTGAGTTATATGTGTGGTTACCGAATGTTGTTCGGAGTCCTAGATGAGATCACGGACGTCACGAGGGTTTCCGGAGTGGTCCGGAAACGAAGATTGATATATAGGATGGTTTCATTTGGTGGAAAGTTTTCGGGCATTACCGGCATTGTACCGGGAGTGACGAATCGGTTCCAGAAGTTCACCGGAGGGGGGCAACCCACCCAGAGGGAGCCCAATGGCTTAGGGTGGCGCACCAACCCTTAGTGGGCTGGTGGGACAGCCCAAGAAGGCCTTGGCGCCAAGAGAAGAAAAACCAAAGAGATAGAAACAAAGGGAGGTGGGGAGGAAGGGAAGGACTCCACTTTCCAATCCTAATCGGAGTAGGATTCCTCCTCTCCTCCTGGCCGGCGCACCCTTGAGGGCTTGGCCCTCAAGGCAAGCCTCCTTCCCCTCCCTCCTATATATAGTGGTGATTTAGGGATGATTTGCGACAACTTTTGCCACGTGCAACTCAACCCTAGACCACATAGTTTTACATCTAGATCGGATTTCTGCGGAGCTCGGGCGGAGCCCTGCACGAGTAGATCATCACCACCGCCGGCGCGCCGTCACGCTGCCGCAGAACTCATCTACTTCTCCGTCTTGCTTGCTGGATCAAGAAGGCCGAGTTCATCATTGAGCTGTACGTGTGATGAACGCGGAGGTGCCATCCGTTCGGCACTAGATCGAAACAGATCATGGGACGGATCGCGGGACGGTTCGTGGGGCGGATCGAGGGACGTGAAGACGTTCCACTACATCAACCGCGTTTCTTAACGCTTCCTGCTGTGCGATCTACAAGGGTACGTAGATCCAAATATCCTCTCGTAGATGGACATCACCATGATAAGGTCTTCGTGTGCGTAGGTAATTTTTTGTTTCCTATGCAACGTTCCCCAACAAAAAGGACGAACATCACATGCAAATCATAAAGTGACATGACATGGCCATCATCATCTTGTGCTTTTGATCTCCATCTCCAAAGCACCGACATGAGCTCCATCATCACCGGCATGACATCATGATCTCCATAATCATGATGTCCATCATCGTGTCTCCATTGAGGATGTCGCGCCAACTATGCTTCTACCACTATTGCTAACTCATAGCGATCAAGCAAAGCAAAAATGCACAAATAATTAACGACAACCCTATGGATATTGCCGGTTGTCGTACTCATTTACATGCAAGTCGTGATAATCTATACCAAGCATGATCATCTCATACATCACATATATGTCATAATGTTCTTGACCATATAATATCACAACATACCGTGCAAAAATAAGTTAGACATCCTCTACTTTGTTGTTGCACGTTTTACGTGGCTGCTATGGGTGACTAGCAAGACCCATTCTTAGCTACGCAAAGCCACAACGGTTATATTCAAGTTGCTATTTGACCTTCTACAAGGACCACCTCTCTCGAATCTGATTCAACTAAAGTGGGTGAGACAAACAACCTCCAACCATCTTTATGCAACAAGTTGCATGTCAGGTGATGGAACTGGTCTCTCGTATATGGAAGAGTAACATTGGTCTTGGCCGCTTCATCCAGCAATACCTCCGATTCAAAATAAGACTAAGGAAGTAAGCAATCTGAACATCAACGCCCACAAACTCTTTTGTGTTCTACTCATGCATGTTATCTACGCATAGACCTAGCTCATGATGCCACTCTTGGGGAATGTTGCATGGGAAAGAAAAAATTTATACGCACACCCAAGATCTATCTATGGGGATAAACATCTACGAGAGGGGGAGTGCATCTACATACCCTTGTAGATCACTAAGAGGAAGCGTATATAACGCGGTTGATGTAGTTGTACTCTTTATGATCCAATCGTAATCCGAACCGATCTAGCGTTGAACGGACGAAACCTCCGCGTTCAGCACACGTGCGGCTCGATGAAGTCTCCTCCTTCTTGATACAGCAAGAGAGGCAGGAGAAGTAAATGGGATCTCAGCCAACACGACGACATGGTGGAGATGGTTGTGTTGTAGTGCTGGCAGGGCTTCGCCAAGCACCCCCTTAATTACGCACGAGGAACAAACGAGAGAGACGGGAGGAGGTCCACGATCTTCGGAGAGTCTCCTGCCCCCTTGCTGTTGGAAATATGCCCTAGAGGCAATGATAAATTGGTTATTATTATATTTCCTAGTTCATGATAATTGTCTATAATTCATGCTATAATTGTATTAACCAGAAACCGTAATACATGTGTGAATATATAGATCACAATGTGTCCCTAGTGAGCCTCTAGTTGGCTAGCTCGTTGACCAATAGACGATCATGGTTTCTTGATCATGGACATTGGATGTTATTGATAACGGGATTAAATCATTGGGGAATGATGTGATGGACAAGACCCAATCGTGTTGTTCGTCTGCTAAAGTTTTTCAAATGTCAAGTATCATTTCCTTAGACCATGCGATTGTGCAACTCCCGGATACCGTAGGAGTGCTTTGGGTGTATCAAACATCACACCGTAACTGGGTGATTATAAAGGTGCACTACAGGTATCTCCGAAAGTGTATGTTGGGTTGTACGAATCGCGACTGGGATTTGTCACTTCGTGTGATGGAGAGGTATCTCTAGGACCACTCGGTAATCCATCATCATATTGAGCTCAGTGTGACTAAGGAGTTAGACACGGGATGATGTGTTACGTAAGGAGTAAAGAGACTTGTCGGTAACGAGATTGAACAAGGTATGGGGATACAGACGATCGAATCTCGGGCAAGTATCATACTGGTAGACAAAGAGAATTGCATACGGGATTGATTGAATCCTTGACATCGTGGTTCATCTGATGAGATCATAATGGAACATGTAGGAACCAACATGGATATCCATGTCCAACAGTTGGTTATTGACCGGAAAGGTTTTTCAGTCATGTCTGCATGTCTACCGAACCCGTAGGGTCTACACACTTAAGGTTCGATGACACGAGGGTTATAGGTTACTGAAGGTTGTTTGGAGTCCCGGATGAGATCCCGTATGTCACGAGGAGCTCCGGAATGGTCTGGAAGTAAAGATTGATATATAGGAAGTCCTGTTTTAGTCACCGGAAAAGTTTCGGGGTCATCGATAGTGTATCGAGAGTGCAGGGAGGGAGCCGGAGGACCCCCGGGAGGGGTGTGATGACCAAAGGACTTCATGGGATGTTAGAGGAAGTGTACCAGCCCTTATTAGGCTGGACAAGGCCTTCCCTAAAGTCCCATGCGGCTAGGGATAAAGAGATTAGGCAAAAAGAGGTTTGAAAAGGAAGGGATCCACGTCCCTTGTGGGAGGTGGACTCCTCCCTACCTCGGTCGAACCTCTCCTCCTTGGAGGAGGGGCCAAGGCATCACTCCCTCTCCCTCCTCCTATATATACTTGAGGTTTTTCCCTTTTGAGACACACAATTGATCTCTCCACGGCGCAGCCATACTCCTCCTCCTCCTCGTCCTCCGTAGTGCTTGGCGAAGCCCTGTCGGAGTTACCACGCTGATCCACCGTCACCACGCTGTTGTGCTGCCATATCACTCCCTCAACCTCTCCTCCTTCCTTGTTGGATCAAGGCGTTGGATACGTCACGGGGCTGCACGTGTGTTGAACACGGATGCATCGTTGTTCAGTGCATAGATCGAAATCCACTCCGATCTGAATCGCTGCGAGTACGAGTCCATGAAACGCATTCTTGCAACGCTTCCGCTTAGCGATCTTCAAAGGTATGAAGATTATCTACACCTTTGCTCGTTGTTGGTTTCTCCATAGATAGATCCTTGCGTGGCGTAGGAAATTTTTTGAAATTACTACAATCCCCAAAAGTAGTATCAGAGCCAGGTTCTATGCATAGTTCTATGCACCACTAGAACACAAAATTTGTGGGTGCTGATTTGTCGATTGCTTGTCGTTACTAGTCTTATCTTGATTTGGCGGCATCGTGGGATGAAGCGTCCTGAACCGAATTTACACGTAATCTTACGTGAGACAGGTTGCACCGACCGACATGCACTTGTTGCATAAGGTCGCTAGCGGGTGTCTATCTCTCCCACTTTAGTCGGATCGGATTCGTGAAGAGGGTCCTTATGAAGGGTAAATAGCATTTCGATATCAACGTTGTGGCTGTCACGTAGGTAAGAAACGTTCTTGCTAGAAATGCAAATCAGCCACGTAAAACTTGCAACAACAATTAGAGGACGTCTAACTTGTTTTCTAGGGTATGCTATGTGATGTGATATGGCCAAAAAGGATGTGATGTTACATATGTGATGTATGAGATTGATCATGTTCTTGTAATAGGATTCACGACTTGCATGTCGATGAGTATGACAACCGGCAGGAGCCATAGGAGTTGTCTTAATTTATTGTATGAGATGCAACGCCATGTTGATTACTTGACTTTATCGCTTCCGGTTAGCTATAGTAGTAGAAGTAATAGTTGGCGAGACGACTTCGCGACGACACAATGATGGAGATCATGGTGTCATGCCGGTGACGATGATGATCATGGTGCCCCGAAGATGGTGATCAAAGGAGCAAGATGATATTGGCCATATCATGTCACTATATGATTGCATGTGATGTTTATCATGTTTTACATCTTATTGCTTAGAACGACGGTAGCAAAGATAAGATGATCCCTCACTAAAATTTCGAGATATGTATTCCCCTAAGTGTGCACCATTGCAAAGGTTCGTTATTTCGTAGCACCACGTGTTGATTGGGTGTTATAGATTCTAATGTTCACATACAATGGGTGTAAGCCAGTTTACACACGCAGAACACTTAGGTTGATTCGACGAGCCTAACATGTACATACATGGACTCGAATACGGGAGACCGAAAGGTCAAACATGAGTCGAATGGTTGATACGATCAGCATGTAGATGCTCACCATTGATGACTAGTCCGTCTCACGTGATGATCAGACACCGGCTAGTCGACGTGGATCATGAGCCACTTGGATGACTAGAGGGATATCGATCTAAGTGGGAGTTCATTAAATAATTTGATTAGATGAACTTAATTATCATGAACATAGTCAAAAGGTCTTTGCAAATTATGTTATAACTTGCCTATAGCTCCACGGGTTTTTGATTTGTTCCTAGAAAAAACTTAGTTGAAAGATAGAAGTAGCAATTATGCAGACTGGGTTCGTTAACTGAGGATTGTCCTCATTGCTGAGCAGAAGGCTTATGTCCTTAATGCACCGCTCGGTGTGCTGAATACGAATCGTGATTTGTGTATGTTGCGAACATCGGACATACACATTCTTGATAACTACATGATAGTTTAGTGCACAATTCTTAAACAACTTAGAATTGAGGCGGGAAACACGTTTCGAACGTCCCGGGACATAGGAGATGTTCCAAGAGATGAAATTGAGATTTCATGCTCGTGACCTTGTTAATAGGTATGAGACCTCTGATAAGATTCTTTGCCTATGAAGTAAAGGAGAAAAGCTCAATCGTCGAGCATGTGCTGAGATTGTCTGAGTACTAAATTCGCTTGAATCAAGTGGGAGTTGATCTTCCAGATGAGACAGTGATAGTTCTCCAGAGTCACTACCAGCAAGCTGCTAGAGCTTCGTGATGAACTCTAAACATATCAAGGATGGTTGTGATGATCTTTGAGCTATTTGCGATGTTTGACACCACAAAAGTAGAAATCTAAAAGGAGCATCAATTGTTGATTGTTTGTAAAACCGCTAGTTTCAAGAAGGCAAGGGCATGAAGGGATAGTTCATTAAACAACAAACCAGTTGCTACTCTAGTGAAGAGACCCAAGGTTGAACCCAAACCCGAGACTAAGTGCTTCTGTAATAAGGGGAACAGTCATTGAAAAGGAACTACCCTAGACACTTGGTAGATGAGAAGGTTGGCAAAGTCAACAAAAGTATATTGGATATACATGATATTCATGTGTACTTTACTAGTACTCCTAGTAGCACCGGGCTATTAGATATTGGTTCAGTTGCTAAGTGTTAGCAACTCGAAATAAAAGCTACGGAATAAACGGAGACTAGATAAAAGTGAGATGACTATGTCTGTTGGAAGTGTTTCCAAGGTTGATGTGATCAAACATTGCACGCTCCCTCTACCATCAGGATTAGTGTTAAACCTAAATAATTGTTATTTGGTGTTTGCGTTGAGCATGAACATGATTGGATTATGTTTATTGCGATACGGTTATTCATTTAAAGAGAATAATGGTTTTTTGGTTATTTGAATAAACCTCCGATGGTCTTGCACCTAAAATGAATGGTTTATTGAATCTCAATCATAGTGATACACATGGTCATAGTATTGTTGCCAAGAGATACAAAGTCATAATGATAGTACCACTTACTTGTGGCACTGCAACAGGAGTCATATTGGTGTAAAATGCATGAAGAAGCTCCATACTGATGGATCTTTAGACTCATTCGTTTTTTGAATCATTTGAGACATGCAAACCATGCCTATTGGTGTAAACGCATGAGAAACCCCATGCAGATGGATCGTTTGGACTCACTTGATTTTGAATCACTTGAGACATGCAAATCGTACCACATGAACAAGATGACTGAAGATCTCATTTTCCATTGAGATGGAACAAGAAAGTAACTTGTTGGAAGTAATACATTTTGATGTGTGCAGTCCAATGAGTACTGAGGCACGTAGTGGATATCATTATGTTCTTACTTCACAGATGATTTGAGTAGATACTTGTGTCTAAATTATTGAAAGGTTCAAGCAATTTCAGAGTGAATTGAAGATCATCATGACAAGAGGATAATATGTCTACGATGTGATCGTGCAGGTAAACATATATCTGAGTTAAGAGTTTGGTTAAACATTTAAGACAATGAGAAAATTGTTCACGTGAAAATTGTTTCACAACTGATGCCACCTCGAACACCAGAGTCTGATGGTGTGTACGTATGTCATAGTCGTGCCCTATTAGATATGGTGCATACTATGATGTCTCTTATCAAATTATTACTGTCATTTATGGGTTAGGCATTAGAGACAACCGCATTCACTTTAAATAGGGCACCACATAACTCCGTTGAGATAACACCATATGAACTATGCTTTAGAGAAACCTAAGCTGTTCTTTCTTAAAAGTTTGGGGTTGTGATGATTATGTGAAAGAGTTTCAGCGTGATAAGCTCGAACCCAAAGCGGATAAATGCGTCTTCATAGGACACCCAAAATAGTTGGGTATACCTCCTATCTCAGATCCGGAAGCAAAAAGTGTTTGTTTCCAGAAATGGGTTGTTTCTCGAGGAAAATTTTCTCTCGACAAAATTGAGTGGGGGTATGGTGGAAACATGATGAGGTTATTGAACCATCACTTCAACCAGTGTGTAGCAGGGCGCATAAAGTTGTTCGTGTGGCGCCTACACCAATTGAAGTGGAAGCTGATGATAGTGATCATGAAACTTCGGATCAAGTGGCTACCAGACCTCGTAGGTCGACAAGGACGCGTACTACTCCAGAGTGGTATGAAAATCCTGTCTTGGAGGTCATGTTGCTAGACAACAATAACCTACAAACTATGGAGAAGCGACGGTGGGCCCGGATTCCAACAAATGGATGGAGGCCATTGCTATGGCAACAAAAGTCCTTCCTTGGCTCTAGGAATTCTTCTTGTTACTTCTGTGGTTTGTGTCGATTTTTCCCTTGAAGAGGAAAGGGTGATGCAGCACGGGAGCAATAAGTATTTCCCTCAGTTTGAGAACCAAGGTATCGATCCAGAAGGAGGGTCTCGTCAAGTCCAAAGTACCTGCGCAAACACAAACAAGCTTGCACCCAACGCTTCAAAGGGGTTGTCAATCCCTTCAAGATTGTTTGCAAAGTGAGATCTGAAGGTGGAATGTGCAACGAAGTAAAAAGTGTAAGGCTGAAAATATGGTGTGGAGTAGACCCGGGGGCCATAGTGTTCACTAGAGGCTTCTCTCAAAATAGCAAATATCACGGTGGGTAAACAAATTACTGTCGAGCAATTGATAGAACCGTGCAAAGTCATGACGATATCTAAGGCAATGATCATACATATAGGCATCACGTCTGAGACAAGTAGACCGATACTTTCTGCATCTACTACTATTACTCCACAGATCGACTGCTATCCAGCATGCATCTAGTGTATTGAGTTCATGACGAACAGAGTAACGCCTTAAGCAAGATGACATGATGTAGAGGGATAATCTCAAACTGAAGATGAAAACCCCATCTTTTTACCCTTGATGGCAACAACATGATGCGTGCCTCGCTACCCCTTCTGTCACTGGGTGAGGTCACCGCACGGTATGAACCCAAAACCAAGCACTTCTCCCATTGCAAGAAGCATAGATCTAGTTGGCCAGACAAAACCCACAACTCGAAGAGAATTACAAGGATATCAAATCATGCATAGGAGAGATCAGAAGAAACTCAAATAAAATTCATAGATAATCTTATCATAAATCCACAATTCATCGGATCTCGACAAACACACCGCAAAAGAAGATTACATCGGATAGATCTCCATGAAGATCATGCAGAACTTTGTATTGAAGATCCAAGAGAGAGAAGAAGCCATCTGGTTACTAGCTATGGACCCGTAGGTCCATGGTGAACTACTCACGCATCATCGGAGAGGTCATGGTGTTGATGAAGAAGCCATCCGTGTCTGAATCCCCCTCCGGCAAGGCACCAGAATGTGCCCCAGATGGGATCTTGCGGAGACAGAAGCTTGCGGCGATTGAAAAGTACTTTCGATGATCTCCTGATTTTTTGGGATTTTTACGGAATATATAGGCGCAACCCCTAGGGCAGAGGGCGCTCAGGGGGCCCACAAGCCTGTGGGCCGCGGCCTACCCCCTGGCGGCGGGGTGGGGGCTTGTGGGGCCCCTGAGGCTCCCCTGCCTTGGCTCTCAAGCTTCCCGATCTTCTTCCGTTACGGAAAAAAATATTTTCGGGGATTTTCTTCCGTTTGGCCTCTGTTTCAAAATCTCCTTTGAAAGGGGTAAAAACATGGAAAAAACAGGAACTGGCACTTGGCATTGAGTTAATAAGTTAGTCCCAAAAAATATATAAAAGGCATGCAAAACATCCAAAGTTTGACAAGATAATAGCATGAAACCATAAAAATTTATAGATACGTTGGAGACGTATCAAGCATCCCCAAGCTTAACTCCTGCTCGTCCTCGAGTAGGGAAGTGGTAAAGAATGAATTTTTGATGTGGAATGCTACCTAGCATAGTTGTCCTTTGCAACTTCTTTCACATGACATGAATGCTCAGATCCGTAAGATTCAAACCAATAGTTTGCTATTGGCATGAAAACAATAATACTTCCAGCAAACTAGCAAAGTAATCATGAACTTTCAAAATAACAAGGCCAAGGAAAGTTATCCCTAAAAAATCATATAGTCTGGCTATGCTCCATCATCCTCACACAACTAATGTAAATCATGCACAACCCCGGAATTGGCCAAGTAATTGTTTTTGCACTCTTACTTTATCAAACTTTATATAACTATCACGCAATACATGAGCGTGAGCCATGGATATAGCACTATAGGTGGAATAGAGTGTGGTGGTGGTTGTGAGACAAAAACGAGGAGATGGTCACATTGACTCGGTGTATCAGAAGACTATGGAGATGCCCATTAATAGATATCAATGTGAATGAGTAGGGATTGCCATACAAGAGATGCGCTAGAGCTATAAGTATGTGAAAGCTCAAAAGGAAAACTAGTGGGTGTGCATCCAACTTGCTTGGTCACGAAGACCTAGGGAAATTTTGAGGAAGCCCATCATTGGAATATACAAGCCAAGTTATATAATGAAGGTTCCGACTAGCATATGGTAGTGACAAAGCAAGAATCTCTCAATCATGAAGAACATGGTGCTATTATGAAGCACAAGTGTGGAAAAACATAGTAGCATTGTCACTTCTCTCTTTTTTTCATTTGGGCTCTTAGGCCTCTTTTTTTGTTTTTTTTTGTTTTTGGGCTCTTTGGCCACTTTTCTTATTTCCTCACATGGGACAATGCTCTAATAATGATGATCATCACACTTTTATTTACTCACAGCTCAAAAATGGTGATAACTCTATAGGAAATGCCTCCGCTAGTGTACCGGGATGTGCAACGATCTAGCATGGCGTATGACATTGAAACATCTCGCTAGCTATCTTACGATCATGCAATGGCAATATGAGAGTGACGACACAAGTCATGAGACAGAACAGTGGGAGTTGCATGGCAATATATCTCGGAATGGGTATGAAAATGCCATACTAGGTAGGTATGGTGGTTGTTTTGACGAAGGAATATGGTGGGTTTGTGCACCGGCGAGAATTGCGCGGCACTAGAGAGGCTAGCAATGGTGGAAGGTGAAAGTGCCTCTATACGATGGACTCACATTAGTCATGAAGAAATCACATACTTGTTGCTTAAGTTTTTATTAGTAATCGAAACAAAGTGCTAAATGCATACTCCGAGGGGAAGGGTTGGTAGGTGTTAACCATCGCGCGATCCCGACCTCAACACAAAGGATAACAATCAATAGATCAATTATGCTCCGACTTCCTAACATAGCGGTTCACCATACGTGCATGCTACGGGAATCACTAACTTTAACACAAGTATTTCTAGATTCACAACATCCTACTAACATAGCTCTTAATATTACCAAATCCACGTCTCAAAACTAATTGAGAGGAATCAAAACTTCTCTTTCTACTCAATGCACATGAAGATGGAGGTTTTTTCATCCTCTTTGGGTACCTATCACATTTGGGACTACTTTCATAGCAAAAGACAACTACCGAATCACACACCGCCGTGCTCTAAAGATATAAGTGAAGCACTAGAGCAAAAGTATCTAGCTCAAAAGATATAAGTGAAGCACTAAGAGCAAAAGTATCTAGCTCAAAAGATATAAGTGAAGCACTATGAGCATTCTAGCAAAATCACGATGAATGCATGTCTCTCTCTCTTGCAAAAAGGTGTGCAGCAAGGATGATTGTGACACAACAAAAGGAAAAAAACTCCTAAGATACAAGACGCTCCAAGCACAACACATATCATGTGGTGAATAAAAATATAGCTCCAAGTAATGTTACCGATGGATTGAAGACGAAAAAGGGGATGCCTTCCCGGGGCATCCCCAATCTTAGGCTTTTTGGTGTCCTTGAATTGGCTTGGGATGCCTTGGGCATCCGCAAGCTTGAGCTCTTTCCACTCTTTATCTCTTTGTCCATGAGAACATCACCCAAAATTTGAAAACTTCACAACACAAAACTTAAACAGAAACTCGTGATAACATTAGCACAAGAAAACAAACTACCACTTCTTTTGGTTCTGTAGCAAACTTGAAGTCTATCTATATTGGTATTGGGTTACAGTATTTTCACTTTTCCATGGCTAGTACCCCCCGACACTAACCATAGTTTCATCAAAACAAGCAACCAACTCAACAAAAACAGAATCTGTCCAAAAAAGACCAGTCTCTAGCAATCTGTACACTTCGTATACTTGTGGTACCTCAAAAAATCTGAACAATTATGACTGCTTGGGAAAAAGGCATATCAACCAGAAGCAAAAAGAATCAACACTCTTTCTGAATAAAAAGAGAAATCATCTCGTGAGCGAAAAGTTTCTGTCTTTTTCCGGCAGGATCAAACAACCATCACCAAGACTAGTCATAAAGGTTCTTCTTGGCTCAAACACAAAAAGAAACACAAAAGACACAATCATAGCAGAATTATGATAGTGCGGACTCAACAAAACAGAAAGAAAAAAGAAATACATTCATTGGATTGCCTGCCAACAAGCGCTATACTTTAACACCCTTAGCTAGGCATTGATAATTCAATGATGCTCACACAAAAGACAAGAATTGAAGCACAACGAGAGCATCATAAAGCATGTGAAAATCACATCTAAGTCTAACATACTTCCTATGCATAGGCATTTTATAGGAAAACAGATTGTCAAGACAACCAATAGTTACCATATGCAAGGAAGAATAAAGAGACAATAGAAATCTCAACATAACGAGAGGTGATTTAGTGATATGAAAGTTTCTACCACAATATTATCCTCTCTCATACATGCAAAGTTGACGCTCTTCAAAAATAGTGGGATTATCATCAACTAAAGTCATGACTTCTCCAAACCCACTTTCAATAATATTGCAAATATCATATTCATCATGAGGCTTAAACAAATTTTCAAGATCATAAGAAAAATCATCTCCCCACTCATGATCATTGCAACAAGTAGTGGACATAGGAAAACTAGCATCCCCAAGCTTAGGGTTTTGCATATTTTTAGCATGATTGTCACTAATATAATTTATAGTGAAACCATTGCAAGCATGCTTTTTATCCAAGGAGCCCTCGTGAATCACTTCATAAATTTCAGATTCACGCATCTCAAGCAAAACTCCATAATGATAGTCAGGTGCACTCAACTCACTAGCAATTGGATCAACATAATTGGATCTCTTAAAGAGATTAGCAAGTGGATGAGGATCCATATCACTAGATTTTCAGCAAGCGAAGATGCAAGCATATTGAAGGCACATGGCACACAAGGGAATAGAAAGCAAGAGAAAAAAGGGCGAACGAAAAGGCGAAAGGAAAATTGGTGAAGTGGGGGAGTGCAAAACGAGAGGCAACTGGAAAACAAAGTAAATGCAAGAGACGAGTTTGCGACACCTAGTGGGATGAGTTATTGACTTGATCTTCCTCCCCAGCAACGGCGCCAGAAATTCTTCTGCTACGGCAACAAAAGTACTTCCTTGGCGCTAGGAATTCTTCTTGTTACTTCTTTACTTTGTGTCGGTTTTTCCCTTGAAGAGGAAAGGGTGATGCAGCATAGGAGCAGTAAGTATGTCCCTCAGTTTGAGAACCAAGGTATCGATCCAGAAGGAGGGTCTCGTCAAGTCCAAAGTACCTGCCCAAACACAAACAAGCTTGCACCCAACGCTTCAAAGGGGTTGTCAATCCCTTCGAGATTGTTTGCAAAGTGAGATCTGCAGGCGGAAAGTGCAACTAAGTAAAAAGTGTAAGGCTGAAAATATGGTGTGGAGTAGACCCCAGGTTCATAGTGTTCACTAGAGGCTTCTCTCAAAATAGCAAATATCACGGTGGGTGAACAAATTACTGTCGAGCAATTGATAGAACTGCGCAAAGTCATGACGATATCTAAGGAAATGATCATACATATAGGCATCACGTCCGAGACAAGTAGACCGATACTTTCTGCATCTACTACTATTACTCCACACATCGACTTCTATCCAGCATGCATCTAGTGTATTGAATTCATGACGAACAGAGTAACGCCTTAAGCAAGATGACATGATGTAGAGGGATAATCTCAAACCAATGATGAAAATCCCATCTTTTTACCCTTGATGGCAACAACGTGCCTCGCTACCCCTTCTGTCACTGGGTGAGGTCACCACATGGTATGAACCCAAAACAAAGCACTTCTCCCGTTGCAAGAATCATAGATCTAGTTGGCCAGACAAAACCCACAACTCGAAGAGAATTACAAGGATATGAAATGATGCATAAGAGAGATCAAAAGAAACTCAAATAAGATTCATAGATAATCTGATCATAAATCCACAATTCATTGGATCTCGACAAACACACCGCAAAAGAAGATTACATCAGATAGATCTCCATGAAGATCATGGAGAACTTTGTATTGAAGATCCAAGAGAGAGAAGAAGCCATCTAGTTACTAGCTATGGACCCGTAGGTCTATGGTGAACTACTCACGCATCTTCGGAGAGGTCATGGTGTTGATGAAGAAGCCCTCCGTGTCCGAATGCCCCCTCCGGCAGGGCACCAGAACGTGCCCCAGATGGAATCTTGCGGAGACAGAAGCTTGCGGCGGTGGAAAAGTACTTTCGACGATCTCCTGATTTTTTTGGGATTTTTAGGGAATATATAGGCGTAACCCCTAGGGAAGAGGGTTCTCAGGGGGCCCACAAGCCTGTGGGCCACGGCCTACCCCCCTCGCCGCGGGGTGGGGGCTTGGGGGGGGCCTGAGGCTCCCCTGCCTTGGCTCTCGAGCTTCCCGATATTCTTCCTTTACGGAAAAAAATCTTTTCGGGGGTTTTATTCCGTTTGGACTCTGTTTCAAAATCTCCTCTGAAAGGGGTCAAAAACATGGAAAAAACAGGAACTGACACTTGGCACTGAGTTAATAAGTTAGTCCCAAAAAATATATAAAAGGCATGCAAAACATCCAAAGTTTGACAAGATAATAGCATGAAACCATCAAAAAGTATAGATACGTTGGAGACGTATCAGCCATGAAATCTGAGAGAGGACCCATGTATGAAAAAAAAGTATAGACTTTGGAAGAACCACGTGATGGTCATAAGACTATTAACTGCGAATGGATCTTTAAAAGGAAGACATACGATGATGGTGAAAAGTCACCACTAAGAAAGCTCGACTTGTCGCAAAGATGTTTCCGACAAGTTCAAAGAGTTGACTACGATGAAGGATTTATCAATCGTAGCGATGTTGAAAGTGTGTTGGAATTATTTTAGCAGTTGCTGCATCATTTATGAAATCTTGGAGATAGGATGTCAAATGTTGTTTCCTCGATGTTTTTCTTCATGAAAGGTTGTATGTGATATAGCCAGAAGATTTTCTCGATCCTAAAGGGTGCTAACAAGTATGTAAAGCTCTAGCGATGATTGGAGCAAGCACCTCGGAGTTGGAATATACACTTTGATGAGATGATCAAAGATTTTGGTTTTATACAAAGTTTATGAGAAATTTGTATTTCCAATGAAGTGAGTGGGAGCACTATAAAATTTCTGATGAATATATGTGGTTGACATATTGTTGATCGAAAATAATGTAGAATTTACGGAAAGCATAATGGGTTGTTTGAAAGGAGTTTTTCAAAGGAAAACTAGGATTAAGAGACTTGAACATTGATCATCAAGATCTATGGAGATAGATCAAAGTTCTTAATAGAACTTTCAACGAAATACATGCCTTGACAAGTTTTTGAAGGAGTTCAAAATAGATTGGCAAAGAAGGAGTTCTTGGCTGTGTTGTAAGGTGTGAATTTGAGTAAGACTGAAAATCCCGACCACAGGAGAAGAAAGAGAAAGGACGAAGGTCGCCCCCTAGGCATCAGTCGTAGGATGTATAATATGCTATGTTGTGTACCGCACCTGAAGTGTGCCTTGCCATGAGTCAGTCAAAGGGTGCAAGAGTGATCCAGGAATGGATCACTGGACAACGTTCAAAGTTATCCTTAGTAACTAGTGGACTAAGGAATTTTTCTCGATTATGGAGGTGATTAAAGAGTTCGTCGTAAATGGGTTACCTCGATGCAAGCTTTGTCACTAATCCGGATGACTCTTAGTAGTAAACCGGATTCGTATAGTGGAGAAGTCATTTGGAATAGTTCCAAATGGTGCATGATAGCAGTATGTATGGGAAGACATAGAGATTTGTAAAGCACGCACAGATCTGAAAGGTTTAGACCTATTGACTAATGAACCTCTCTCACAAGCAAGACATGATCGAACCCCAAAACTGTATGGGTGTTGGATTCATTGCAAACACATAGTGATGTGAACTGGATTATTGACTCTAGTGCAAGTGGGAGACTATTGGAAATATGCCCTAGAGGCAATGATAAATTGGTTATTATTATATTTCCTAGTTCATGATAATTGTCTATTATTCATGCTATAATTGTGTTAACCAGAAACCGTAAGACATGTGTGAATATATAGATCACAATGTGTCCCTAGTGAGCCTCTAGTTGGCTAGCTCGTTGATCAATAGATGATCATGGTTTCTTGATCATGGACATTGGATGTCATTGATAATGGGATCACATCATTGGTGAATGATGTGATGGACAAGACCCAATTCTGAGCATAGCACTAGATCGTGTTGTTCGTCTGCTAAAGCTTTTTTAATGTCAAGTATCATTTCCTTAGACCATGAGATTGTGCAACTCCCGGATACCGTAGGAGTGCTTTGGGTGTATCAAACGTCACAACGTAATTGGGTGATTATAAAGGTGCACTATGGGTATCTTCGAAAGTGCATGTTGGGTTGTACGAATTGAGACTGGGATTTGTCAATCCGTGTGACGGAGAGGTATCTCTGGGCCCACTCGATAATCCATCATCATATTGTGCTCAGTGTGAATAAGGAGTTAGCTACGGGATGATGTGTTACAAAACGAGTAAACAGACTTGCCGATAATGAGATTGAACAAGGTATGGGGATATGGACGATCGAATCTCGGGCAAGTATCACACTGGTAGACAAAGGGAATTGCATACGGGATTGATTGAATCCTGGACATCGTGGTTCACCCGATGAATCATCGTGGAACATGTGGGTACCAACATAGATATCCAGTCCCCGCTGTTGGTTATTGACCGGAAAGGTGTCTCGGTCATGCCTGCATGTCTCCAGCACCCGTAGGGTCTACACACTTAAGGTTCGATGACGCTAGGGTTATATGGAAATAGTGTACATGGTTATCGAAGGTTGTTCGTAGTCCCGGATGAGATCTCGGACATCACGGTGAGCTCCGGAATGGTCCGGAGGCTAAGATTGATATATAGGAAGTCCTGTTTTGGTCACCAGAAAAGTTTCGGGCTCATCAGTAGTGTACCGGGAGGGTGCCGGAGGACCCCCGGGAGGGGTGTGACGACCAAAGGACTTCATGGGCTGTTAGAGGAAGTGTAACAGCCCTTAGTGGCTGGCCAAGGCCTTCCCTAAAGGCCCATGTGGCTAGGGATAAAGAGATAAGGCAAAAAGAGGTTTTAAAAGGAAGGGATCCACCTCCCTTGTGGGAGGTGGACTCCTCCCTAGCTCGGCTGAACCTCTGCTCCTTGGACGAGGGGCCAAGGCAGCCCTCCCTCTCCCTCCTCCTATATATACTCGAGGTTTTGGCCCTTTTGAGACATACAATTGATCTCTCCATGAAACATCCATAGTCCTCCTCCTCCTCCTCCTTAGTGCTTGGCGAAGCCCTGTCGGAGTTACCACGCAGCTCCACCGTCACCACGTCGTCGTGCTCCGGAGCTCTCCCTCAACCTCTCCTCCTTTCTTGCTGGATCAACGCGTTGGAGACGTCACCGGGCTGCATGTGTGTTGAACGCGGAGGCACTGTTGCTCGGTGCATAGATCGGAATCCACCGCAATCTGAATTGCTGCGACTACGACTCCATCAACCGCGTTCTAGCAACGCTTCCGCTTAGCGATCTTCAAAGGTATGAAGATGTTGTACCCCTTTGCTCGTTGCTGGTTTCTCCATCGATATATCCTTGCGTGGCGTAGGATTTTTTTTGAAATTACTACGATCCCCAACACTTGGGCCTCCCCACATTTATATATGCATGGGAGGGGCTGGTGGCTTGACCTCCAAGCCCATAGAGTCGTTGGTTAAGGGGGGAGGAAGTCAATCCCTCCTTTCCTTCCCCACCGATCACTATCCCCTTTTTAGGGATTTGTATTTATCCTTTTGTGATATGATAATAGTCCTTTTAAGGGGGATATTGATGCGCCTAGACCAGGGATGTGGGGACTTTCCCCACTACCCACGTCCATGTGGGTGTGCATACAGGTGGGCCCCACTCCAAAACCTTCTAGAACCTTCCCTCTATAATATCAAAAAATCCCGAACATTTTACGAAACCTTGAATTTGATTTGTCATACATAAATCTTTACATCTGTACCATTCTCGAGGTCCTCATGATGTCCGGGATCTTATCCGGGACTCCGAACAACATTTGATCACCAATGTACATATCCATGTACTACTCTAGCGTCATCGAACGTTAAGCATGCGGACCCTATGGGTTCAAGAATCATGTAGATATGACCGAGATACCTCTTCGGTCAATAACCAATAGCGGGACCTCCTGGATGCCCATATTGGTTCCTACATATTCCACAAATATCTTTATCGGTCGAACTACGATCTCAAGGATATAATCAATCCCATATTTAGTTCCTTTTGTCCAGCATTATGTTACTTGCCCGAGATTCGATCATCGATATCTCCATGCCTAGTTCAATCTGGTTAGCGCAAGTCTTTTTAGTCGTTGTGTAATACAAGATCCCGTGACTAACTCCTTAGTCAGATTGCTTGCAAGCTTCTTGTGATATTGTATTACTGAGAGGGCACAGAGATACCTCTCCGTCATACGGAGTGACAAATTTGAGTCTCGATCCATGCCAACCCAACAGACATCCTCGGAGATATCTGTAGAGCATCTTTATGATCACCCAGTTACATTGTGATGTTTGATATACACAAGGCATTCCTCCGGTGTCAGGGAATTGCATGATCTCATGGTCTTAGGAACACATACTTTACATGCAGAAAGCAATATCAATAAGCTTAGTTATACGATGAAATGATATGCTTACAGTTTGCGTCTGGTCCATCACATCATTCTCCTAATGATGTGATTCCGTTATAAAAAGACAACTCATGTCTATGGCTAGGAAACCTTAACCATCTTTGATCAACGAGCTAGTCTAGTAGAGGCTTACTAGTGACACTTTGTTATCTATGTATCCACACATGCATTTGAGTTTTAGATCGATACAATTATAGCACGGATAATAAAGAATTATCATGAACAAGGAAATATGATAATAACCAATTTATTATTGCCTCAAGGGCATCTTTCCAATATTTTATCCATCACATGATATGTTTTTTGCTTGGAGCGTTGTGTATTATAGTTTGTTTTTTCTTAGTTTTGCTTGGAGCTGTCTTGGGTTTCTCCCCGAAGAGAAAGGGTGAAGAAATATAGTAGCCGATAAGTATTCGCTAAGTTAGAATCAAGGTAATTGAACTAGTAGGAGAACCATGTAGATTCCCGTCTTTAGTAACTACACACATAAAAGCAAACACTTGCACCCAACACAGGCAAGAGGGTTGTAAATCTGCTAGCACTTGTTACTTGCAAGGATTGATTATGATAGTGATAGATGTATAAAAATAAAAATAAAAATAAAGTATTAGAATTACAACAAGGTATTTAGGTATTTAGCAATATGATTAAGTAGACCCGAGGGCCATAGTTTCACTAGAGGCTTCTCTCTCGAACACATAGCATATGGTGGGTGTTGGGGATATTATCCGGCGATGAGACCCGCCCTATGGATCCGGGTCAAGATGATGGCGGGTCAACATTCATACTCAATATGGGCCCTGAGTTAGGAAGCAAAAGGCACATGACATTTATAACAAGAGCCGGCTGCAGCCGAGGACAAGACGAGGGCAACTCATGGCCCATGCAGGAGAAGGGTTGCCAGAAGTTTTCTTGCTTAAGGGGCATGGCGAGTTAGAGACGTACCAGGTCACGAATCGTATCGTGACCCAGACTCTTGTAAAACCTAGAGCCTTGACCTGTATATAAAGGCGAGTCTCTAGGGCTGGTAGGATTAAGTTTAGATCGATCGAGAGCTAGGTCTGGCGAATCCGCACCCTTGTAATCGATTTCCACAGCAATATACACATAGCAGGACGTAGGCTTTTACCTCAATTTGAGGGGCCGAACCTGGGTAAAATCGTCTCCCGTTCCCGATCAACCCCTTTGAGTCGCCACGTAGTTGGGATGGCTTCACCACTAAGACCTTTCACGAGGACATCTGTCGTGACAAAACCATGACAATTGGCGCCCACCGTGGGGCCTGCGCAAGGTGGAGTTGAGTTCTCGAAGGGAGCCCTTCTAGGGATCGGGAGCTACACGGTCAGCCTCATGACCAAGAGTCTCCGCGGAAGGTGTTACATCGACAATTCAAGTTGGGGTCCCGAGGTCGGTTCAATCGAATCGGGATATCGGGTCCCCTTCGGCAAGATCCACGTCTTCATCGGCAAGATCGGAACACCGGTTCCCGAGTCGGACATCTGCACCGACATCGTCGAGCCGGCTCAGCTCGCCCCTCCCGCCACATCTCGGATTGGACGACGTCACGTCTTTGTCGGCTTCTTACAGGGGCTAGCCTCCCGGATGAGCTAGAAGCTGGTGGAGATACCCTTGTCAATTATGGTGGAGAGTCATTAATCGGAGATATTGACTCGATCTGGCCTCTCTACGAGGGAAGGCTGGGTGGTTTCCCTGACGCGGCGATCTCTGAAGGGCCACAGGAGCCGCCCCGCCAAGTCACCATCTATATGGCGGGGGACACGATGGCTCAGAACCAGCCAAGCACGACAACCGCCAATGGGGCCAGCGGATCTGGGAAGACACCGGCCCAGGCCATGACACATCTGATTGTTGAGATAAAAACTCATGGCAACAACCGTGATGGCTGATAACCAAGAGGAAGTTAATACTGAATTGGCTAAACTTCGTGAAGAGATGGTTCAGATACAACACCAGATCAATGCGGAGAAGACCCGAATGGCGGATCAACAAGCTTAGATCAACGAAGAGGTGGAACGTTTGAAGTTGGAGGCGTGGCTACTGGAACGCCAGCGAGTCGCATTGGACGCTGTTTTTCAGAGGAGGCATCAGACTCGTGTCCCACCTAACCTTAACCCTACTCGTCTGTTCAGCAGCACGCATGCGCCCGGCGTGGACCATAATCGCCTCGTTAGAGCGATCCGCAGGTTGAGATTGTCCAGCAACCAATGCAACCCCTATTGAAACAGCACGTGGCTCAGCACTTGCAAACACCTCAAGGTCACTTCTCCAACCCGGTGGATAATGTGCTAGCCGCGAGCCGCCACTTGGAGTCCCTTCCTATTCGTGTGAATACCGCACTAGAAGTGGAGGCAAGGAACACCATTAATTTGTGAAAAACGGCGGTAGTCCAGCAAGCGCAGTTTTCATACAGTCGTGATCGCGTGCACTCCACACTGCAGGCAAGCCACACGAAGAGTCCACCAGATGATCCTTCGACGGTTTCTAGCAATGGCCATCGATACCATCCTCAGATCAATCTACCGGAGCTGCCATCATCAAATGCTCAGGCGCTTGTCAATGCTGCACGAGCTGCCCGACAGGCACAAGAAGAGGCGGCGGCGACATTGGCGGGTCAGGGACTTCCACCATATGCCTAGCTGGGTCGTGGATACAGTGGGCAAGGAGGAACGAATGTAGGTGTCCCCTGTCTATCTTTTACTCTGCTCAATGAGTGCATGACCACACACTCCAAGGGCCCTCGTAAGGTACCCAACTATACACCTGATCATGAGCCAGTGGCGTGGGTTGAGAGCTATGAGTTGGCTATGGACATGCTTGACGCTAGCGACGCTGTCGGCGCCAAGTATTTCACCATAATGTTGGAAGGGCCGGTTCGCACGTGGTTGAAAAATCTATACCCCAACTCCATCAACACTTGGGCGGAACTCAAGGAGCGTTTTGTCAAAAACTTTCGAGGAACATGCAAGCGTCTGATGACCATTGTGGATCTACAACATTGTGTTCAGCGGGCGGGTGAATTAGCTCATCATTGGACGAGGCGGGTCGCGGAGATCATCCACTCTTCGGATGACATTACGGCGGCTCGGACTATGCTGATCTTGGAGAAAAACTGTCATTTTCAGCCCCTGGTGTTGAAGCTTGGCCGCCTCAAGCGAAAGGTGCAAGATATGGGCGAGTTGATGGACACCCTCAGCAGCTATGCTGAGTCGGACGACAAGAAGGATGCCAGCTCTAATGATGAGAAGGCCAGTGATGTTAAAAGTGGAGACGGAGCTAAGGGTCACTTCTAGACTCTTGGGCGCAATAACAACCAAGGTGGTCAAGCAAAAAGAAGGCAGTAAGAAGGCGTGTCTGATTTTGTTGCTACCACCAATGCCGGATCCCGGAACAAGCGTCGTAACATGAGTTAGGACGGCTTCAAGACCTGGGCTTTAGCGGAAGGAAGCCACGCAATTATGAAGAGTTGCTCAAGGGACCTTGGCCTAAGCATGGTACCCCTGGTGCCCCGTCTATTCACTCTTGGGAAAACTGTTTCGTGATGCAGGAATGCCGTCTTTAGGCGTCCCGGGATAACCAAGGAGGTAACGATGGTGCCCAACAGGGTCAATTTGGCCCGGGCAGGTCACGAGGAGGCTCATTCAGGGACTTTCCTAACCCAGGTGCTCAAGGGTGAGGCGGCTCACATAATAATGGTGGACAGTCATTTGGCCAAGGCAGTCAGCAGTATAATGACGAGGGCAGTTTCCAGCAGCCAAACAGCTAGGGCGGTTTTCGGAGAAATCCTAAGCTATTGAATGGAGGGCAATACCATGTCTTCACCAGTCGTACCTGTAAGAGGGATAAAAAGGTAAAGCAGAGGGCCATCAATATGGCAGAGCCGACGGTTCCTAGATACATAAACTGGTCTAAACAACCTGTCACGTGGAGTAGAGTTGATCACCCACCTCAGATTGGTAACCCTGGAGACTTAGCGTTGGTGGTGGTGCCTCAGGGTGGGGGATACACGCTCTCTAAGGTCCTCATGCATGGAGGTAGCAGTATCAACATCCTGTACTATGACACCTTCTGACGGATGAATTTTGATGAGGAGGACTTGATGCCCTCAACCACAGTTTTCCACGGCATTGTTCTGGGCAAGTCGGCATATCCTATTGGGCGGATCAACTTGAATGTGGCTTTTGGTGATGAGTCCAATTACACAAGTGAGTCATTGATGTTTCAGGTGGTCAAAATTAAAAGTCCTTATCATGCTTTGTTTGGGCGTCCGGCTTATGCTCACTTCATGGATCGGCCTTGTTATGTGTACCTTAAGCTTAAGATGCCAGAACTCAAGGGCACCATCACAGTCAATGGGGATCGAAAGACAACTGAGGAGTGTGGAAAAGGACACGCCGCATATGATGAGTTGGCGTGCGCTGCCGAAGAGTTGAAGTTCCACAAGGTCAATCTGGATCCAGCTGACATGAGCCCGCTCAAAAAGCCAACGGTTGATTCTGAGCCGCCCCTTAAGTTCGAACCGACAGATGAGACCAAACAAGTTGATTTCATTCCTAGCGACTCTTCCAAGAAGTTTACTATTGGGACCGGCTTAGATCCCAAATAGGAAAGCACGCTCATCGAATTCATCCATGAGAATCGGGACATCTCTGCATGGAAACCTTCTGATATGCCAGGTGTACAGAGAGAATTCGCTGAGCACCATCTTAATGTGGATCCCAAGATGAATCTGGTTCGTCAGTACCTTTGTAGTTTTAATGAGGAGAGGCGTAAGGCAATGGGAGAAGAAGTTGCCCGGCTCTTGGCCGCTGGGTTCATCATCGAGGTTTTTCACCCTGAGTGGTCGGCTAACCCGGTAGTTGGGGATATTACGTGCAGTATGACCCACCCTATTGGCCCGGGTCAGGAAAGCGGCGACTCATACATACATGGTCAATGTAAGCTTTACCTAGGCCTGAGGCATGTTGAGAGATCTTCGTCAGAAGACTGCCAGGCCCATGAGCCAGATGGTGGTTTAGGATTAACGAAGAAGATAAGTCGCCAAGGAGGTTTCCTGGCTTAGAAAACATGACGACTTAGAGATATGGAAGGCCATGATTTGTAACGTGGCCATGACTTTGTAAACCCTAGGGCCTCGACCTGTATATAAAGGCGAGTTTTTGGGGCAGATAGATTAAGTTAGAAATCATCGAGAGCTAGGTCAAGCGAGTTACAACCTCCTTGTACTCGAATCCCCCATCAGTATACACAAAGCAGGATGTAGGCTTTTACCTCCACAAGAGGGGCCAAACCTGGGTAAATCTGAGTCTCTCTTCTTCTCACCCTCTTTGAGTCGCCACCAAGGTGCGATGGCTTCTTCACTATGTCCTTTCATGAGGACATGTGTTGTGACGAAACCACGACAATTGGCGCCCACCGTGGGGCCGGCGCACGGTGGAGTTGAGTTCTCAAAGGGAGTCCTTCCAGGGTCATGAAGCTATGCGGTCGGCATCATGACGAAGGGCCGCGGTGGAAAATACTACATCGACAACTTGCAGCGGGGAGCTGAGGCCGATTCAATCGAATCTGGATACAGGGTCGCTTTCGACAAGATCCACGTTTTCATCGGCAAGATTGGGGCACCCGTACCTGAGCCAGACACCTTCACCGACATCGTCTAGCCGGCCCGGTATGCCCATCCGACCAAACATCAGGTCAGGGAACACCACGTCTTCGTTGGTTTTACGCAGGGAACCGACCTACTGGACGGGCCGGTAATCCAGGAGATCACGCCCGTCAACTCGGATGATGAGTCATCCATGGGGGAAACAGATTAAATCTACCCTCTCCACGAGGGACTTTGTGGGGCCGCACCGTCAAGTCGCCATCTACATGGCGGCGGCAACACCGCCTCAACCAAACCCGGTGGGCAACAATGAAGTTGGCGGGTCGGGGAAGACCCCGACTCAAGCCATGGCAGACCTGGCAGCAGAGACACCCAAACTCATGGCGATCATCGTAATGGCATAGAACCAGGAAACAGTCATCGCTGAACTGATAAAAACTAAGGGAGGAGACGGCCAAGATTCAGCGGGACGTAGAAGCGGAAGCCGCGAGGATGGCAACACAGCAGGCCCAGATTGCCGGAGAGACATAGCTTTTGAATACTGAAGGCCGGCAGCTTGAGCGACAACAACGTGCCTCCGATGTGATCCACCAGAGGAGGCATCACGGCCGCCTGTCGGCTGATTTAAACCCAACTTGCCTCTTCGACAGCCTACATACCCCTGGAATGGAACCCGATCGGCCTTGGCAGGCCACCCTAGGAGGCGATCCGGCTCGGCCGCCGCTTAACCCGCAGCCACCTCAGCCGATGGAGGCTCGTGCGCCCCGTTTCCATACGCCAAGGGGTCACTTATCGAACCCCGTGGATAACATGCTAGCGGCAACCCGCCACCTTGAATCTCTCCCGATTCACGGGAACTCCCCAGCTCAGGTGGAGGTGAGAAACGCCATTGAGATGCCGAAAACGGCGGTGGTACAACATGCACAGTATTCGCATAGACGCGAGCGGCTACACTCCACGCCCCAGTTGAGTCACACTAGGAGCCGCCATGATGACCTGCCTGTGGTGACCAGCGAGCAGCGGCGTTTTCCCTAGACCAATCCTCCCGGGATGCCCAGCACGTGGGCTCAAGATCTTGTGGATGCGGGTCGAGCCGCCCGCCTGATGGAACAACAGCTGCGGCGGGTCAAGGCTATCTTGCTTACACCCTGCCTTCTCCCACGTTGACCGAGATAGGTGGCAGGCACGTCGGGGTGCCCTGTCTAACGCCCGCCCTTTGCAACGAGCGTATGCCAAAAGATTTCAAAGGACCGCGAAAGGTACCCAATTACACACCAGACCTCGAGCCAGGTTCGTGGATCGAAAGTTACGAGCTTGCTATGGATATGCTCGATGTGAATGAGGCGGTCTGCGCTAAGTATTTCACCATGATTCTCGAAGGAACGACACGCACATGGTTGAAGAACCTGCGCCCAACTCCATCAACACTTGGGCCGAGTTGAAGGAACGCTACATAAAAAAATTCCGAGGAACTTGTAAGCACGTGATGACCATCGTTGACCTATAGCACCGCGTCCAACGCCAGGATGAATCGGCCCATCATTGGACGCCGCAAGTTGCAGAAGTCATCCATTCATCAGATGGCATCTCGGCGGCTCAGGCCATGCTGATCCCGGAGAAAAATTGTCACTACGAGCCTTTGGTGCTAAAGCTTGGGCGACTCAAACGTAACTTGCAAGACATGGGCGAGTTGATGGACACCCTGACCAGGTATGCTGAGTCAGACGACACTAAAGATCCTGGGGAGGATGACGACAAAGTTAGCACCGCCAGTGGAGGTGAGTCATCAAAAGGCCACTCCCAGTTCCAAGTGTTAGGAAACCACAACCCGGCGGGACAAAGTAAAAGGAGGCAGGAGGAAGGCGCCACGGATTTCATCGCTAACACTAATGCTGGCAACAGGAACCAATGCCAGAAAAAGTGGGCTTTAGCGGGAAGAAACCACACAATTATCACGAGATGCTCAAAGGGCCTTGCCCACAACACGCCACTGCAGAACGTCCGTCCACCCACTCTTGGGAAGATTGCTATGTGATGCAGGAGTTCCGCACTGAGGCGCTCAAAAAAGGTCAAGGAGGTAACCAAGGTGGACATCAGGAGCAATTTGGCACGCCCGGATAACACCGAAACCCGTTTGGTGGACTTCCCAACCAGGGCCCACAAGGCGGGTCGCAGTCTATTGCCGGGCAGTACCAGGTTTACAACAGTCAGCAGTACAACACGCAGGGCGTGTTTCAGCAACCGCCTCCGCAAGTTGATCCCTAGCGGCAGGATGACAATGGAGGCTTCCAGAATAATCCTAACCAGTTGAACAACAGACAATATCACGTGTTCACCACCAGCACTTGCAAAAGGGACCGAGAGGTGAAACACAGAGCTTTTAGCGTGGTTGAGACGGCGCTCCCGAGCTACCTCAATTGGTCTGAACAGCCCATTATCTGGAGTTGGGAGGACCACCCGCCCCGGGTTGATAACCCTGTCGACTTGGCGTTGGTCGTGGCTCCCCAGGTCGGGGGCTACACCCTTTCCAAAGTCCTTATGGATGGGGGCAACAACATTAACATCTTATATTTCGATACCTTTTGGCGGTTGAATTTCTCAGAGGGCCATTTGATGCCATCTTCCACGGTCTTCCACGACATTGTTCCGGGTAAGTTGGCATACCCTGTTGGGCGAATCAAACTTAATGTAGCTTTTGGCACGGAGTCCAATTACATGAGCGAATCCCTGATGTTTGAGGTGGTCAAGATCAAGAGCCGTGACCACGCGCTCTTCGGAAGGCCGGCTTACGCTCGGTTCATGGCCCGCCCATGCTTTGTCTACCTCAAGCTCAAAATGCCTGGCCCTAAGGGAACTAGCACGATCAACGAGGACGGAAAAATAGCTCAAGAATGTGAAGAAGGAGACGCGGAGCTCAAGTTTCACCAAGCCAATGTTGACCCGGCACATATGACACCACTCAAGAGGCCCACAATCGATTCAGAGCCGCCCCTCATGTTTAAGCCGACGGGTGACACGAAGGTAGTAGATTTCACGCCTGGCGACTCATCCAAGCAGTTCACCATTGGGACGGGTCTGGATCCCAAATAGGAAAGCGCGCTCATCGAATTCATCCGTGAGAATCGAGACATCTTCACATGGAAGCCTTCAGACATGCAAGGTGTACCGACAGAATTCGTTGAGCACCACCTTAATATTGACCCTAAAATAAAGCCGGTTCGGCAGAATCTCCGTCGGTTAAATGAAGAGCAGCGTAAGGCAATTGGGGAGGAAGTCGACCGATTTCTGGCCGCTGGGTTCATCATTGAGGTTTTTCATACTGAATGGTTGGCTAAACCGGTCTTGGTACTCAAGAAGAATGTCACCTTCCGCATGTGCATTGACTACACGGACCTCAACAGGGCCTACCCAAAGGACCCTTTCGCCCTTGCTCGCATTGACCAAATCATTGACTCTATGGCGGGTTGCGAGAGATTGTGTTTTATGGATGCTTACTCAGGGTACCACCAGATCAAGATTTCTGTGGTGGATCAGGAGAAAACGTCATTTATAACCCCCATTGGAGCCTTTTGTTATGTGTCCATGCCGGTCGGACTCAAGAGCGCGGGTAGACTTATCAACGCTGCATCCATAATTGCCTACACAGCCATATCGGGCGCAACGTTCATGCCTAGATTGACGACATAGTGGTCACATCCCAGAAGAAAGAATCACTTTTGGAGGACCTCAACGAGACTTTCGACAATTTGCGCTGTACCAGATGAGGCTTAACCCATCCAAGTTTGTTTTTGGTGTTCCCTCAAGAAAGTTATTGGGTTTCCCGGTGTCAGAATGAGGCATCGAATCTAACCCGGATAAAATTAAAGCAATCACTTCGTTCGGCAAGCCGGCCAATATCAATCAAGTTCAGCGCATGGCGGCTCGCATTGCGGCTTTAAGTCGGTTCATAAGTCGCCTTGGGGAGAAAGCCATCCCACTCTATTAGCTGCTCAAGAAAACTGATCGCTTTGTTTGGACGGATGAAACCGACGAAGCTTTCGAAGCCTTCAAAAAACAACTGGCTAAGCCGCCTGTCTTGGCTGCTCCGACTGAACAAGAGCCTATGCTCCTGCACATTGCTGCCAATTCTAAAGCGGTAAGCGTGGCAGTGGTTGTCGAGCGCAAAGAGGAAGGGAAGGAATACCCAGTTCAAAGACAAGTCTACTTTATCAACGAAGTCCTAACCCTCTCCAAACAGCGTTACCCACATTGGCAGAAGCTAGTCTTCGGGGTGTTCATGGCAAGTCGGAAGTTGAAACACTACTTTCAAGAGCATCCTATCGCGATGGTTAGTTCTTCCCCACTTGGTGATATCATACAGAATCGAGAGGCGACTGGGCGGATTGCTAAGTGGGCTATTGAGCTTGGACCCCATCATGTGAAATATACCCCTCGCACATCCATTAAGTCTCAAGCACTAGTGGATTTCATCAATGATTCGACCGAGTTGCAAATTCCGGAAGACAGACCTGATCACACGTATCGGACTATCCATTTTTACGGGTCTAGGCAGCTGGAAGGCTCGGGGGCTGTCGTGGTATTGAATTCGCCTCAGGGTGACAAGTTTTGCTATGTCCTCTAACTCATGTTCCCATGTACCAACAATGCGGCGGAGTATGAGGCCATACTCCATGGGTTGCGAATCACCAAAGATATGAACCTTAGCCGAGTTAGATGTTTGGGCGACTCAGATCTAGTAGCACACCAAGTTTCTGGAACATGGGATTCCAGAGACCCCTTGGCAGCGGCTTATAGGCGTGCCGTGTTGGACGTGGCGGGTCATTTTCATGGCTATCAGGTGGATCACATTGATCGTCGACTCAATGAGGCGGAGGATGCTCTTTCACGACTCGGTTCACAGTGTAAGTCGGCTCCCCCTAACGTCTTTTTGGATGTATTGCATAACCCATCAGTAAAACTGCCTTCAGAGGAAGACTTAGCGGTTCCTGATCCTGAGTCTCAACTTGTGGCGGCTCTCCGTGCTACCCCAGATTGGGCAATCCCCTACATGGCATATCTTGCACAAGGAGAGTTACCTACTGATGAGTTGTTGGCCCGCCAAATCGTCCGTCGATGCAAGTCCATGGTCATACATAAAGGCGAGTTACACAAGCGAAGCACTTCTAGATTTTTTCAAAGGTGTGTCTCCTTTGTGGAACGGTATGCGATTCTTAACGAGATACATGCGAGCGACTGTGGTCATCATGCTAGGTCACGCTCTCTGGTATCCAAAGCGTTTAGGCATGGATTTTACTGGTTGACAGCTCATGCACATGCTGAGGATATAGTTCGCAAATGTGATGGTTGTCAAAAATTTGGACGTCAGATGCATGTGCCCGCTGAGGAATTACGGATGATTCCAATTACTTGGCCGTTTGCGGTCTGGGGGCTGGACATGGTTGGTCCTTTCAAGATTTCGTCCAATAAAAAGACTCACCTATTGGTGTCAGTTGATAAGTTTAGCTAGTGGGTTGAAGCGGACCCAGTTAGCAGCTGTGATGCAGATACGACCGTCAAGTTCCTCAAAAAGTTAATTTTTTGCTTCGGGTGTCCTCATAGTATCATTATAGATAATGGTACTAATTTATCCAAAGGTGCCATGCAAGAGTTTTGCGCAAAGGAGAACATCCGACTTGATGTTTCTGCAATTGCACACCCCGAGTCCAACGGCCAGGAAGAAAGGGCGAATAAAGAAATATTGCGAGGAATGAAGCCCTGACTTATGGTACCTCTGGAACGCACTCCGGGATGTTGGGTTGAAGAAATAGCTTGAGTTTTGTGGAGCATCAAAACCACCCCTAATCGGTCTACCGGTTTCATGCCCTTCTTCCTAGTCTATGGAGGAGAGGCAGTATTACCAAGTGACATGAGACACGACTCACCACGAGTCGCCACCTATGTGGAACAAGACAACGAGCTAGCACGTCAAGATTCGTTGGACGCATTGGAGGAGGAGCGTGATTAGGCTGCTTCATGATCAGCGATTTATCAACAAGACTTGCAACGCTATCACAGCCTCCGACACAAGAGCCGATCTTTTCAAGAAGGCGACTTAGTGCTCCGATTGATTCAGGATCATACTGGTATGCATAAGTTGTCCCCTCCATGGGAAGGACCTTTTGTCATGAGCAAAAATCTCCACAACGGTTCATATTACTTGGTGGATCTTCGCCTAGATAGGCCAACAACAGAGGTTGAGACAACCCGCCCATGGAACATCGCCCAGTTGCGGCCATACTATACTTAGAACCACTGGCTCCTTACCTATGTTTACAATTTTGATATAGTAATCTCTTATTTTATATATAAAGCAATAAAGCCGGCGCCCACGAACTTGGGGGTCTTTTGCTGTTTCAGCTTCTTGAAAGCATGAGACTTTATTGTTCCATAAGTCGTCCAAACATGGACGCTATCAGCATCAAAGTGCATAAATCGCCACGTTGCGCTTATTTCAAAACTGGATGTTGACACGCCAAAGAGGACCAAAGTTGCCATGCTGCACGGTTCAAACATGGGCACCTTATATGGTTTTGAGAATTAAGCCGGCTTACTTGGGGGCTACTAGCTCCCAAGTCATTTTGCAGTAAGAGCGTATACGCTTCTACAATCCTATGTCTGGCTTTTCCCTAATCATAGGTCACTTGGGGGCTTCCACTCTTTGAGTTCAGTCTGAATACCCTCTTGGATAGCAAAAAATTACCGCATTACAATGGTTATACGGGACCGTGTGTTTGGCAACTCGCCCTATTGTCCCATGTACTCTTGACGAGTCAATCCACTTTTGGACGCTGAACTTGCCTTGGTTAAAACATGAAAGGTACTGGCGATCGGCACATGGAAAATAGATAAACCATGGGTTCATTGAACCTGCTTCACTGAAGCCTGACTCGTGCCTGATCAACCGGTCTAAACTACGTGGGCTGTTGCAAAAGCCTTCTTGGGGGTAGCACTAGAGTTTTGCAAACTCGTCTTGTCCTGTCCTAACTCATCGAGCCGTCAAACTTTATGACTATCCTTGTGGATCGTCCAAAGGTTTCATAAAAAAATTATAACCCGCCGCGACTCATTGAGCTGGCCTATTGTTTTTCTCTGATTAATAGGGTAAAGAACTTTTTTGTCAAACATGACAAAGCTTTGAGAAAAGCGATTCATATTAATGAAGGCTGAAACTACCAAACACCATCACAAGGTACGGTTATCATACTGTTTTCCTGCATCCTAAGACTATTACATGGCTCAGCAGCCATACCGGGAATCATATACAGGTCATAAAAGGATAAAAATATACTTGGAGGATAAACTTCATGACAATTTGGTTCAAGCCGCCTCCGGGTCACCCTGCCTCGAGCTTTCGACATCTTCGATCTGTAAGTCGCCCAATTTCCAATTGCAATTGGTCAAGGCGACGAACTCGTCTTCATCAGTCAAGATGGTGGACAGATCAATGTCAAAGTCGAAAGGATTCTTACGGTGTCGTGGAGTCAGGATGGTGACTTCATGCGACGGAGGAGTCACCCTTTTGTTCTGTTCATCATAAGTCGCCTGGTATTTGCCTAAGTCCAGGACGGCTGCTAGCTGAGTCGCCGCAAAACGAGACTCTTTCACAAATGGTGGTAGTCCTCCTCGGTGAAATCTGACGCGACATCCTTTAATTCTAGAAAGCCATCGGCTACCTCTTCCGACTTAAGTTCGGGGGCATAGGCCAAACACCGGCTTAGGGTGGTTAGCGCTCCTTTAAGGGCGGCTGACCTTTTTAACTCCTCTATCTGGGGTGGCAGTGTTGACAAGCAAGCCAACATGTGCTTGATGGATCTTATGGGTTCCCTGTTGCCCATCATGGCCTTCATAGTCATCATACCACCCATGTATAGCTGCTATGTTAAAGTATAAATCGCTTTCAGCTTCAGAATGCAGTCATTCTGCAGGGTGGCGGCTCATGGACCTACGAGTGGCAAATCAATATAATTAGCATTTGCAATATGCTCTGCAGCACTTGTCAGAAGAAGGTAATTGACCCTTACCAAATATAGCCTGGGTCATGTTGGAGATATGATGCTTCAAGCCAGAGAGTTCTTGAAGAGAGGCTTTTAGCTTTTCTTCGGCTTGTTACGCCCGTTTCAAGACGGCGGCTTGCTCAACATGGGCCTTATCTTCAAACCTTTTATGTTCGGCTTTCATTTTCTCCATGTCAGAAAGGGCAAGACGAAATTTTTCTTCAAACTTAGCCCGAGCATCTTGCTGTTGAGCTAAGCTCTTTTTAAGCTGGCCACGGTTGAGTCGGCCCGAGTCAAGGATTCCTGCAACAAAACATTGGGGAAGCAAATTTTAGGACCATTGCAAGCAACATCCCTGACACTTGGGGGCTAATGTATCACTCAATTCTTTTAAGGTCATACCTTCATACATGACCCGACTCATCTTCCAAAAGATGACCCGGCCCTTGTGGCCTACATGTTGAAGAAATTTCATATTCAATTACAAGTCCAAGACCCGGGTCATCTTTCAAAAGATGACCCAACCCTTGGGGGCTACAGGTTGAAGAAATTTTATATTCAATTACAAGTTTAAGACCCGGCTCATCTTTCAAAAGTTGACCCGACCCTTGGGGGCTACATGTTGAAGAAATTGTCTGTTCAAATACAAGTTCAAGACCCGTCTCATCTTTCAAAAGATGACCCGGCCCTTGGGGGCTACACATTGCAGAATGATACAAAAGTATGATTCGTCATGGATGACCCGTCCTTTCGAGGGCTAATGGGAGGATATATTAGCAAAGATAAAGATGTCATACCTCATGTTTAATTCGCATCAAGTTAGCTAGGCTTTTCTCCATCTCGCAGCTTGTTTCCACGCGGCTCACAAAACCGGAATATAATTCTTCAAACTCAATATTTTCATAATGAGGAAGCTTCAGCTTGGCGACATCCTTCTCTGCAAATGTTTGGGCATCTTGAGGCGTGTGTTTGGTTAACACCGCGGTTGTAGGCTTAGAATAACCAGTACCAGTAACAATGACTGCGTCTGGATCTTCAGGCGCCTTAGCAGGACTGGGCGGGTTGATGTTTTCAATCACCTCCTTTAGAGGGCCTGAAGGCTCGACCTGGATATCAGGAATATCATCAAAAATATTGTCCTGAATTTCAGCTGGTTCTTCTAGAGCTTCTGGGATGGAGGTACCTTTACGAGACGTTTCAATCGCTTTAGGAGCTGAAGATGAGTCGTATGTTTTCCTTTTGTTTACTTGTGCTCTCAAAAACAAAGGTACCAATGTTGGAACAAAGACATTGACGTTGGAAAGAACATGTTAGTAAAGAAATTTACCCCTGAACACGAATCATTGGGGGGAGAGTCGAGATTGCTAAAGTGCCAGATGAAGGAGGTGAAACCTGTTGAACAAGGATTCAAGGATTGAGTAAATTGCGAGAATATCTTACACGAGAAGGGAAAGATGCTCGCGGAAACATACATCGCGTTGCCATTTTCGACCAATTGTTCTCTCAGGTAAGCCGGACACTAGGTCTCTAGAATGGCTTCGAGTATGACGTTTACGTGTGTAACTCGCCTTCTTCAAAAGGAAATTGGGGTCTAGATGACAATCCGAGTGAGACATGGGAACTTTCTTACAAATTCGCGAGGCCGGCTTGGGGAGAGAAGAAGTTGAGTCGGGAATTACCTTGACATCTTCATCTTGGTTCTCATAGTCATCATCCTATAAACAAAGGCGGTAAAGAATAAGAGCAAGTCAAAATGAAGCAATAAAGATGAGAAATTTTATCTCTGACTGTTCTTCAACGGCCTGAGACTCGCCAATGATGGATGACTCTTTGACTGCAGCTTTCCCTTTGCTGTTCTTCTTCGTCTTGGAGGGGGTTTTTGTTGTCTTCTTGACAGTTGTCTTGGTTCTCCGGGTCCAAAACGCCGAATCCCTCTGATTAAACATGATGAAAGGCTCAAGACCAGAAACATAAATGAGTATATGGAAAGGTTACATTTTGTAGGCGGGTTGTTTACCTCTGGAGCCGGGTTGGTGATGTAAAAGGGTTTAAGTCCAATTTTGGAGCAATTTTCAATAGGCTCACCACATAGCATCTTTATGATATCAACAATGTCTTTTTCCAAGAGCCTCACATTGTAAAAGCATTGTGGATGGTTCAAGTCGCCATCATACTCACACATCAAACCATTTCGGCGGCTTAAGGGCAGAATCCTCCATTCTACCCAGTAGGAGATCAGATCAATCCCGGTAAGACCGTTGGTGGTAAGGGCCCTCAGTTTACCAAATATAGGGACAAATGTGGCTTCCTCTTCTTCAGTCAATTTTTGGGGCAACTCGAAATCCTTAGGTAGGCGATCTTCCCTAAAGCCTGGCAGAGGGTTTTCGTTGGATGGAGAAGTGTCACGGCAGTAGAACCAAGTCTTTGCCCAGCCTTTGGGATGACTAGGTAATGTAACAGCCGGAAACCCGCATTCACGACGCCGCTGAATATTGACTCCTCCCAACTCCAAGCTAGGCCCATGGGCAAACTCTGTCTGGCAGTTCAGATAGAAAAACTTCCGGAACAACAGCACGGTGGGCTCTATTTTGTAGATAAGCCTCACAAAATACTTGTAAGTGACAAAGGTTACTGATGGAATTTCGTCCCAAGTCTTGAGGATGAAGGTTGAAGAAATGCAGGGTGTCTCTAAAAACTTTGAGCGGGGCGGCTTGAAGCCTCGCTCTAGGTGACCAGCAAACACGACTACCTCCCCTTCGGCGGGTTGGGGGATTGTTTCCCCGAAGGCAGTCCGCCAACCAATGATCTCCTTGGGATCTAGATTACCTATTTTCACAAATTTATCAAGATAAGCATCGTTGACCTCTTTTGGCAGCCAGTTCCATTTCAAGATGGTGCCCATAACTACAAAAAGAAAGAGAGGAGCGGGTTGTCAGGAACTACAGAGTGATAACTCGCCGGCTAGATGATCGAGGATGCATCTACGAGGATATTGTAACTCGCCATAGCGAAAGGAGGCGGGTTGCGGATCTAAAAGGTTTCCTTAGGAATATATTCGATTGAGGACAAAGATGTTTTCAACATCGAGCGATAATTTATGGATCTACGGGTGATTTGGATGGAGAAAACCATGCTGGCCGAAAGATCGAGCACTAAGAGCGCAAAAGAACACTATGAAAAATAGTGCGTAGATCTATGAGCAAGAGAGGAGGAATGACAAATCGTTGGGGAACATGGTAGAATTACCGCGACTATCACTACATGTATGGATCTACAATGCCGAATCCGGATGGATTAAAAGGCAAGGGGATACAATGTTCATGGAGCTCTAGCACTGCCCTAAGAAGTGCAAAGGTTCGAGATCTACTCCTAATGGAAGAAAGAGACGTACCTGAAGGAAGGAGGAGATGCTGGGAGAATATTGCGGAAGTCCCGCGACGGTGGTCACATCCTTGATTGGCTTGGGAAGCAGCTGGACCGTGACGACATGCGACAGGGCTTCAGCGGCGACGAGGTGGTCGAGGTGCAGGCTTGAGGTAGCCGATGCGGCCGAGGGGACGAAATGGGGGTAGGTGGCGGTTCCCTCCCACTCCCCTGCGGCTATTTAAGAGCCTAGGGCGAGGCAGAAAATGGCAGGCGTGGGAATCAAGGCGACATATTGAAAACCGAAGATGATGGCACCTAAGTTTTCGGGATGAGAGGATAAGGACGAAAAAGATCCGTTGGAAAGTGATGTCACCAGAATTCCGGGAATGGTGGAAAAGGTGACGTCATCAAAAAATGACCTGCCGAGTCAAGCAAATTAAGGAAGCTGGCGGCTTGTCACTCATTGATGAAAAGAGGGACGTGATATGAGTCACCTAAGATAAGAGTAAAGGTTTGTTGGCTTGAATAAATACAAGTGAAACTGGGGCCTAATGTTGGGGATATTACGTGTGTTATGACCCGCCCGACTGGGTCGGGTCAGGAAAGCAGCGACTCATACATACATGGTCAATGTAAGATTTGGCCTAGCCCTAAGGCGTGTTGAGAGATCTTCATGAGAAGGCTGCCAGGGCCCATGAGCCAGATGGCGGTTCAAGATTAAAGAAGAAGATAAGTCGCCAAGAAGGTTTCCTGGCTTTGAAAACACGGCGACTTAGAGATATGGAAGGCCATGATTTGTAACATGGCCAGGACTTTGTAAACCTTAGGGCCTCGGCCTGTATATAAAGGCGAGTCTCTGGGGTAGATAGATTAAGTTAGAAATCATCGAGAGCTAGGTCAGGCGAGTTACGCCCTCGTTGTACTCGAATCCACCATCAACATACACAAAGCAGGACATAGGCTTTTACCTCCACAAGAGGGGCCGAACCTGGGTAAATCTGAGTCTCGCTTCTGCTCACCCTCTTTGAGTCGCCACCAACGTGTGATGGCTCCTTCACTAAGTCCTTTCACGAGGCCATCTGGCGTGACAAAACCACGACACCGGTCTTAGTTCTCTAGAATAACGGCACTTTTTGCATCTGCATTGACTATAAAGACCTCTACAAAGCTTGTCCGAAGGATCCTTTTGCCCTTCCTTGTATCGATCAAATCATTGCCTCTATGGCGGGTTGTGAGCGTTTGTGCTTTTTGAATGCGTACTCTGGTTATCATCAGATTAAGATGGCCAAGGAGGAACAGGAAAAGATGGCCTTTATCACCCCTTTTGGTGCTTTTTGCTATGTCTCGATGCCTTTTGGACTCAAGAGCGCGGGGGCGACTTATCAGTGTTGCATTCAGAATTGTTTGCACAGCCAGATTGGACTTAACGTCCATGGTTATGTCGCTGACATCGTGGTGAAGTCACAGAAGAAGGAGACACTTCTAGGCGACCTCAAGGAAACATTTGACAACCTCCGGGGTGTATCAGATGAAGCTTAACCCGACCAAGTGCGCGTTTGGGGTTCCTACGGTAAAATTATTGGGATTCCTGGTGTCCGAGTGTGGCATAGAAGCTAACCCGGACAAGATCAAGGCGATAGCTTTGCTCAGGAAGCCGCTTAACATTAATTAGGTCCAGCGTATGGCGGGTCGCATTGCGGCACCGAGCCGTCTCATAAGTCGCCTTGGTGAGAAGGCTATCCCTCTTTATCAGTTGCTCAAGAAAACAGATCACTTCATCTGGACCGATGTGGCTAATGAGGCTTTTGAGGCCCTTAAGAAGCAACTTGCTGAGCCGCCCGTGCTAGCAGCCCCGGCTGACAAAGATCCAATGCTCTTGTACATTGCCGCTAACTCTAAGGCGGTGAGTGTGGCGATGGCTGTTGAACGCAAGGAAGAAGGCAAATAATATCCTGTTCAGCAGCCAGTCTATTTCGTAAGTGAAGTGTTGACTCTGTCCAAACAGCAACATGTTTCCTTGCACGAACAAT
Source organism: Hordeum vulgare subsp. vulgare (assembly GCF_904849725.1). Taxonomy (NCBI): domain Eukaryota; kingdom Viridiplantae; phylum Streptophyta; class Magnoliopsida; order Poales; family Poaceae; genus Hordeum; species Hordeum vulgare. Next base: position 419,482,529 of record NC_058523.1, on the reverse strand, counting down.
GTAGCTGAGTACGAGGCATTGCTCCATGGGCTCAGGATAGCTAAGGAGATGAACCTGAGCCGGGTAAGGTGCTTAGATGACTCAGATTTAGTGGCTCAGCAAGTATCAGGAAGTTGGGATTCCAAGGATCCATTGATGGCGGCTTCTAGGCGTGCGGTAACCAAGGTGGCGGGTTATTTCCATGGCTATCAGGTTGATCATATTGATCATCAACAGAACAAGGCGGATGATGCTCTCTCCCGTCTCCGATTAAAACGTAAGCCTGTTCCCCCCTAATGTGTTTTTGGATCTCTTACACAATACATTCTGAATAATACATAGCGGTTCCTGACCCGGGGTTACACTTGGTGGCGGCTCTCCGGGCATTCCTGACTGGATGGTACCTTACATGGCTTCTCTAGCTCGAGGCGAGTTGCCAGCTGATGAATTTTTTGCTAGGCAAATCGTGCGGTGGTGCAAGTCCATGGTTACACACAAAGGCAAGTTGCACAAGCGAAGTACTTGTGTGGTTTCTAGTGCTGTGTTTTGCCGAAAGAAGGGCGAGATATTCTCAACGAGATACATGCGGGCGATTGTGGACATCACGCCAGGTCACGATCTTTGGTGTCAAAAGCTTTTCGCCATGGTTTCTACTGGTTGACGGCTCATCCCGATGCACAGGATATAATGCGCCGACGTGACGGATGTCAGAAGTTTGGACGTCAAGCACATGCGTCGGCTTAGGAGTTGCACATGATCCCAATTACATGGCCTTTCGCATTTTGGGTGCTTCATATGGTTGGCTCGTTAAAATGTCTTCCAGCAAAAAGACCCATCTGTTGGTGGCAGTTGATAAGTTTACCAAGTGGGTTGAAGCAGAGCCGGTCAACAATTGCAAAGAAGAGATGGCAGTCAAGTTCCTCAACAAGTTGATTTTCTGTTTTGGTTATCCCCACAACATCATTACTGATAATGGTACTAATTTGTCTAAGGGGGGCAATGAAGGAGTTTTGTCAACGAGAGCACATCCGGCTTGATGTATCCGCAGTAGCTCATCCACAGTCCAATGGTCAAGCTGAGCGGGCTAACCAGGAAATCTTGCGCGGGATCAAACCCGAACTCATGGTTCCTCTACAACGCACTCCGGGTTTATGGGTCGAAGAGCTTCCTTCCATACTTTGGAGTATCAGAACAACACCAAACAGATCTACTACTTACACTCCTTTTTTCCTCGTCTATGGGGCTGAGGCGGTTCTCCCAAGTGACATAAGGCACGATTCTCCCAGAGTCGTCACATACGTAGAAGCCAATAATGAGCAACCACGTCAGGATTCTTTGGATGCTCTTGATGAAGAGCGTGATTTAGCCACAACACGATCAGCTATCTACCAACAAGACTTGCGTCGTTACCACAGTCGACGAGTCAAGAACCGGCTCTTCCAGGAGGGCGACTTGGTGCTTCGACTGGTTCAAGATCATACGGGTATGCACAAGCTTTCGCCTCCATGGGAAGGACCCTTCGTCGTCAGCAGTAATCTTCGCAATGGCTCTTATTACTTGATCGAACTATGCCCTGACAAGCAAACCTCGGAGGAAGAGACAACTTGCCCATGGAACATTGCTCATCTGCGGACTGACTACAGTTAGAGCCATTGGCTCCTTATCCATGTACGTAGTTTGATATTTGTACTCTTTACATCACATCAATAAAGCCGACGCCCACGAAATTCGAGGTCTCTGCCGTTTCGGCCTATATTTTGAGCATGAGTCTTTATTGATTAAATAAGCCTCGCAAGAGGATGACTCGCCGCCAAGGAGGCCATCCAAACATGGACGCTATTAGTATCAAAGAGAGCGAGTCACCCTATTGTGATCGCTCATACATGGATACTAGTAAGCCAAACATAGGCACCAATGTATGGTGATGAACGATAAAAACCGACTTACTTGGGGGCTACTAGTCCCGAGGTCGTTTAGAGGTAATAGCAGTGTCTTCTGCTATCCTATGTCTGCTTTTACTTGATCATAGGTCACTTGGGGGTTTCTAACTCATTGAGTCCCGCCTTACTAACCTCTTGCCTAACGAAAAATTAACGCATTACAATGATTATACTGGATTGTATGTTTGGCGACTCGCCCATAAGCCCCGTGTACTCTTGGCGAGTCAATCCAATATTGTACCCTGAACTTCCAAAGTTAAAACATTGAGGTGCTTGCGAGAGCCAGCATATGGAGAATAGATAAACCATGGGTTCACTGAACCTGCTTCACTGAAGCTTGACTTGAGACTGATCAGCCAGTCTAAAATCATAAAGGTTTTTGCAAAAACCTCTTAGGGTATGACTTGAGCCTTGCAAGCTCGTCTACCCACCGTGGCTCACTGAGCCGGCTTATTTTTTGCCTTATATGGTGTCATATTTTCAGGCACAGATCCAACAACTGTGCTGACTCATTCAAATTGGGTGCTGTTAAAGGTTCTTCCTTTCAAGGAAGAGAGGACAAAATACTTTCTAAACAACCAATAGCTCAAATAGGCGACTTATATTACAAGGCAACGCGAGGAAAGTTTGGCATCCCTATTCATGCAAATATATAAGCAGTTTGAGTATGCTCGATAACAAATTACATGGCTCATAAAGGCCAAAAGTTTTTCTATATTAACCAGGTGGCAAATTTCCTCCGGGTTCAGTCTTTTTCTTTAGGTTGAAGGTTCGAGGGTCGCCACGTCTAAGCCGCCTCCGGATGACGCTGTGCCGAGTTTTTGGGGTCTTGGATCTGGAATTTTTCCACATCCCAGGTGCAATTGATTAAAGCATGAAATTCAGCTTCCTCTGTCAAGATGGTTGACGTGTCAGCAATAGAGGAGTGAAATCCAGTGCTGCAAAACTGGGAGGTGCCACACGCTTATAGTCATCATCATAAGCCACGTGATACTTTGACAGGTCAAGACTCTCGGCAAGCCGGCTTGACGCAAGATGAACATCCTTTACGCACTAGGTGTACTCTTGTTGCGTAAACTCTGAGCCATCATCCTTATATTCATGAAACCCGCCGGCTATTTCATCCGGCTTGAGCTCTGGAGCCTAGGCTAAAGACCGGCTCATAGCTGTGATCAGACCTTTCCCTGTGGATGATTTCCTTATTTCCTCTATATGCTGGGGTATGGTTGAGAGCCGCCTCATCATGTCCGTGATATATTTCACCAGGTCATTGCCACCCCATACAGCCTTGATGGTGAGTAAGCCGCCGACATAGAGTTGTTCTGTCAGGGTATATATTGCCTTTAGCTTCAGCACATAGTCATCCTGAAGATTGGCGGATCAAGGGCTTGCAATGAGAAAATGAAATATAATTCGCGTGGCACCTTGTGTCCATTACGATGATTATAATAGGCACTATATCAAAGACTTACCATAGATAGCACTGGTCATATTGGAGATGTGTCCATGAAGACCAGTCAATTCTTGTGTGATTTGTTTCAGTTTACCCTCAGCATTTTCATCACTCTTGGATTTCGGGCTATGCAAAACCCTAAGGCTTCGAACACTGTGGCGTGTACGGAGGTCTCTCCCTGCTTTGCCTCGCCTAACCTACTATTTGATGGAAACGATGAAGGACTCACACGATGGCGAGGGTAACACAAAACACAACAGTTTACCCAGGTTCGTACCGCTGCAAAGCGTAAAACCCTGCTCCTTCTTTTGTTGGATTGCCTCCCACGAAGGTGGTGGATGAATTAGTAAAGTGTTCTTGGGCCTCCGGAGGCCGAGCGACTAGGTTTCTTGTTCTACTGTCTGAATGAACTACCCATCTCAAGTATCCTACCCTCTCTATTTATAGCGGGGGCCCGGGTCCTCTTCCCTCATAGCTTTGGCGGGAAGGGATCCCACAACGGCCAATTTTGAAGGGGAACAAGGGAACATGTTCCCCTACCCAAAGGTGGTCTTTGCCTTTAAAGTAACTGTCCGCACCGCAGAGATGGGCCCGTGGATGACGTTTTCCCTACTGGTGGGAGGCTGCGGCTTTGTTACACCAGAAGCGAAACCTTCGGAAGATGCCTTTGGGAAACCTGTATTCTCCCGCCTCCTTTGCACCAAAGGGGAAATTGTCCTGTCCTGCCATCTGTTGCTCGCCTGTCCTTTCCTGGCGTCACCCTTGACTCTTGAGGCCCGACCTTGCCTTTAAATATCCGCCTCTCCGGAGGGGCCGTGAGGAGGCCCCCTGCAGCCCATGACGCTGCTCCTCCTATTGAGGCTTGGCCCCTCACAAGGTTCGTGTTCAGTGTGGTGCTGCTCCTTGGTGATCTTGCGTTGATAAAGTGGGCAGCCCTGTGCCGGAGGTAGGCAGGTCTGGGTACCCTGGTTCCCAGAACATCGACAAGCATGTTTCACGAGGGCGGCTTTCTCACCTTCAGTTGACTCTTTGTATAATAGGTGCTCAACCTTGGCTTTTTCAAGTTCTGCCAAAGTGGCACCCCGATAGAGGGCCGACACTCGTCCGTCCCCTGGATAAGACCGGACGCACGTCAAGAGCATGATAAAAGAATTCTAGGCAAATATGGCTTTATTAATACAATGGAGTATTACAATATTGTTGCTTACAACACTATTACATGACTCCAAGGCTAGCTAAATGGCAGCAGAGGTCTTGAAACAGCGGCATCGACGTCCCCGGCTAGGCTCCATAACTCACAGGACTGGCTTGGTTACGATCTAGCACGACGAGTCTTCTCCTGCAACTGGCCACGTGCAAGGCCAGGTGAGTACTTTGCATGTACTCGCAAGACAACCAAGTAGATGGCATCCAAACAAGCAGATAACAAAGCTAGCACTATGATTATATAATAGCTATTCTAAGCATGGCATGGAATCAACAGGAAAATATAAATCAAGCATAGCATGTCATGGACTAAACATGTAATCTGCCTGACTAGCATGACAAAGAACACAACAAGTGTTTAACTAATTTACTGTTACCGAATATCAACTTAGTCTCTTCTGGGTTGCACCACAACCCTCTACCTACTCGTGATCCAACCTGAATGGATCACATTACACGATCATCTGACCACTCATCAAATAGCCTTCACTTGGCTAATACATCATATTATAAACATCCTCTGATCTTTATATGAGACAAGTTCTTCCATCATTATTATCATAGATACGGTTGACCATCTACTGAGGTCTGGTCGGGCTGTCCATTACCGTGGACACGACTATTCGAATAGGTTTGACACTCTGTAGAGGTTGCACACTTTACCCACACTCTGGAGCACTGACCTCGTGATCCCATTTGGGTGGACCAGAATTTCTCCAACGAGACTTTCCTGAACCGTGACCCCACATCGTACCTCCGGCAACCACTCCCTTTCTGGAGTCCTACCCTGGGTGGCCCTGTGTCCTCATGACACCTGCCACCATCGTGGCCAAACAAAACTGTCCCAAACGGGGACGGGTACCCAACTCAACTTAACTGGGCTCACAGGGTTATCACCGCCTACCTGATCAGGGTCAGCGCGCGTGCATAACCCTCCCTCTTTGGAGGTACCGGTGAGAGCGATCACGTGATAAGCTCAAGTCACGGCCATCCCTTACAAGTAGATTGTGGTTGCACGATAATGCCCGGACAGGTGACTCTGATCAACCAACTAGGTATCTTATCCTGAATATAATCTGTCATAGCTGACACTCCCATGTCACCACAATCTAATAATCAGATCAAGCCACTACTGTTAAGCTATATTCATAAACTGTCAGATAAAACACAAAGTAATCATAGATAGTGGTCTCAACAGTATAATATAATTAGCAAACTATTATTTTACCAATTCTAGCTATAAGTGGGACCTTCGGAACCCTCGCATAAAATCAGCAAATAAATCGGTAGCCACCAGGACGGTCTTTACAACACAGACCTGGGGCGTTACCGGAATAACTCAACCTCGGCTCACGACGGCTGGGAAGTAGCTCACACCATGAGACGATGTTGATAAGAAGAAAGTAGCAGTTCCCTAAGACGGCCGAAGCACAGCTGAGAGCATAGGGTCACAGCTACTGAAAGAAATTCAACAGTTGCCCGCGACGGCTGAAAAGCAGCACATAACACGGGTCAACTACTGACAAAAGAAATATAAAATTGGCATCCACCCCGGACAGCTGGAAACATCACGGACTCAGGAATGGTGCCAGTATTGAAAGAAATGCGAGTAAGGGTTCGTCATCGTCACATACAACACCTCACTGTGTACTAGGATATAAGCATTATAAATTAAATATGCTAGAGCAACATCTGCGGGCCTATGTTCGATGAATAGCATTACTAGGAACTATTATTAATGATGTCACCGCTATGTGCAAATGCACACTAACGGGTGATATAGATAAACACACAGAGTGCAAGCAACATTATCACGCAAGTCTGGAGCTCATAGTAAGAGGTTGGCTTGCGTGGGGGTCGATGAATACTCCGGGAAGAAGCGCAATAACACACCGGAAAGCTTTGCCGGAGAGGGATTCCCTCTCGGAAGGCTCAAACAAAGGTAAGGGCAAAATGTTCTATTCTACTGCACAAACATATTATGAAAAGGACACTATCAGAACGGGCTCAACGAGACGAAGTCGTGGGCGCTGGTTTTACCTCAATCGGAGTTACGAGCGCAATGTTATGGACGTTCATCCATTAGGTAGAAAACGAATCGGATTTATTCATTTCTGCTCTGAACTAGTGAACGTTCATAACCTAGCAGTTTCGGCAGGTTGGGTTTAAAACAGAAGGCGCCTTTTTGGCAAATACGCTTTCGGTAAACTGAAAGCGTAAATCACTATTTATGCCTCCACTTACTCGCGCGGGCCTGGGGGTTGACCTCCTCCTCTCTCTTACACGAGGGCCCCACCCCTTCTCTCTCTCTCCTCTCCTTTCTCTCCTCTTTGTCCAACTCCTTCTCCTACCTCTCGCCATTGGGGCAGGGGAAATCGGGCCGCCGGAGCACCGGTCGGCGGGCCCAGGGGGTTGGTCACCCCTCGCCGCGCTCGGGCAGAGCAGCTGCAGGGGGCGACGCCGTCGGGATCCCTCCGACCAAGGGGAGGTGGGGCGGCGGCCTAGCGAGCCCTAGGGCTTCTCTCACCGAGGGAAGGGGAGAAGCGAGCACTCTGGAGCCATCATCTCCATGGGGTCCGACATGAGGTTTCCGCCATTGATGAGATGGAGAGCTCCAGAGGCTCAAATAGGAGGGGGAAAGGGACTGTGGGAGCTTGCTGGTTGACAGGGGAGATTCGGGGACACCTTAAATACCCTTGGAAGGAAGTTTCGTGGAGGTGGTCGAAGCTCTACAATGGCAGCCGCAGCTTCGGGACCATGGCATCGGCTTCCTTGGCAAGGAATCGAGGGGGAGAGAGCTCTAGAGTGTGCAGGAGAGCAGTGGGAACCTTGGTGACACCTCAAGACAAGTTATAACCCACTGTGATCAAGCTCACGTCCACTCGAACGCACAGAGCTCTGTTTTGGCATGCTCTGCCCATGGTCACCACGTGGCCATGGCCTTGCCTTGCTCCTCAAGCTGTCACACCTTGTCAAAGCTTATCTACACACTGTTCTAAGGTGAAATGACACAACACACACCACTGGGGAGCACTGAGGTGACCACACCAAGGTCAAATAGTCTCCAACAACAAGGTGTTTGTGCTGTGTTGTCACCACCACGGTGCAGCTCTTGGCATGATATTAGGTTGAGGTTAACCACTCCCTAAGGTCACTATACTGGCCAAAATGCAGCACAATCCAAGAAGTCTATGGGGCACTTCCTTTGTAACTTGGCATACTGAATAGAAATGAAGAAGTTCTTGCTGGGGTCAAATGGCTAAATGGAAATGGCTGAAAATTCGAGGAGACTCATAATTTAGGCATATGAAGACACTGGCAAAATTTCATACCATTTGCACACATATAAATGGTACTTCCTTCACAATGCTTCATTCTGGACAGAAACTTAAGTAATTTGCTGGGGAAGAATGGAATGATAAAATGGGCTAAATTTTGCTGGGCAAGGATGATTTAACAAGATAAACAACTATGCAAAATTGCAACTCAAGGGGAACAAGGAATCAAGCACTTCCTTTGCAAACGGAAGATCTGGACAGAATTTGCAAAGGGATATTGTGCTCAATTTTTGAATTGGGGAACTTGATCTTTTGATGGAAATGATGATTATATGGATATGAGAAGCTACACAAATTATTTGTGATTTTTCCTAGCAACCAAAATGCTAGTTCCTTTGGAAGGGCCCCAAAATGCTATATTGGCATAAAATAGGAAAATGCAATTTTCCGTTATTCTATGACGACCAATATTTTATGAGAGCTCCATAGGATCACAGAGAACATCTCTCCAAGATTTCATTAGCATTGGAGATGGATATCTGTTTTCTTGGATTTAATTCCTCAGACAAGCAGAAGCAGGAATTAATTCCAAAGGGGAAACATTGATATGACTTTGCAATATTTTCATCTGGGGTCTATGAGGGAATGATGATCTTTGGGAAGACTTGGAGGACCAACAGAGCAAGGGAAATGATGGCTCCTTTGAAAACACAAAGACAGGAATCCTAGTTCCAATATTTCGGAGCTAGGGTTACAAAAGGGATTCGGGGTTTCTCACCAGGGACAACCTGGCACAAGGTCATGGAAAAGCACGGAGAGGTTGGGATAGACTGGGTTCACCTGGTCATTTGCCAAATTCCAAAGGAAAAATCCGGGAGAGAAAAGCTAGGAAGGAATAACAACACAAAAATCGATAACCTGATTTTTGGGGTGTTACAGCCATAGCCCTGACGTCTTGTTGATGTCCCAAACTTTTTTTGATCCCACTTAAGGATGCGTCAGCTTGACTTATAGTCTCCTACAAAATCAAGCAGGATGGATCAGTTACCCTGTTGCTACTTGGTCGAATTGATCGATTGACATTAAGTCTCAAGCAGATTGCAAGCAATACACTTGACACTTGGGGGCTAATGTACTTGCTTTTTAAAAGTTACTAAACAAGACCAACTCATCTTCAAGAAGATGACCCAGCCCTTGGGGGCTATAGGTTGAAGTTTTCAAGATTATTAAGCAAGACCCGACTCATCTTCAAGAAGATGACCCGACCCTTGAGGGCTACAGGTTGAAGTTTTCAAGATTATTAAACAAGACCCGGCTCATCTTCGAGAAGATGACCCGGCCCTTGGGGGCTACATGTTGATGTTTTTAAAGATTATAAAACAAGACCCGACTCACCTTCCAGAAGATGACCCGGCCCTTGGGGACTACAGGTTGAAGTTTTCAAGATTAATTACCCAAGTCCCAGCTCATCTTCAAGAAGATGACCCGACCCTTGGGGCTAGAGAGGGATATATGGGTTAATTTATTACACAACACCATACCTCGTATCTTTTCTTCATCATGTTTACCATGCCAGCTTCAAGGTCCTGGCTCATGGAAAGGTGGTTTAGATATCCTGCATGCAGCTCTTCAAAGTTCAGCTTCTCAATATTGGGAAGCTCAAATGCAGCTTTCCCTTTGACTATTTTTGTTGAGACGTCCTCGGCAATATGCTTATCCAACACATTACGGACGGGCGTCGTGTGATCTGTCCCAGTAATGAGAACATCATCTTTTTCAAACATGGCATCTTTTGATGACTTCAGGGGCTTAACGGTTTGAGATTGTCTTGCTGACTCGGATCTATGATCACATCACTAGTCTTTGGTGGATTGGCTTGAATATCAGGGATATTATCCATGGCCATGCTTTCTGGAGGTTCAGTATAAGTTCCAGCTGGTTCAACCAGAATATCATGGATAGACGCATCCGTTTCTTCCACTTCAGGCGTTTCAATGTTTGGAGCTGACCCGCCGGTTTTCCGTTTTTTCACTTGAGCCCTAAAAAATGAAGGGTTAAGGTATGTATAAATACATGTGAATGACATGTGAAGTATTGAACCAAGTGTTGATAAAACAAATAGTAACATACCCTGCAACACGAACAAGGGCTGGCAATTTTGAGGATGCTGAATCGCCAGATGAAGGAGGAGACTCGTGTTACAGTGGAAAAATTTGGTGAGCTTGAGCAAATTGACAGTATATTTGATAAGGAAAGAGAAGGCACCTTAGTGCGGCGCTTGTGGCCGGATGTTTTCTCAGGCAGACCCGCCATAAGATCACCTGAGGAGCTGTGGGTGTGCCGTTTTGGAGTATATAGTGCCTTCTTCAAAAGGACGTTAGGATCCAAATGAGCTTCTCGATGATTCATAGACACTTCACGAAAAACCCGCCTTTGAGGTCTTTCCAAGGAAATATTTGAGTCAGAAGATATTGAAATTACCTCAGCATCTTCAGCGTCACTTTCAACATCACCCCCCTGAGAATAACTTAAGTGATTAGAACAACTTATTACACAACAAAGGGACATTCTAGACATTTACCTCACACAATTCCTCAATGTTCTATGACTCGCCCACAATAGATAACTCGGCTGCACCTGTTTTGGTTTTCTTCTTCTTGTTCGCAACAGTCTTGACCCTTTTAACAGGCGGCTTTATTGGCCTACGCTTCCAGAAGGGCGCGTTTTTCAACAACATGGGAAGTTAGTCCTACAAAGAATGAGGGGAATACCAAATAAGGCAAGTGATGGTTGGATTTATTTACCTCAGGAGCTAGATTCATGATGCAAAATGGTTTCAAACCAATTTTGGAACATGCTTATTTGGGTTCCCACATAATTTCTTCACAAGGCTATTGAATTCTTCAGAGTCAAGCAATACGTTGGTGAAGCGTTGAGCATTGTTTAAATCGCCGTTGTAATGACACGTCAGTCCATCTCAGCGGCTTAAGGGCATAATGCGCCATTCCACCCAATATCGGATTAAGTCAAGTCCGATCAAGCCATTGGCATTCAGAGCTCTCAGTTTTTCCCAAACAAAGTTGTGGACAGCTCGTTCTTCCGGGGTCAGAGCATCAGGGAGTTGGAAATCCATTGGAAGACGCTCTTCTCTGAAACCCGATAGAGGATTTTCCTGAGCCGGTGTGGTATTCTTGCAATAAAACTAGGTTTTTCCCTAGCCTTTGGGGTGGCTGGGTAAGGTGGTAGCAGGAAACCGATCTCACGCCGCCTCTGGATTGTGACTCCACCGAGTTCTAAGCTGGGGCCATCAGCCCATTCTGTCTGGCGGTTTAAATAGAAAAATTCCCAAAATAAGGGAACAATGGGTTATATTCCTAGGTATGCTTCACAAAAGACTTGAAAGTGACATAAATTTCTGATCGAATTGGGAACTAGATCTTGGGGGTGAAGGTTGAAAAAGTTGAGAGCATCCCGAAATATTTTTTAACCGGGAGGAGGAAAGCCTCATTCTAAATGATTTGCGAAAACCACATCTTCTCCTTTGGCGGGTTGAGGTCGTACTTCTCCAGCAGCGGCTCTCCATCCAATTATTTCCTTAGGAGGCAAGGTCCGCACTGACACGAATCGTTGCAAGGCAGCCTCACCAATGTGTGAAGGTAACCAGTCAAATTTTGACGGTTTCGACGTGACTTCTAGATTAAGGAAGAAGCGAGCTGCATAAGCATGATTGGCGGGTTATTCTAGCAAATGAAAATCATTCAGAGAAGCGAGAAGTTCAAGAAATAGGCAATAAAGAAGTTCATAATACATGAGTCGCCTGAACTCAAGGCGGATCATGAAGATGGAGAGTTACAAAATGTTTGAACCAGCTAGTGAGAGAGTAACACAGGTTCACGAAGGAATTATGATTTCAGATTCCACTAAATGTTGTGAAAACAATTTTCTACCAAAACGTATAGAAAGATGGATCTACCAACGGTACAAAACAGAAATTTAATGGCTCCAGATGGCATTCAAATATGGGGGAAGGAACAACTAATATCCATGAGGTTCCCGTAAAATATCCATGGAGTCTATGCGAGATTAGATTCATATCCATCCCACAACCTATCGACGGGGATTGTTTTTGCTAAAAGAGATCGAACAGATCCGAGCTATCAATGGTGGCGGGACATACCCTAAGAACTCCGGTGAGCTATGGTAGTGACTTAAGCAGATCTAATGCAAAGAAATGAAGCCTTACCTGATGGCGTCGATGGAAGTGGAAGAAATTTGTGGCTCGGAGCAGAAGACGCATGGCGGCATAACCCTCGTACCGGAGTTCTCGTCAGTGGGAGGCACAGTGGCAGCGCATCGCGTACTGAAAGCTCAAGGTAGAAGACGAAGAGAAGCTAGGGTAAAATTAAAAAGATATCCGCCTATTGGTATTTAAATGTCAGAGAGAAATGGAAACAACAGGCGCGGGAATCTATGGGGGGCGCAAATCTTAGAATTGCTGGCGCCTCGATTGTCGGGCTGAACACATAGAATAAAGGAGCTGTGTGAGTGATATCATGAAGATTCCTAAAATTTCGGTATAGCTAACGTCATTAATTTCCACAACAGAAAATCAGAGAAGTTTATAAGCCGGTAATTTCACTATTGGGGACAAGTTGGGATTGTGTTTGAACCGCCAAAAATGTGAGAGGTCTATTGACGTGAACACGTTCAAGTCAATCTGGGGCCTAATGTTGGCGATATTATCCCGCCATGAGACCCTCCCTAGGTGTCCGGGTCAAGATGATGACGCCTCAACATTTCATACTCAAGACGGGCCCTGAGTTAGGAAGCAAAAGGCATAAGGCATTTTTAACAAGAGCCGGCTGCAGCCCAGGACAAGAAGAGGGAGAATCACGGCCCATGCAGGAGAAGGGTCGCCAGAAGTTTCCTTGCTTAAGGGACAAGGCGAGTTAGAGACGTACTAGGGCACGAATCGTAGCGTGACCTGGACTCTTGTAAAACATAGAGTCTTGACCTGTATATAAAGGCGAGTCTCTAGGGCTGGTAGGATTAAGTTTAGAACGATCGAGATCTAGGTGAGTCAAATCCGCACCCTTTTAATCGATTTCCACGACAATATACACATAGCAGGACGTATGCTTTTACCTCAATCTGAGGTGCCGAACCTGGGTAAACTCGTTTCCCGTTCCCGATCAACCCCTTTGAGTGTCCACATAGTTGTGATGGCTTCACCACTAAGTCCTTTCACGAGGACATCTTTCGTGATAAAACCATGACAGTGGGTACACAAATTACTATTGTGCAGTTGACAGAAAAGCACATAGTTATGATGTTATTCACAACAATGATCACATATATTGGCATCACGCCCATAAACAAGTAGACCAAAACAATTCTGCATTCATTGCTATTACCCCACTTTGGGAGCAGTTCTATGCTTGCATATCTAGGTAATCAGTTCATGATAATAAGAGTAATGCTTGAAGAAAGATGACATGATATATGCAAAGTAAACCCAATCAATTTTAATAAATCCCATTGTTTTATCCTTAATGGTAACAATACAAATATGTGTACTGTCCCCACAATCACTTGGATATAGAGCACCGCAAGATTTAACCATTAAAATGCACCACTCCCACTGAACATAAATCAATTTAGTTGTCCAAACCAAACATATTGATCGGTGACAAATACAAAGCTATAACAATTATGCATAATAAAGTTCAGATTTGACTCATTTACTTCAAATAAATAACCTGATCATAAACCCACAATTCATTGGATCCCAACGAACACATCACAAAAGAAGATTACATTGTATAGAACCCAAAGGATGTTGAGGAGAACATGATATTAAAGATCAAAGGAAGAGAAGAAGCCATCTAGATACAAATTATGGACCCGTAGGTCTATGTTGAACTACTCACACATGATCATGGAGGTAGCAAGGTTGATATAGACGACCTCCGTGATCGATTCCCCCTCCGGTAGATTGCCAGAAAAGCCCTCCACATGGGATCACGGTGGAACAAAGGCTTGCGACACAACAAAATTATTCCGGGTGTCTCTTTGTTTGTATTCGGGGTATACAGGAATATACATAAGTGGAATTAGCTCAGGATGGTGGCCGAGGCAGTCACGAGCCTACATGGCACGCCCTAGCCCCCATGGCATGCCATGTGAGCTCGCGGATCTCTCGTGGCTCATATGGCCTCCTCCCGAAGATTCTAGGGTCTCTTTATGTCCATAACTAACCCCCATAAATTTTCATCGTGTTTGGTACCGTTTCTGTGAAAAGGGCAAAAACACGCAAAAACAGGAACTGGCACTGGGCACTGGCTTAATAGGTTAGTATGGAAAAATGATATAAAATAGAATATAATTGCATATAAGGTATCCTAGATTTACAATATAATAGCATGAAGCAAAAATAAATTATAAATACCTTGGGTACGTAACAAGCATCCCCAAGCTTAATTCACGCTTGTTCTCGAGTTGGTAAATAGTAAAAATAGGATTTTTATGTTCAATCCTACTCGACATGTTAACATGACCAAACTATAAATATTGAGAACAATGAAGTAATTGATATCAACATAATAATATTCATAAATATAAGAACATAATCATTACTTACTCAAAATATACGATCACTAAAGAATATTTATCCCAACTCATTTTATCATATTAGTGTGGCATGACCCCATCTTCACCGCCTAAATATAAATAATGAGTACCCCCGTGTTAAACCAAGCAATTGGATCGTACTTCTAACGCGGTTTAGTATTTTCAACCTCACGCAATACATGTGCATGAGCCATGGATATAACACCATAGGTGGAATAGAATGCGGTTGTGGAGATCAAGAAGTAGGAAGAAAGTCTAGCATTAACTAGGCAGATCAATGGGCTATGGAGATGCCCATCAATTTATATCAATGAAAGGAGAATGGATTACCATGCAATGGATGCACTAAGAGATCTAAGTATATGAAATCTCAATGGAAACGAAGTAGGTGCGCATCCAACTTAATTTCTCATGAAGACCTCATGGATTTGAGGAAGACCATCAGCAAAATATATAATACAAGGTATATAATGAAAAATTTCGACTAGTATTTGAAAATGATAACTGAGTAGACTCTCTATTTGAAGAACATGGTGCTATTCCGAAGCACAAGTGTGGCAAAAGGATAGTAACATTGCTCTTTTTCTCTTTTCTATTTTTTGGGCTCTTTGGCCTCTCTTTTTTTCATCCGGAGTCTCATCTCGACTTGTAGAGGAATTACTGTCTCCATCATCCTTTCCTGGCTGGGGAATTGTTCTAATAATGGTGATCACCACACTTTTATTTACTTACAACTCGATATTACAACTCAACAAAATGACTTTATATGAATTGCTATGGTAGTATACGAGGATGTGCAATGAATTAGCATAACATGTATAACAATAATGAACGATGTATTTCCCCCAAATATCATGTCAGTCCTATATGATCATGCAAAGCAATATGGTGATGAACACACAAGTCATGTGACGGAACAGTGGAAGTTGCATGGCAATATATCTTAGAATGGCTATGGAAATGCCATGATAGGTTGGTATGGTGGCTGTTTTATGGAAGATATACGAAGGTTTATGTGTGATAGAGTGTATTCATATCACGGGTTTGGATGGACCAGCAAAGTTTTCACCAGCTCTCAAGGTGAAAAAGGGCAATGCATGGTACTGAAGAGGCTAGCAAAGTATGGAGGGGTAGGAGTGCATAATATCTATGGACTCGCATTAGTCATAAAGAACTCATATAATTGTTGCAAAGATTTATTATCCCTCAAAGCAAAGTACTACTCGCATACCCCTAGGGACTTGGTTGGTAGGAGTTGATCATCACGCGCATCCGATTATAATAGCACTGAAGGATTTCAATCAAAAATAAAAAATCTCACACTTCACCACCATGCCATGACCAATGCTTAGATGAGAAGTTATTAACAAACGTTAATGCTGATATTTCTACTAATCAATGATCATGGACCAATACCCCTTCATATTATGACATCAATAGAATTAAACCATACATTTTCATATTTAGTGATCTACATGAAGGTTCTTATTATACCCCCTTGAATACCTATCCTTTTTGGACTACTCTTATAACACGTGCATATTTCAATTACTATTATTTAGACTCTCAAAAAGATTTAAGTGAAGCATGAGAGTGCAATAATGTCTACAAAATATAACCGACGTCGTTCTCTAAAAGATATAAGTGAAGCACTACAACAACTGGCTAGCTCAAAAGATATAAGTGAAGTATATAGAGTATTCTAATAAATCATGATAATTGTGTGTTCCTCTCTCAAAAAGTGTGTCCATAAAACAATGATTGTGGCAAAATAAAAATAAAATAAACTATAATACATGACACTCCAAAAAAACTTATATCACATGATGAATAAAAATATAGATCCTAGTGATATAACGATAAATTGGAGACAAAAAAGGGGATACGATATGGGGCATACCCAAGCTTAGATGCTTGAGTTTTCCTGGAATATTACCTTGTGGTGCCTTAGGCACCCCAAGCTTAGGGTATTGCGGCTCGGTATTCCTTCATCCATCATTGTCTCACCAAAAACTTGAAAACTTCAGCATGCAAAACTCAACAAAAACCTCATGATATCCGTTAGGATAATAAACACAGCATAACCTTTAGGTACTACTATAAACTCATTCATATTTTATTAATGCATAATAGCTGCTATATTGTAACTTCTCCATGACTTATGGATACGTCTTCAATGTATATATATTTTTATTGTTCCATGCTATAATATTATCATTCTAGGAAGCTTTTGGGTGTTTATATACCAATTAATATTATTTTTGAGCACTAACCTATTAACCCAGTGCCCTGTGCGAGTGGTTATTTTCTTCATGTTTTTGGCTTTTCAGGTTTACAGTACTAAACTAAGTCCAATTGCCCCGAAACTTTTTTACTATATTCTCGAGACCAAAAGAAACTTGGAAGCTTTGGGAGGAGACGGGAGACCACAAAAGGGAGACACTACACAACAGGGCGTGCCCATGGGGTGGCCTCTCCTCGATGTGTGGTGTGCCCCTGGCACCTCCTGATGCCCATCCTTGTTCCATAAATCCTCAATTACCCCAAAAACCATAGGGAGCCTCCCAAAACACTTTTTTCGTCACCGAAAGTCTCTGTTCTGCCATGTGCCCATGTGGAGCCCTTTTTCGGTGCCCTGTCTGAGGGGGGAGGTCCATCACGGAGGACCTCTACATCAACTTTGCTGCTCCCATGGTGATGTGTGAGTATCTTACCATAGACCTACGGGTCGATAGTTAGTACCTAGATGGCTATATCTTTCCCTTGATCTTCAATACAATGAGTAAGATTGTTGAACCCAACGAGGAATAGAAGGAAATGACAAGCGGTTTTGAGCAAGGAATTATGTTCAAGTGATGTAAGTAACAGTGGTAGATAGTTTTGTAGCAAGATAATACGTAACCAGCGACAAGTAACAATAGTAGCTAAGGTTCAGCAAGGTAGCCCAATACTTTTTGTAGCAAAGGACAAGCCTGAAAGTACTCTTATATTAATCATGTGCTCCCTAGGACACATGGGAATTTCTATCTAATCATATTAATCATATTGAGTTGATTCACGTTCGCTACTTTGATAATTTAATATGTGAGTGGACCGGTGCTAAGGTGTTGTTCTTACTTGAAAAAACAACCAACTTATGATTACCCTCTTTCGCAAGCATCCACAACTATGAAATAAGAATTAAGATAAATCAAACCAAAGCATTAAACGTGTGGATCCAAATCATCCCCTCATGAAGCAACACATAAGCTGGGGTTTAAGATTCTATCCCTCTCGCAACCGATCATCTACTTGTTACTCCACAATGACTTCCCTTAATCCCATAAAATGGTGAAGTATTATGTAGTCGACGTTCACATGACACCACTAAGAGAAGTAGCAACATACATATCATCAAGATGTCGAACGAATACCAGCTTTATACGATTACTTATAACAAGACTTCTCCCATGTTCTCAATAACAATAGTTACTACTCACACCTCATCAACATGTTCAAGATCAGAGGCATAATAATAATAATTAATGATCTGAAAATAATATCTTCCACCAAGTAATCCAACAAGCATCAACTACAAGATGTAATCAACACAACTAGTAACCCACAGGTACCAATCTGAGGTTTTGAGACAAAGATTGAATACAAGATATGAACTTGGGTCGGAGATGAGATGGTGTTGGTGAACATGTTGATGAAGATTGGTCCTCCCATGAAGGAGCAAGTGCTGGTGATGACGATGACTTCGATTTTCTCCTCCCAGAGGGAAGTTTCCCCGACATAATCTCCTTGTCGAAGAGAAAAAGGGCCTTTGGCCAGGTTTCCGCCTCGAGACGGCGGTGCTTCATACCAAAAGGTTGTTTATGATTTTTTCTAGGTTAAACTACACCATATAGGAGAAGAGGGATGTTAGAGGGCCAGCAGTGTGGCGATGGGGGTGGCCGCATCGTGTTGGCTTGTCGACAACAAGTAGGCCCCCTTTGATATATTTTTTTATCCCAATAGTTCTTAAACATCCCAGAAAAATTCTCCGTGAAGTTTCTTGTCATGTGGAGTCTATTCATTTCTCTGCCTTTTTCTCGGTTTCCCGGTCCAGAGTTCCAGTTTCTAGATATTTACCTCTATCTGATGTACCTTGCATATTCAGGGAGAATTGGCATAAGAATTGTATGATAACATGGAATAATGGACAAGAATAACACCAATATGAATAATAATTCATGATGAAAATGGACATATCAATCATCACATCTTCACTTTGATCTATCCGATGTAATCCTTTTGTGCAGTGCGTTTGTTGGGATCCAATGAATTGTGGGTTTATGTTTAGATTATTCATGATAAAGATTTGAGTCTTGTCTGAATTCTAATTATGATTCTTATTTGCATGATTATGATAGCTTCATAAATCTCTCTGATCTATTGAAATAGTTTGGCCAACTAGAATGATATTTCTCAAGTGCAAGGGGTGCGGTGTAGTGGGTTCAATCTAGCGGAGTTCTATATCCTATTGATAGAAAGGGAGAACGACGCGTATTTGTATTGTTACCACTAATGACAAAATGATGGGGTTGATTCATATTGATTGAGTTATTTTTGTCCACATCATGTCATTTTTCTCCAAACATGACTTTGTTTTACTTAATACTATAAATGAATAGTGGATAGTGGTCGATGGTTGGACTAATAGTAATTGGTGCAGGAAGGAGTCAACCTCTTTGCTTATGGACGTGATGCCTATATATACATGACCATTAATGTGAATATCACATAACTAAGTGCTTTCCTATCAATTTCCCAACACTAATTTGTTTACCCACCGTATGCCTATTACATGAGAGATTCCATTAGGGAAAACTACGCCCCTGGGTCTATTCACTTATAAGTTTACAAATGCTACAATAACCTTGCTACCTTTATTTAGTGTTTATTTGTCTTGCAATTATCAACTATCATGTACACACTTTACTTGCTTGCAAATAACGAGTCCAAGGGTATTGATAACCCTCTTGCCCATGTTGGGTGCAAGTATTTGCTTCTTTGTGTGCAGTCAGTGAAGACAGGGGCTGGTCGTTACTCCTATTGGTTCGATAAACCTTGGTTCTCTACTGAAGGAAATACTTACCTATATTGTGCTACATCACCCTTTCCACTTCATGGAAACTCAACACGGATCACAAGTATCACTTATACGCCCTGATATAATCAATAGCATCATCAAAACAAGCAAACTATTGAAGTAAAAACAAAAAACATCCTAAAACAAAACAGTCTATAATGATCTGTACTAAAACCATACTTATGCAGCTCACAAAATTCTGAAAACTTTCTAAAAGTTGGTAACTTTTATATAAATACTATGTAAAAAATTCAGATCAAATAAATGTTTGAGTAAAATCACAAAAATTAAATATTGGATGCGAAAGTTTCTGTTTTTGCACATGATCAATTGTACTATCACCCAAATCATCCCAATCATCCAAAAGGATGTACTTGGCACAAACACTAAATAAAAAATAAAAAAACAATCTTTACATTACCAATAATCGTGTAATTAAACTAAAATAGAAATTAAAAAAAATAAAGATAACTATTGGGTTGCCTCCCGACAAGCTCTATTCTTTTAAGCCCCTAGCTAGGCATAATGCATTGTTTCAATTATTGTCATCCCGCATATCCAGCTCCTCAATTATACAACCATGCTTCCTAGGAGGTTTCGTTAAAAAGTTTTAAATGATCACACTCCTAGGAACAAAGTTGAGATTTTTTTTCCTAAATAGGTTCCTTTATCATACCAATGAGGTTAGGGTGCACACCAATCATCTTAAGATCCTCATTTCCTTTACTAGACGTGGCACTTTTATCATTAGGGGCACACCTTAGCCTGGATTTACTATTAGGAGGAGTTTTCTCAATGGTTCTCATGGAAAAAAAGCGGAACCCAAGTTACTAATAAGTTCGTCCAACTTATCAATATTATATGGACTTTGTTCCATTTATTCATTCAGTGTTGATTCCTTATCTTTTAGCATATTTAAAGTAATTCGTACCTTTGAACCAAAATTATTTAATTGATTATGAAACCTTTTGTCAAAATTTTCAAATATGTTCAATGGTAGGCATCTTATTTTCAATAGCTTCTAGCCCACTAATAACATGTTCCAAGGTCAATGATTTTTTATTAATGGTAATGCATGGCGATTCTACTGAATTTCCCCTAGCATTGAAAGCATCCATAGGGTGACAACTTAAGAAATTCCCACCGGTAATAGTATCAAGCACACATCTATGCCAAGTAGTAACACCCACATAAAAATTGCAAAGAAGAACGATAGTAGATTTCTTACACGTTGAACTATTTTGAGGATCACAAATTCTATACCAATCATCTTTTAAACTGGTCCCTCCCCTTTATTCAAAATTAAGCACTTCACCATCAAGAGTACAAGAAACAAGAAAAGAACTAGCCATAGTTGCAAAGCAAGTAAATTAGCTATCGGATAAAAATATTTTTGTGTTTTCCATCTTTTTGAAGTGGATGGTGATACGTCTCCAATGTATCAATAATTTTTAACTGTTCCATGTTATAATATTAGAATTCTAGGATACTTTTTGGGCATTTATTTGTTAATTCATATTATTTTTAAGCACTAACCTATTAACCTAGTGCCAAGTTCGAGTTGCCATTTTATGTATGTTTTTGGCTTTTAAGGTTTAAAATACCAAACGGAGTACAAATACCCCGAATTTTTTTGATGATTTTTTGGACCAAAAGAAGACCTGGAAGCTTTGTGAGAACATCGGGGGGGGGGGCACAAGGGCCTCACAACCCAAGAGGGCGTGTCTAGGGGGTGGTTGCGCCTTGTTAGCTTGTGGGCCCCTCCCGGCTCTCGTGACCTCGTCCTATGGCTTATAAATTTCATATATTCCAAAAACCATAAGGGACCTCCCAAAACACTTTTCCTGCCGCCACAAGTCTCTGTTCCACCATGTGACCATCTCGAGCCTTGTTCCGTTGCCCCGTCGGAGGGCGGATGGATCACGCATGGCCTCTACATCAACCTTGCTGCTCCCATGGTGATGTGTCAATAGTTCACCACAGACCTATGGGTCCATAGCTAGTACCTAGATGGCGCAATCTCTCTATGTTCTTCATTGCCAAGATCATCACGATTCTCACGCTAATCTATCTTATGTAATCACTTCGTGCGGTGCGTTTGTTGGGATCCAATGAATTGTGGCTTTAGGTTCAGATTATTCATCAAAAATATTTGAGACTTCACTAAATTACTATTTTATTCTTACTTGCATGATTATTATAGCTTTATAATTCTTTCATATCTATTTAATTGGTTTGGCCAACTAGACCGATCTATCTTTAGTGAGAGCGGTGCATTGTAGTGGGTTCAATCTAGCGGTCCTCAATCCAGGTGACATAAAGGGACATGAAACATATTTGTATTGCTTCCACTAAGGATAAAATGATGGGGTTTATTCATACTAATTGTATTTGCTTTGTCCACATCATGTCATTGTTCTCCAAGTATATTACTCTCTTTTACTTAATACTCTAGATGCATGCTGGATAGCGGTCAATGGGTTGAGTAATAGTGGCAGATGCAGACAAGAGTTGGTCTACTTGCTTACGGACGTGATGCCTTTATACACATGATCATTGCCGAGAATAAATATTACATAAGAATGCGCTTTTCTATCAGTTGTCCAACAGTAATTTGTTTACCCACTATACACTTTCTTCCACAGAGAAGCCACAAGAGAACACTATGGCCCCCGGGTATATTCACATATATATTTACAAACGCTACTATTTCCTTGTTGCCTTTATTTTCTATTTATCAACTATCAACTACACTACTCATTTTCTTGCAATGGATTGACAACCATCTTTTCCGCACTGGGTGCGAGTGTGGGTGCTCTTTTGTGTGTAGGTGCCAAAGAAGGGAAGTTGTGTGATCCTCCTATTGGTTCGATAACCTTGGTTATCAACGAGGGAAATTATTATATATACTGTGCTGCATCATCCCCTCCTCTTCGGGGAAAAACCCAACACATATCACAAGTATCAAGTAGGATTTCTAGCACCATTGACGTGGAGTATCATCAACTTACTATGAAGTACTGTCACGCCCAAGATGCGACCCTATCCTCAATTTGGCACGAAGGCCTCGCCGGGGATAGAAGCGCATCTCGTCGTGTCACAAGAATGGATATCGTTACAAGTACATGTATCGAAAAGAAGAGATATAAATATAGAATTGGCTTACACTCGCCACAAGCTAAATCAGAGTCACATCAGTACAGTACATAGCCATCATGAATAAGAGCAGTGTCCGACTACGGACGAAAACAAACGAGAAAAGAAGAATGACGTCCATCCTTGCTATCCCAGGCTGCCGGCCTGGAACCCATCCTAGATCGATGAAGAAGAAGAAGAAGAAGAAGAAGCAACTCCAAATGAACAACCAACGCGCTCGCGTCAAGTAACCTTTACCTGTACCTGCAACTGGTGTTGTCGTAATCTGTGAGCCACAGGGGACTCAGCAATCTCATTTCCAAAGGTATCAAGACTAGCAAAGCTTAATGGGTGAGGTAAGGTTAAGTGGTGAGGTTGCAGCAGCGCCTAAGCATATATTTGGTGGCTAAACTTACGAGTACAAGAAATAAGAGGGGGAAGATCTATGCATAGTGGACGTGACTACTGATGATCAAATGAATGATTGTGAACACCTACCTACGCCAGACATAACCCCACCGTGTCCTCGATCGGAGAAGGAACTCACGAAAGAGACAGTCACGGTTACGCACATAGTTGGCATGTTTTAATTAAGTTAACTTCAAGTTATCTAGAACCAGTGTTAAACAAAGTTTCCACATTGCCATATAACCGCGGGCACGGCTTTAACCCTGCAGGGGTGCTCCAACTAGTCCATCACAAATTACCATAAGCCGCATAGAAACCCTCAATCACGAAGCTCGTGATCTCATCGGATTCCCTAGTGGAAAACCTCAACTCTGAGATTACCCAAAGCATCACCGGAATCCCGATGCACAAGATATCTCGTCAAAGCTAAAACTATTCCAGCAAGGCCGCCCGACGTGTCGACGATCCCGATAGGAGCCGTGTATCTCGTTCTCAGGACACGACGGATAAGCACAGCGTACGGTGTCCTGATAGAAATCTCCCGAGTTGCCCCGGGTTGGCCCCGCAAACGGCTCTAGTTTTGGACCAGCACCAACAGCACTGGCCCCCCTGTATTATGTGAAATTACTCCTCGGGTTCATGACACCCTATGCTTTCAGTAATAACAAAATTATTATGTTGGGCAAATGTAGTACCAATGTTGGGCCTTGCCAGACCAGCTTTAATCTAAAACGAATTATCAAGGGGGTCCCCATAACAAGCCCGATCGTGTTAGGAGCGCTCGTTTATGGAACATAAGACCGGTAGCCGAAACTAAGGGGGCAAGGATGGAACAAAACACCAGGCTAGAAAGGCCGAGTCTTCCGCCTTTTACCAAGTATATAGGTGCATTAAATTAAATATCATTAATATGGTGATACGACAAGGTACCCATGTTAACACATGGAAGCAACTGCACCTGCAACTAGCAATGCTAACAACAGGGTTAAGCAAGCAGTAACATAGCCAATCAGTGGTTTGCTAGGTTGAACAGGTTGAAGGTTTCATGGCATTTTTGAGAGGCTGATATTTAACATGTGGTAGGCAACGAGACATAAACGATAGAAGTGATAAACTAGCATGGCAATGATAGTAATGGTATCTGGGGAAATGGTCATCTTGCGTGAGATCCCGCTTGGAAGAAGAGTGACTCCGAGAAGTCGGCGAACCAACGTAGTCGAACGGGTCCTCACAGTCCGACACGCTTTCGGAACTTTATCGAGATGGAGCCAACCGGAAACAAACATCAACACAAATATTCACCACAACAAAAGCAAGACACGATGCACAACCTAATATGATGCATGAACAGATCAATTATGCAAGGCATGGCATGGCAATTCACCTCACACAACTCTACACATTAAGTGAAGCTCGATATGCAACGGGTTGCATATCGACGAAACTCCACGATTAATTATTTAATTCACTCCCGATTATTTAACACGCAATATTAAATGTTGTTAACATGGGAAGAGGTGAAGCGACGGTTCTACGTGGCATCCTAGTCGGGTAACACGCGAGACATAGAACGGAGCTACGGCACGAGAGACATGCAACACAAGATCATATGCCATGAATGCATCATGCATTCGAGTCCAAACACGGGCAAGAAGGGGAAGAAACAGGTGTCGCCACGGCGAGCGAGAGGGAACCAAGGCGGCAAGACGTAAACGATGCCACGACAACATTCCTATCCCGATAACTCGTCGAGATATCATGCCAACGTACTGGGAACACATGCGGGAACGGTAAATAAAGATGGGGTGATCCCGTATCTCGGGTTCCCATGTGTCGAGGCACGACGAAAGAAGACAACGGGCAACGGGCAACATACGGTGCATACATATATTCAACTCATACATCATATGTGTTCGGTACACGACACATCTCATCGGTATACCTTCGGAGCGTGCACATCGGAGCGGTTCGGTTCGTAGCGGACGTCGTGGAAGTCGTGGTCGTCGAGGTACTCGGGTCTCGTCGACGGTAGTCGTTCGCTCGGCGTCGTGGTACAGGGTCTTCACATCGGTAGTCGTACACGTTTCCGAAGATGGTAGGGGTTGTCGAGGATGTCGTGGTACTCGCCGTTCTTGTCGGATCTACCGCAGGCGGGGATGGCAGGCGACACAACAACATCAGCTAGCAACAACGCGGAATAGCAACAGCAGCACGCTACGCCAACTGGCAATGCAGCTAGCAACCTACATCAACTAGTATCTAGCACTAGCAGCAAAGCAGGCAAAAGCAAGAGCAGCAACATCTACTAAGTAACAGCACTAGCAAGGCAAGCAAGCAAGCAACACCATCTAGCAGCAGCAAGCACTAGGCAACAGAGCATCTACTAGCAGCAGCTAGCAAAGCAACAGCAAATCGGCAACAGGCAAGCACAGCCACTGCTAGCACATTGCAAGAGCATCTCCAAGCCACAAGCTAGCATCTGCAGGAGGAGGCAAACAACAGTCTCGGCAATAGGGCAACATAGCAGTAGAGCAGCGGCGACAGCAAGCGCAGGCAAGCAGCATCTTCGGCAGCATAACAGGCAGCAAAAACAACAGCAAAAAGCAAGCAACAACGGCAGCACCTAACTCGGCATGCAGCCTAGCACCTAGATGTAGCAAAATGACAAGCACATCAACTGCTATTGCTCGCAGCAGGAAGCAATACAGCGGCAGGAGCAACACAGCATGGCGCAGCAGCACAGGAAAGCGGCACGCAAGCAAGCAGAACAACAGCAGGAGCCGCAGCAACAGGCAACAACAACGAGACACATCAGCAGCAGGCAGGCAAAACGCAACAGCAGCAAGGCGCAGGCAACGGGCGAGCATGGCGAGCACGTCGGCCGGCGCGAGAAGAGGCGAGGGCGAGGGGCGCGGCGACCTGGGCGGGCGGCGCGACGACCATGCGGGGACGGGCCAGCATGGGGGCACGCCGAACACCAGCGAACTCGGTGGCAGCAAGCCATCTCTAGGCCATGGCAGGGCAGCACGACGCAGGGAGGGGCGACGTCGGGCACGGGGGGGCGGGCATCGACGCTAGAGACGGCCACCGGCGGGGAGAGGGAGGCCACGGCGGGGCACGGGCGAGGGGCTCGAGGAGGTGGGGGCGCAAGAGAGGGAGGCGGCGACGGGGCTTGGCGGCGACCGGGAGGCGAGGCCGAGGGGCGGCGGCGCGCGGCAGCCATGGCGAGCGAGAGGCGGTGAGGCCATGGTCGGGGTGGATCGAGGAGGAGGGAATCGGGACTTGGGCGGCTGGGGAGGACGACGCGCCAGGAGGGGATCGGGGGCGGTCGCGTAGGGCAGGGGAGGCAGCCGGCTGGGCCTAGGCCGGCTCGAGAGGCTGGCTCTCTCCCCCCCCATTGTTTTTTTAAACCTTTTTTTTAATCAGACAATTTAAAACGAAGAAAGCTTTTCACAAAAAAATAAAAAATAAAATAAAGGCTTTTGACTCTTTTGAAAAAAATATCCCCAACTATAAGAAATAGTTGGGCATTTTTAAAAGGAATAAGATAAAACCTTTGAAGAATTAAAATTAAAACCCTTTACAAAAGAATAAAATTGAAACCCCTTTTATAAATAAATGGGTCTCTAGTTTTTTTTTCATAACAAAAGGAAAAAAATAAAGCAAACCCTAGGGGTTGCCCCCACATTTAATAAAATGATTTTCTTTAAAAGAAGACGAATCTTTATTTTTAAAATAGGGGTTAAAACGGAACTTTAGCAAAACCACAAAAACGAAATAAGAGGGGAGAGGAGGGGAGCTCCTATCGCACTAAGACTCGGTGAGCACTCGAAGCACACACACTCAAAACACCACACGCGAGAGACGATGCAAGATGCCATGCATGATGCGACGATGCAAACTAAATGATGATGTAACAAATAAAACTAACCACATGACGGAAACGAAAAAGAAGGGGGAATCTTCTGGAACGTCGGCATTGGGCTGTCACAAGTACCTTCTCACAAATTATCATTCACTTGTTCTACTTTTTATTTGTTGTTATATTTTGCTTGCTATTAGAATCAAATATACAAAAATATTTATCTTTGCTTGTTTACTTGTTTGCTTGATTTACCTGTTAGTTTACTTGTCTTGCTTGTAACTTTGCTTGCTCGGTTACCATGTATCAAGATAACACTAAGTTGTGTAACTTATCACATACTAATAACAATGATTTTGTAATACTCCTATACCACCCGCCACTTGTGTGGAGCCTTATGATATAAATGCTACATTGCTGTATCTTATGATGAAAGAATAATTTCCGAGAATTCCTAATGAGGATCCCGCTGCTCATCTTAATACTTCTGTTGAACTATGCGATATGCAAAATAAAAAGTACATGGATAAAATCATTTCCTTTTTGTTTATGAGACAAAGGTAAATCTTGGTTCTCATCTTTACCACGTAATAGTATCTGAACATGGGATAAATGTAAAGATGCTTTTATTACCAAGTATTTTCCTCCTTCTAAGATCATCTCCCTTAGAAATCAAATTATGAATTTAAGCAAAATGACTAAGGACATGTTTCACAAGCTTGGGAGAGAACTAAAAAATGCCCTACTCATCGTTTGGACTTATGGATGAGTATCCATAATTTCTGTGTTAAACAAAACTTTATGTTTAGAAATCCTATAGATTCTCCTGCAGGTGGTACCTTCATTGAGGTGACATTAGGAGAGGCCACCAAACTTCTGGGCAACATCATGACAAAATATTCTCGATGTCATACTGAAAGAGCTCCAACTGGTAAGAAGGTAAATCCTCTTGAGGAATTCACAACTTTGAGTGAGAAAGTGGATGCTCTTGTTGATATGGTTGCTAGTAAAAATGCTCATGTTGATCCCAATGATATGCCTTTGTCTACTCTGATTGAGAAAAATCATAATGTTGTTCATGTGAATTTTATGTTGTGAAACAATTTCAATAACAATGCTTATATAGGAGATTTCGACACTAGACCGTACCTTGGAAATTCCTCTAACAATTATGGTAATTATTATGGAAATTATTATACATATGATAATAGGCTATCCTCTGATTTTGAGAACATAATTAGGGAATTCATTAGTTCTCAAAATATTTTTAATACTACGGTAGAAGAAAAGTTGCATAAAGTTGATGATTTGGCTAGGAACATGGTTATAATTTTTGCTCTTGATGTGGAAAATCTTAAATAATTTTTTTCCACCAAACAATTATATTAATGATTCCATTAAATTCATCCAAATACCTTGTAATGATAATAAGGAGAGGACCGTGAGGTTTAGAGCCAAACAAGAATTCTTAGAAAAGGCTCATCCACCGAGTTTTATCGTAATCATGATGAAGATCTTAAAATCATTGGTACTTATACCATTGAATATTTGTTTACTAATATGAATATAGATGTTAAAGGGACATGATATAAGTCAACTTTATATAGAAGGTGTCCTGATTGCTTGGAGGGTGATGATTCTAATGATAACATTGAAAAAGTGGGTTTGCATAGGTCAAAACTTTAAATAGTGATGTGCCCACTGTCTTGGATTACAAGGACTTCAATTATGAAAGTTTATCTTTAGTAAAATTTATTACTTTGATGCAATCCGTTATTATCTCTCCCAATACTTATGAACAAAATAATGCTTTTACCAAACATATAGTAGAAGCAATGGTAAAATCCTATCGTGAGAAACTTAAGCTAGAGGTCTCTATTCCTAGAAAGTTGCATGATGAGTGGGAACCTACTATTAAAATTAAGCTCAAATAATATAACACAATGATTTGTGTGACCCTTGTGGTAGTGCTTCAACTATAACTAAATCTTTATGTGATGTACTTTGTCTCACCGATATACATGAGTGTTCCCTTAACTTGCATCTTGGAGACTCTACTATCAAGAAACCTTTGGGAATAATAAATGATGTTATTATAATTTCTAATAGAAATTATGTACCTATATATTTCATAGTTCTTGATATTTAATTCAACCCAGCTTGTCCAGTAATACTTGGGAGACCTTTTCTATGAACTATAGGTGCAATTATTAATAGGAAAGAGGGAAACATAAGTTTCCAATTCCCATTAAATAAAGGGATGGAACATTTCTCTAGGAATAAAATTAAACAACTTATGAATCTATCATGAGGGCTACTTATCGATGGAGTGTCAAAGATGACAACACTTGATCATATATATTATGCCTAGCTAGGGGCGTAAAACAATAGCGCTAGTTGGGAGGCAACCCAATAGTTATGTTAGTTTTCATGTTCTAATTTATATATGTGTGAGATAACTTGATTATTTATACAATAATGATTGTGCTTTTATGTTTAAATTAGTGTTTTTCCAAGTAAATCCTTTGGGATGATTTGAATGGTAAGTTGAATTGATACGATGCAAAAATAGAAAGTTTTGTGTACAGTGGAGAATTTCTGTGATTTTACTTATTTTTAGTCTCAGTTTTTACACATTATTGATATACAAGTTCATAAGGTTTTTATAATTTGTAAGAATTTCTGGAGTTACAGAAGTAGGGTGTCTTCGCTGATCACTCCAAACTATTTTGTTTTAGAGAGATTTTGTTTTTGCTTGCATAGTTTCCTTGTTTTGATGATGCCATGGATTAAATCAGAGAGATAAGTCATGGAGAAGTTAGAATACAATACCTTATTCAAAAATAAAATATGTACCAATTTATAACAATAGCTAATGTTTATGGTTTGCCTTTCCTACTAATGGATCACACGAGTTTTCTGTTGATTTTTGTGTGCTGGAGTTTTTTTTTGGGTGTTATCACGATGGAAGAAGGAATACGGAGCGATAAGAGCCTAAGCTTGGGGATGCCCAAGGAACCCCAAGTCAAATTCTAGGAAGAATCAAGCAGCTAAGCTTGGGGATACCCAGGAAGGCGTCCCCTCTTTTGTCTCAATCCATCGGTATGTCACTTGGAGCTATATTTTTATTCATCACATGATATGAGTTTTGCTTGGAGCATTGTGTATTAGAGTTTGCTTTTGTTTCAGTTTTCCACAATCACCGTTTTCTGGACAAACCCACTTGAGAGAGAGACATGTTCACCATGATTTGTTAGAATACTCTATGTGCTTCACTTATATCTTTTTTGTTAAGCAGTTGTTCTAGGACTTCACTTATATCTTTTAGAGCATGGTGGTATATAGATTTTATATAAATAATTGCACTCCCATTCATCACATGAATTTGTTTGAGAGTTAAAAAATAGTGACTATGATTTTCATGGGTTATATGACTAGTCCAAAAATAATACGTATTCAAGGAGTGCATAGTCCAAACCACATGTAGCACATAAAACTGAAATCTTGGGTTAATGATATTGATGTGGTAATATGAAAGGATGTGAGTGCATGGTTATTGGTTAGTAAAAATATTGATAGTTACAGGATGTTAATTTTCTATTCGTCTAAATATTGGTTATGGCATGGTGATGATGTGTTAGCATTCTTATTACTCGCTGAAATCCTGTGCTAATTAGGTCGGGGGCGCACAATGGTTAACTCCTACCAGCCTCACCCCCTAGGGGCATGTGAGTAGTAATTTGCCTCGAGAGAGCTAATAAAACCTTGTGATAAGTATGCGAGTTCTTTATTACTAATGTGAATCCATGGATGTACGCACTCTCACCACCTCATATTTCCTAGCCTTTTCGGTACCGTGCATTGCCCATTCTCACCTCGAGGATCGGTGCGAACCTCGCTGATGCATCCAATCCCCGTGGCATAATAGGCTCTCCTTCACACAAGACACCTTATACCTTCCCCAAACAGGCATTACATATCATGGCATTTCCATGGCCATTCCAAGATATATTACCATCGAACTGACACCGTCACATCATATGACTGGTACACTCATTGTCATATTGCCTTGCATGATCATGTAGCTGATATAGTATTTGTGGCAAGGGCACCATTTATCATTATCATATATGTTATGCTAGATCATTAACATCCTAGTACAGTGCCATATTGTTTAGTAGTCATTCATATAGAGTCATATTGTTTAGTAGATTTTGATATCGAGTTGTAAGTAAATAGAACTGTGATGCTATTCATTATTAGGGCACTGTCTTAGTTATGAAAGGATGATGGAGATAATGATTATCCCATAAGTTTGGATCAGACTCTGGACGAACAATAAAAGGGAAAAAGGAAAAATTAGAAAAGAAAAAATGAGAGAAAATAGAGAAGGGACAATGCTGCTACCGCCTTTTCCACACTTGTGCGTCAAAATAGCACCGTGTTTTTCATATATAGAGTTTCATGTTTTGTCACTTCCATATACTAGAGGGAATTTTTCATTATCCAACTTGGCTTGTACATTTTGATGACGTGCTTCCTCAAATGCCCGAGGTATTCATGAGCAAGCAAGTGGGATGCACTCCGAGTTAGCTTGAGTTGAGCTTCCATACACTTATAGCTCTAGTATCTCCATTGTATGGAAATCCCTACTCCTCGCGTTGATATCTATTGATGGGAATCTCCATAGCCTATTGATACACCTAATTGATGCGAGACTTACTTCTCCACTTTTACCCCTTTAAAACCTACCACCATGTTCTATTCCACCTATATGCTATGTCCATGGTTCATGCTCATGCATTGAGTGGGTAATAAAAAGCCGAAGCCGATTAAAAAGTATGATCAAACTCCCTGGCTTAACACCATGGTGCTTAACATTTGTATTTATGCGGTGAAGATGGAGCCATGCCATGCTAATATGAGCAAATGAATGGGGGTAAACATTCTTTAAGGATCGTATATTTCGAACATTGATGATTATGTTACTTATGTTCATGGATATTACTATGTTGATGTTAGTTAATTTATAGTTTTTCAATGATCATAAGTGCAACAGATTACATGTTGGGTATCAGGTCACATCAAAAATTCTATTTTTATCATTTACATACCCGAGGACGAGTAGGAATTAAGCTTGGACACGCTCATACATCTCCAATGTATCTATAATTTTTTTTGTTCCATGCTATAATATTATACTTCTAGGATACTTTTGGGCATTTATTTGCGGATTCATATTATTATTTAGTACTAACCTATTAACCCAATGCGAAGTGCGAGTTTTTGTGTTTCTGCTTGTTTTTGTGTTTTCAAGTTTACAGTACCAAACGGTATCCAAATACCTTGAAACTTTTTGATGATTTTTTTGTCCAAAAGAAGACATGGAAGTTTCACGAGAAGACCGGGGGCCGCACGAGGGCCCCAGAAGCCTACATGGCACGCCCAACAGGGTGGTCGTGCCCTGTTATCTTGTGCCCCCCCCCTCTTGGCTCTCCCAACCTCGTACTCTAGCTTTTGTATTCCCATATATTCCAAAAACCCTAAGGGAGCTCCCAGAACACTTTTTCCGATGCCACAAGTCTCTATTCCATCGTGTGCCCATCTAGAGCCTTGTTTTAGTGCCCTGATAGAGGGGGGATCAATCACGGAGGGCCTTTACATCAACCTTGCTGCTCCCATGGTGATGTGTGAGTAGTTCACCATAGACCTACAAGTCCATAGCTAGTACCTAGATGACTCTCTCTCTTTGTTCTCCATTGTTGATCACCGCCATTCCTGCGGTGATCTATCTTATGTAATCACTTTGTACGGTGCATTTGTTTGGATCAGATGAATTGTGAGTTTATGTTTAGATTATTCATGAAAAAGATTTCAGTATTCTCTGAATTAATATTTCATTCTTATTAGCATGCTTATTATAGCTTCGTAATTCTCTCTGATCTATTCATTTGGTTTGGCCAACTAGATTGATCTATCTTCAGTGAGAGAGGTGCATTGCAGTGCACTACAGGAATCAACTTCTTTGCCGTCCGCCATCACAGACGGCAAATAGGTCCACACCGACGGCAAAGAGCTTTGCCGTTTGCCACCTGTCGGCAAAGATTATGCGTCGGCCTACGACGGCATTGTAGCTTCTTTGCCGTCAGCCTACCCTAAGCGGACGATAAAGCTCTTTGCCATCCATGTCAGACACTGAGCAGTTGGTAAAGAGATTGAGATCACAGCCGATAGGCGACGCCTCCGTTAGGGCTAACGGAGGCTTCGCCGTCTGCTTGCCTCCCCATCTTTGTCGCTTGCTTCTATGAGTCGGCTTCTTTGCCCTCTGCCTCCCTACTGCTTTGCCGTCAGCCTCCCGAGACAGCGGACGTCAAAGAGCCCATATGACGAGCTCATGTTGCCCAGGTTGCATAGCTGGGTGCCACGTGACACCTTTGCCATGAGCTGCCTCATGGCAAAGGCCTTTGCCATCAGCTGGTAGACGGCAAAGAGCCCAAATTGTCACATTTTTGTTTATTTTTTCTATTTCACAGCACATATATATATATATAATTCATAGCACATATATCATATATAGGTCACAACACATATATGATATACATATAAAGTTCATCAATGCCATTTGTTCGTCAACGTACATCCCATATATCGAAAGAACCAACACATACAAAGTTTCATCCATATATACATACATATAGTTCCACATATATTGTTCATCCATATATACATATACATATAGTTCCACATTGTTCATAAACTCAAATAAAAACGAGAACTAAAGCACTCCAATGCCAGCTTCCATGCATGTAGTGCATCCAATCTGCAAAATGGGAATAAGAAAGTCAGAAGAAGAAGAACAACAACATATATATGACAAATAAGCTAAATTGAAGAAGAAAGAGAAGAAGCAAGAAGATAAGAAGGAGAAGAAAAACAAGAAACAAGAATAAGGAGGAGGAGGAGGAGGAGGAGAAGGAGCAGGAGGAGAAGAGGAGAAGAATATTGAGAAGAAGGAGGAGAGAAGAAGAAGGAGAAGAAGGAGGGCTCCTTCTACTTCTTCTCCTCCTTCTCCTTCGTCTCTTCTTCTTCTCCTCCTCTTTCTTATCCTTCTCCTTCTCTTCTATTTCTCTTCTTCTTTTTCTTCTTCCTTTTCATTTACCCTCTTCTCCTCTTCTTGGAGCTAAATTAGCTAACTATTTCTTTTTGGAGCTAAATGGGCTAATTATGTCATTTAGGAGAGAACTTAGCTAATTATGTCATTTAGGAGAGAACTTAGTTAATTATGTCATTTAGGAGAGAACTTAGAGAAGGAGGAGAACGAGGAGATAAGAAGGAGAAGAAGAAGGAGAAGAAGGAGGCAGAAGAAGAGGGAGGAGAGAAGAAGGAGAAGAAGGAGAGCTCCTTCTCCTCTCCTCCTTCTCCTTCTTCTTCTCTTCTTCTTCTCTTCTTCTTCTTCTTCTTCCTTCTTTTCATTTTTCCTCTTTATTCTCCTCTTCTCCTGTTCTTCTTCTTCTTCTTCTTATCCTCCTCCTCCTCCTCCTCTTCTCCTCTTCTTCCTCCTCTTCTTCTTCTTCCTCCTCTTATTTCTATTTCCATTTTTCTTTATCCTCTTATTCTACTTATTCTTCTTTTCTTCTTTTTTCTCTTCTTCTCCTTCTTTTTTTCTTCTCTTCTTCTCTTAGGCCTTATTATGTAATTTAGGAGAGAACTTAGCTAAGTACAGGTCATTTTTATTTAATAGGCCATTTTGGAGCTACCTAAGCTAATTATGTCATTTTGGAGGA
Source organism: Hordeum vulgare subsp. vulgare (assembly GCF_904849725.1). NCBI lineage: Eukaryota > Viridiplantae > Streptophyta > Magnoliopsida > Poales > Poaceae > Hordeum > Hordeum vulgare. The sequence continues at coordinate 419,447,738 of NC_058523.1, read as the reverse complement.
TAATTAGCTAAGTTGTGAGCCAACCAAGGTTCTTCTGATGTTTTTACCCTAACTAAGCTAATTATGTCATTTTGGAGGATAATTAGCTAAGTATGTCTTTGTTGGGGGAAAATAAGCTAAATTAAAGAAGAAATAGAAGAAGCAAGAAGAGAAGAAGGATAAGAAAAAGAAGGAGGAGGAGAAGAAGGAGGAGAAGAAGGAGGAGATAAGAAGGATAAGAAGAAGGAGAATAAGGAGGGAGAAGAAGAAGGAGTAGAGAAGAAGGAGGGCTCCTTCTCCTCCTCCTCCTTCTCCTTCTTCTTCTCTTCTTCTTCTTCTTCTTCCTTCTTTTCATTTTTCCTCTTTCTTCTTCTTCTTCTCCTCTTCTTATTCTTATTCTCCTCCTCCTCCTCCTCCACTTCTCCTCTTATTCCTCCTCTTCTTCTTCTTCTTCTTCTTCTTCTTCTTCCTCTTATTTCTATTTCTATTTTTCTTTATCCTCTTCTTCTACTTATTCTTCATTTCTTCTTTTTTCTCTTATTCTCCATCTTATTTTCTTCTTCTTATCTTCTTCTCTTAGGCCTTATTATGTCATTTAGGAGAGAACTTAGCTAAGTATATGTCATTTTTTATTAAATGGGCCATTTCGGAGCTAACTAAGCAAATTATGCCATTTTGGAGGATAATTAGCTAAGTTGTGAGCTAACCAAGGTTCTTATGATGTTTTTACCCTAACTAAGCTAATTATGTCATGTTGGAGGATAATTATCTATGTATGTATTTGTTGGGGAAAATAAGCTAAATTGAAGAAGAAAGATAAGAAGCAAGAAGAGAAAAGGAGAAGAAAAAGAAGAAGGAGAAGAAAAAGAAGAAGGAGAAGGAGGAGGAGAAGAAGAAGGAGAAGAAGAGAAAAAAGAACCTTCTTCTCCTCCTCCTTCTCCTCTTCTCCTTCTTCTTCTCTTATTCTTCTTCTTCTTCCTTCTTTTCATTTTTCCTATTTCTTCTCCTCTTCTCCTCTTCTTGGAGCTAAATAAGCTAACTATGTCTTTTTGGAGCTAAATGGGCTAATTATGTCATTATAGAGGAAAACAAGCTAAGAATATAATATTCATGAGCTAACCAAGGTTTTTTCCTATTTCTTCTCCTCTTCTCCTCTTGTTAATACTAGCTTATAATGACCATTGAAATGAAACGCACCGTGCCAATCGCAAAGAATTCGGGAATCGGCGGAGGGACTTGACTTTCCATGATAAAGATTAAAAGAAATTAGTACAACATAATCACTATCATGAATAATAATATGTACATATATAATTGAAGTTGTGAATCTTACAAACTAATAATCATCATCAATAAATGCATCATCATCATCACTATCACACATGTCTTCATGAATGACGTGCTCATTGGGTTCAACGGCATGAAGTTGTGGAAGGCCTTTTTGTAACCGGTCAAGCATTGACAGGTCATCCGCATCAGTAACCTCTTCTAGTTCTAGCTGTGCTGGTTCCAGCTCAAGGGTGAAGTCGGATTCATTGTCGCTATCTACTTCCATGTTCTGGGGTGAAGCACGACGGTTCTTGAAACGTTTCTTGGAAAGATGTGTTTCTTGGAAGAATTCTCCATCATATGTGTCTGGGTTAACGTGAGGTTCATAATCCTGTTCATCTGGGAGAGGTGGTCTAACATGTGGCATCACTTCATAAACAACATACCGACCTTCCATATTCTTATCAGTTTGGCATGCCCACAGTAGATAGGAAACTTGGGTCGCGTGTTGAGCCGAAATATAGACATCAGGAACATCTAAATGGGTGTTTGGATTGATTTCGGCTAGTCCTATATGTTCATGAGTCCTTGTAGTCTCCTTCGGCTAGAACCAATAACATTTGAAGACTACGACGTTCGGTGGGTTTTCCCATAGAATTGAAGTTCATAAATTGCTTCAACTCTTCAATAATACTCGATAACACCTTCGCCGATAGCAGAGACACCACAATTTGTAGATTTCCGGTCGGGCATAGATAGCTCTTTGCCAAAGGTACGAAATAGATACCCGTTGATGTTGTATTTCTAAAATGAACGGACCTTATAGTCAAAACCATTTAGCTCTGAATTAGCCTACAAGTTTAATACGAAACCATTGTTGCATTAGCCGCAATTTAGACCAAGAAATGAAGTGGTCCATTATTGATAATCACCGTTTGTTTGATCCAAGAGATGAAACCGGGATAGCCGCCTCCTGTCTTTGCCAGAAGTTCATACTCTTCGACCGAATCATTTTCAATCACCGCTCCATCCGAGAATTTGGTGACATATCGGCTGTATGAAATATCCGGCAATAAGAGCAGTTCAAAGGAATTAGAAGTTACAGGAAAATGTGCCGAGAAATTACTCGATGTATGGTCGCACTTCTGTTAGGTTGTTGAAGATATACAACGAAATGTTCCGCCATTCTTCAACATCCAACGTTATTAGTTTCGAAGCACCGGCTAGTGCGAGCTTCCCTTTTAATAGGCTGAGGTTCGACCCACCTTTTTTAGGGTCTGGATCATTGTGCCGAGGCTTAGGATTATGCAAATGATGATTTTTGGCTTCGTAGTGTGTTGTCACAAAGTTTACCACCTCCTCAGTAATGAAAGCCTCACCCATCGATGCTTCAATTCTATGCTTATTTTTACATTTAGCTTGAAGCGTCTTCTAAATCCTCTCAGTTTCATAGCACCAACGATTTTGCACGGGCCCACCCAATCTTGCTTCGGTCGGAAGATGTAAAATCAAATGCTGCATTGGATTAAAGAAGCCTCGTGGAAAGATCTTCTCTAACTTGCACAACAACTCCGGTGCAAACTCCTCCATGTCATCTACCACGCCAGGTGACAATTCTTTCGCACAAAGAACACGGAAGAAATAGCTCAGCTCCACTAGTACTAGCCATTCATTCTCAAGAATAAAGCCACGTAACATCATCGGCATTACCCGCTCTAGCTATATGTGCCAATAATGACTCTTGAGACCAATGATTTTTAATTTTTCAAGACTCGTTCCCCTCTTTAGATTCGCTACATACCCATGGGGGAACATCAAGTGCATTTTGACCCACAAGATAATTTCCCTCATAGCTGGCCTTCCAAGATTGAACCAGGCCTTTAGCTTCGACCACTTCTGCTTTCCTCTACCTTCTCGCATGGTTTGTAACGGTCTATGACATAGTGTCTCTTGATTGACGCTAGCCTTAGTATTATCCGTTGTCTTCCATCTATGTCGAACAATGTACCAAAAATAGCCTGTCCGATATTCATCTCAGTGTGCATCATGTCGATATTGTGTGGAAGAAGGAGGTCTTTGAAGTAAGGCAGATCCCAGAAGCATGGCTTGTGAGTCCAGGTGTGTTTTGAATTATACCCCTTGAAATTCCGTGGACGCTCTGGATCAGGCTCGAGGGCATTTAATTGATCCAAGATCTGTTGGCCTGTCAACGCAGGTGGTGCCAAGTTTTTGATAACTTTACCTTTGGTAAAGTTCTTCTTGTCTTTTGTGAACTGATGGTCAGGATCCAAGAACTGTCTATGCAAGTCAAAGCAAGAATACTTCGGACCCTCCTGCAACCAATGAAACTGAAGAGCTGCCTTGCATTGGGGAAACGGGAACCTTCCATGCACACACCATCCACAGAATAGCGCATACGCCGGCAAGTCATGCATAGAGTACATGTACCACACATGCATTTTGATGTTTTGTTTTCTAGCGGCATCGTATGTCTTGACCCCATTATCCCAAGCTTCGTCCAATTCATCCTTAAGCGGCTGCAGGTACACATTCATATTCTTCCCTCGATAATTGGGCCTTGGAATTATCAATGTGAGAAATATGTTCTTTCTTTGCATAATCTGCCCCCGGGGGGGATTGAGTGGAACGACAAATACAGGCCAATAACTGTATTGCGTCGCTGTCATGCCGAATGGATTAAAACCATCTGTGGCGATGCAGACTCGAGGATTCCTTGGATTTGTCGCTTTATCCTGATGCAATCCATCAAAATGTTTCCACGCTTACCCATCCGATGTGTGTACCGCCATCTTATTCCCATATGCATCAAGTTTGGTTCTTTTGCCCAGTTTGTGCCATGTCATCTGTGTGGCTATCTCTTCGACCATGAAAAGACGTTGAAGCCTTGGTACGATTGGCATATACCAAAGAACACTAACTACGATTTGGGTCTGCCTCTTCTCACCCATACTGTTGTCTACCACAACATACCTGCAAGACTCGCAATTGGGACAATAGTCCAAGTGTGCATACTCCTTCCTAAATAAGACACATCCTTTCTCATATGCATCTATCTTCTCATAGGGCATCTTAAGTACACGAAGTATTTTGTCCGACTGGTACATGTTTGTAGACATGACATGGCCTTTGGGTAGGAAGCGTCCAAATAGTGTCATCATCGCATCGTAGCATTCTCTTCCCAAGTTGAACTGAGCCTTCAAAGCCATTACTTGTGCAATTGCAGCCAGCTGACAAAGCTCAATGTGCTCATGGACAGGATGTTTTGAAGACTCCAACATTTCATAGAAGGCCTTTGCAGATTCCTCCATGTCATCTTCCGAATCCCGAGCATCGTCAAAGTCTTCCACCATGTCTTCGATCCCGGTACCGTGCTCGTCGGTGCGACGACGGACCACCTCAGCTCTGGTGCGTTGTATAGACTCACCATGAAATGTCCACACCGTATAATTAGGCTTAAAACCCCTCCTCTATAGGTGTTTAATCATTACAGCCTCTGTCATCTTTTTATAGTTGTCGCATCTAGGACAGGGCCAACAGTTTCTTTCCTGGCCATTTGCAAATGCAGCTTTCACAAATTCCTTGTTTTTTAGAAACCATTCTTTCGTCATCTCTTTATGTCTAGGGTGAGCGGTATACATCCACGCACCATCACTCATCTTGCCTAGCTACTAAAGACACAAGAAATATATTTATATATAATTTAGCATATATATTCATCAGTTAATCAAGTTCGCCATTTTTATTATGTCCATGCAACCTACACGCTAATAGGTAAAGATAGGTCCTAATCCCCCCGAGTATGTGTAGGCTGGGTTCATTTTTCCATGCTCTGCTCCGGATCCAACGCAAAATTTCGGCAGCACCTGCCCTTGTTCTCCTGATACACGTCTCCTCAATAAACAGAGAGGATGTGTATCCGGAGAACAACACGGAGGCACTGACGAAATTATACATCAGATCCGGAACAAAGCATATGGGAAAATGAACCCAATCTACACATACTCGGGCTGTCCATGGATAACGTTGGATAATTCGAAAGAATCACGGTTATAGATATAAGCAAATGCATGCATATTTATAACTGTAACCCTTTCGAACGGGAGACGCATATTGGTCACGCATACTGATAAAATAATTTAATTACCTAAATCTAGTAAGTTTCATCCGAAAAACGACCCACAGTAAATGAAGGGGCGAGGAGGAGATGACATTTGTACTGACCCACGAATGGAGGGGCGGAGCTCGTACAACGCACGGGGAGTTCTTCGCACATCAGATCTCATAGCGACGAGACAACTGTCACATGTAAATCCACCCTATCAACACGAATATGCTAATTCTGTCTAATTATGTCCTTTTTTAGGAAAACAAGCTAAGAATATAATATTCATGAGCTAACCAAGGTTTTTATCTTATTATGTCATTTTGGAGGTTAATTAGCTAAACTTGCTAAAAAATAAGAAGGAGGAGAGAAGAAGGAGAAAAAGGATGGCTCCTTCTCCTCCTCCTCCTTCTCCTTCTTCTTCTCTTCTTCTTCTTTTCATTTTCCTCTTTCTTCTCCTCTTCTCCTCTTCTTCTTCTTCTTCTTCTTCTCCACCTCCTCCTCCTCCTCCTCTTTTCTCTTCTTCCTCCTCTTCTTCTTCTTCTTCCTCTTATTTCCATTTCTGTTTTTCTTTATCCTCTTCTTCTACTTATTCTTCTTTTTTCTCTTCGTCTCCTTCTTATTTTTTTCCTCTTCTCTTCTTCTCTTCTTCTTTTCTTCTTCTCCTTCTTATTTTTTTCTTCTCCTTCTCTTCTTATTCTTCTTCTTCTTCTTCTTCTTCTTCTTCTTCTTCTTCTTCTTCTGCTCCTTCTTATTTTTTTCTTCTCCTCTTCTTCTTCTTCTTCTCCTCCTCCTCCTCCTCCTCCTCTTCTTCTCCTCTTCTCCCCCTCCTCTTCTTCTTCTTCTTCCTCTAAAATACTCAATAATAACAAGTTAATTTCCCATGGGGGGTGGGGGTGGGTGTGGGGGCACACCGGCAGGGGCTGCTGTGGCGTCATGGGCGGCGGGGCCGCGGGCTCCGGGGCGGCGGCAGCGGGGCTGTGGGGCACTAGGGTGGCGTCGGGGGCGGTGGGCTGGCGGCGCAACGGTGGGGGCGGCGGTGGGGCTCGGGGGAGAGGAGGGGAAATAGTGGACGTATGAGAGAGAGAGAGAGAGAGAGAGAGAGAGGGCCGGGATCGATCGGGATGGACGTTAGTAAATTTTGTAGCTTTGTCGTCTGCCTCAGGACTCTTTGTCGTCCACTAGCTGACGGCAAAGAAACGACTGTAGTTTGACCTAACCTTTCCTCGGCCAGGAGGGACCAGCCCAAAACTTTGCCGTCCGCTGTCCTCATCTTTGCCGTCTGCGGCTGACGGCAAAGAATTGACTGATAGCAAAGACCTTCTTTGCCATCGGCCAATTTTTTGCCTCTGCTTTGTGGGAGGCGACGGAAAAGACACTCTTTGCCATCAGCCACCAGACGGGAAAGATTTGGCAGACGACAAAAAACTGGTTTCCAGTAGTGGCGGGTTCAATCTTGCGGAGCTCAATCACCGTGAGAGAAAGGGACATGACACGTATTTGTATTGTTTCCACGAAGGATAAATTTATGGGGTTGATTCATATTAATTAGATTTTATTTTCTACATCATGTCATTGTTCTCCAAGCATTACTCTGTTTTACTTAATACTCTAGGTGCATGCTGGATAGCGGTTAATGGGTGGAGTAGTAGTATTAGATGCACACACGAGTCGGTCTACTTGCTTACGACGTGATGACTATATACACATGATCATTGCCGTGAATAAATATTGCATATCTATGCACTTTTCTATCAATTGGCCAAGAATAATTTGTTTACCCACTGTATGCCTTCTTCAAGACAAAAGCCACTAGAAAACACTATGGCCCTCGGGTCCATTGACATATATATTTACAAATGCAACTATTTCCTCACCGTCTTTGTTTAATTTTTATTCATTTGCTATTTAATATTCATCAACTAGCATCCACACCACTCATTTTCTTGAAAGTAACGAGTTCATGGGGATCGACAACCCTCTTGCGTGCGTTAGGTGCTAGTTTGAGCTCTTTTGCGTGTAGATACTGAAGACGGGAAGTTGTGTGATCCTCCTATTGGTTCGATAACCTTTGTTTTCACTGAGGATAATACTTATCTATACCGTGCTGCATCATCCCCTCCACTTCGGGGAAAAACTCAACGCAGATCACTAGTACAAGAGGGACATGAAAAAGGGAGGAAAATAAAAAGGAAAATAAGATAGGAAAATAAAAAGTAGAACAAGTGGATGATAGTATGTATGTGGGTACTTGATGAGATTTTATGATGTCTCCCCGACAACTACACTAGAAATTCTTTCTGATACTTGTGAGATGCATTGGTTTTCCCAAAAGATGAAGAGTGCAACAATATAGTAACTGATAAGCATTCCCCTTAGTGAGAACCAAGGTTATCGAACAAATAGGGGAACCATGCAAATTACCGTCTTTAGTAACTTCACACACAAAAGCAAACACTTGCACCCTACACGGGCAAGAGGGTTATCAATCACCTTGAAATTGTTACTTGCAAGGATCAGTTCTGGTTGTAACAGATTATAAAAAGATAGGTAAAAAAAAGTAATAAAATTGTAGCAAGGTATTTAGGTTTTTAGCAATATGATTAAGTAGACCCGGGGGCCATAGTTTTACTAGAGACTTCTCTCTCGAACACATATAATACGGTGGATAGACAAATTATTGTTGCTAAATTTACACAAAAGTGCATCATTATGATGTTATTCACGACAATGATCATGTATATAGGCATCACACCCATAAACAAGTAGACCAAAACAATTCTGCATCTATTACTAGTACTCTACTTCAAGAGTGCTTCTATGCTTGCCTCTCTAGGTATTAAGTTCATGACAAACAGAGTAATGCTTGAACAAAGATGACATGATGTAGAGAAAGTAAAACCAATCAATGTGAATAAACTCCATCGTTTATCCTTAATGGCAAAAATACAAATATGTGTCTTGTCCCCTTGTTCCTGTGGGAAATAGAGCATGACAAGATAGAACCCATTACAACACACTACTCCCACTGAAGATAAATCAATCTAGTTGACCAAACCAAACGGATATATCAAAGAGAAATACAAATGTGTTATAATCATGCATAATAAAGTGTAGATTTGACTTAGTTACTTTCAATGAATAATCTAATTATAAAACCACAATTCATTGGATCCCAACAAACACACCACAAAAGAAGATTACCTCGGATAGAACTCCAAGGATATCGAGGAGAACATGGTATTGAACATCAAAGAGATAAAATACGCCATCTAGCTACTAACTGTGGACCCGCAGGTCTGTGGTGACCTACTCACATATCATCATGGAGGCAGCATGGTTGATGTAGATGGCCTCCATGATCGATTCCCCCTCTAGAATATTACTAAAAAAGGCCTAGAGATGGGATCATGGCGAAACAAAGGCTTGCAACAGCGGAAAAAGTATTTCGGGTGTCTCTTTGTTGGTTTTGGGGTGTAGGGAATATATAAAGGTGGAATTAGTTCATGATGGCGGACGAGGGAGTCATGAGCTAGCGTGGTGTTCCCCACCCCTAAGGCGCACCATGCAAGCTTGTGGATCACTCATGTCTCGTCTGGCCTCCTCTGAAGCTTCTAGGGTGTCTTTATGTCTTAAAACAACCCCCATAAAGTTTCATCATGTTTAGACTTCCTTTGGTACCATTTCTCTCAAAAGGCCAAAAACATGCAAAAAATAGAAACTGACACTCGACGTTGGGCTAATACGCTAGTCCATAAAATGATATAAAATAGCATATAATGTCATATAAAGTATCCAAGATTGATAATATAATAGCATGAAACAATAAAAAATTATAGATAGGTTGGAGATGTATCATACAATCATTCTTTACTTAACACACATTTTGAGAGAGGGACACACGTTTATCATGATTTATTAGAACTAGATAACCTGTGGGGAACCCGACTTACGAGTCGAGACCGCCGTGCTCAGTGATCCCAGAGATCAATGCTCACCGAACACAGATACCGAATAAAAGAGTCTTACATCCATACATACCGTTTGATACGATAAATGACCACTTCGGTCGAGTCTTACATATATAGGGCCCTAAAGGCCAACACTCCAAACTGAACCAATAGCGGAATTATTGGTTGAAGCGTGAACCCATGCCATCAGCCTTAACCTACATGCATTCTGACTGGGAAGCATCCTTGCTCGCAAGAACGTCACCAAGTTAATCTTCACCATATAGTGTTCTTTCACACCTGGTCAATGAAATAACCAGCGGCAAGCCAATGAGTACTTTGAATGTACTCGCAAACAGCCCATGATATGAACGACGAAATGAAGTATAACAATATCATGCATCTTTGGTGTGACTCATCTGGGTGAAATGATCATGAATATGCATCAGGTTAAAGAATTACTCTTGAAGAACAGGTTATAGATATCGATATATTTGTCGAGGGCCGAATCATCCTTGTTCACCCTATATGCCAAGTCACCGAGCTTGGTCATATCATTGCTATCATAGCAAGACCTTCTCATCACCATACACGCACAAACAACTCACGCACACTTGGTTTATGCGGAAATATCAGGACGTAGTTTAAGCAAGATTACCCAACTGTCCTTGACCGTGGACACGGCTATTCGAATAGTTTACACTCTGCAGAGGTAGTACACTGGACCCACGAGATCCAGGAAACTTCCGTGTCATCCACGACTCGCGGTATATCACATACCCGAGGTAGGAAACCAATCAATGCCTTTCCGCAGACGATAATAGACAAAGATATCCACTCGATTGGTACCCAGCCCACATGTTGTACGTCTTACGAGCACCAACTCTGGACAGTACCAACCATGCGGGGACCAACGGTGTGACTGGAACTCATAAAAATGGCATAGTCATCCTACCCGGCACGACCCCATCACGAGAGTGACCACATATCACTCCCTCCACTAGTAATGTGGCTCTTTGCTAGCACCGACCGGAGTAGTTCACATAGCCCCGTCCCATAAGGGGTAACGTGCTTGTACTGGTAAGGTTGGGACAGTCGACACATCATAAATCTAATCCCATTTCCGAAACCTTACTCACACAAATACCGGGTGCATCACTTCACCAAAAGTGACCACCTAACTCATCATCACCCTCGGGCATTAGTGGCACCCGACGGGGTTTTCATAAACTCTTGCTTTGTGACAACAACATGCTCATGATAATACTACTTCTATCTTTACTTGTCAACACGGTATTAGCATGACCCTCAAGGGGTACGGTCAAACTCAATGCAAATGGTCGGAAGGAGCCTTCGGTAAAATCATATCAAATGATTATCGGCACTTATAATCATATGCAACGGGGATACTTGCTATTCTATCATGCAATATAACATATGCTCAGTCATGGTGAAAGGGCTGCTTGCCTTGCTCACGTAAGTCCTCGGGGTATTCGAGGTCTTCCGCTCCAACTCCGAATACTACGTCTACCATCAACTATCGTCGGAAACAAACATAGTAAGCCACATAGCAAGCAGAATAAAAGTGTGCTAAAAATAGAAGTTTTATTTTTCTTGGACCTCTCTAGTCATAAGAAAAATACCTGAAGCTTTGCCAAGGGTATTTGAATCATCAAGGATTTTTGAATGGATGGAAAGAGCAATAGGTGATGATTGGAGAAGCCAACGGAAATCATTATTTTAAAAATGAGTGGAGACACCCATTTAACAGAGAATGATTTTAGAAATATTTAGGAAGTGGTTTCACTGGATTTGGAGTTGGTATGAATATACTAGGAATTTTCTAATGTGGAATAAATAGCAATAGGAAGCTATTCATTTATTGCAACAGGAATAAGTCACACAAAAATGTTGACCAGGGTTCTAAAAATAGGGAATGATTTTTTATGTCCCTAGGAATTGGAATAACTCCATTTGGAATTGAATTGGAACCTCTAGGATTTTCACACAGTGGGGTTTAAATTATCCAGAATTGGATTTTAAATAAAACACCACAGAAACATGTCTTGGAAAAATGTGCAAAGCACATGTGTGGATAGATCTTGAAATTAGGAACCTTTAGAAATTTGAATCATGCAATTTGGAGTTAGTATGAATTTATGGAAGATTTTTGAAGATTGCAGCTAAATGAAAAAGGGAAAATGGGCCTCCAGACTTAGCTATCCTGCGCACTAGGCGCTAGAGAAGGACGTGGGCCGGCCCAGTTGCGCAGACCGCCTGGGAGGCCTGTTGACGCCGAAGGCGTACTCCTCCCAACACGCCTTTGCGTGCGGGAGGCGCCAACGGTCAGGGCGCCGCCACTTAAAGCCGGGGGCTGAACGGTGAGGGGCTGACGCGGGGACCCCGCCTGTCACCTTCATCTCCCACCTCCCGCTCGAGCTGGGAGAGTGGGGAGGCAAGACAGGGACGGCAGCCGGCACCGATATGGCAGCCCAGGCTGTCCCCGGCGATGCTCCGACCACAAGGGAGCTCAGGGCAACGACCCGAAATCGCTTAGTGCCCGCTCCTGCCAGGGGTGCGTCGGGGAGCGCGGACACAGGCCATGGCGGTCGCCCGATGAGAGGCCGTGGGCGAGGTGCTTCGGCGATGGAAGAGAGGAGGGGAGATCCACGGCGAGACGAGGGGGAGGTGCAAGGGAAGTCCCAAGGGGAAGGGGAGCCCGACGTTGCTCGAGTTGCTACCGCTCCGGGAGGGATAGATTCGGCTAAGGCACGGCAGGAGGTAATGGAGAGCTTGGGGAGAAGAGGAAGAGCTTCGTCGGTTGCCGGGAGAGAGGAGAAGCTAAATGGGAGCCAGAGAGGCTCGAGGAGGAGAGTGTAAGAGGGAAGAGAGGGAGAGGGAGCTCGGGAGCTCCCTGGAGCTTCCTGGCATGGCAAGGACACGCGTGCAGAGGGGTTTTGGAGGCAAGCTGGCGTCGGGGAGAGGTTGGACAGGTCAAGGGAGGCTCCCTGGCGCACTGGGACATGCTACCAAGAAGGGACCCGAGCTGCAAAAGGAGGAAGGGGTGCAGAGCACCAATACTGCATGCTGCCAGCGTGGTCACCATGGCAAGTTGTGTCCACGGGGCTGCCAAGACAAATCAACCATGTCCAGCACTCAAGGCACACATGCAGGAGAGTGACTCTGGAGTTTGGTAGCTAGTGGAGGTGGTTTGATGAGGCTTGGACTCTGGTTTAGTTTGAAGCGGCAAACTTGGGGCTAGCATAAGTGGGTTGCACAGAGAGCTAATTGAGGTGAAACCTTGTCTAGCAGTGTTTTTAATAGAAGGACTACATGACTACAAAGTTTCACCTCAAGAAAGCAAGTGTAGCTAGTACTTGGTGTACAAAGCCACATTTCAGCCAGAAATCAACTTGAGGAGGTGCTGCTCATTTTCTCCACATGAGCATGCCATATCTTGGTTCCAAATGAAGCTTTGGCATAGGATAGATGCTCTGGAAAAAATTGGGAGCTTTGGGTTAAGCAGAGGTATGGGAATAGAGGTAAAATAGTGATCCAAGGGTGAAAATGAGAAAAAGTTACATAGGGTCCATCTCCAGTAATTGACCAGTGGCCATGGGAATGTTACTGGAGGTGAAATGTAACTATGTGGGGCTGTGGTAGAAAGTTGAGCTCAATGATAAAAGTAGAAGGGGCAAAAGAAGCCAATTTAGTGAATGCACACAATGTGTTTGTTCTCTGGTCAGGCTACCAGATGGATTCCAATGGCTATGAAACTTAACAGGATCAACTAATAGATGAAAATAGGCTTGCACACCAAATTGGGATTTGCTGGAGAAGTTTTCCAATGTAGACTTGGAAAACCCTTGAAATGGGCAGAAATGGATTTCTGCTTACAACCCTATTAAAATCAATTCCAACAAATCCAATATTTGGTGTAGGGGCATTATTTGAGCATTAAGGCATGCACAAAAAGTTTGAGGTCAACTGGAGAAACTTTACAATATAAAGTTTACCAAAGTCACAAATCAACAAAGAGGGTTTTGAGGGTCTTAGGACAAGTTCTTATATTCTCCTTGGTGTATCACTTGGTATGGATGCCTTATTGGAGTATTAGAACATGTCCACCAAATATGAGCATAATTGGAGACACTTCACAATGTAGAGTTGCTCAAATTTGATTCTGGACATATAGGGTTTTGAGTGATTGGGGAAGCCAAATCAACTTGGATTGAAATGAAACTTGGCAAGATCATCAAGAATATCATAGATGACATGCTAGAATTTTGTTGGAATTTATTGAGAATATTTCTTATAGAAATATTTCAAAAGCTTGAAATAGGCAGGAATGCTTTTGGAGGGATTTGCCCAATATTTTGAACATGACCATGTGTTGAAACTCATATATATGGGATAAATATATCCACTTAGCTTCCCTAAAGTTTCTTAAATATTTTGAAAGCAATAAAAATAACTTTCCTTCATAAGAGACCATGTCTGGCCTCACAGAAAGGCTTATAAATAAAATAATAAAATAACTTTTAAAATAATAATATTCTGGTTTTTGGAATACATTTTGATAATAGGTTTTAAATAAACTAATTGGTGCAAAATAAATTCCCTAATTTGAGGACTTGTAGTACAAACCTCCTCTCAGGGGCTTGAAATTTTAATTCAAAGAAATGATTTTCGGTGAAAATAATATTTGGTGAAAATAATATTTGGTGAAAATAGATATTTATCCTAAACACATGGCATGATCATTAGGCAGGAGATCATGGAATGAGGAGGTGAGTTGGAGGATGGCAAGAATTAATGGGGAGCAATCACATGCATTCAAGCAAACAGGCGAACAATAGGCAGTTCAAGCATCACAAGCATTCACAATTTTTTTTAATTGGTCCTAGTTTTTGAAATAAGTTAATTAGTCAGGAAAGCCAAAAACAGGGTGTTACACACCTTACCCCCTTAAGAAAATCTCGTCCCCATGATTTCTAGGCTAGGGGTTGGAGAGATACAAAATCTTGAGTCGGGGTAGTCTTCATGTCCCTATGTTGCTGTTGTGATCTTGAGGTGCTTGTTGATACAACTTCGAATGTCCGCATGTCCTTGCGTGATCGTGAGCGGGATCTGGCAATAAGTTAGGCTTGACCGAGGTCAAGGGCTTGGTGAGCTAAGTCTGCGCGAGGTTCTGGCTTGCAAGCGCATTCCAAAGTCAGAATACGTTTCAAGATGGTGTGTCTGGGTTCTGGTCCTGGGGCTTTGCATGTCGGTTAGTGACATCAAGATGTCTCGTGTTAGAACGCACTGCCAAAGTCTTCGCATAGCTTCCTGTTTACGAGGAAGTCCTTGTCTTCCTTTCGGCAGTCAAGCTATGGTTGCAAATATTCTTCGAAGGCTTCTCGTGGAAGGGTCCGGGTTGGGTCTTACCTATGAGTCCATGCTCGGAGGCTCAGGTCCAAAACAGGTCCTGCCATCTTGGGGGTTGCGAGGGTTTCTGGATGAGCTAGCTACCCAAGAGTATAGACCAGTCATCCATTCCCAAAGTCTGCGACTCAGCGGGCGGGTGAATCAGCTTTGGCAGGTCTTTACCACGACCTACTAGTACTCTCGTCCTTGATTTGGACCAAGGAGAGGTCGTCTGATTCTTTCGGTTGTCCAAAGGCTTCATCATCTTGAATCGGCAAGGCTTCTTGATGTCGTTGATGTGGTCGGTGCGCGGTCGTTGGTTGACCTCTATTGCTTCATCGTTGTTGTCGTGGATTCCTCGTCACGGCGGTTTTTCATCTTGACTTGAGTAGGATAGACTTCCGTTGTCTTGGGATTGCTTAGAGAAGTCCACCTTCTCGAGATACGGATGTACCCTCGAGAGGCATAACAATCGGCGTTCCTGGGCTCGTGCAAACATGACTAAGGTGTGTTCTTCCTCTTACTGGGTGAATAAGTATGTCACCGGTGAGGATGACAACATACCTTCCCCAAACATGACATAAGCACAGTGCTCATGAGTCAGGTGAGGAGAACAGGAACTTTCTATGGGCGGTTACCGGCCATGTTTTAACGACTTAGAGTCGTCTTCTATGGTCGTAATCCGTCCATCTAGTGGCTCAGCGAAGCTTTAGGGTCTCGAGGAACATAGGATGATGTGGGCGAACAGTTATCATCTTATCTCTAAGCACATTCCTTAGATGCCAATAGTTCGACCTCAAATCTCGGGACGATATCACCTCATCTCATCAATGATACCATCCCACAGGGGTCAACTCCACACCGCTCATGCTAGTCAACTCCGAGTTGAGGGAACAACTAAACCTAAACACTACAATCATGGTGTAGCAACGATGCACATGCATTCTTATGCAAGAACCTCGGAGAGACATACAAGCTCCTATGATTGAGTTTAAGACACAACAAATCCAAATGTCCATCTAAGTCATCCAATGGACAGGGTACTACGTTACTATATAAGGAAACACATAGTATACCAATCCAATATCTTGTTCCTTTCTATGAATCCGATCAAGTGATCCATCATTCTGCTCAATCATTACTCGACCTGTCACTCCTACAAATCCAATATTGACGGGGTTCTACATAATCTCTTTAGAGTCTTCATAATTCACATATTACTGCAAGGATTACGTCATAGTATACCCACCAACTTCAATAATCATGGCCAGCTAATCTCCAAGGCCCAACCACATAGGTTGTAAATCAATTTGGGAACTCCAAGTATATGCACTCTATATCCATCGAGAAACATGGTATCACGATTGAGATTATCGGGCTAAATCCAATTTACTCCGAACCATGTGGTCCCTGTCATCCTTGATGCTCTATTAGATTACCTATTTTAAATCCAAGACTCAAATCCAATAAGAAGGCTACTTGATACTCCGAGTCATCATGGTAAATGCATCAAATCATGCCAACTACTTGCTAAAGTCATGTATACCACCAAAATAGTGTTGATCGTGATAATGATCATCCAATGAAATCCAATCTTACTCCAAGGATATGTATGTTACGCTACTATATCAATTTGTCCCACCAAATTCACCTACGTTCATAAGGGTCTATATGATCCACCAAGATAGTCTAGCTATATCCTCAGGACACATATCATCAAGACAATCTTTAGTCTAATACTCTATATCCGAGAACGATCCTCTTATGGCATCAAGGTTGGAGTGCTAGCTTAAGATTGAAGGATACTTGTTCACTGCGATCACTCGTTCCATACGGAACCCGGTGCTAAGCGGGGTTTATCGGGGACCTACACGTGCTTTGGCAAGTCCGTGTACTAGACACGTGACCAGAAAATTTTGAGCCGGAAAGGCTTGTGGAGGTTAGTCTGGTCTAGTGTGGTTTTCCAATCTTGAGGAAAAAGCACCTTGCCTTGCCGTCTTCAGTTGTCGAGGGGGTTGAGAGAGAAAGAGCACAAGGGGAGTGTCTAAGGGTTTCAGTGCAATCAAACAAGCGTTGGATAGTCAACTCAAACAAGTGCCAAAATCGTTTTGAACAAAAAAAATAAGACGAGTGATATAACCGCATGCTTGTTGGCTAAGCAAAAGTGCGACTTATATCGAAGCACAAACAACAAAAACAATCAACACATAACCTGGTCCATCCGAACCATTTCACGAACTTGACTTCGCATAGGGGATTCATGACTCATCCTAACATAGGGTTCTAGGACTCAACTGTCGTGCTTGCTTCGTGTCTCGGAGAGGTGTCCGCTAAGTCTTTTGGACCTTCTCATGGTGTTGTCACGCCCCTTGTTGTCGCTTGCCGAAGCAATTCGCTTGAGTTGTAAAGAACTCTTGTTGTCTTCTCGTCTGGGAAGTTGCTGACGAAGGTGGTTCTTCATGGCTGTCATTGACAGGGTCTTCTGTTGTCTTCCTGATCTTTTCATTGTCTCCTTGTCTTCTGAGGCTTCGAGAGTCTCAAGTGGACATGTTCATGCATTGATATTTGCATGACAAGATAGAATTCTGATCTATCAATCATACTAATTGCGATATCGACACCTAGAGCGGGGGATGAAGAGAACCGTTTTTCCTGCTCACTAAGGTGAGGCGGACCAAATGGCGAAGTTCTCATCCACCGGTGGTGGTCGACGCAATCCTTATAACTGACAGGGTTGCTCTATTAGTGATGCAGATCATAGTTTGCATATGTTATGTCCAGATTATCGTAGGTAAAAGTGGCATTACTCTGGGACAGTGCACAAGGTTTCACCATCTTCTAAGCCTCGATGTCCTTGTTCCTCATGGAGGTACTTCTGTTGGTGTCATCTAGTTGTAGTGTTGTCATCTTCTTCCTTCAGCACAAGTGTTTGCCTGGAAAGGTTACTTCCTTCCAAGCTGCCCACGAGGATTCCAATTTATCCTGTGGTCAAAGGGCATAAGGTACTAGCGACCTTTTGCAAGTTTTGGAAAAGTAGACGAGGAGTGTCAAGAAAATAAGAGTGAAGGATAGAGCATAACCTTCACTTTCTCTGAAAATTTAGGAGAGTTGAGAAAATATATAGGTTTTGTAAGTATTTTTGAAGGATCTGGAAAGCAGTTTTATTCTAACTAACGTCCGTGCTAACTAAGGGCTTCCTACAGTCAAGATGGCTCTAATACCAGCTCTGTCGACTTACGAGTCGAGACCGCCATGCTTAGTGATCCCAGAGATCAATGCTCACCGAACATAGATACCGAATAAAAGAGTCTTACATCCATACATACCGTTTGATACAATAAATGACCACTTCGATCGAGTCTTACATATATAGGGCCCTAAAGGCCAACACTCCAAGCTGAACCAATAGCGGAATTATTGGTTGAAGCGTGAACCCATGCCGTCAGCCTTAACCTACAGTCATTCTGACTGGGAAGCGTCCTATCTCGCAAGAACGTCACCGAGTTAATCTTCACCATATCCTGTTCTTTCACACCTGGTCAATGAAATAACCAGTGGCAAGCCAATGAGTACTTCGAATGTACTCGCAAACAACCCATGATATGAACGACGAAATGAAGTATAACAATATCATGCATCTTTGGTGTAACTCATCTGGGTGGAATGATCATGAATATGCATGAGGTTAAAGAATTACTCTTGAAGAACAGGTTACAGATATCGATATATCTGCCGAGGGCTGAACCATCCAGGTTCACCCTATATGCCAAGTCAGCGAGCTTGGTCATATCATTGCTATCATAGCAACACCTTCTCATCACCATACACACACACACACACAACTCATGCACACCTGATTTATGCGGAAATATGAGGATGTAGTTTAAGCAGGATTACCCAACTGTCCTTGACCGTGGACATGGCTATTCGAATAGTTTACACTCTGCAGAGGTAGTACGCTGGACCCACGAGATCCGGGAAACTTCCGTGTCATCAACGACTCGTGGTATATCACGTACCCGAGCTAAGTACCCGATTAATGCCTTTCCCCTGACGATACTAGACAAAGAGATCCACTCGATTGGTACCCAACCCACATGTTGTACGTCTTACGAGCACCAACTCTGGACAGTACCAACCATGCGGGGACCAACGGTGTGACTGGAACTCGTAAAAATGGCATAGTCGTCCTACCCGGCACGACCCCATCACGAGAGTGACCACATATCACTCCCGCCACTAGTAATGTGGCTCTTTGCTAGCACCGCCAGAGTAGTTAACATAGCCCCGTCCCATAAGGGGTAACATGGTCGTACTGGTAAGGTTGGGACGGTCGATGCATCATAAATCTAATCCCATTTCCGAAACCTTACTCACACAAATACCGGGTGCATCACTTCACCAAAAGTGACCACCTAACTCATCATCACCCTTGGGCATTAGTGGCACCCGACGGGGTTTTCATAATCTCTTGCTTTGTGACAACAACATGCTCACGATAATAGTACTTCTATCTTTACTTGTCAACATGGTATTAGCATGACCCTCAAGGGGTAGGGTCAAACTCAATGCAAATGCTCCGGAGGAGCCTTCGGTAAAATCATATCAAATGATTACCGACACTTACAATCATATGCAACGGGGACACTTGCTTTTCTATCATGCAATGTAACATATGCTCAGTCATGGTCAAAGGGTTGCTTGCCTTGCTCACGTAAGTCCTCGGGGTCTTCGAGGTCTTCTGCTCCAACTCCAAATACACCGCCTACCGTCAACAATCGTCGAAAACAAACATAGTAAGCCACGTAGCAAGGAAAATAAAAGTGTGCTAAAAATAGAAGTTTTATTTTTCTTGGACCTCTCTGGTCCTAAGAAAAATACCTGAAGCTTTGCCAAGGGAATTTGAATCATCAAGTATTTTTGAATGGATGGAAAGAGCAATAGGTGATCATTGGTGTCGGGACCCCGATCCTAAGCCATAGGAATCAAGCCTGTAACACATCGCATCCCTTTGCGGTCTCACGCACGGTTAACCCCACGGCTGCAGCCTTACCTTAGCCGGGACCGTTTGCGCCTTTTGACTCACGTATGCAATTGTGTCGCTAGCATTCCAATTTCAAAGAACCCGGATCGACAAGTCTAGTCATAAACCAAAGTGGCAGTACCGCACAAGGACAGGCATACATGACCCAACAAAGCAGGTGTCGGTCACCAGCGAGTGTATACGAGTCGTAGCAAGCTACAAGGACTCCATTACATTGCGTGACATTTCCCCAAAGGGGACAGACACAACAGCTAAGAAGGACACATGCCGGTCAACCAATGTGTCGGGAGCGGTAGCGAGCTACCATGGCTCATTGGATCACAAAGGGGCATTTCCCTGTAAGGAGTGCTACTAAAGTTCACGGCTAGGTAGTCGAACCCCATACATATCAAGTACGACACACGTATGCATGACATACCGATATGTATAGATACATCGATGGCATCACAACATAACCATAAACATACAAGCTTTATTTAAGAGGCTCAAAAGAGCCACACACATAATATTACACAGTAATGGTCTCACGGCCCATAATAGCAGTCATTCAGTTACAAGCCAGCGGAAGTGTTTAAAACTGTCTGAGTACAGACACGTGCAATTAGAAGGCACATGGCCTGACTATACTACAGACCCAACCTAGGGGCAGATCGTAGCTGGGACACCAGCTACTCGTCGTCGTCGATGTCTATGAAGAACCCTCCATTAGGGGCTTTAGCAACCTCTGCAACATTTATTAAGCAAACATGAGGACGGAGGTACTCAGCAAGACTTTAGGATAACTATCTACTCATGCAATGTATCAATAAGGTATTGTGGGGTTTCATGCGGAAAACCAGCATTTGACTCGTGGCTAGACAACTTGCATTTTTAAATAATTTTGACAACTTGATTTCTCGCACACGAGTCCACTAACACCACAACAATACTCCATCGTGAAATCATTCCGTCTCCATATGGAAATGTCGTCTAATACACTCACGCTTATCTTGAAAATTTTATGAGTAGCCATTGAAGTTATCTATGAACAACATATGTCTCCAAGTAGTCCATATCCGCGGACGCGGCTATTCGAATAGATCATAACCCTGCAGGGGTGTACTTCGGCACACACGCTCTCGCCACTTATCGCCATGTGCACGTCATGCACCTCGGCAACCTTGAAGCGGAAGCCCAGCGAGGGAGTCGACCACGACCATTAACCACATTAGTACCTAGTCCAGGTCTATCGCCTATCTGAGGGTAACCCGCACGGAAGTCCAGCCGAGGTTTCCGCCATAGCCCGAAACGATGTGTGAGGGTTCCCAAGCCCACCATCCGGGTGCCACTTGGTACACCGTGCCACTGCCTACCGCATCACAACCCACCTCTCAGGTCAGCACCATGCACGGCCTCCAGCATGACTATAAACACCAGAAACTACTTATAACTCCTGGACCGAGTACTAAGCAGTTAATAAGTCGAGCGGGGTCATATTTCAGGGCCCAGCATGTGGTAGTATCTCGTCTTGGATTACATACACGGAACTCAGTTCCTAAGGACGGTTCCAATGAAACAACCCGCCATGTACTCCTACACAGCCTTTCACCGGTACCTTTACCAAATCAGGTTCAACACACAACCTTTGCTTACCGAACACATTCTCACAATTCTGTTCAACTCCCAGATGACAGACCATACACAACTCTAAGCATAGCATGCATAGCAGGATAAGACACATCATGGCTCAAGCAACTACCAGGTATGCTAGGTTGCAAGGTTCAACTATTTACTGTGACAAGGATAGGTCATGCAAAGGAAGTGGGTTCAACTAATGTGGCAAAAGCATTTGAAGCATTTGATCCTAATGCAATAAGTAAGTGCAGGAGCAAGAACATGGGATTTATCAGGATGATCAAAATGGTTGCTTGCCTTGTTGCTCAAAGGAGTGATAATATCCGTCAGACGGATATTCGGTGGAATCCGGGGGAGCGGAGCCTACCGAAGGGAATGACAACAATCAATATCAAACATATGCAATCAAGATGATGCATGAGCATGGCATGAGTATGCAAGGTGATATACTATTATAGCTAACATATATTAGGTTTGAAGTTGATTTGAATCAAATTCAAATATCACTTCAAACGAGGTATTCTCGGATACCATTTTAATTGATTCGACCTGATGCTCAGATCAACTTGCTTTTAAAATGCATGGTATGACATGTTAGGTTGCTGGTTTGTAGTTTGGACAGTGTTTGATCATGTCATTTATAGTGAAATTTAAATATTTCCCAAATTCCATCTACAAAGTAATTAAAAGAATTAACTTATTCATTAATCTACATGTTTGGGTTCTGTAACATTTTCAAACATGTTTGAAAATGACATATTCAGATTCCTTGAATTTTTTCTGATACTTTTTCATATATAAATTATTTTCATTGGAGTTACAGATTAATTTCTATGAATTTTAGAAGTTTTAAACATTCCTGGAATTATTTTTATACTAGAAAACCCCTTACTGCATCAGCATGACATCAGCAGGTCAACTGACCTGATCAGGTCAAACCTCACACGGGGACCCACTGTTCAGCGTCTGAGGGGCTAATCCCGCGCTGACCAGCCCCTAACTGAGTTTGACTTGGCCTTGGGCCCACTGTCAGCGAGAGATTAGGCTTAAACCTACTGGGTTAAGCTGGCCACGTCGGCCCCCACCAGAATATGACCGCCGGCGACCACGGGCGCGGCGGTGGGCTCGCCGGAGTGAGCTAAACGGCGCTACGGGCGTCGGTTTGGGACACGGTTTAGTGCTACGGAGAGCTAGAGACACGCCGCATCTAAAGGGAGAGGAGCTGGACCCAGTGGTGACCGGAATCCACGCCGGCGATGAGATTAGCGGCGGCTGCGGCTCGGGCATCCACGGGAGTGCCGATGTAGGGGACTAGCGAGCTGGGAGAGGGGCCCTATGCCATCTACAGAGCTCCAGGAGCTCATTCCTGAGCTCGGCCTGGCGAGCTGAGTACCACAACGACGGCAATGACATGGCCGGCAACGAGGTCCTTCGGGCTCCGGCGGCTAACGTGGTTAAAAGAGGGGGAAAGCCTCGGGAAGAGGGGGAATAGGAAGAGGAGCTCACGACGGATCTTGTGAGGCTGCCGGCAGGGTCGGGGAGGACCGGGAGACGACGGATCAACAGCGACCGGAGCTTCGGGGAGAGAGAGATCCGAGAGGGGAAAAGGGGATTGAGGCCTAGGGGAGAGGATAGACCCGCGGGGAGGAGGATAAGAAGGCTCAGGCGTCGCGCTAGCGCTCTTGGAGGCCTCCAGCAGCGAGCAGGCAGGCAGGAGGTGGCTGGCTTGGCCGCCGTGCTCATCTTCTCCCCTGCCTACTGGCAGGAGGAGGAAGAAGACCGGGGAGCCCCTGGTGGGCTGGGCCGGCGACAGGTAAGGTTTTTCCTCTTTTCTTTCTCTTTTCTTTTCTGTTTTGTTTCTGTTTTGATTCTGTTTTGAAAACTATTTATTTGCTATTTATTTCAGCTCCTAAAATAGTTTGTAAATTTTTTTTGAACACACCAGAATATTAGTTGGAATGTATCCAACCATTACTGGAGTTTTCAACATTTTTTAAAACTTAAAGTTTCTAATTTCAAATTTTAAACTTGAAACGAGTAGCTTTTTGCATTTATTTAAAATGCTTAAATTATCAAGAAAATGGTTTTCTTCATTGCTAATTTACTTCCATGATTTATCAGAAAGATTGAAATTTTCTTGAGGCCATTTTGGGTTCATTGATTTTAACTAGTTTGAATTTTCCTTTATTTTGAGAAGTGGCTAGGGTTTTTGAGTTTTCCTTCACCACTTGCTTTGTTCTTTTTGAAAATTTCTTAGATGCAATGCAAAGAAAACATGAGCACAAAGCTAACTTGATTAAGGTGTCAGGGATGTGACAACTCACCCACACTCAAAAGAATCTCGTCCCGAGATTTAGAAGTCATCGGGAATAACACAGGATACTCAAGTCGAAGACGATCCTCTCTTTCCCAAGTTGCCTCCTTTTCAGAGTTATTTGACCATTGAACTTTAAGAAACTTGAGGTTTCGACGTCGAGTGGTACGCTCAGCTTGATCAAGAATACACACGGGGTATTCTCGGTATGAAAGGTTATCTTGGAGATCAAGCGTTTCATGGTCCACTTCACGGATAGGATCCGAAAAGCAACGCCTGAGTTGCGAGACGTGGAAAACATCATGAACCTTGGAAAGATGCGGAGAAAGTTCCAACTGGTAGACAACTTCTCCTTGTTTGGCAAGAATGCAAAAAGGACCAATGTAACGAGGAGCCAACTTGCCCTTGATACCGAATCGATGGGTACCCTTCAAAGGTGTAACCCGAAGGTAAGCCTTCTCGTCAACTTCAAAGGTCATAGCCTTATGATGACGATCATATTGGCTCTTTTGACGAGACTGAGCTGTTTTCAACTTTTCACGAATAATGCGAACCTGCTCTTCTGCATCCTGGATCATATCCGGGCCAAAGAGTTGCCTCTCTCCGGTTTCTGACCAATTAATAGGTTTTTGACATCTTCGTCCATACAGAACTTCAAAAGGGTCTTTGCCCAAGCTTGATTGATAACTCTTGTTATAAGCGAATTCGGCGAATGGAAGGCACTTCTCCCAATTCATACCGAACGATATAACACAAGCTCGGAGCATATCTTCTAGGATTTGATTCACTCTTTCTACTTGACCACTTGATTGGCGATGGAAAGCAGTGCTAAAAGATAGGTGAGTCCCCATGGCATTCTGAAAACTTTCCCTGAAGCGGGAAGTAAAGATACTCCCACGGTCCGAGTTAATCTCCAGGGGAACACCATGAAGAGACACTATTCGAGAGATATATAACTCCGCTAGCTAGCTAGCTATTATACTCTCACGAACGGGAAGAAAATGAGCCACTTTGGATAGACGGTCAATTACCACAAAGATAGCATTATTTCCTTTCTTGGTCTTGGGAAATCCGGTGATGAAATCCATACTAACTTTATCCCATTTCCATTCAGGAATAGCTAGAGGTTGAAGGGTGCCAGCAGGCCTTTGATGTTCTGCCTTAACTCGACGACAAACGTCGCAGTTAGCAACGGACTCAGCAATTTCTCTCTTCATCCTAGTCCACCAGAACCTCTGGCGTAGGTCCTGATACATCTTAGTACTACCGGGATGAATGGTGAGAGGAGAATCATGGGCCTCCTTAAGGATTAACTGCCTTAGATGTGGGTTCTTAGGAACCACTAGACGATTCTGGAAGAACACCACACCTTGATCGTTCATGGATAATTCTTTAGTGTTTCCGCTAAAAATATTCTCCTTGATCCGTGATATACCCTTGTCGCGCTTTTGGCCAGCTATAATTTGATCCTTAAGGGTAGGCTTCGCCACCAGGGTAGAAAGGAATCCTTGACGAACAATATGAAGATTCAACTTCCGAAAGTCCTCATAGAGATGTGGTTGACCTTATTATAGCATCAAATTGTTACAATAAGATTTACGACTTAGTGCATCGGCCATAACATTAGCCTTCCCCGGGGTGTAAGTTATCCCTAAGTCGTAATCCGAGATCAACTCAACCCACCGTCTTTGCCTGAGATTCAAATCCGGCTGGGTGAAGATATATTTCAGACTTTGGTGATCAGTGAATATTTCGCAACGATTACCCAGAAGGTAATGTCGCCAGGTTTTTAGTGCATGGACCACAGCTGCAAGCTCAAGGGCATGTGTGGGATAATTATCCTCATGTGGACGCAACTGTCGAGATGGGTATGCGATCACATGACGATCTTGCATGAGAATGCAACCTAATCCTTGTCGCGAGGCGTCACAATAGATAACAAAGTCCTTAGAAAAATCTGGTGGTAGCAACACAAGTGCGGAAGTCAGGCGTCTTTTCAGTTCCTGAAAACTATGCTCACACTGTGGTGTCCACTCGAACTTTTTATCCTTCTTGAGGAATTCAGGTAGAGGCTTTGCAACCTTGGAGAAATTCTCGACAAAGCGGCGACAATAGCTCGCTAGACCAAGAAAACTCCTAACTTGCTTAACCGATTCAGGTTGAGTCCAATCAAGGACAGCTTCAACTCTCTCGGGATTGACAACAATACCCTTACCAGAGATTACGTGACCTAGATAGGTCACTTATGGTAACCAAAATTCACATTTTGAAAACTTGGCATAAAGGCGATGCTCTTGAAGTTTCATCAATACCAGCCTTAGATGCTCAGCATGTTCTTGTTCGTTCTTCAAGTAGATGAGAATATCATCGAGGTATTCCACGACGAATTTATCCAAATACTCCATGAAGATTGAATTCATCGGACGACAGAAGGTGGCTGGGGCATTGGTTAAACCGAAGGACATGACGGTGTACTCGTATTGGCCATATCGAGTAACAAAAGCCGTTTTTGGAATGTCCCCGTTCTTCATCTTGATTTGATGGTATCCCAACCCCAAATCCATTTTGGAGAAGACGGAGGATCCAGCAAGTTGATCGTACAGATCGTTGATCCTGGGGAGCGGATACTTGTTCTTTATGGTGACCAGATTAACTGGTCGATAATCTACAACCATCTGATCCGTTCCGTCTTTCTTCTTGACGAATAGGACGGGGCAAGCCCAAGGAGAAGAGCTAGGACGAATGAAACCTTTATTCAAGGGCTCATCTCGTTGCTTCTTAAGTTCGGCTAGCTCTAGGGGTGCCATCTTATAAGGTCTTCTGGCTATTGGAACAGTTCCAGGAACAAGATCTATCACAAACTCTACATCTCTGTCAGGTGGAATTCCTGGCAGTTCCTCTGGAAAAACATCCGGAAAGTTACGGACTACCGGAATGTCTTCAAGGTCCGGAAGAGGGTTGGCATTTAGGGAATAGAGTTGGCATTTGTCAACTCGAGTAGAGACATTTACTATCTCACCCGAGGGATGGGTAAGCTGGACATTTCTAGAATGAGTATCAATCTTGGCATACTGAGCTGACATCCAGTCCATACGCAAGATGATATTAATATCTGAAGATTTCAAGGCTATCAATGAGGCTAGAAAAACTAGCCTGTCTACTAGAATTTCATTGTCATAGGTTATCCTAGAGGTTTGCCATTTACTACCAGGAGTTTGGACAACCAATGGAATTGGCATATCACAAAACGACAGGTTATGCAACTTTGCATAACTTTCTGAAATGAAGGAATGAGAAGACCCAGTGTCAAAGAGAACAGACGCTGGGTGATGATTAACAAGAAGCGTACCCAGTCTGACGTCGGGATCCTCTGCAGCTTCTTCTGCTGACACATAGTTCACACGGCCACATGCAGGAGTTGGCTTCACATAGTAAGCTTTGCCCGACTTGACTTGTCCGACGGACTTTCCGGGTTGCTTGGCACCCATATTTTGAGGACACTCACGGGAATAGTGCCCTGGTTCTCCACACTTGTAGCATATCACTTGGTTGGCACGTGGTGCAGCATTGCTAGCTCGACCACCATTAGTTTTTGCTGGAGGGTTGGGCTGATTCGTCTGAGGCGCCACGTAGGATGGCCTCGGAGTGTATCTTGGCGGCAGAGGACTGTTCGGAACCCACATCCTGCGTTTTGGAATGGCCGAACCAGAAGACGAGCCAAAGTCACGGGAGTGCTTCCTTGTGGCTTCAAAGTCAGTATGACCAGTTTTGGCACTGATCGCCTTGTTGACCAGGGCTTGAAAGCTTGCACACTCGTGGAGGCGCAGATCACGACGAAGCCCAGGGCTCAGACCCTTACGGAATCTTGCTTGCTTCTTGGCGTCGGTAGACACCTCCTCTGTTACATAGCGGGAGAGGTTGCCGAACTCGCGGCTATAGGCATCCACTGTCAACTTGCCCTGAGTGAAGGCACAGAACTCCTCTCTCTTTTTGTCCATCAGGCCCTCTGGAATATGGTGCAGACGAAAGGTTGCACTGAAGTCTGCCCATGTGGCTGCTGGTTCAGCAGGACGCATAGCTTCAAAGTTCTGCCACCACAGATTGGCGGGTCCTTCCAGGAAATACGCCGCAAAGGTCACCTTGTCGGCCTCAGAAACATTCGCAGAGCGGATCTTGCGCGAGATGCTGCACAACCAGTCATCAGCGTCGAGGGGATCGGCGGAGTGATGAAACTTTGGTAGATTCAGCTTCACAAAGTCGTTGAGGGACACTGCAGCATTCCTAGGCTGACGAGCCGTATTCTGCTCAATACGCTCTAACAGTCGATTGGTCTCCCTTTTGTTTCTCTCTGCCTCAAGCATAAATTCCGCCAGAGATGGGGGGTGAGGCAGGTCTTCCTGCGACGCTTGACTACCCTCGCCTTGCTCATGAGCAGGGGCACGGTTCAACCTGGTGAACACCATCGTGACAAACAAACTCATAGCTTAGACCAACATCATATCAATACTAGCTATGGATTAAGAATGTACTGAACACACGGAATGCGGAAATGAATATCCGAACAACATGGTAACAAGCATCTGCTTATATATACACCATGGTTCATATACACCCTTACATAGTTCAGTACAACCTTACTCGAAGAGGGAACTACTGAAATTATGAAACTACTCATCAGAGGCTTACAAGCTTCCTATACATTATTTATCTAGGCCTCCGGAATTCATTTCACATCACAGGCATATTCACAAGTCACACAGGACAGTGAACGTACGGCTACTACCATACTATCCTTCCGCTCACAGCTCAGGCATCCGCATAGAACATCTCATAGAGATTACCTCCATGACCTGGAAGCTCAACCCGCGGATCAGGAAACACTCTAGTTCGAGATCCCTGGGACCCATAAGGACACGGATGTGGCCTTGGTCCCCTGACTGGTGGTAAGAGGGGTCCCCGAAGAGGGGTGACTCGTCCTATAGCTGGCCAGTCAACGTGGGCCGGAAGATGGGTCCTAACAGGGTTCAACATCTCCATATCTCCGTACCCTGTCTGGGCTACCGGTGCGAGCTGCGTCAAAGCCGTCCACAGACGGGCACGGGTAGCATAAAGCTCCATGCGGAGAGCACAAGCATCCCTATCTCTGTTCTCTAGCATCTCAACAGTGGACTGCAGTAGTGGATCCTCCATAGAAGAATCAAAATAGACTCCGCTGAGGTATCCCTCTTCACCAGGCTGAGAGGCCGGAACATAGCAGAACTCTGAGTTCTGCAGCAGTGCATGTCTCGCCCTCATAATGGTCAGCATTGAATAGGCAGCATCTTGTACTGCCATGTCAACAGTGACTCCCAACCCATAGGACAAATGGATTGGCTCCTCAGCTCCAGGGTAGTCTGGAAATACCCTAACAGTGTAGATATACTGGCTCTGGTTGAAGTCTCGGTACTGTTCCTCCACTTTGTACTCGGGGTACCAGCGGTAACTGCACACCGACATCACCCTGACCAGCATGGCCGTATGACCCGGTACATCAATGCACCTGGTCAGACGTACCACCTGACGAGAAGGACGGCCAGGCATCTGTAAATAGAGAGTAATGCAAAAGCATTAGAGCTCTGAATGCAAAATTGGGAAGCATAACGGTTGTAAATGCTCAAAAACAAATTTTGAGACAACCCAAAATGGAATAGCGTAACCACTCAACTATCAAGTTCAATTCTCTGATCATCAAACTTACTTCCTTTTTCCTAGGAAAGAAGAAACCCAAATATCTCTTGACCCGTACTCCTATAATCTACCGATCAGAAACACGAGCCTAGAAGAAGATGAGTAACCTAGTCCTTAATTCCCGCAGAAAAGACGAGGATGACCAGAATAGAATAACTTGAGAAGAGAACAAGAGTCTTACGTTCCCTTCCACAAACAATTCCCTTATATATAACTAAAGCAATTCTAGACTCAACTTCTACCAGTTTGGCTTAGTAATCCTACAGTCAGTCAGGCTCTGATACCAACGCTGTCGGGACCCCGATCCTAAGCCATAGGAATCAAGCCTGTAACACATCGCATCCCTTTGTGGTCTCACGCACGGTTAACCCCACGGCTGGAGCCTTACCTTAGCCGGGACCATTTGCGCCTTTTGACTCACGTATGCAATTGTGTCGCTAGCATTCCAATGTCAAAGAACCCGGATCGACAAGTCTAGTCATAAACCAAAGTGGCAGTACCGCACAAGTACATGCATACATGACCCCACAAAGCAGGTGTCGGTCACCAGCGAGTGTAGACGAGTCGTAGCAAGCTACAAGGACTCCTTTACATCGCGTGACATTTCCCCGAAGGGGACATACACAGCAGCTAAGAAGGACACATGCCGGTCAACCAATGTGTCCGGAGCGGTAGCGAGCTACCATGGCTCATTGGATCACAAAGGGGCATTTCCCTGTAAGGAGTGCTACTAAAGTTCACGGCTAGGTAGTCGAACCCCATACATATCAAGTATGACACACGTACGCATGGCATACCGATATGTATAGATACATCGATGGCATCACAACATAACCATAAACATACAAGCTTTATTTAAGAAGCTCGGAAGAGCCACACAAGTAATATTACACAGTAAGGGTCTAACGACCCATAATAGCAGTCATTCAGTTACAAGCCAGCGGAAATGTTTAAAACTGTTTGAGTACAGACAGGTGCAATTAGAAGGCACATGGCCTGACTATACTACAGACCCAACCTAGGGCCAGATCGTAGCTGGGACACCAGCTACTCGTCGTCGTCGATGTCTATGAAGAACCCTCCATTACGGTCATTAGCAACCTCTGCAACATTTATTAAGCAAACATGAGTACGGAGGTACTCAGCAAGACTTTAGGATAACTATCTACTCATGCAATGTATCAATAAGGTATTGTGGGGTTTCATGCGGAAAACCAGCATTTGACTCGTGGCTAGACAACTTGCATTTTTAAATAATTTTGACAACTTGATTTCTCGCACACGAGTCGATTAACACCACAACAATACTCCATCGTGGAATTATTCCGTCTCCATATGAAAATGCCGTCCACGACACTCACGCTTATCTTGACAATTTTATGAGTAGCCATTGAAGTTATCTATGAACAACATATGTCTCCAAGTAGTCCATATCCGCGGACGCGGCTATTCGAATAGATCATAACCCTGCAGGGGTGTACTTCGTCACACACGCTCTCGCCACTTATCGCCATGTGCATGTCATGGACCTCGGCAACCTTCAAGCGAAAGCCCAGCGAGGGAGTCGGCCACGACCGTTAACCACATTAGTACCTAGTCCAGGTCTATCGCCTATCTGAGGGTAACCCGCCCGGAAGTCTGGCCGAGGTTTCCGCCTCGGTCGCAAACGATGTGCGGGTTCCCAAGCCCACCATCCGGGTGCCACTTGGTACACCGTGCCACTGCCTACCGCATCACAGCCCACCTCTCAGGTCAGCACCATGCACGGCCTCCAGCATGACTATAAACACCAAAAACTACTTGCAACTCCTGGACCGAGTACTAAGTAGTTAATAAGTCGAGCGGGGTCATATTTCAGGGCCCAGCATGTGGTAGTATCTCGTCTTGGATTACATACACGGAACTCAGTTCCTAAGGGCCGTTCCAATGAAACAACCCGCCATGTACTCCTACACAGCCTTTCAACGGTACCTTTACCAAATTAGGTTCAACACACAACCTGTGCTTACCGAACACATTCTCACAATTCTGTTCATCTCCCAAATGACAGACCATACACAACTCTAAGCATAGCATGCATAGCAGGATAAGGCACATCATGGCTCAAGCAACTACCAGGTATGCTAGGTTGCAAGGTTCAGCTATTTACTGTGACAAAGATAGGTCATGCAAAGGAAGTGGGTTCAACTAACGTGGCAAAAGCATTTGAAGCATTTGATCCTAATGCAATAAGTAAGTGCAGGAGCAAGACCATGGGATTTATCGGGATGATCAAAATGGTTGCTTGCCTTGTTTCTCAGAGGAGTGACAATATCCGTCAGACGGATATTCGGTGGAATCCGGGGGAGCGGAGCCTACCGAAGGGAATGACAACAATCAATATCAAACATATGCAATCAAGATGATGCATGAGCATGGCATGAGTATGCAAGGTGGTATACTATTGTAGCTAACATGTATTAGGTTTGAAGTTGATTTGAATCAAATTCAAATATCACTTCAAACGAGGTATTCTCGGATACCATTTTAATTGATTCGACCTAATGCTCAGATCAACTTGCTTTTAACATGCATGGTATGACATGTTAGGTTGCTGGTTTGTAGTTTGGACAGTGTTTGATCATGTCATTTATAGTGAAATTTAAATATTTCCCAAATTCCATCTACAAAGTAATTAAAAGAATTAACTTATTCATTAATCTACATGTTTGTCAGATTCCTTGAATTTTTCTGATACTTATTCATATGTAAATTATTTTCATTGGAGTTACAGATTAATTTCTATGAATTTTAGAAGTTTTAAACATTTCTGGAATTATTTTTATACTAGAAAACCCCTTTACTGCATCAGCAGGTCAACAGACCTGATCAGGTCAAACCTGACAGGGGGGACCCACTGGTCAGCGTCTCAGGGGCTAATCCCGCGCTGACCAGCCCCTAACTGAGTTTGACTTGGCCTTGGGCCCACTTTTAGTGAGAGATTAGGCTTAAACCTACTGGGTTAAGCTGGCCACATCGGCCCCCACCGGAATATGACCGGCGGCGACCACGGGCGCGGCGGAGGGCTCGCCGGAGTGAGCTAAACGGTGCTACGGGCGTTGGTTTGGGATGCGGTTTAGTGCTATGGACAGCTAGGGACACGCCGCATCTAAAGGGAGAGGAGCTGGACCCAGTGGTGACCGGAATCCACGCCGGCGATGAGATCAGCGGCGGCTGCGGCTCGGGCATCGACGAGAGTGCCGATGTAGGGGATTAGCGAGCTGGGAGAGGGGCCCTACGCCATCTACAGAGCTCCAGGAGCTGAG
Source organism: Hordeum vulgare subsp. vulgare (assembly GCF_904849725.1). NCBI lineage: Eukaryota > Viridiplantae > Streptophyta > Magnoliopsida > Poales > Poaceae > Hordeum > Hordeum vulgare. The sequence continues at coordinate 419,415,004 of NC_058523.1, read as the reverse complement.
TACCACAACGACGACAATGACATGGCCGGCAACGAGGTCCTTCGGGCTCCGGCGGCTAACGTGGTTAAAAGAGGGGGAAAGCCTCGGGAAGAGGGGGAACGGTAAGAGGAGCTCACGGCGGATCTTGTGAGGCTGTCGGCAGGGTCGGGGAGGACCGGGAGACGACGGATCAACGGCGACCGGAGCTTCGGGGAGAGAGAGATCCGAAAGGGGAAAAGGGGATCGAGGCCTAGGGGAGAGGATAGAGCCGCGGGGAGGAGGATAAGAAGGCTCAGTCGTCGCGCTGGCGCTCCTGGAGGCCTCCAGCAGCGAGCTATTTATTTGCTATTTATTTCAGCTCCTAAAATAGTTTGTAAAAACATTTTAAACACACCAGAATATTAGTTGGAATGTATCCAACCATTCCTGGAGTTTTCAACATTTTTGAAAACTTAAAGTTTCACATTTCAAATTTTAAACTTGAAACCAGTAGTTTTTGCATTTATTCAAAATGCTTAAAGTATCAATAAAATGGTTTTCTTCATTGCTTATTTACTTCCATGATTTATCAGAAAGATTGAAATTTTCTTGAGGCCATTTTGGGTTCATTGATTTTAACTAGTTTGAATTTTCCTTTATTTTGAGAAGTGGCTAGGGTTTTTGAGTTTTCCTTCACCACTTTCTTTGTTCTTGTTGAAAATTTCCTAGATGCAATGCAAAGAAAACATGAGCACAAAGCTAACTTGATTAAGGTGTCAGGGATGTGACAATTGGAGAAGCCAACAGAAATCATTCTGTTAAAAATGAGTGGAGACACCCATTTAACAGAGAATGATTTTAGAAATATTTAGGAAGTGGTTTCACTGGATTTGGAGTTGGTATGAATATACTAGGAATTTTCTAATGTGGAATAAATAGCAATATGAAGCTATTCATTTATTGCAACACGAATAAGTCACACAAAAATGTTGACCAGGGTTCTAAAAATAAGGAATGATTTTTGATATCCCTAGGAATTGGAATAACTCCATTTGGAGTTGAATTGGAACCTCGAGGATTTTCACAAAGTGGGGTTTAAATTATCCAGAATTGGATTTTAAATAAAACACCACAGGAAACATATCTTGGAAAAATGTGCAAAGCACATGTGTGGATAGATCTTGAAATTAGGAACGTGTAGAAATTTGAATCATGCAATTTGGAGTTAGTATGAATTTATGAAAGATTTTTGAAGATTGCAGCTAAATGAAAAAGGGGAAATGGGCCTCTAGACTTAGCTATCCTGCGCACTAGGCGCTAGAGAAGGAGGTGGGCCGGCCCGGTTGCGCAGACCGCCTGGGAGGCCTGTTGATGCCGAAGGCGTAGTCTTGCCAACACGCCTTCGCGTGCGGGAGGCGCCAACGGTCAGGGCGCCGCCACTTAAAGCCGTGGGCCGAACGGTGAGGGGCTGACGTGGGAGCCCCGCCTGTCAGCTTCGTCTCCCACCTCCCGCTCGAGCTGGGAGAGTGGGGAGGCAAGATAGGGACAGCAACCGGCACCGATACGACAGCCCAGGCTGTCCCCAAGGATGCTCCGGCCACCAGGGAGCTCAAGGCAACGACCCGAACTCGCCTGAGGGCCCGCTCCTACCAGGGGTGCGCCGGGGAGCGCGGACAGAGGCCGCGGCGGTCGCCCGATGAGAGGCCGTGGGCGAGGTGCTTTGGCGATGGAAGAGAGGAGGGGAGATCTACGGTGAGACGAGGGGGAGGCGCAGGGGAAGTCCCAAGGGGAAGGGGGAGCCCGACGTTGCTCGTGTTGCTGCCGCTCCCGGAGGGAGAGATTCGGCTAAAGCACGGCAGGAGGTAATGGAGAGCTTGGGGAGAAGAGGAGGAGCTTCGGAGGTTGTTGGAAGAGAGGAGAAGCTAAATGGGAGCCACAGAGGCTCGGGGAGGAGAGGGTAAGAGGGAAGAGAGGGAGAGGGAGCTCGGGAGCTCTCTGGAGCTTCCTGGCATGGCAAGGACACGTGTGCTGGAGGGGTTTGGGAGGCAAGCTGGCGTCGGGGAGAGGTTCGACTGGTCAAGGGAGGCTCCCTGGCGTGTTGGGACATGCTACCAAGAAGGGACCCGAGCTGCAAAAGGAGGAAGGGGTGGAGAGCACCAATACTGCATGCTGCCAACGTGGTCACCATGGCAACTTGTGTCCACGGGGCTGCCAAGACTAGTCAACCATGTCCAGCACTCAAGGCACACATGCACGAGAGTGACTCTGGAGTTTGGTAGCTAGTGGAGGTGGTTTGATGAGGCTTGGACTCTGGTTTAGTTTTTAGCAGCAAACTTGGGGCTGGCATAAGTGGGTTTGCACAGAGAGCTAATTGAGGTGAAACCTTGTCTAGCAGTGTTTTTAATAGAAGGACTACAAGACAACAAAGTTTCAGCTCAAGAAAGCAAGTGTAGCTAGTACTTGCTGTACAAAGCCACATTTCAGCCAAAAATCAACTTGAGGAGGTGCTGCTCATTTTCTCCACATGAGCATGCCATATCTTGGTTCCAAATGAATCTTTGGCATAGGATAGATGCTCTGGAAAGAATTGGGGCCTTTGGGTTAAGCAGATGTATGGGAATAGTGATAAATAGTGATCCAAGGGTGAAAATGAGAGAAAGTTACATAGGGTCCATCTCCAATAATTGACCAGTGGCCATGGGAATGTTACTGGAGGTGAAATGTAACTATGTGAGGCTGTGGTAGAAAGTTGAGCTCAAGGATAAAAGTGGAAGGGGCAAAAGAAGCCAATTTATCGAATGCACACAATGTGTTTGTTCTGTGGTTAGGCTACCAGATGGATTCCAATGGCTATGAAAATTAACAGGATCAAATAATAGATGAACCTAGGCTTGCACACCTAATTTGGGATTTGCTGGAGAAGTTTTCCAATGTAGACTTGGAAAACCCCTAAAATGGGCAGAAAAGGATTTCTGCTTACAACCCTATTCAAATTAATTCCCACAAATCCAATATTTGGTGTAGGGGCATTATTTGAGCATTAAGGCATGCACAAAAAGTTTGAGGTCAATTGGAGAAACTTTACAATGTAAAGTTTACCAAAGTCACAAATCAACAGAGAGGGTTTTGAGGGTCTTAGGACAAGTTCTTCTATTCTCCTTGGTGTACTACTTGGCGTGGATGCCTTATTGGAGCATTAGGACATGTCCACCAAATTTGAGCATAATTGGAGATACTTCACAATGTAGAGTTGCTCAAATTTGATTCTGGACAGATAGGGTTTTAGAGTGATTGGGGAAGCCAAATCAACTTGGATTGAAATGAAACTTGGCAAGATCATCAATAATATCATAGATGACATTCTATAATTTTTCTGGAATTCATTGAGAATATTTCTTATAGAAATATTTCAAAAACTTAAAATAGGCAGGAATGGTTTTGGAGGGATTTGCCCAATATTTTGAACATGACCATGTGTTGAAACTCATATATATGGGATAAATATTTCCACTGAGCTTCCCGAAATTTTCTTAAATATTTTGAAAGAAATAAAAATAACATTCCTTCATAAGAGACCATTTCTGGCCTCACAGGAATGCTTTTAAATAAAATAATAAAATAACTTCTAAAATAATAATATTGTGGTTTTTGGAAGTCATTTTGATAATAGGTTTTAAATAAACTAATTGGTGCAAAAGACATTCCCTAATTTGAAGACTTGTAGTACAAACCTCCTCTCAGGGGCTTGAAAGTTTAATTCAAAGAAATGCTTTTTGGTGAAAATAATATTTGGTGAAAATAGATATTTATCCTAAACACATGGCATTATCATTAGGTAGGAGATCATGGAATGAGGAGGTGATTTGGAGGATGGCAAGAATTAATGGGGAGCAATCACATGCATTCAAGCAAACAGGCAAACAATAGTCAGTTCAAGCATCACAAGCATTCACAAAGAAATTTAATTGGTCCTAATTTTTGAAATAAGTTAATTAGTCAGGAAAGCCAAAAACAGGGTGTTACATAACCCATTGCGCCGATGGCGCAAAGGGAGAGAGAGAATCAAACATTCCAAGCATAAAGTTAAGAATATTTGGAGTCTAATCATAAAGTCCTTAAAGCATTGGGCAATAGATATTTAGAGATGATGTTCATACACATCGTTACAAGAAAGGCATGTGATCAGTCCATGATAGCTTATTTACATTACTTTTGATAGGCAGTCTACATAAGGAGTGATGCATCATATAGATATTTCTAGTGATACAAGTTATAGTCACTAAGGTATGAAGGATGAACATCAAGTAGTCATTGATGTATGTGCCATCGGCATCGAAGATGACCTCAACATCTAAGCAACTCATCATAGCAGGTGTGTTTGGTGAGCTGAACTGATAATAACCACTTCTACTAGCATAATATCTACCAGGCCTATTTCCTCTGTTTCCTTATTGATCCACCAGGCCTATTTGCATGTGTAATCAATTACAGGAGACACATAAAGATAGGAAGAAGTTTCTGCCTCACATAATCGAATTACTTTTCAAAAACAAGAGATGATATAGAAACACAAAGTTGATATGCATCTAAGCGCGAGTTTGCAACATTGAATTCTAAAGCACGAGTTTTCATGAAAATCAACTCACACTTGACAAAAATGAATTTTGAATTAATTTACTATTAATTTACATGGCTACGTTCAATGATTTATATATCCGCACAGCACAAAACTTTTAGATACCTTTGATGAGCAATAAGATCTATGTCAGCATAGAAATAAAATGCAATTGGAAATCTAATCAAAAAAATGATTACAAATAATAATGATCTGATATTTATCAACAGAATTCAAGAATTAAAATAATCAAGCCCTGATTATAAGTGAGTGCATACCAAAGTTTTGTGAGGTTATGCTTGATCATAAACATGATGAATGAGTGTGAGCAAGTACCAATAGCATCTACTTCTTAGCCCAACATGTACTGCTTGACATGGAGATGCTAATAGGCACATAAAGGTTAACATGTACATCCTATTTTTCTCTTGTAATTTATATGTTTGCAAAGGAAAAATGTAGAATAAAAATCAAATATCATCTATGGAGTAACATCTTAGTATTATTATCTAAAATAGCACATCATAACCATTTATTGTATCATCGGTATGCACTATGCAATATACCATTTCTCATAGCTTGAAAGAGACCATGCATCATAAGCAATATGTAGAAATTAAGGAAGGGGGTGGGTTCACTAGGGACCAAGGGCATTGATGTGATGAGGTCTTTAACAATGTAGAGATGGTGCAAGACCTAGAAAGAACAAAATAGAGGCAAAATATGTATAGCTTAGATGAATGGGGAAGATGATTCCAAACTTGCCAATTCAGAATCAATAGGAATGCCTTCCCTGTCTGTGGCGCCGCATGTACACAGTTTAGGTGTCATGGCAATATTGAGATCAAGCGATGACCGATGGTTCCTCCCACATAAGTGGCAACGACAACACATGGGATAGTGCCATCTCACAATCAAGCATGATGGTCGCCACGACCCTAGGTCACACACGCTACCTTGGAAAGTCCACTGACTAGAAGGTACCTTTATTGCAAAAAAAAAATAAACATATAATATGGTACATGATTCTACACAGACATGCCAACCAATCACAAGGTCGTGAGGGATGACTTTAATGTATTAACATTGCATCAATTAAGTTTCTATAAGTGGAACAATGAAAAAGGTATTATATAAGCCTACTTGATCTAGTCATGTTATGTAGCAGAAGTGGTTATCTGCACAAAACACGGAGGCACATTTTCACATATCAGTTTAACTGAAGTTTAACCAAACATGTATGTGCACTGACTTCCATAATCGCTAGTAAATTCTTCCGGAAAAACACAAGGAGCAGAGGGCATGCACGTGAAACCTGTCAGAGTTTGCTTCAGCCCTCTCTCAATGGCCAACCCAAAAACATAATCAACAAACATGTGCACCTCCTCCATGTCAAGGTTTCCACCTATGCTTCACAAACACCTAAAAAGCTGGAATTGACATCAGCCTTATATCACAAGTTCTTGGTACAGAAAAGAGAACTTCTACAAACAAGTCAGTGTTGTCAAACTAAGTGTGGTAGTACACAAAACTATAAAAATCATGTGTAAATAAGTATCAAACTATTGCTACCTTCAAGAAACTACAAGAAAATAATCATGGTCTTGAATATGATAGCACGAGAGAACATGAGTAAGAGACAATAAAAATTACCAAAAAACACACATGTGCCATAACATTTTATACACCATCATTAAAATTTCCCTTCGAGAATGCAATATGAATTTGCATTTGTTAGAAAAGCTAATACTATGATTTTCGGGTTTCCATCTCTATCTTTTTTAGTACAAAGGTGAGAAGGTAAAATCCTCATGGTCGATAGCTTCTTCTGGCCGGAGGCATAGTACATGTGGACCAGACGAGGCATGTTAGATTGTTGTCTCTTTTGTATTCCTGTCCATGGGTGAGCTGGATGGCGTTGCGAGAAAAGGATAGAGTCGTCCATCTTTGAGAGGAGTATTCACATGGGGCTTGGCGACATATTTGGAGTGAAGCGGCAAATGTGACGGGTTCAAGAGTTAGTGACAATACAGAAAGATGTCCAAAAGACTGGATAAAGAATCTAGTAATAAACCTGTAAAGCAACAAATGTTTCCTTCAATGTACCTAATAGGTATGAATTATGATGCGTAGGTACTATCAACTATACTCTATCTCTCCCATTATAAGAACATAGGAATATCAACTGTAAATGTCCAACTCATAGTTGTGCTGAAGATATAGGGAGTGATTACCTAGATTTAAGATCATTTTGTGTTGAAACTCCAAGCAGAGGCAAGGCCAATGAAGGATAAATTCCTTTAGGCTGCTCAAATGCCTTGTATTTTGAATTGTTTGTAGCCTCATTGTCTATAAATATCAAACTATTAGTTATCTTTCAGGTCGTCATAAAAGCCAAGCAAACAACCAATGTTACTTCTTTTTGACTACCTATTGTTGAGGAAGAGCCACACAATCCTTTGTTTCGATCAAACCCAATATATAAAAATAGATAATAAATTGTCCCAAGAGGAAACAAATAAATAGAAAAAAACTACCTAAGAGAGCACATCCAAAACTTAAGTGAGGATTTGGATCGAGGCCAAGAGTGGGGTAAAAACAGGAAGCATGTCATTCCCTTATATGAATCATGAATTTCCTTCTCCTAGAATATGCATCACAATGTAGAACGGCTACCCGAATTTCCATAGAATCTTATTGTAGGAAATTCTTTTTTTGTTGGTAAAAGTTAACATTAAAAAACATAATTCTCAGAATTGTAGCTCTTATACATAAAAATAGTAGAGAGATTATTACTAAGATAAACTTGGTCAACATTGTTTTGTACAAAATTCACTAGCACAACCAAGATGAAATATGTATTGAAAGCTTCGGGTTGAAATATAGAAAATTACCCACTTGGTCTATTGATGGGAAATACACGTAAGCATAAACCAAATGCAATCAGAATCAAGTATGAGTTCTTTAATCTATTTAGGGTGTTTTTCACGTACTATGCAAGTAGCAAGGGGTTGTTCTTAAGTAAACACCATCTTATTAGCTTCAGATTATGCCTATTGATACAAGACTGCTAATTTAAGTTAAGTTAAGTTAAGTTGTGATCCTTATATTCAAGTAAAAATCACATGGAAATCTCAAAATGAGCTCGAATTATATTACAACCTACCAAGGCTATTACGGTAATGTAGATTGTGAGGACAACTTAAGAATGCAAACAAAAAAATTCCCACTCGAGTAAGTCATTACAATAACTCTTAGTGGGCAACCTACACACAACTTCCACTTCCACCCATTCTTAATCCATCTCAGCAGTACAAATCGCATTCACTAGAAAAGAACAAAATCATTAAGAGAGTTGCTAATGGGCTACATGGGTTGCACCACTGCACTGCACATGCTCATCTTACTGAGCGAGGAAGAGGCGGAGTCCAGCCGCCTGTGCATCTCTCCTGAGGCCCAGCCTCCTTGCAGCTCTGGATCCAGGAGCGGATAGAGGCGCCGCTAACCGCTAGGATCCACCCGACCTCGCCGATGGTGGATGACCCTCTCCCGCCAGCTAAGGCACCTACATCTCCTCTTTCCTCTCGCTTTCTCCCTCCTCTCCTTCCTCTTCTCCCTCCCTCATTGAGAAATAAGAGGGTAGCACTACTGGGAAAAGTCTTGTAGGTAAAACCAAATGTGTGGCGGGCGGCCTGTGTCATTGTGATGAAGGGGACCACTAGTGGGAAAAGGCTTATAGGTGAAACCTAATGTGTGGCTGGCGGTCCATGTCACTCGCCACTGCTAGTAGCTAGGGTTGGTGACTGATACATCTCTATCGTATCTATAATTTTTGGTTGTTTCATACTGTTATATTATTATCTTAAAATACTTTTTGGGTCATAATGCACTAATTTATATTGTTTTATTTACTAACCAATTAAACCGAGTGACCAGTAAAGTTGATGTTTCTGTGTGTTTTTTGTTTTTCACGTTTTTCAGTAACAAACGAAGTCTAATCGCCATGAAACTTTTTGACATTTTTCCTGGACCAAAAGAACACCTGGAAGCCTCGGGAGGAGAACTGAAGCCCCACGGTAAGCCCACAAGGCAACACGGTGCGACCTGGGGGTGGTCGCGCCCTGATGCCTAGTCGCCTCCGTCGGGCCTCTCTTGCCTTGTTATCTCGCCTACAAATTCTAATACATGTAAGAAACCCTAAATAGATCGACGAAACACTTTTTATGGCGCCACAAGTCTCTGTTCCGTGGCGACCCCATCTGGATCTCCGTTCCAGCACTATGTCGGAGGGGGACCGATCACGGAGGGCCATTTCATCAACCTTGGTGCCCTCGTGGTTATGTGTGAGTACTTCACCATAGACCTACGTGTCCATAGTTAGTATCTAGATGGCTATCTCTCTCTCTCTCTCTCGATATTCAATACAATGATCATCACATCTTCACTTTGATCTATCCGATGTAATTCTTTTGCGCGGTGCGTTTGCAGGGATCCGATGATTTGTGGGTTTATGTTCAAATTATTCATGAAAAGTATTTGAATATTCTTTGAGATTTATGATTATTATTTGTATGATCGTCATAGCTTCATAAATCTATCCGATCTATTGAATTGCTTTCTCTAAGTAGTTTGATATTTCTTCAATGGTAGATGTGCATTGTAGTGGGTTCAACCAGGCGAGTTTCTATATCCCAGTTACAGAAAGGGGACAAGTTGCGTCTTTGTGTTGCTGCCACTAAGGATAAAACGATGGGGTTTATTCATATTGATTGTGTTTATTTTTGCACATGAGGTCATCGGTCCCCAAGCATTACTCTGTTTTACTTAATAATCTGGATGCATGTTGGATAGCCATCATTGGATGGAGTAATAGTAGTACGTGCAGGCAGGAGTCAGCCTATTTACTTATGGATTGTAATCCTATATACACATGATCATTGTCGTTAAAATCACATAACTATCCGCTGTTCTATCAGTTGCTCAATAGTAATTTGTTTACCCACCGTATGTTTCTTCCATGAGAGATGCCACTAGAGAACACTATGCCCCTGGGTCTATTCACTTATATATTCAGAAAATTTATAATTTCCTCGTTGTTAATATTTTTCTTTTCTTTTATTTTGAAAGTCAAAATTATCTCCGTGCGTTGGGTGAAAATAACGAGATCAAGGGGATTGAGAACCCTCTTGCCCGCGTCGGGTGCAAGTTGTTTGATCTTTTGTGTGGAGCTATTAAAGATGGTTGAAGATTGATATTTCTATTGGTTTGATAAACCTTGGTTTCTTAATCGAGGGAAATACTTACCCGCATTGTGATGTGATAACTCGTTCCTCTTCATGGAAAACTCAATGCAGATCAGAAGCATCAGTGACAAGTAGTGACCACCAGAGCATATACTCTTGTAGTGGTGGTTGCTGCACACGACGCGCCACAAATCAATAACGCCGAGTATGTCCATGTGCTGAATGTTATCAGTGGCAGGTGTGTAGAAACACTCGCCACTCATTAGGAAGGTAAGACTCGTGAGTGCGCCATATTTCTCGCCACAGCTTAGTGTGTGCAACTGTAACTAGGTCTAATCGGATTTGCTGCTTGCCACCCTGATACGTCATTTTGCATCATGCTTTCATGTTGATATTTATTGCTTTATGGGCTGTCATATTACTTTGTGGTACCATATTTATGCCTTTTCTCTCTTATTTTGCAAGGTTTATTTGAAGAGGCAGAATTCAGGCAACTGGAATTCTGGACAGGAAAAGGAGCAAATCTTAGTCCACTATTCTGCACTTCTCCAAATGCCTTGAAAATTTACGTGGAATTTTTTGGGATTATATAAAAAATACTGGGCGAAAGAAGTACCAGAGGGGAGATACCAGGGCGCCACAAGCCTGGTAGCCACCACCCCCCTTGTTGCGGCTAGCAAGCTAGTGGGCTCCCTGACGGCCCACTAGCCCCCCTCTTTTGCTATATGAAGGGTTTCGTTCTAGAAAAAATCAATCAGGAGCTTTTTCGTGGTTTTGCCGCCGCCATGAGGCGGAACTTGAGCAGATCCAATCTAGAGCTCCGGCAGGACGATCCTGCCGGGGAAACTTCCCTCCCGGAGGGGGAAATCGTCGCCATCGTCATCACCAACACTCCTCTCGTTGGAGGGGAGGCATCTTCATCAACATCTTCATCAGCACCATCTCCTCTCCAATCCCGAGTTCATCTCTTATAACCAATCTCCGTCTCGCGACTCCGATTGGTACTTGTAAGGTTACTAGTAGTGTTGATTACTCTTTGTAGTTGATGCTAGTTGGATTACTTGGTGGAAGAGTTTATGTTCAGATCCTTGATGATCATGATTATGATTATGCTTTGTGAGTAGTTACTTTTGTTCCTGAGGACATGGGATAAGTCATGCTGATAATAGTCATGTGAATTTGATATCCGTTCGGTATTTTGATATGATGTATGTTGTCTTTTCCTCTAGTGGTGTTATGTGAACATCGACTACATAACACTTCACCATATTTGGGCCTAGAGGAAGGCATTGGGGAGTAGTAAGTATATGATGGGTTGCTGGAGTGACAGAAGCTTAAACCCCAGTCTATGCGTTGCTTCGTAGTGGGCTGATTTGGATCCACTAGTTTAATGCTATGGTTAGATGTTGTCTTAATTCTTCTTTCGTAGTTGCGGATGCTTGCAAGAGGGGTTAATCATAAGTGGAATGCTTGTCCAAGTAAGGGCAGTACCCAAGCGCCGGTCCACCCACATATCAAACTATCAAAGTAACGAACGCGAATCATATGAACATGATGAAACTAGCATGACAGAAATTCCCGTGTGTCCTCGGGAGCGTTTTTCCTCCTATAACACTTTGTTCAGGCTTGTCCCTTGCTGCAAAAGGGATTGGGCCACTTGCTGCACCATTTCTATTACTTGTTACTTGTTACTTTTGGCTTGCTACGTTTCACCTCGCTACACCATCACTTGTTACCGCTAATTTCAGTGCTTGCAGTTATTACCTTGCTGAAAACCGTTTATCAGAGCCTTCTGCTCTTCGTTGGGTTCGACACTCTTACTTATCGAAAGGACTACGATTTATCCCCTATACTTGTGGGTCATCAAGACTCTTTTCTGGCGCCGTTGCCGGGGAGTGAAGTGCCTTTGGTAAGTGGAAATTGGTAAGGAAACATTTATATATTGTGCTGAAATTTATCGTCACTTTTCACTATGGAAACTGTTCCTTTGAGGAGTTTGTTCGGGGTATCTTCACCGCAAACGGAAGTACGAGGAGTTGTTCCTCAACCAGAGGTACCTACTGAAAATATCTTTTATGAAATTCCTTTGGGTATGCTTGAGAAACTGCTGGCTAATCCTTTTACAAGAGATGGATCTTCACATCCATACTTGCATCTGATCTATGTAGATGAAGTTTGTGGTTTATTTAAGCTTGCAGGTTTGCCCGAGGATGAGGTAAAGAATAAAGTCTTCCCTTAATCTTTGAAGTATAAGGCATTGACATGGTATAGGCTATGTCATGATACTGGATCATGGGACTACAATCGGTTGAAATTGGAATTTTATCAAATGTTTTATCCTATGCATTTAGTATGTCGCGATCGGAACTTTATTTATAACTTTTGGCCTCGTGACAAGGAAAGCATAGCTCAAGCTTGGGGAGGCTTAAATCAATGCTATATTCATGCCCCAATCATGAGCTCTCGAGAGAAATTATCACTCAAAACTTTTATGCTCGGCTTTCTCGTGAAGATCGTACCATGCTTGACACTTCTTGTACCGGTTCCTTTATGAAGTAGGATATTGACCACAAGTGTAATTTATTGGAAAGAATCAAATGTAACTCTAAAGATTGGGAGCTAGAGGAAGGTAAGGAGTCGGGTATGAATTTCCAGTTTGATTGTGTTAAATCTTTTGTTGAGACAAACACTTCTAGAGATTTTAGCGCTAAGTATGGACTTGACTCTGAGATAGTAGCTTCTCTATGTGAATCTTTTGCTGCTCATGTTGATCTTCCCAAAGTGAAGTGGTTTAAGTATCATCCTCCTGTAGAAAGCAACATAGTAAAAACCAATCTAGTTGAGGAGAAAGTCATTGCTTTTAGTGATCCTGTTGTTCCTTATGCCTACACTAAGAAACCACCATACCCTGCTAGGATAAAGGGTTATTCTAAAGCTCCAACTGTGATACGTAGGGGTTACATTAGACCACTTGCACCTCCTGAGGAGATTAGAGTTGAACCTGGTGTTTCTATTATCAAAGATCTCTTAGCCGAAGACGTAGACGGGCATGTTATTAAATTCTGTGAGGACTCTGCTAGAATTGCTAAACCTCACGCGAAAGACAAATACGGACCTGTAGTTGGCTTGCCCGTTGTTTCTGTCAAGATAGGAGATCACTGTTACCATGGTTTATGTGATATGGGTTCTAGTGTTAGTGCAATGCCCCATTCTCTATATGATGAAATCAAAGATGAGATTGCACATGCTGAGCTAGAACCCATTGATGTCACTATTATGCTAGCTAATAGAGACACTATATGACCTCTGGGAATTGTGAGAGACGTAGAAGTCATGTGTGGTAAGACGAAGTATCCTACTGATTTCCTCGTCCTTGGTACTACACAAGATAGCTTTTGTCCCATCATATTTGGTAGACCCTTTTTCAACACTGTCAATGCTCACATTGATTGCATTAAGCAGTCTGTCACTGTTAGTTTAGAGGGTGTGTCTCATGAATTTAACTTCTCCAAGTTTGGAAGACAACCTCATGAAAAAGAGTTGTCTGGTAGGGATGAAATCATGCTCTTGACTCTATTGCCGTACCTCCTACGGATCCTTTAGATCAATATCTGCTTGAGCATGAAAATGATATGCATATGGAGGAGAGATATGAGATAGATAAAATTTTCTTAGAACAATATCCTATTCTCAAGAATAATATGCCTGTTGAACTGCTTGGGGATCCTCCCCCACCAAAGGGTGATCCTGTGTTCGAGCTTAAACAGTTGCCTGATACTCTTAAGTATGCCTATCTTGATGAGAAGGATATATATCCTGTTATTATTAGTGATCTCCTCTCAGATCACGAAGAGAAGAAGTTACTAAAAACTCTGAGGAAGCACCGTGCTGCTATTGGATATACTCTTGATGATCTTAAGGGTATTAGTCCCACTCTATGTCAGCACAAGATTAAAACTGATCCTGATTTTAAACCAGTTGCTGATCATCAAAGGAGATTAAATCCTAAGATGAAAGAGGTCCTTAGAAAAGAAATATTAAAGCTTCTGGAAGCAGGAATCATTTATCCTGTTGCTCATAGTGATTGGGTAAGTCCAGTACATTGCGTACCTAAGAAGGGAGGTATCACCGTCGTTCCTAACGATAAGGATGAAATAATCCCACAAAGGATTATTACTGGCTATAGGATGTTGATAGACTTCCGGAAACTGAACTAGGCAACCAGGAAAGACCATTATCCTTTGCCATTTATCGACCAAATGCTAGAAAGGCTATGAAAACACACACACTTCTACTTTCTAGACGATTATTCAGGTTTCTCGCAAATACCTGTTGCACAATCTGATCAGGAGAAAACCACTTTCACTTGCCCCTTCGGTACCTTTGCTTATAGACGTATGCCTTTTGGCTCATGCAATGCACCTGCCAACTTTCAAAGATGTATGATGGCTATATTCTCTGACGTTTGTGAAAAGATTGTCGAGGTTTTCATGGATGACTTATCCGTTTACGGGTCTTCCTTTGATGATTGCCTCAGCAACCTTGATCGAGTCTTACAGAGATGCAAAGATACCAACCTCGTCTTGAATTGGGAGAAGTGCCACTTTATGGTTAATGAAGGCATCGTCTTTGGACACAAAATCTCTGAAAGAGGCATTGAAGTTGATATGGCTAAGGTTGATGCAATTGATAAAATGTCTTGCCCCACAGATATCAGAGGTAAACAAAGCTTCCTAGGTCATGCTGGTTTCTATAGAAGGTTCATTAAAGTCTTCTCTAAGATTTCTAGGCCTCTTACCAACCTCTTGCAGAAGGATGTTCCTTTTGTTTTTGATGAGGATTGTGAGGAAGCCTTCGAAATAATTAAGAAGGCTTTGATAACCGCACCTATTGTTCAACCACCTGACTGGAACTTGCCCTTTGAAATCATGTGCGACACTAGTGATTATGCTGTTGGTGCTGTTCTAGGACAACGAGTTGACAAAAAGTTGAATGTTATTCACTACGCTAGTTAAACTCTAGACAGTGCCCAGAGAAACTATGCCACTACGGAAAAGGAGTTTTTAGCAGTCGTGTTTGCATGTGAAAAGTTCAGATCTTACATAGTTGACTCCAAAGTCACTATTCACTCTGATCATGCTGCTATTAAGTACCTTATGGAGAAGAAGGACGCTAAGCCTAGGCTGATCAGATGGGTTCTCCTGCTACATGAATTTGATTTGCACTTCGTTGACCGAAAGGGTGCTGATATCCCTGTAGCGGATAACTTGTCTAGGCTAGAGAATGTCCTTGATGACCCACGACATATTGATGACATCTTTCCTGATGAGCAATTCAATGTCATCCGCACTTCACATAGTGTACCGTGGTATGCCGATTATGCAAATTATATCGTGGCCAAATACATACCACACGGTTTCACCTATCAGCAAAAGAAGAAATTCTTCTTTGATTTGAGACACTACTTTTGGGATGATCCTCACCTTTATATGGAAGGAGTAGATGGTGTTATTAGACGTTGTGTGCCTGAACATGAACAGGGACATATCTTGCAGAAGTGTCATTCCGAAGCCTACGGAGGACACCACGCTGGAGATAGAACTGCCCGTAAGGTATTGCAATCAGGTTTCTATTGACCCACTCTCTTCAAGGATGCCCGTAAGTTTGTCTTGTCTTGTGACGAATGCCAAAGAATATGGAACATCAGTAAGCGTCAGGAAATGCCTATGAACTATTCACTTGTCATTGTACCATTTGATGTCTAGGGCTTTGATTATATGGGACCCTTCCCGAGTTCCAATGGGTACAGTCACATCTTAGTTGCTGTGGATTATGTCACCAAGTGGGTAGAGGCTATTCCCACTAAAAATGCTGATCACCACACCTCTATTAAGATTCTTAAAGAAGTCATTTTCCCAAGATTTGGAGTCCCTAGATATCTGATGAGTGATGGCGGTTCACACTTCATTCATGGTGTTTTCCGCAAGATGCTCGCTAAGTATGATGTCAACCATAGAGTTGCATCTCCTTATCATCCTCAGTCTAGTGGTCAAGTGGAGTTGAGTAATAGGGAGATCAAATTGATCATACAAAAGACCGTCAATAGATCTCGAAAGAATTGGTCTAGCAAACTTGACGATGCACTATGGGCTTATAGGACTGCTTATAAGAATCCCACGGGCATGTCGCCGTATAAAATGGTTTACGGTAAGGCGTGTCATTTCCCTCTTGTGCTGGAACACAAAGCTTATTGCGCAATCAAAGAGCTCAACTTCGATTTCAAACTTGCCGGTGAGAAGCGGTTGTTTGATATCAGCTCATTAGATGAATGGAGGGCCTAGGCATATGAGAATGCCAAGTTGTTCAAGGAAAAGGTTAAGAGATGGCACGAAAAACGAATATAGAAACAAGAGTTCAATGTAGGTGATTATGTCCTGCTATACAATTCTCATTTGAGATTCTTCGCACGCAAGCTTCTCTCTAAGTGGGAAGGTCCTTACGTTATCGAGGAAGTATATCGTTCCCGCGCCATCAAAATCAATAACATGGAAGGTAATTTTCCTAGAGTGGTAAATGGGCAAAGAATCAAGCATTATATCTCCGGTACTCCCATAAATGTTGAGACCAATATCATCAATGTCATAACTCCATAGGAGTACATAAGGGATGTTTATCAGCCTGTTTCAGACCGTGAAAATGAAGAGGTATCTGTTTCGGTAAGAAATTGGACTCCGATGCTTTTCCAATAGGAAATTTCCTCCGTTTTGGAATTTTTGGAAAATTAGAAAAATGAAAAGCAGTCCGAAGAGCGCACGAGGCGGCCACAAGCTTGCAAGCCGCCACCTACCCCCTGGTGGCGACTAGGGGGCTTTTGGGCACCTCGTGTGCCTCTTGGATTCCGTTTCCTTGCGGAGCACTCCTTCTGGTCTAGAAAAAATCAATATATATTCGCCCAAAGGTTTTGATCTCCGTATCGCGCAATTTTCCTCTGTTTTCGTTTCGAGCTTGTTGTGTGCCGCAGATTTAGAGCAAAGATGTCTCGGGAATCTATTGGGGAGAATGATCTTCACCAAGTTCATGAAGAAGTAGATGCTGATCTGAAAAGAGTAGAAGTCACAGAAGCCAGGGACCAAGCTAAGGAGAAAACCCAAGCTAGGGAGGAAGTTCAACCTATGTTCAACATTGAAGACGTTGAAGGATTACATTTTCTCCAACCCTTTCTCCACGTGCTGTCTCCATCATTGATTGAACTCTTGAGGTTTTGCGAAGCAACTCGTGCTCGCAATATTTCCCTTTCTCGTGAAGTTGTTTTGCTAGAAAACCATGTCACAGATCTCAAAGCTATAAATCAAAGATTGATAGCTCTCTTGGAATCAAAGGCAACAACTCCACCACCATCACCACCAAAGGAAGAAAACTAAGCTTTGGTATGGGCAATCCCCTTGGCTTCTGCCAAGCTTGGGGAGTTGCCCTGGTATCGTATCACCTTTATATCTTTTGCTTTTACCTTTGTTTTAGTTCTTTCCTTTTTAGTTTTTATTTCTTCTCTTAGAGGAATAAGTCTTTAGTGTTTAGTTTGAGTCTTTTGCTTTTGTGTCTCCCCCGATGTATTCGAGCTTACGAGCTATATAATAAAGAGTATCTTAGTCAAGGGCTTTGCTTTGTGCCATGATCAAAAGTATGAAAACAACAATAGCATGAAAGATCATGAGATGATCTTATGGGAAGTGATAACTTCACATATGACAGGTATGATGATTGAAACTTGTTGAGAATAAATCAACATAGACCTCAGTCATTGTTGCAATTAATAAGAAGTAATAAGGAAAGAGAAGTTCACACATAAATATATAATCTTAGACACTTTTTACAATTGTGAGCACTCACCAAACTATTACATGCTTAGGAGTAGATGTTGTACAAGGAACACAACATAATCAATTGTGTTTGCTTGGTTCCAAACAATCTTATACGATTAGAGATCCCTTAGAATGTGACGATTGCTTCCACCTCATTTTAGCCAAAACTCCCGCACCAAATAGAGATAGTACTTGTGCATCCATAAACCTTCAACCCAGTTTTTGCATGAGAGTCCACCATACCTACCTATGGATTGCATAAGATCCTTCAAGTAAGTTGTCATCGGTGCAAGCAATAAAAATTGCTCTCTAATATGTATGATCTATTAGTGTGTGGAAAATAAGCTTTGTACGAACCTGTGATGAGGAAGACATAAAAGTGATAGACTGCATAATAAAGTTCTTTATCACAGGAGGCAATATAAAGTGACGTTCCTCCGCAGTAAGGGGACACGCATTCAAACCTCAAAAGCGCATGACAACCTTTGCTTCCCTCTGCGAAGGGCCTATCTTGTACCTTTACTTTTTGCCCTTGTAAGAGTCATGGTGATCTTCACCAATTCCCTATTTATCCCTTTGTCTTGGCTAACGTCACATGCTTGGGAAAGATCTATATTCATATATCAACTTGGAGTTGAGTACTTATGCTTTATTATTGTTGACTTTACCCTTGAGGTAAATAATTAGGAGCCAAAACTATAAGCCCCTATCTTCCTGTGTGTCCAGCTGAAACTTTGACACCATGAGTACCACGTGAGTTGTAACAATTGTGGAAAACAAAAGAGATGATTGAGTATGTGGGTTTGCCTTACAAGCTCTTATTTGACTCTTTCTGATGTTATGATAAATTGCAATTGCTTCAATGACTTTGGACTGTTGTTGGTTACTTCTCGGTAAGGTTTTTTGCTTCGTACTTTTCTTTGTGAAGGAATAGTTACTTCCCATAAGAATCTTTATGATGTACTGTTGTTCTATGTGTGATCATGATGCCCTCATGTCCGTATTATGTTTTATCAACACATTCGTCCCTAAACATGTGGACATTTTTATGGAACTTGGTTTTCGCTTGAGGACAAGCGAGGTCTAAGCTTGGGGGAGTTGATACGTCCATTTTGCATCATGCTTTCATGTTGATATTTATTGCTTTATGGGCTGTTATATTACTTTGTGGTACCATATTTATGCCTTTTCTCTCTTATTTTCCAAGGTTTATTTGAAGAGGGAGAATTCAGGCAGCTGGAATTCTGGACTGGAAAAGGAGCAAATCTTAGTTCACTATTCTGCACTTCTCCAAATGCCCTGAAAATTTACGTGGAATTTTTTGGGTTATATAACAAATACTGGGCGAAAGAAGTACCAGAGAGGAGCTACCAGGGCTCCACAAGCCTGGTAGCCGCCACCCCCTGGTGGCGGCTAGCAAGCTTGTGGGCTCCCCGACAGCCCACTAGCCCCCCTCTTTTGCTATATGAAGGGTTTTGTTCCAAAACAAATCAATCGGTAGCTTTTTCGTGGTTTCGCCGCCGCCACGAGGCGGAACTTGAGCAGATCCAATCTAGAGCTCCGGCAGGACGATCCTGCCGGGGAAACTTCCCCCCGGAGGGGGAAATCGTCACCATCGTCATCACCAACACTCCTCTCGTCGGAGGGGAGGCATCTTCATCAACATCTTCATCAGCACCATCTCCTCTCCAATCCCTAGTTCTTCTCTTGTAACCAGTCTCCGTCTCGCGACTCTGATTGGTACTTGTAAGGTTACTAGTAGTGTTGATTACTCTTTGTAGTTGATGCTAGTTGGATTACTTGGCGAAAGAGTTTATGTTCAGATCCTTGATGCTATTCATCACACCTCTGATCATGATTATGATTATGGTTTTTGAGTAGTTACTTTTGTTCCTGAGGACATGGGATAAGTCATGCTGATAATAGTCATGTGAATTTGATATTCGCTCGGTATTTTGATATGATGTATGTTGTCTTTTCCTCTAGTGGTGTTATGTGAACGTCGACTACATAACACTTCACCATATTTGGGCCTAGAGGAAGGCATTGGGGAGTAGTAAGTAGATGATGGGTTGCTAGAGTGACAGAAGCTTAAACCCCAGTCTATGCGTTGCTTCGTAAGGGGCTGATTTGGATCCACTAGTTTAATGCTTTGGTTAGACGTTGTCTTACTTCTTCTTTCGTAGTTGCGGATGCTTGTGAGAGGGGTTAATCATAAGTTGGATGCTTGTCCAAGTAAGGGAAGTACCCAAGCGCCGGTCCACCCACATATCAAACTATCAAAGTAACAAACGCGAATCATATGCACATGATGAAACTAGCATGACAAAAATTCTCGTGTGTCCTCGGGAGCATTTTTTCTCCTATAAGACTTTGTTCAGGATTGTCCCTTGCTGCAAAAGGGATTGGGCCACTTGCTGCACCATTGAAATTACTTGTTACTTGTTACTTTTCACTTGCTACGTTTCACCTCACTACACCATCACTTGTTACCGCTAATTTCAGTGCTTGCAGTTATTACCTTGCTGAAAACCGTTTATCAGAGCCTTCTGCTCCTCGTTGGGTTCGACACTTACTTATTGAAAGGATTATGATTGATCCCCTATACTTGTGGGTCATCACACACCAAAGAGAAATGGTGGGCCAGTTGGCGCCCCGTCGCAGATGGGAACTTACCCGACTACACGTGCATGCTCCTCTCCGTGGCACACTTCACTTCACTCTCTCTCACTCTCACTCTCTCCCGTCAGTGGTGACACACTTCACTCTCTCTCACTTTCACTCTCCCTCGTCGCCGTCCACTGGCGCCGTGGCCCCCATCCGCCCCATCGCCGTCCACTCGATAATATATCGCCATCCCCGCCTTCCCCGCCTCTCTCTTCTGCTTTCTTTATCATCACCCGTGACCGCGTTTCCACGTTCACGAACAGCCGAGGCAGTACCAACACACACGCATGCATACACACACACACACGACTAGGGTTAGGGTATGTAGTTCAACTAGTTCAATAATTTCTTTTAGTAAGGGAAGATATCGAACTTTGATCGCACACAACCACTTTGTCGTAGGTGAAAGTATTAGCATTTAGAGAAAAGTGGATCATCTTATATGAACACATTAAGAAATAAGTAGGATTTATCACTAAACAAAGTGATTTTTATCGTGTTATCAATAAATAGAGTTGATAGGACAATATCAATTTATAACATGAAATCAATCTTTGTAAAACAAAGTTAATATTTATATTCTGCTGTAATAGATGTATTCATTTCTTCACACGGATTCATACAATAAGCGTTAAACTTTTGGCGGAACGTTGATCTATTGCCGTTTCACCAAATTTCTAGCTCTTAATGTGTACATTTTTATGCAGTGGTCATGCCAAATTTTTTTGGAGAGAAAAGTGGATCATCTTATAGGAACACATTAAGATAAAAGTGGGATCTATCACGAAATAAAGTGTTTTTTTTCAGATTATCACCAAATAAAGTTGATAGGACAATATAAATTTATAACATGGAATCAATCTTTTTCAAAATTAATTTGATATTTATATTGTGTTGTAGTAGATGTATTCACTTGTTTACACATATTCATACTATAAGAGCTAAATTTATGGCAAAACGTTGATTTATTTCCATTTCACCAAATTTCTAGCTCTTAATCTGTTCATTTTTATGCACTAGTCAAGCCATCTTTTTGTTTATTTTTAATTCAGATTTTGTTGTTGAAGATTTCTTCGATTCCAGAAATGGCGGACAACTACATGTACCTTGGTGTTGTCCAGAGGCCCTAGGGAACTGGGGAACCAAAATCCAGAACGTCATCACTGACAAGAAATAATGGCTTGGCACATTCAACTTTGCCGAGGAAGCGGCGCACGCTTATGATGCCAAGGCCCTCTAGTACCACGGGTGAATACTGGCCCAGCTCAACTTTCCTCAAGATGCTCTGCGTGCGAGTGCGATAATGCCTCCTAACATGAGGATAGTCTCCAAGGCCGAGGAGCACAAGCACGTGAAGGCTGAGGTGCTCCTCAGGGCCTATTAGCATTAGAGCACCAAACCCTTGGTGGAACGGTATCTTCAGGATGATCGACATCTGTACGACATTAACGAGGCATCGCTGATCACCGCACACAACCAAAAGGATGGCGAGGATGACCCGATAGACACAGATGATCTCGCCATACAGGACGATGCAAATTAGATTAGGAGTTGATCTTCCTATCGTGCCTAGTTATATAACTCCATGCTTCACATGTTTGAACCTTTAATGTAGTACTTATGAATCTTGCTATGACGTACTATATATGTCCTTGACTTCATGATAAGCGTTTTTAGTAATATATATATATATATGTATATATATATATGTATATACATATATATATATGTATATACATATATATATATTTCCTGTTATAGAACCAATGATAACAGTGTTTAACTTTTTGAAGGAGGGGATCATGGTGCTTAAGGTCTCCAATGTTTGCAAAAATCCATGTAGGGATAGTTTGTCACATGCAGTATAATTCAGGGTCTTCTTGAGGGATGGATTCGAAAAATCTATGGTAACAATGTTCTCTTAATCATTCAATTCTAACGTGTTGCTCACTTGTTGTACCATTAATTAATAACTACATTATTCTTAATTGTTCCATAGTGTATCCCATGCAATTTACGGGTGCAATTCAATAATTTAATTGGTGATCGTTTCAATTTTTGTATGGTCATGGCCAGTCGTACAAAATTGAATTCAGTAAACAAAATGATAAAACCATCGTAGGAGGCGACAAATGGACCAAATACATTTCAAATAATAAGCTCACCAAGGGAGAGTACATAGGCTTTTACTTGAAGAAAGCGATCATAGTGTTAAGGATTAAGTGTTTGTCCGACCAAGATGATGAATTGACGAGGATGATGTTGATGATTCCTGGGATGATGATGATGATGATGAGATCCAAGATGATGATGTTGATAGATAGGATGACGATAGAAACCAGGAGAGTGAGGATGAGGATGGGGAAGATGGTGACGGTAGCGGGGATGATGGCCATGATGATCCAGACAATTTTTCATTTTTTCTCTCAAAGATTGAAAGAGCTTAATTAGGATGAGAAGTCCAAACTCAACGCGATCCTACGATCAAGTGTGCACTACTTGCGGAGGCCATTTGTGGATCATTTTACCAAGACCGGCCTCATGAAACACACCATGGTATGTTTTGTATATTTTCTCCTTTTTAATTGTTAATAACACTGTACAACAAGATGTACAACATAGCGTGCTCTATTTTGTTTTTAACCGCGGGGATCATAGAAATAACCTATGAAGATGATTTGGCCCGAGGACATCCCTGCTGCCAACATGGGCGTAGTAAGCCTTGGATCAGGAGGTCGTGTCACCAACGTTCTATACAAGAAAGACACAAACGGTCGCATATCGTTCTATGAGGTCGGCTGGCGGGAATTCCTGAAGGGAAAGGGACGACGACTAACGGTTGACATAACAACGGTCATCACGATAATGAACAACATGAACATCAACTACCATACGATGGTTGTTGTAGAACTTATTTAGAAATAAGGTCGAGTCAAATATCTCCTAGCCGATGAACTCTTTGTATTAGTTAAGATGCATGTAATATTTTGATGTTGGTTTGTTAACTCAAACAAATTTCAAGTGTTACTAGTTGCTATGAATAGTATTAATTACCTTGTGAAGTTGCATGCCTATGCGTACAATGCATGCTTCATTTGTTGTTTATATATAGAGTTGTGCAAAATGTATCGATGGCAACACAATTTGTGTATGGCTTCCATGAGAAAGCCTTTAGTAGCAGGTAAGCCACTACACTCACCATTGTAACATGAACAAGTACTGGCCGGCAGGAAGTAAGGATCACCACTGAAGGAACATAACAAGTGGCGAGCATTGTTTCGTGCTCGCCATTGCACTGACCAACCAGTGGCGGGAGGCCTGCCTACCACTAATGTCATAATAGAAGTGGAAGGATGTCAGCGGCAGGCGGCCCTGATAGCCTCGCCTGCCACTACTAGGACTTTTGTGCCGCCGCTGCTAGGCATTCCTACAGTAGTGGACGCGGGGGCTAAGTTTCACCCGGCGAACCCCACACTCGATGCAGTGCCTCGTTTCTCATGTAGGATATGCCCGAAGCACACTGCAAAGCCGGGTTTGGAAGGAAAAGGCACTCACCCGTCATTGACCATACCATCCAAAAGCAACGTGGGAAGACATGAGTAGTTGGATGCTTGACAACACCGAGTAAAACTACCAGCAAGGTAGACCGTGTGAGCCGGATTGACCGTGCCTCGCGATGCCTCCAGATAAGGGCGTAGTCTAGTGTGTTGTAACTTGTCCGATACGCTATGTGATTTTCTACATGTAAATTGCGTTGTGTTTTCTCTGTAAGGGGAGGGGTGAAGCAATATAGTAGAGATAAGTATTTTCCTCACTGTGAACCAAGGTTAAAACTGTGTTGGGATTTTCTCCTAAAAGGATAGGATGATGCAGCACAGTAGAGGTAAGTATTTCCCCCAGTGTGAATGAAGGTTATCAAACCAATAGAATGACCACAAAAATTTCCATCTTGAGCGCCTACATAGAAAAGAGCACACACTTGCAACAACCGCAGGCAAGAGGGTTGTCAATCCCCTTGAAATTGTTACTTGCAAGTGATAAATAGTGATATATAGATAGTTTGGTAAATATAAATTGAAAGTAAAAAGAAAGTAAATAATGACAGCAATATATTTAGAGTTTTTGTAAATATATTTGTGAGGAGACCCGGGGGGCATAGATTTTGCTATAATCTTCTCTCTCGAAGAAAGCATATGACGGGTAAACAAGTTAACGTTCGGCAATTGATAGAAAAGCAGATAGTCATGCAATATTTTTTCATGGCAATTATCATGTATATAGGCATTGAAAGGACGTGGATGTAACCTACAGGGCGGGTGAATATGCGCTTTAAAACAATTATGGTTTAGGCTTGAACAATTGCGGAATAAAACTAGCGTTTATTTAGTGAAGCACAAAACCTACAACAACTAGGCCCACCTATGTGCACCAACAACTTATGCTAAGCAAGATAAGCAACTAAGTGATAGCAAGATATATAGTATGAAACCATATGGCTATCATGAAGTAAAGTGCATAAGTAAAGAGCTTAGGTAAGAGATAACCGAGCCACACGGAGACGGCGATGTATCCCAATGTTCACACCCTTGTGGATGATAATCTCCGTTTCGGGTAGTGTGGAGGCACAATGCTCTGCCAAGAATGTAACACCCCATGTATTAAGCAACACTGATCCCTCATGATTATGCTAAGTCACTTTGATTTGCAATACTTGATCACTTAGGTTCAACTCTCATTTCAAATCCCACATATGATTTCAATTCAAATTTAAAGTGAGAGATTAAATCCACCAACATGGTTAGAAAATAGTGCACCATTTAACCAATATTCCATAAGAAATGTTGGTTAAGGAAAACAACATCACCTAATTGCTTGTTTGGCCCCTAGCATTTAAAACGGTGACTAAAAGAGCCACTTTAATCCTTTTTTGCATTTATTTGAAAATGAAATGAATTCAAATATTACCTCAACCCTTTTATAACAGTGCAAAATACTGCATGGTATTTATTGCGCCAAGTTGGATATTAAATAAAATTCAATTGCTATTAGAACTAAAATAAAACATAATAAATTGTAGAAATGCAGAAGAAATAAAAGGGAAAATAAAATAAAACCCTCTCCCCCAGGGCCTTAGACCACAAGGATAGGCCTAGCCGGCCCAGCCCAGCACCCCACGGTCGTTCTCCACCTCACTATAGTGGGGAAACGAGGGCGCACACTCGCCCGTCGCCGGTGAACCACCTTGCCGCCTCCGCCACACGAGGACAAGGGCGCCACCCCACGGCCCCTGGGGATCCTCCCCGTCCACCTACTCCCACTCGCCTCTCCCACTTGCTCCTCCTTCCCTCTCCACCTCGCCCGCTTCGCCTGCCCCACCTCACCGAGCGTAGATATGGCCACACTACCGTGTCCACCGTGCCCTCCTTGCCGCCTCTCGATGTTAGACGGGTTCACAACTGCTACCTCGAGCTGGAGGTGGGGACCACTACAACGCTGCCCCCGACCCTTCTTCCTCCTCTACCTTGCCGGTCACCGTCGACAAATCCGTCGCCTTGAGCCTCCCCCAATCCCACCTTTGCACACCTACATGATCTTGGTGATCCTCTGCTTCCTTCTCCTGCGCTGTCCCGCTCGCCCACTATCTCGCTCCGCCATTGATGGCTGAGTGTTGATGCAACAAAAGACCTTACAACGGCGCCAGAAACACGTGCTGACGGGAGACCGTTCTTGTCTTGATTCTCCTCAGCAACGACACCAGTAATCCTTCTGCTACGGCTATGCCTTTAGGGACTTCCTAGGAAAACATGCAAAGGATTTCCCCGTGGCCTTGGAGCCTTGCGTTGGTGTTCCCTCGAAGCAGAAACGGTGATGTAGCGCAGCGGTGGTAAGTATTTCCCTCAGTTTTGAGAACAAGGTATCGATCCAGCGAAGGAGTATCACAAGTACCTGCACAAACACAAAGAACCTGCACCCAACGCTATGAAGAGGTTGTCAATCCCTTATAGATTGTTTGCCAAGTGAGAACTGAAAGTAACAAAGTAACAAAGCAAAGTAAAAGTGGAGGTGTAAACGATAGGTGTGAATAGACCCGGGGGCCATAGTGTTCACTAGTGGTTTCTCTCATGAAAGCAAGTAGACGGTGGGTAATAAATTACTGTCGAGCAATTGATAGAACCGCACAAAGTCGTGACGTCATCTATGACAATGATTATATCTATAGGCATCACGTCCAAAACAAGTAGACCGATACTTTCTACATCTACTACTATTACTCCACACGTCGACTGCTATCCAGCATGCATCTAGTGTATTAAGTTCATGAGAACAGAGTAACGCCTTAAGCAAGATGACATGATGTAGATGGACAATCTTATATCTACGGCAAAGCCCATCTTGTTACCCTTGATGGCAACTACACGATGTGTGCCTTGCTTCCCCTACTGTCACTGGGAAATGTCACCACACGGTAAGAACCCAAAACCAAGCACTTCTCCCATTGCAAGAATCATAGATCTAGTTGGCCAAACAAAACCCAAGACTCAGAGAGACTTACAACAATATCAAATCATGCATATAAGAAATCAACAAAGACTCAAATATATATCATAGATAATCTGATCACAAATCGACCATTCATCATATCTCGACAAACACACCGCCAAAGAAGATTACATCGGATAGATCTCCATGAAGATCATGGAGAACTTTGTATTGAAGATCCAAGAGAGAGAAGAAGCCATCTAGCTACTAACTACGGACCCGTAGGTCTGAAGTGAACTACTCACGAGTCATTGGAGGGGCGATGATGTTAATGAAGAAGCCCTCCAACTCCAAAGTCCCCTCCGGCAGGGCACCGGGAAGGGTCTCCAGATGAGATCTCATGGAAACGGAAGCTTGCGGCGGCGGAAAAGTGTTTTTATGGACGCCCGGATTTTTTCTGGATTTTTAGGGAATTTATAGGCCAAAGACCTAGGGCAGGGGAGCGCCAGGGGGGCCACAAGCTTGGTTGCCGCGGCCTCCCCCCTGGCTGCGGCAACAGGGCTTGTGGGCTCCCTGTGGGCCCACTTGCTTGGCGCTCAAGCCTCCTGATCTTCTTCCGTTCTAGAAAAAATCGTTTTGGGGATTTTATTCCGTTTGGACTCCATTCCAAAATCAGATCTGAAAAGAGTCAAAAACACAAAAAAAAACAGGAACCGGCGATTGTCACTGAGTTAATAAGTTAGTCCCAAAAACATATAAAAGGTAAACAAAACATCCAAAGTTGACAAGATAACAGCGTGAAACCATCAAGCATCCCCAAGCTTAACTCCTGCTCGTCCTCGAGTAGGGAAGTGATAAAGAATGAATTTTTGATGCTTTCATGCTACCTAGCATAGATGTCCTTTGTATGTCCTCTTATGTGACGTGAATGTCCAAATCCATTAGATTCAAAACAATAGTTTGCTATTGACGTGGAAACAATAATAATTCAAGCAAACTAGCACGGTAATCATGAACTTTCAAAATAACAAGGCCAAAAGAAAGTTATCCCTACAGAATCATATAGTCTGGCTGTGCTCTATCATCATTGCACAACGAATTTAAATCATGCACAACCCCGGTATTGGCCAAGTAATTGTTTTCACACCTTTACTTTCTCAAACTTTTTCAACTCTCACGCAATACATGAGCGTGAGCCATGGTTTTGGCACTATAAGTGGTGTGGAGTGTGGTGGAGGTTGCAAGACAAAAAAAGGAGAAGATGGTCACATTAACTAGGCATATCAATGAGCTGTGGAGATGCTCATCAATAGATATCAATGTGAATGAGTAGGGATTGCCATACAAATGATGCACTAGAGCTAAGAGTATGTGAAAGCTCTTAAAGAAAACTAGTGGGTGTGCATCCAACTTGCTTGCTCACGAAGACCTAAGGCAATTTTGAGGAAGCCTATCATTGGAATATACAAGCCAAGTTATATAGTGGTGGTGACAAAACGAGAGACTCTCAATCATGAAGATCATGGTGCTTAATATGCACAAGTGTGGAAAGGTGGTAGCATTGTCCCTTCTATCTTTTTCTCTCATTTTTTGGATGGGCTCTTTGGCCTCTTTTTTATTTTACTTTGGTGGGAATCTTTGGCCTCTTTTATTTCCTCACATGGGACAATGCTCCATCAAAGATGATCATCACACTTACAACTCAAAACTTAGAGCAACGATGACTCTATATGAAATGCCTTCGATAGTGTACCATGACAATGATCTAGCATTGCATAGACATAAATGGAAACATCATGCTAGCTATCTTATGATCATGCAATGGAAATGTAGACGTGGTGGCACATGTTATGGTGGTAGTTGCATGGCAATATATCTCGGAATGACTTTGAAAAAGCCATAGTAGGTAGGTATGGTGGCTGTTTTGAGGGAGGCTAATGGTGGGTTTTGTGCACCGGCGAAAGTTGCACGGCACTAAAGAAGATAGTGATGGTGGAAGGTGAAAGTGCATCTAAACCATGGACTCAACATTAGTCATGAAGAACTCATATACTTGTTGCAAAAGTTTTAGTAGTAATCGAAACAAAGCATTCAACACATACTCCTAGGGGAAGGGTTGGTAGGTATAAACCATCGCGCGATCTCGACCGCCACACAGAGGATGACAATCAATAGATCAATCATGCTCAGACTTCATCACATAGCGGTTCACCATACGTGCATGCTACGGGAATCACTAACTTCAGCACCAGTATTTCTAGATCCACGACACCTGACTAATATAACTTCAATATTACCATAACCACAACTCAAAACTAGTTGAGATGAATCAAACTTCTCTAACTATTGAATGCACATGAAGGTGGAAGTTTTCGTATCCCTTTGGATAACTACCCCTTTTGAGACTACTTTCATAGCATAGATCAACTACCAAGCCATGCACCGCCGTGGTATTAAAGATATAAGTGAAGCACATAGAGCAAAATCAACTAGCTCAAAAGATATAAGTGAAGCATATGTGAGCTGAATTGTCTACCAAAGGATATAAGTGAAGCTCGACAAAATCACGGTGAGTGCATGTATCTCTCTCTAGGTGTGCATTAAGGATGATTGTGACAAAACAAAAATCAAGACTCCTACAAAACAAGACGCTCCAAGCAAAACACATAACATGTGGTGAATAAAAATATAGCCCCAAGTAACGTTACCGATGGATTGAAGACGAAAGAAGGGATGCCTTCCCGGGGAATCCCCAAGCTTAGGCTTTTACGGCATCCTTGAATCTCTTGGGGTGCCTTAGGCATCCCCAAGCTTGAGCTCTTGCCACTCTTTATATTTTTGTCCATAAGAACTTCACCGAAAACATGAAAACTTCACAACACGAAACTTAAACACAAACTCGTGATAACATTAGTATAAGAAAGCAAACCACCACTTCCTTAGGTACCGTAGTGACGGGACCCTGATCCTAAGCCATAGGAATCCAGCCTGTAACACATCGCATCCCTTTGCGGTCTCACGCACAGTTAACTCCACGGCCGCAGCCTTACCTTAGCCGGGACCGTTTGCGTCTTTTGACTCCGTATGCAATAGTGTCGCTAGCATTCCAATGTCAAAGAACCCGGATCAACATGTCTAGTCATAAACCAAAGTGGTAGTACCACACAAGGACAGGCATACATGACCCAACAAAGCAGGTGTCGGTCATCAGCGAATGTAGACGAGTCGTAGCAAGCTACAAGGACTCCATTACATCACGTGACATTTCCCCAAAGGGGACAGACACAGGAGCTAAGAAGGACACATGCCGGTCAACCAATGTGTCCGGAGCAGTAGCGAACTACCAAGGCTCATTGGATCACAAAGGGGCATTTCCTTGTAAGGAGTGCTACTAAAGTTCACGGCTAAGTAATCGAACCCCATACATATCAAGTACGACACACGTACACATGGCATAACGATATGTATAGATACATCGATGGCATCACAACATAACCATAAACATACAACCTTTATTTAAGAGGCTCGAAAGAGCCACACACATAATATTACACATTAAGGGTCTCACGACCCATAATAGCAGTCATTCAGTTACAAGCCAGCGGAAGAGTTTAAACTGTCTGAGTACAGACAGGGCAACTAGAAGGCACATGGCCTGACTATACTACAGATCCAACGTAGGGCCAGATCGTAGCTGGAACACCAGCTACTCGTCGTCGTCGATGTCTACGAAGAACCCTCCATTAGGGTCATTAGCAACCTCTGCAATATTTATTAAGCAAACATGAGTACGAAGGTACTCAGCACGACTGTAGGATAACTAACTACTCATGCAAGGTATCAAAAGGGTATTGTGGGGTTTCATGCGGAAAGCCAACATTTGACTCGTGGCTAGACAACTTGCATTTTTAAATAATTTTGACAACTTGATTTCTCGCACACGAGTCCACTAACACCACAACAATACATTATCGTGGAATCATTCCGTCTCCATACGGAAATGCCGTCCACGACACTCACGCTTATCTTGGCAATTTTATGAGTAGCCATTGAAGTTATTATGAACAACATATGTCTCCAAGTAGTCCATATCCGCGGACGCGGCTATTCGGATAGATCATAAACCTGCAGGGGTGTACTTCGTCACACACGCTCTCGCACTTATCGCCATGTGCACGTCATGCACCTCGGCAACCTTCAAGCGGAAGCCTAGCGAGGGAGTCGGCTACGACCGTTAACCACACAAGTACCTAGTCCAGGTTTATCGCCTATCTGAGAGTAACCCGTACGGAAGTCCGGCCGAGGTTTCCGCCACGGCCTCAAACCATGTGCGCAGGGTTCCCAAGCCCACCATCCGGGTGCCACTTGGTACACCGTGCCACTGCCTACCGCATCACAGCCCACCTCTCAGGTCAGCACCATGCACGGCCTCGAGCATTACTATAAACACCAGAAACTACTTGCAACTCCTGGACCGTGTACTAAGCGATTAATAGGCCGAGCGGGGTCATATTTCAGGGCCCAGCATGTGGTAGTATCTAGTCTTGGATTACATACACGGAACTCAGTTCCTAAGGATGGTTCCAATGAAACAACCCGCCATGTACTCCTACACAGCCTTTCACCGGTACCTTTACCAAATCAAGTTCAACACACAACCTTTGCTTACCGAACACATTCTCACAATTCTGTTCATCTCCCAGATGACAGACCATACACAACTCTAAGCATAGCATGCATAGCAGGATAAGACACATCATGGCTCAAGCAACTACCAGGTATGCTAGGTTGCAAGGTTCGGCTATTTACTCTGACAAGGTTAGGTCATGCAAAGGAAGTGGGTTCAACTAACGTGGCAAAAGCAGTTGAAGCATTTGATCCTAATGCAATAAGTAAGTGCAGGAGCAAGAACATGGGATTTATCGGGATGATCAAAATGGTTGCTTGCCTTGTTGCTCAAAGGAGGGACAATATCCGTCAGACGGATATTCGGTGGAATCCGGGGGTGCGGAGCCTACCGAAATGAATGGCAACAATCAATAGCAATCATATGCAAACAAGATGATGCATGAGCATGAGAATGCAAGGTGATAAACTATTGTAATCAACATGTATTAGGTTTGAAATTGATTTGAATCATATTCGGATATCAATTCAAACGAGGTATTCTCGGATACCGATTTAATTGATTCGACCTGATGCTCAGATCAACTTGATGTTAACATGCATGAGATGTCATGTTAAGGTACTGGTTGGTTATTAGAACAATGTTTGATCATGTCATTCATAATGAAATTTGAATATTTTTCAAATTCCATTTATAAAGTAATTATAAGAATTGACCAATTCATTGATCTACATGTTTGGGTTATGTAACCTTTTCAAACATGAATGAAAATAGCATATTCAGATTCCTTGAATTTTTCTGATACTTTTTCATATATAAATTATTTTCATTGTAGTTACAGATTAATTTCTATGAATTTTTGAAGTTTTAAACATTTCTGGAATTATTTTTATACTGGAAAATACTTTTATTGCATCAGCATGACATCAGCAGGTCCATCTGGCCGTTGAAAGTCAAACCTGACCAGTGGGACCCACTGGTCAGTCTCTCTGGTCAATTTTAGATTAAGTTTAAACTTAATTAGTTGATTAAACTTACTGGTCCCACATGTGAGTGACTTATTAACTTATCTGATTTATTTTTATTATCTTTAATCTTGCTAGAGGCTGGCCCCACCAGTCAGTGGCTCAGGCCAGCCGAGATCCACCGGCGGCGAGGTCGTCCTCGCCGGCGGGGAGCCTCCGGCGAGCACCAGAACGTCGGGGGGGGCTCGGAAATGGCGCACACAGGGCCAAACGCACGGCTGAGACCATGGGAGGAACGCCCACTCGATGGCGCGCACGATGGGACAAGCCCTAGGGACTGGGGTGGCCGGGATCAACGCCGGCGACGAGCTTGGCGGCGACCAAGTTCGGCCATCGTCGAAGCCATCGGATACAGGGGCAAAACGCGCGGGGCTGGGCACTGAACGCATCTGCATGTTGTCCTGAGGCTGTTGGTGGCCTCAGACTGACCAACCCGTCACCGGAGGGCTGCCGGCGACGAGCTGCAGCGGCGGTCCTCGTCAGGCTCCGATGGAACTAAGCCTAGAGGAGGGGATCGACGGGGAGAGCTTAGGGGAAATGACCGCATGCTCACGGGGAGTGCAGTGGTGGCGCTAGCTCGCTCGGGGACGACCTGGAGAGGGAGAACGTCGGCGGCGATCTTCGGTGACCCGAGCAAGAAGACGACTACTGCGCGTTGATTCACTGCATCTGGGCGTCGGGCTCGTGGCTAGGAAGCTTCAGGGGGTTGCGGCGGAGCTAACGCGCTGCTCAGAAGGAAGGGAGGTCGGCTAGAACGATGACGAGCTCGAGCTCTGCTCGGGTTCCATTGGCGGCAGAAGGGGGAGGAGAGATCCGAGAGGAGGGGGAGAACTGGCGCTGGGAATGGATAGGGGCGGCCTCGGGGAGCTTATCCTCGGCCTTGCCAGCGCGAGGCGGCGGCCAGGCAGGCGCACAGGTGCGTGGCCGCGCCGGAGAACGCGGCGGCCACCTCCTGCTGCCACTGGCGGGGGAGGAAGTCGACAGGAGCTGAGATGGGCCGGGCCAGGTGAGCGACAGGTAACCTCTTTTCCTTTTTCTTTCTGTTTTTGTTTCTGTTTTCACTGATTTTCGTTTTATTTCAACTCCCAAATAAATTGTAAAAGCTATGTTAAGCACTCTAGAATATTTGTTGGAATATTTCCAACTATTTCCAAAGTTTTCAACATTTTTGAAAATTTAAAGTTTCTGATTTCAAAATTAAAACTTGGAAACCAGTAGCTTTTGCATTTATTTAAAATGCTTAAAGTGTCAAGAAAATAGTTTTCTCCCATGCTCATTTACTTTCATGATTTATCAGAAAGTTTGAACATTTCTTGAGGCCATTTTGGGTTCATTGATTTTAACTAGTTTGAGATTTCCTTTATTTAAAGTAGTGGCTAGGGTTTTGAGTTTTTTTCCTTTACCACTTTCTTGTTCTTGTTGGACAATTCTTAGATGCAAATGCAAAGAAGACATGAGCACAAGACTAACTTGCTTAAGGTGTCAGGGATGTGACAACTCACCCCCACTCAAAAGAATCTCGTGCCGAGATTTAGAAGTCGTCGGGAATAACACAGGATACTCAAGTCGGAGACGATCCTCTCTTTCCCAAGTTGCCTCCTTTTCAGAATGATTTGACCACTGAACTTTAAGAAACTTGAGGTTTCGACGTCGAGTGGTACGCTCAGCTTGATCAAGAATACGCACGGGGTATTCTCGGTATGAAAGGTTACCTTGGAGATCAAGCGTTTCGGGGTCCACTTCACGGATAGGATGCGAAAAGCAACGCTTGAGTTGCGAGACGTGGAAAACATCATGAACCTTGGAAAGATGTGGAGGAAGTTCCAACTGGTAGGCAACTTCTCCTCGTTTGGCAAGAATGCGAAAAGGACCAATGTAACGAGGAGCCAATTTGCCCTTGATACCGAATCGATGGGTACCCTTCAAAGGTGTAACCCGAAGGTAAGCCTTCTCGTCAACTTCAAAGGTCACAGCCTTATGATGGCGATCATATTGGCTCTTTTGACGAGACTGGGCTGTTTTCAACTTTTGACGAATAATGCGGACCTGCTCTTCTGCATCCTGGATCATGTCCGGGCCAAAGAGTTGCCTTTCTCCGGTTTCTGACCAATTAAGAGGTGTTCGACATCTTCGTCCATAGAGAACTTCAAAAGGGGCTTTGCCCAAGCTTGATTGATAACTATTGTTATAAGCGAATTCGGTGAATGGAAGGCACTTTTCCCAATTCATACCGAACAATATAACACAAGCTTGGAGCATATCTTCTAGGATTTGATTCACTCTTTCTACTTGACCACTTGATTGGGGATGGAAAGCAGTGCTAAAAGATAAGTGGGTCCCCATGGCATTCTGAAAACTTTCCCAGAAGCGAGAAGTAAAGATACTCCCACGGTCCGAGTTAATCTCCAGGGGAACACCATGAAGAGACACTATTCGGAAGATATATAACTCTGCTAATTGGCTAGCTGTTATACTCTCACGAACAGGAAGAAAATGAGCCACTTTGGAAAGACGGTCAATGACCACAAAGATAGCATTATTCCCTTTCTTGGTCTTGGGAAATCCGGTAATGAAATCCATGCTAACTTTATCCCATTTCCATTCAGGAATAGCTAGAGGTTGAAGGGTGCCAGCAGGCCTTTGATGTTCTGCCTTAACTCGACGACAAACGTCGCAGTTAGCAACGAACTGAGCAATTTCTCTCTTCATCCTAGTCCACCAGAACCTCTGGCGTAGGTCCTGATACATCTTAGTACTACCGGGATGAATGGTGAGAGGAGAATCATGAGCCTCCGTAAGGATTAACTGCCTTAGATGTGGGTTCTTAGGAACCACTAGACGATTCTGAAATAACACAACACCTTGATCGTTCATGGAAAATTCTTTAGCGTTTCCGCTAAAAATATTCTCCTTGATCCGTGATATACCCTTGTCACGCTTTTGGCCAGCTATAATTTGATCCTTAAGAGTAGGCTTCGCCACCAGGGTAGAAAGGAATCCTTGAGGAACAATATGAAGATTCAACTTCCGAAAGTCCTCATGGAGATGTGGTTGACCTTGTTGTAGCATGAAATTGTTACAATAAGATTTACGACTTAGTGCATCGGCCATAACATTAGCCTTCCCCAGGGTGTAAGTTATCCCTAAGTCGTAATCCGAGATCAACTCAACCCACCGTCTTTGCCTGAGATTCAAATCCGGCTGGGTGAAGATATATTTCAGACTTTGGTGATCAGTGAATATTTCGCAACGATTACCCAGAAGATAATGTCGCAAGGTTTTTAGTGCATGGACCACAGCTGCAAGCTCAAGGTCATGTGTGGGATAATTATCCTCATGTGGACGCAATTGTCGAGACGCGTATGCGATCACATGACGATCTTGCATGAGAATGCAACCTAATCCTTGTCGCGAGGCGTCGCAATAGATAACAAAGTCCTTAGAAAAATCTGGTGGTAGCAACACAGGTGCGGAAGTCAGGCGTCTTTTCAGTTCCTGAAAACTATGCTCACACTGTGGTGTCCACTCGAACTTTTTATCTTTCTTGAGGAGTTCAGTTAGAGGCTTTGCAACCTTGGAGAAATTCTCGACAAAGCGGCGACAATAGCTCGCTAGACCAAGAAAACTCCTAACTTGCTTAACCGATTCAGGTTGAGTCCAATCAAGGACAGCTTGAACTCTCTCGGAATTGACAGCAATACCCTTACCAGAGATTACGTGTCCTAGATAGGTCACTTCTGGTAACCAGAATTCACATTTTGAAAACTTGGCATAAAGGCGATGCTCTCGAAGTTTCATCAATACCAGCCTTAGATGCTCGGCATGTTCTTGTTAATTCTTCGAGTAGATGAGAATATCATCGAGGTATACCATGACGAATTTATCCAAATACTCCATGAAGATTGACTTCATCAGTCGAGAGAAGGTGGCTGGGGCATTGGTCAAACCGAAGGACATGACGGTGTACTCGTATTGGCCATAACGAGTAACAAAAGCCGTTTTTGGAATGTCCCCGTTCTCGATCTTGATTTGATGGTATCCCAACGTCAAATACATTTTAGAGAAGACTGAGGATCCAGCAAGCTGATCGTACAGGTCGTTGATCCTGGGGAGCGGATACTTGTTCTTTATGGTGACCAGATTAACTGGTCGGTAATCTACAACCATCCGATCCGTTCCGTCTTTCTTCTTGACGAAGAGGACGGGGCAAGCCCAAGGAGGAGAGCTAGGACGAATGAAACCTTTGTTCAAGGCCTCATCTAGTTGCTTCTTAAGTTCGGCTAGCTCCAGGGGTGCCATCTTATATGGTCTTCTGGCTATTGGGACAGTTCCCGGAACAAGATCTATCACGAACTCTACATCTCTGTCAGGTGGAATTCCTGGCAGTTCCTCGGGAAAAACATCTGGGAAGTCACAGACTACCGGAATGTCTTCAAGTTCCGGAAGAGGGTTGGCATTCAAGGAATAGAGTTGGCATTTGGCAGCTCGAGTAGAGACATTTACTATCTCACCCGAGGGATGGGTAAGCTGGACATTTCTAGAATGAGTATCAATCTTGGCATAGTGAGCTGACATCCAGTCCATGCCCAAGATGATATTAATATCCGAGGATTTCAAAGCTATCAATGAGGCTAGAAAAACTAGCCTGTCTACTAGAATTTCATTGTCATAGGTTATCCTAGAGGTTTGCCATTTACTACCAGGGGTTTGGACAACCAATGGAATTGGCATATCACAAAAAGACATGTTATGCAACTGTGCATAACTTTCTGAAATGAAGGAATGAGAAGACCCAGTGTCAAAGAGAACGGACGCTGGGTGATGATTAACAAGAAGCGTACCCAGCATGACGTCGGGATCCTCTGCAGCTTCGTCTGCTGACACATATTTCACACGGCCACGTGCAGGAGTTGGCTTCACATAGTAAGCTTTGCCCGACTTGGCTTGCCCGACGGACTTTCCGGGTTGCTTGGCACCCACATTTTGAGGACACTCATGGGAATAGTGCCCTGGTTCTCCAGACTTGTAGCATATCACTTGGTTGGCACGTGGTGCAGCATTGCTGGCTAGACCACCATAAGCTTTTGCTGGAGGGTTGGCCTGATTCGTCTGAGGCGCCACGTAGGATGGCCTTGGAGTGTATCTTGGCGGCAGAGAACTGTTCGGAACCCACAGCCTGCGTTTTGGAAACGCGGAACCAGAAGACAAGCCGAAGTCACGGGAGTGTTTCCTTGTGGCTTTGAAGTCAGTATGACCAGTCTCGGCACTGATCGCCTTGTTGACCAGAGCTTGAAAGCTTGCACACTCGTGGAGGCGCAGATCACGACGGAACTCAGGGCTCAGACCCTTACGGAACCTTGCTTGCTTCTTGGCGTCAGTAGACACCTCCTCTGTTGCATAGCGGGCGAGGTTACCGAACTCGCTGCTATAGGCATCCACAGACAACTTCCCCTGAGTGAAGGCACAGAACTCTTCTCTCTTTCTGTCCATCAGGCCCTCTGGAATATGGTGCAGACGAAAACCTACACTAAAGTCTGCCCATGTGGCTACTGGTTCAGCGGGACGCATAGCTTCAAAATTCTCCCACCACAGATTGGTGGGTCCTTCCAGGAAATATGCCGCAAAGGTTACCTTGTCGGCCTCAGACACATTCGCAGTGCGAATCTTGCGTGAGATGCTGCACAGCCAGTCATCAGCGTCGAGGGGATCGACGGAATGATTAAACTTTGGAGGATTCAGCTTCACAAAGTCATTGAGGGACACTGCGGCATTCCTAGGCTGACGAGCCGTATTCTGCTCAATACGCTCTAACAGTCGATTGGTCTCCCTTTTGTTTCTTTCTGCCTCAAGCATCACTTCCACCAGAGAAGGCGGGTGAGGCAGGTCTTCCTGCGACGCTTGACTACCCTCGCCTTTCTCATGAGCAGGGACACGGTTCAACCTGGTGAACACCATCCTGACAAACAAACTCACAGCTTAGACCAATATCATATCAATACTAGCTATGGATTAAGAATGTGCTGAACACACGGAATGCGGAAATGAATATCCGAACAGCATGGTAACAAGCAACTGCTATATATACACCATGGTTCATACACACCCTTACATAGTTCAGTACAAACTTACTCGAAGAGCAAACTACTGAAATTATGAAACTACTCATCAGAGGCTTACAAGCTTCCTATACATTATTTATCTAGGTCTCCGGAATTCATTTCACATTACAGACATACTTCACAAGTCACGCAGGACTGTGAACGTACGGCTACTACCATACTATCCTTCCGCTCACAGCTCAGACATCCGCATAGAACATCTCATAGAGATTACCTCCATGACCTGGAAGCTCAACCTGCGGATCAGGAAACACTCTAGCCTGAGATCCCTGGGATCCGTAAGGACACGGATGTGGCCTTGGTCCCCTGACTGGTGGTAAGAGGGGTCCCCGAAGAGGTGTGACTCCTCCTATAGCTGGCCAGTCAACGTGAGCCGGAAGATGGGTCCTAACAGGGTACATCATCTCCATATCTCCGTACCCTGTCTGGACTACCGGTGCCAGCTGCGTCAAAGCCGTCTATAGACGGGCACGGGTAGCATAAAGCTCCATGCGGAGAGCACGAGCATCCCTGTCTCTGTTCTCTAGCATCTCAACAGTGGACTGCAGTAGTGGATCCTCCATAGAAGAATAAAAATAGACTACACTGAGGTATCCCTCTTCACCAGGCTGAGAGGCCGGAACATAGCAGAACTCTGAATTCTGCAGCAGTGCATGTCTCGCTCTCATAATGGTCAGCATTGAATAGGCAGCATCTTGTACTGCCATGTCAACAGTGACTCCCAACCCATAGGACCAATGGATTGGCTTCTCAGCTCCAGGGTAGTCTGGAAATACCCTAACAGTGCAGATGTCGTGGCTCTGGTTGAAGTCTCGGTACTATTCCTCCACTGTGTACCCGGGGTACCAGCGGTAACCACACACCGACATCACTCTGACCAGCATGGACGTATGACCCGGCACATCAATGCACCTGGTCAGACGTACCACCTGACGAGAAGGACGGCCAGGCATCTGTAAATAGAGAGTAATGCAAAAGCATTAGAGCTCCGAATGCAAAATTAGGCAGCATAACGGCTGTAAGTGCTCAAAAACAAATTTTGAGACAACCCAAAATGGTATAGCGTAACCACTCAACTATCAAGTTCAACTCTCTGATCATCAAACTTACTTCCTTTTTCCTAGGAATGACAGAGACCCAATATCTCTTGACCCGTAGTCCTATAAGCTACCGATCAGAAACACGAGCCTCGAAGAAGATGAGTAACCTAGTCCTTAATTCCCGCAGAAAAGACGAGGATGACCAGAATAGAATAACTTGAGAAGAGAACAAGAGTCTTACGTTCCCTTCCACAAACAATTCCCTTATATATAACTAAAGCAATTCTAGACTCAACTTCGACCAGTTTGGCTTAGTAATCCTACAGTCAGTCAGGATTTGATACCAACGCTGTCGGGACCCCGATCCTAAGCCATAGGAATCCAGCCACGCACCGCCGTGGTCTTAAAGATATAAGTGAAGCACATAGAGCAAAATCAACTAGGTCAAAAGATATAAGTGAAGCATATGTGAGCTGAATTTTCTACCAAAGGATATAAGTGAAGCTCGACAAAATCACGGTGAGTGCATGTATCTCTCTCTAGGTGTGCAGCAAGGATGATTGTGAAAAAACAAAAATAAAGACTCCTACAAAACAAGACGCTCCAAGCATAACACATAACATGTGGTGAATAAAAATATAGCCCCAAGTAACGTTACCGATGGATTGAAGACGAAAGAAGGGATGCCTTCCCGGGGAATCCCCAAGCTTAGGCTTTTACGGCATCCTTGAATCTCTTGGGGTGCCTTAGGCATCCCCAAGCTTGAGCTCTTGCCACTCTTTATATTTTTGTCCATAAGAACTTCACCCAAAACATGAAAACATCACAACACGAAACTCAAACACAAACTCGTGATAACATTAGTATAAGAAAGCAAACCACCACTTCCTTAGGTACTGTAGTGTCGGGACCCCGATCCTAAGCCATAGGAATCCAGCCTGTAACACATCGCATCCCTTTGCGGTCTCACGCACGGTTAACTCCACGGCCGCAGCCTTACCTTAGCCGGGACCGTTTGCGTCTTTTGACTCACGTATGCAATAGTGTCGCTAGCATTCCAATGTCAAAGAACTCGGATCAACATGTCTAGTCATAAACCAAAGTGGTAGTACCGCACAAGGACAGGCATACATGACCCAACAAAGCAGGTGTCGGTCATCAGTGAATGTAGACGAGTCATAGCAAGCTACAAGGACTCCATTACATCGCGTGACATTTCCCCAAAGGGGACAGACACAGCAGCTAAGAAGGACACATGCCGGTCAACCAATGTGTCCGGAGCAGTAGCGAACTACCAAGGCTCATTGGATCACAAAGGGGCATTTCCTTGTAAGGAGTGCTACTAAAGTTCACGACTAAGTAATCGAACCCCATACATATCAAGTACGACACACGTACGCATGGCATACCGATATGTATAGATACATCGATGGCATCACAACATAACCATAAACATACAACCTTTATTTAAGAGGCTCAGAAGAGCCACACACATAATATTACACATTAAGGGTCTCACGACCCATAATAGCAGTCATTCAGTTACAAGCCAGCGGAAGAGTTTAAACTGTCTGAGTACAGACAGGGCAACTAGAAATCACATGGCCTGACTATACTACAGATCCAACGTAGGGCCAGTTCGTAGCTGGGACACCAGCTACTCGTCGTCGTCGATGTCTACGAAGAACCCTCCATTAGGGTCATTAGCAACCTCTGCAACATTTATTAAGCAAACATG
Source organism: Hordeum vulgare subsp. vulgare (assembly GCF_904849725.1). Lineage (NCBI taxonomy): Eukaryota > Viridiplantae > Streptophyta > Magnoliopsida > Poales > Poaceae > Hordeum > Hordeum vulgare. Next base: position 419,373,633 of record NC_058523.1, on the reverse strand, counting down.
AGTACGAAGGTACTCAGCAAGACTTTAGGATAACTAACTACTCATGCAAGGTATCAAAAGGGTATTGTGGGGTTTCATGCGGAAAACCAGCATTTGACTCGTGGCTAGACAACTTGCATTTTTAAATAATTTTGACAACTTGATTTCTCGCACACGAGTCCACTAACACCACAACAATACACTATCGTGGAATCATTCCGTCTCCATACGGAAATGCCGTCCACGACACTCACGCTTATCTTGGCAATTTTATGAGTAGCCATTGAAGTTATCTATGAACAACATATGTCTCCAAGTAGTCCATATCCGCGGACGCGCCTATTCGAATAGATCATAACCCTGCAGGGGTGTACTTCGTCACACACGCTCTTGCCACTTATCGCCATGTGCACGTCATGCACCTCGGCAACCTTCAAGCGGAAGCCCAGCGAGGGAGTCGGCCACGACCGTTAACAACACTAGTACCTAGTCCAGGTTTATCGCCTATCTGAGAGTAACCCGTACGGAAGTCCGGCCGAGGTTTCCGCCACGGCCTCAAACCATGTGCGCAGGGTTCCCAAGCCCACCATCCGGGTGCCACTTGGTACACCGTGCCACTGCCTACCGCATCACAGCCCACCTCTCAGGTCAGCACCATGCACGGCCTCCAGCATTACTATAAACACCAGAAACTACTTGCAACTCCTGGACCGAGTACTAAGCGATTAATAGGCCGAGCGGGGTCATATTTCAGGGCCCAGCATGTGGTAGTATCTAGTCTTGGATTACATACACGGAACTCGGTTCTTAAGGACGGTTCCAATGAAACAACCCGCCATGTACTCCTACACAGCCTTTCACCAGTACCTTTACCAAATCAAGTTCAACACACAACCTTTGCTTACCGAACACATTCTCACAATTCTGTTCATCTCCCAGATGATAGACCATACACAACTCTAAGCATAGCATGCATAGCAGGATAAGACACATCATGGCTCAAGCAACTACCAGGTATGCTAGGTTGCAAGGTTCGGCTATTTACTGTGACAAGGTTAGGTCATGCAAAGGAGGTGGGTTCAACTAACGTGGCAAAAGCAGTTGAAGCATTTGATCCTAATGCAATAAGTAAGTGCAGGAGCAAGAACATGGGATTTATCGGGATGATCAAAATGGTTGCTTGCCTTGTTGCTCAGAGGAGGGACAATATCCGTCAGACGGATATTCGGTGGAATCCGGGGGTGCGGAGCCTACCGAAATGAATGGCAACAATCAATAGCAATCATATGCAAACAAGATGATGCATGAGCATGGGAATGCAAGGTGATAAACTATTGTAATCAACATGTATTAGGTTTGAAATTGATTTGAATCATATTCGGATATCAATTCAAACCAGGTATTCTCAGATACCGATTTAATTCATTCGACCTGATGCTCAGATCAACTTGATGTTAACATGCATGAGATGTCATGTTAAGGTACTAGTTGGTTATTAGAACAATGTTTGATCATGTCATTCATAATGAAATTTGAATATTTTTCAAATTCCATTTATAAAGTAATTATAAGAATTGACCAATTCATTAATGTACATGTTTGGGTTCTGTAACCTTCTCAAACATGAATGAAAATAGCATATTCAGATTCCTTGAATTTTTTTGATAATTTTTCATATATAAATTATTTTCATTGGAGTTACAGATTAATTTCTATGAATTTTTTAAGTTTTAAACATTTCTGGAATTATTTTTATACTGGAAAATACTTTTATTGCATCAGCATGACATCAGCAGGTCCATCTGGCCGTTGAAAGTCAAACCTGACCAGTGGGACCCACTGGTTAGTCTCTCTGGTCAACTTTAGATTAAGTTTAAACATAATTAGTTGATTAAACTTACTGGTCCCACATGTCACTGACTTATTAACTTATCTGATTTATTTTTATTATCTTTAATCTTGCCAGAGGCTGGCCCCACCAGTGAGTGGCTCAGGCCAGCCGAGATCCACCGGCAGCGAGGTCCCCCTCGCCGGCGGGGAGCCTCCGGCGAGCACCAGAACATCGGGGGGGGCTCGAAAATGGCGCACAGAGGGCCAAACGCACGGCCGAGACCATGAGAGGAACGACCACTCGATGGCGCGCACGATGGGACAAGCCCTAGGGACTGGGGTGGCCGGGATCAACGCCGGCAACGAGCTTGGCGGCGACCAAGTTCGGCCATCGTCGAAGCCATCGAATACAGGGGCAAAACGCGCGGGGCTGGGCACTGAACGCATCTACATGTTGTCCTGAGGCTGTTGGTGGCCTCAGACTGACCAACCCGTCACTGGAGGGCTACCGGCGACGAGCTGCAGCGGCGGTCCTCGTCGGGCTCCGATGGAACTAAGCCTAGAGGAGGGGATCGACGGGGAGAGCTTGGTGGAAATAACCGCATGCTCACGGGGAGTGCAGTGGTGGCGCTAGCTTGCTCGGGGACGGCCTGGAGAGGGAGAACGTCGGCGGCGATCTTCGGTGACCCGACGAAGAAGACGACTGCTGCGCGTTGATTCACTACGTCTGGGCGTCGGGCTTGTGGATAGGAAGCTTCAGGGGGTTGCGGCAGAGCTAAGCGCGGCTCAGAAGGAAGTGTGGTCGGCTAGAACAATGACGAGATCGAGCTCTGCTCGTTCTCCAATGGTGGCAGAAGGGGAGGAGAGATCCGAGAGGAGGGGGAGAACTGGCGCTGGGAATGGATAGGGGCGGCCTCGGGGAGCTTATCCCCGGCCTTGCCAGCGCGAGGCGGCGGCCAAGCAGGCGCACAGGTGCGTGGCCGCGCCGGAGAACGCGGCGGCCACCTCCTGCTGCCCACTGGCGGGGGAGGAAGACGACAGGAGCTGAGATGGGCCGGGCCAGGTGAGCGACAGGTAACCTCTTTTCCATTTTCTTTCTGTTTTTGTTTCTGTTTTGATATTTCACTGATTTTCTATTTATTTCAACTCCCAAATAAATTGTAAAAGCTATGTTAAGCACTCTAGAATATTTGTTGGAATATTTCCAACTATTTCCAAAGTTTTCAACATTTTTGAAAATTTAAAGTTTCTGATTTCAAAATTAAAACTTGGAAACGAGTAGCTTTTGCATTTATTTAAAATGCTTAAAGTGTCAAGAAAATAGTTTTCTCCAATGCTCATTTACTTTCATGATTTATCAGAAAGTTTGAACATTTCTTGAGGCCATTTTGGGTTCATTGATTTTAACTAGTTTGAGATTTCCTTTCTTTAAAGTAGTGGCTATGGTTTTGAGTTTTTTTCCTTTACCACTTTCTTGTTCTTGTTGGAGAATTCTTAGATGCAAATGCAAAGAAGACATGAGCACAAGACTAACTTGCTTAAGGTGTCAGGGATGTGACATGTAGCAAACTTGAATTCTACTTATGCTGATGTTGGGGTACTGTATTTTCAATCTTCCATGGCTAATACCCCCCGATACTGTCCATAGTTTGATGAAAATAAGCAACCAACACAACAAAAACAGAATCTATTAACAGCAGACCAGTCTGTAGCAATCTGTATACTTTGTATACTTCTGGTACTTCACCAATTCGGAAAAATTACGACGGTCTGAAGAATTTGCGTAGTAACCAGAAGCAAAAAGAATCAACTGAAAAGCTCTTACAGAAAAACAATGAAAATTCTTTTCGTGAGCAGAAAGTTTCTGTCTTTTCCAGCATGACCAAACGATCATCCCCAAGACTAATCATAACGGTTTTGCTTGGCACAAACGCAAAAAGAAACACAAAAAACACAATCATAACAGAATTATGAAAGTGTGGAAAACACAAAACAGAAAGAAAAAGGATAGATTCGTTTTGTTGCCTCCCAACAAGCGCTATTGTTTAACGCCCTTAGCTAGGCATTGATAATTCAATGATGCTCACACAAAAGACAAGAATTGAAGCACAACGAGAGCATCATAAAGCATGTGAAAATAACATCTAAGTCTAACATACTTCCTATGCATAGGCATTTTGTAGGAGAACAAATTGGCAAGACAACCAATAGTTACCAAATGCAAGGAAGAAGAAAGAGACAATAGCAATCTCAACGTAACGAGAGGTAATTTAGTGATATGAAAGTTTCTACCACCATATTTTCCTCTCTCATAATAATTACATGTGGGATCATATTCGAATTCAACAATGTAACTATCACATAGGATATTCTTTTCATGATCCACATGCATGCAAAGTTGTCGCTCTTCAAAAATAGTGGGATTATCATCAAATAAAGTCATGACTTCTCCAATCCCACTTTCGGTATTGTTGCAAATATCATATTCATCATGAGGTTTGAACAAATTTTCAAGATCGTAAGAAAGATCATCACACAAATCATGATTATTGCAACAAGTAGTGGACAAAGCAAAACTAGCATCCCCAAGCTTAGGGTTTTGCATATGTTTAGCATGATTGTCACTAATGGGATTTATAGTGAAACCATTGCAATCATTATTTTTATTCAAGGAGCCCTCATGAATCTCTTCATGATTTTCTTCATCACGATTTTCAGATTCATGCATCTCAAGCAAAACTCCATAAATAAAGTCAAGTGCACTCAACTCACTAGCAATTGGTTCCACATAAGTGGATCTCTTAAAGAGATTAGCAAGTGGGTGAGGTTCCATATCAATGGATTTTCAGCAAGCGAAGATGCAAGCATATTGAAGGCACATGGCAACACAAGCAAACGGAAAGCAAGCGAAGGAAAATGGCGAACGAAAACGGCAAACGAAAATGATAAAGGAGACAGGAAAATGAAAACGGCAAACGTGAAGTGGGGGAGAGAAAACGAGAGGCAACTGGCAAAAAAGTAAATGCAAGAGATGAGTTTGTGAGACCTACTTGGATAGATCTCTCCTTCCCCGGCAACATCGCTAGAAATACTTCTGCTGATGCAACAAAAGACCTTCCAACGGCGCCAGAAACACGTGCTGACGGGAGACTGTTCTTGTCTTGATTCTCCACAACAACGGCACCAGGAATCCTTCTACTACGTCTACGCCTTGAGGGACTTCCTAGGCAAATATGCAAAGGATTTCCCCGTGGCCTTGGACCCTTGTGTTGGTGTTCCCTCGAAGAGGAAAGGGTGATGTAGCGCAGCGGTGGTAAGTACTTCCCTCAGTTATGAGAACCAAGGTATAGATCAAGCGAAGGAGTATCACAAGTACCTGCACAAACACAAAGAACCTGCACCCAACGCTATGAAGGGGTTGTCAATCCCTTATAGATTGTTTGCCAAGTGAGAACTGAAAGTAACAAAGTAACAAAGCAAAGTAAAAGCGGAGGTGTAAACGATAGGTGTGAATAGACCTGGGGGCCGTAGTGTTCACTAGTGGTTTCTCTCATGAAAGCAAGTAGACGGTGGGTAACAAATTACTGTCGAGCAATTGATAGAACCGCGCAAAGTCGTGACGACATCTATGGAAATGATTATATCTATAGGAATCACGTCCAAAACAAGTAGACCGATACTTTCTGCATCTACTACTATTACTCCACACGTTGACCGCTATCCAGCATGCATCTAGTGTATTAAGTTCATGAGAACAGAGTAACGCCTTAAGCAAGATGACATGATGTAGATGGACAATCTCATATCTACGACAAAGCCCATCTTGTTACCCTTGATGGCAACTACATGATGTGTGCCTTGCTGCCCCTAATGTCATTGGGAAATGTCACCACACGGTAAAAACCCAAAACCAAGCACTTCTCCCATTGCAAAAATCATAGATCTAGTTGGCCAAACAAAACCCAAGACTCGGAGAGACTTACAAGGATATCAAATCATGCATATAAGAAATCAGCAAAGACTCAAATATATATCATAGATAATCTGATCACAAATCGACCATTCATCATATCTCGACAAACACACCGCAAAAGAAGATTACATCAGATAGATCTCCATGAAGATCATGGAGAACTTTGTATTGAAGATCCAAGAGAGAGAAGAAGCCATCTAGCTACTAACTACGGACCCGTAGGTCTGAAGTGAACTACTCACGAGTCATTGGAGGGGCGATGATGTTGATGAACAAGCCCTCCAACTCCAAAGTCCCCTCCGGCAGGGCACCGGCAAGGGTCTCCAGATGAGATCTCACAGAAACGGAAGCTTGCGGCGGCGGAAAAGTGTTTTCGTGGACGCCCTGATTTTTTCTGGATTTTTAGGGAATTTATAGGCCAAAGACCTAGGGTAGGGGAGCGCCAGGGGGCCACAACCTTGGTTGTCGCGACCTCCCCCGTGGCCACAACAACATTGCTTGTGGGCTCCCTGTGGGCCCACTTGCTTGGCCCTCAAGCCTCCTGATCTTCTTCCGTTCTGGTAAAAATCATTTTGGGGATCTTATTCCGTTTGGACTCCGTTCCAAAATCAGATCTAAAAAGAGTCAAAAACACAGAAAAAACAGGAACTGGCGCTTGGCACTAGGTTAATAAGTTAGTGCCAAAAAGATATAAAAGGTAAACAAAACATCCAAAGTTGACAAGATAACAACATGAAACCATCAAAAATTATAGATACGTTTGAGACGTATAACTGAGGTCTGCTCCACCGCATTGCTTGCCGTTGTTGCTACTATTGTCGTCAAGCTCGACCAAGCGCATAGGCATGCTAAGCACGCCTGTAGGAGGTTAACAGGAACACACACGCACCCGCAAATGCCCCTATCCCCATTCCCAACCTCAGCTGACGCTCACCATCCGCCTCGCTCCTCGCTGGCGTCCATTCATGCCAAGTCTGGCCATGCCACCGCCACCATTCGACGCGCCATCAAGCTCACACTACTAGGGAAAAGCCTAGAATTAGTGTGGGTTTTATCCATGTCAATAGCATGGGGGGCTACGCTACGAATACGGTGCTATAAGTAACTTTTAGCAGTAGAGCGGGTTGCCCAATGCTACTGGAAATTGGGTTAGCAGTAGCTCACTTTTATAACACGCGCTACTACTATTCAGGCACTAGCAGTAGTGAGCTTTTACAAACTGCGCCACTACTAAACATGTGTATTTCTTTTTTATATTTATATTGTATTTACACATGGTTATACATATTAATATACAACATGAGTAATAATTGTGCAAAAAACAACATTTAGATTAAAGTGGATGGGTGCAAGTGATCAAATTGGGTAGAGGGAAATATGATGTTACAACGGCACGCAAGTGTCAAATGAAAGGATTCCCTTTATAGGACACTTGTGTGCCATCGTAACATCATAGTTTCTTACTAACCCAACTTAGTCACATAACAACTTATCATCATCTTGATCATCTAACAACTCATGACAAGTTAAACATTACTACATAATGTCATAAACTAAAAAATGTCCTCTCTCTTAGCTAGCAAATATTATTACCTCGAGGCAGAACCTACTACTCTCTACTAGGTAAAATAGCATAAAACAGCTCCTCTCTCTCCATTGTGAAGAATAGAGATCCACCTATCTCGGAGATGTGGTATGCACAAATCCTTCGCGTCTACGCCATGTGGTTGGCTGTGTTGTTTCATTATGTTGCTGAATCCTCTCATTTTCAGGCTTCCATCCCTTATAGAAAGCGAGTATGCATTGTGGAGAACATGTAGGCCTTTGTGGCCATAAGATGATAACATTCAAATGATGACCTTCTACGGTCATTAGTTCATGCACAACCTCTGGCAGGAATTTTTGTTGAAGAGCATGATAATAACATAGTTGGAAATATAGTTTAGATTAAGAAAATTTTATGTATGCAAGAAATGGACTAATTAATGACACAATAGTAAAAATAATCTTACCATGCTATCTACATGGAAGTTATTAGGGTTCAAATCATGCAATATTGGCACCTATTCAGAATAACTTTTGCCAATATCTTCATAATTGATCTTAAAATTATCAACATCATCACTAAATGAGATCAGATGATGTTTCTCCAATCAAGTTAGATCAGAGCTAGGACTGTAGTTGGTCTTGTGTACTGTCTTTTGAGTTTTTTTGAAGAAGAGAAGTAAGCTGTAAATTGGAAATAAACAAGTTAATAGGGATGAACACCAACTATTTTTAAATAAACAATGCAAACTACTTAACAAATATGGTGGACAAACTGACATAGAGGTAAAACTGGAAGCATATCGACATCCACCCAAATGTTGATACTACCTTCAATATCATGTTGATGACGAACACAAAAGGTTATTTCGATATCCTCCTGAAATCCATATGCCTTGTCTAGAGCTTCCCAATTTGAGAAACCAAAATGCGAGTGACTAACTGTATTGTACAGTTTAACCAGAAACGTGAAACCATGTTTAGTTCTCAGGTGAGATCTCCTCCTCTCTACATTCTCCATTTCTTGGAAACCGAGGTTCTCCAAGACATACCATCTTGCATGGCAGGGGACGCACTAGTCAAATTGTGAAAAACAGAAATTACATGTTGAAGCAAAGAAACACAAAGCAAAGAAGCAAAAATATTCATCATCGTTATGTATTGTAAAACATCAAAGGTCTCATGAAGCTTGATGGTGAAGAACGTGTAGTTTCACAGGTGTGGCCTATCGCACAGACCCCGATCTTGGCAGCAAAAATCACACTCACGGATCCCCTCACCGTTTGATGACATTTCCTGTGTTCATGATTCAAATATTAAAAATCAACGACAACTACTGGTGTATATGAAAAATTAGCACGAGCTTCCTTGAAAACACACTCATATCTCATGGTGTATATGGTGGACTCTCTCTCACACTGATATTATGGTGTATGTTGGTGGAAACTCCCTCACACTACTATTGAGACCAGCGGGGATGATCGCTCCTCCCTTCGTTCTCGTGTGCATTACCCAAATCTCTAGCACATAGGAATGAAGGAGGAAGGGACCCCAATGATAACAGTTGGGATTCTTCCTGTGATATTTTGACCGTCGGTACCGGTCACTTCCTCCTCCTCTTCTCTCCGTCACACTAATATTTCTATCTCGGTGATGGTCGCACCTCTTCTTCTCTCCTGCACATTAAACCGAGGTATATATTGTAAGAAGAGAAGAAGAAGAAGAGACCCAATGCTACTGCTAAGTTTTGATCTATAAGCTTTTACCTAGTAGTGGCACGTTCGTACGCGACCGACTCTACTCGAAACGTCGGCGTGTAGACGAATCCCGACGAAGGTCCGAGCCGCCACGACATTGGTTTGGTCGCTGGAGTTCTCTCCGGCGTCGCCACCGACATGGTTGGCCTAGGACCAACCCCTGGGTCACTACCAAAGGGTCCTAAGGGCCCAGCTGACCCATAGACCCTCGTCAACTCTGCTGACTCGGCAGCAAAGTCACTGACTGGTGGGCTACCCTCCTAAAACTAACTAAAAGTTAATTAAGTTAAATAGTTAAATTAAAATGAATACGACATGTGGTCCCCAAAGGCTAATGAACCTCATTAGTTAAAATAAATCTTTGTTAATCAATTCAGTCACTCACATGTGGGTCCCAACGGTTAGGTTTGACCTGGACCGATTAAGTTGGCTGCTCACGACATCGTGGAGTATAGCTCACGCAATAAAGTTATTTTCTGAATTAAACTAAATCTATTAAGTTAAAAAAGTTTAAATATTTTAAAAATCATATAAAATAATCTATAGCTCGGATGAAAAAAAAATTATATATGAAAACTGATGAGAAAAATATGAGAAATCCGAATATGCTATCCATTCATTTGTGACATGCGTATAACATGATTAACATGGATCCTTCCCCTACGATTCATATGTACAAAAACCACCAAAAGTCGGCGAAACATTTCCAGATGTTTTCTGACTTCGCGTGTAACGTGTAGCACTGTGTTATTTCAACCCTAGAACTGCATTTTGCCATGTCAAACATCTTCATGCATTTGTTGCTTGATATTTATTGTTTCTCCCCCCTCTTCTCTCTGGTAAACAACAAGACTAACACCGATTTCCAGACACTTGCAGTAGATCTTCCAGGAAACCAAAACCCACTAGATCATTCCTGTACCGCCCAGTATTTCTCTCTCATGCTTGCATTACAATTTGCTACTATATTTGATTGCTCCCATTCTCATGCATAGCCTGATTTTGTAGACTGCTATTCCTACTTACCTGTCTATCCTATATGCTTAGTATAGGTCGGTTAGTAATCCATCAATGACCCCTCACCTTGTTTGTGTTCCCCACTTCATCTCCAATGACTCGACCAAAATGATCGACGTCCAGAGCCCGACACATCACTAACACCCCCTTAGTTGTACGACTTTGTAGAGTTAGTATAGAGTATAGAGGGTGATACCTCATAACACACTCCTGATGATAACTCTCTTGTCTAGCTAATCGGTCGTGCATTATAGAGGGTGATTCATCCTTCACCACTTCCAATAACGACCCTGTCGTGCAATACCTCGAGTGTGAACCCTTCGAGGGTGATTCCTACAAGGTCACCTTGACGGTTACATCGAGTGCAATCCATCGAGGGTGATTCCTTAGATTCCCCCCTTGATGTTATGGACACACAATTACTTTGAATTTACCCCACAACCATGTTGAAGTTAGGTCGACCCCGAGGGGTACCCGCAAAAATTAGAAGTTGGGTTAAACATGAGAGTACCCGCGAGTGACGTGGAGTCGGGTTGACCTGGAGGGTACCCGCGAGATAATTACACGGCACGATCGGGCATTCTTAGCCCTTACCATAAGTCCACGAGACAGTCGACAGGGTCACGGATCGTTGATCATTGATCTTCTCCACGCGCTCCCAAGGCACTAGCGGTATGGATATGTGATTCGAGTAGGCATATGGCCTTTTAGGCTGTCCACCATGCGGGAATAAGTATGGGCATTCTTTTTTGTATGTTTCTTCCAAAAGCTCTTCAGATGCCACAGTTGAGTGGCATGCACCCAGATGGTCCGCATAAGCACGTGCTTTGTATAAAGAGGTAGATTGGACTAATCCTGGTCCTCCTCACAACATGGAGGATGATAACCCACAAGTATAGGGGATCGCAACAGTTTTCGAGGGTAGATTATTCAACCCAAATTTGTTTATTCGACACAAGGGGAAGCCAAAGAATATTCTCGAGTATTAGCAGTTGAGTTGTCAATTCAACCACACCTGAAAGACTTAGTATCTGCAGCAAAGTATCAGTAGCAAGGTGGTGTGATAGCAACAGTAGAAATGGTAATAGTAGCGACAGAGTAACAGTAGCAGCAGCGACAGCAATAGTGAGAGAGTAACAGTAGCAGCAGTGACAGCAGTAGCGACAGAGTAACAGAAGCAGCAGCGACAACAATAGTGGCAAAGTAACGTAGCAAGGACCAGTAGGAAAAACTCGTAGGCTATGGATCGGTGATGGATAATTATGCCGGATGATATTCATCATGCAACAGTTATAACACGAAGAGATATGTAACTAGCTACATTTCGTCAATGTAATGTAGGCATGCATTCCCTATGTAGTCATACGTGCTTAGGGAAAAGAACTTGTATGACATCTATTGTCCATCCCTCCTGTGGCAGCGGGGTCCTAATGGAAACTACGAGATATTAAGGTTCTCCTTTTAATAGAGAACCGGAACAAAGCATTAGCACTTAGTGAATACATGAACTCCTCATACTATGGTCATCTCCGGGAGTGGTTCCGGCTATTGTCACTCCGGGGTTGCTGGGTCATAACACATAGTAGGTGACTACAACTTGCAAGATAGGATCAAGAACCCACATATATTGACGAGAACATAATAAGTTCAGATTTGAAATCGTGGCACTCGGGCCCTAGTGATAAGTATTAAGCATGTCAAAGTAGTAGCAACATCAATCTGAGAACATTGTGGATACTAGGGATCAATCCCCGTCAAAACTAACTCGATTACATGATAGATCTCATCCAACCCTTCACCGTCCAGCAAGCCTACGATGAGATTACTCATGAACGATGAAGAGCATCATGGAATTGGCGATGAACGATGGTTGGTGATGACGACGACGTCGATTTCCCCTCTCCGGAGCCCAGAACGGACTCCAGATCTGTCCTCTAGAAGGAGAACAGGTGGTGGCGGCGGCTCCATATCGTAAAACGAGATGAACTCTTCTCTCCTAATTTTTTCCGGGCGAGAGAGACTATATAGAGGTGGAGTTGGAGGCGGCGGGACCACGAGGGCCTCACAAGCCTGCCAGGCGCGCCTCCTGGGCTTGTGGGCTCCTCGCTCCACGTATCCAGGTGATTCTTGCGCTAGTATTTTTTATATATTCCACAAAAAATCCTCGTAAATTTCCAGGTCATTCCGAGAATTTTATTTCTGCACAAAAACTACACCATGGCAATTTTGCTGAAAACAGCGTCAGTCCGGGTTAGTTCCATTCAAATCATGCAAATTAGAGTCCAAAACAAGGGAAAAAGAGTTTGGAAAATTAGATACGATGGAGACGTATCAACTACCCCAAGATTAAAGCCTTGCTTGTCCTCAAGCAATTCACTTGATAAACTGAAAGAGACAAAAGAAAAACTTTTACGAACTCTGTTTGATCTTGTTGTTGTAATTATGTCTAACTCATATTCAGATTTTCAGCAAGATCATAAGCTAACCACATAAGCAATGACATTTAGGTCTCAAGAGGAACTCATATCAATGGCATAATCAACTAGCGAGCAAAAATAATAGGTTTCAAATGTCAACACTTCAATCAAAACAATCATGAAGCAGTGTGAACAGATGGTATCTCGCTAGCTCTTTGTGAGACCACAAAACATAAATGCAGAGTACCTTCAAAGACCAAGGGCTAACTAAACATTGTAATTCATGGCACAGAAGATCCAGTCAGAGTCATACTCAATATCAATTAAAATAAAAGCATAGAAATGACGGAGGTGCTCTCTAATTGGTGCTTTTTGAAAGAAGAGGATGACTCAACAAAAGCATAAATAGACAGGCCCTTTGCAGAGGGAAGCATTGATTTGTAGAGGTGCCAAAGCTCAAGCTTTGAAAACAGAGACAATAATTTTGGGTGGCATGCTTTCATTGTCAATGCAATGACCAAGAGTTTTCACCATCTTCCATGCTACACATACTATAGGCGGTTCCCAAACAGAAAAGTAAAGTTTTGACTCCCGCACCACCGATCAATCACACTCCACGGCTTGCCGAATACTCGGGTGTCGTCCATACCAACAACAATCCAGGGGGAGTTTTGTTTGCAATTATCTTTTCGATTTGAGCATGGAACTGTGCATTCCAATTACCAGCCCCTTTCTCATGAATGATAGTGAATAAACACATATAGAGGATAACACGCCTAGCATGGAAGATACTGAAAGCCCCCTGTCACTACATGAGCGGTTTGGACATGCAAAATAGATTATTTCTTGAAGGTTTAGAGAGCAGCACATGCAAATTTACTTGGAACGGCTGGTAGATACCGCATATAGGTAGGTATGGTGGACTCATATGGAACAACTTTGGGTTTGATGGATGTGGATGCACAACCAGTATTCCCGCTTAGTACAGGTGAAGGCTAGCAAAAGACTGGGAGGCGACCAACTAGAGAGCGACAACAGTCATCAAAATGCATTGAGATTAACCAACATTGAGTGCAAGCATGAGTAGGACATAAATCACCATGAACATGAATATCATAGAGGCTATGTTGATTTTGTTTCAACTACATGAGTAAACATGCGCCAAGTCAAAAAACTTGAATCATTCAAATGAGGATGCCATCCTATCATACTACATCATAATCATCTCCAAATTCATGTTGGCATCCAAGACAAACCATTATAAGCTCATAGCTAATTAAGCATGGCATCAGAAACTATGATCTCTAAGTTGTCATTGCAAACATGTTTCTCTCACAACAAAGCTGAATTTGGAACGATGGGCTAGTCATATTTACAAAAACAAAATAGATCGAGTTCATACCAGCTTTTCCAGGCTCAGTCACTTCATCATATATCGTCATTATTGCCTTTCACTTGCACGACCGAACGATGTGAACAATAATAAGAGTGCTCGTGCATTGGACTAAGCTGGAATCTGCAAGCAAACACAAAGGAGAAGACAAAGTAATATGGCTCTTTGATAGATAAACAGATATGCATGCGAGAGCCACTAAACATTGTAACCATGGTCTTCTACCTTGACCCAAAGAAAAAGAAAACTATTTACACGAGAAAGCTCCCAACAAGCAAAAGAAGAAAAAGAAATCTTTTTGGGTTTTCTCAAACTAGACAAACACACGAGAAGAAAGAGAGAAAAAGAAATAAACTAGCATGGATGATACAGTGGCAAAGTGTGAACACCGACTATCAAAGTGAAAGCGTGAGCATGAATGTAAAGTCGGCGAGAAACACGTACTCCCCCAAGCCTAGGCTTTTGGCCTAAGTTGGTCTACTCCCATGGATGGTCCGGGCGATACCCAAAATAATAATGGGAGTTGTACCGGAGACCTGCAGCTACCGCCTGAATAGCTGCCTCACGGAGGCGAGCAACCTTTTCCTCCCGCTCATACTCCTCTGCCTCTCCTCTGGTTATGTAATATCTCCATTTTACCTGAAAGTCAAAGAAGGCAGGAGCAGGAAGGGTAATATGGAAAACACGCTGTCGGTTAAATATTAACCAGTATAGGAGGGATTCATTATCCCTCTCAAGGAAGTCATAGCGTGTCATAGCGGCGCGATGAAGGAAAGCCGTATGGAGCGGGGGATCTCCTTCGCGGATGGGTACTCCAAGAAAATTTGCTATGCGAGTGGCATAGATCACGCCAAAGAAATCTCCTTCATTAGCATTATTATTCAGCCTCCTTGCTATTATAGCTCCCATGTTGAAACTTATATCATCCGTTACTCTGCTCTTAAGAATACCAAGGTCAGGTGCGCAGAGGTGACAATGCTCAATCTTGCCGTTAATGCATCTACCTATGAAGAGGGCAAAGTAGTGCAAGGCAGGAAAATGATTGCTCCCCATGGTAGCCTGCGTAATATCTCTAGTTTCTCCAACAGTTATACTAGAGAAAAAAACTCTAACCGAAGATTTAGGAGGATCATTGAGACTACCCCAAACAGGTATCTTGCAAGTTCTGTAGAAATCCTCTAAATCCATGGTATACGATTTCTCATTGAGATCAAAAAGTACAGATGTGTCATGGCCAACTGAAAATTCGAATCTATGAACAAAAGAGGCAGTGAGAGTAGTATATTCTTCGCATTTATCGGAGATGAATTCGTCAAGTCCAACATTGTGAACAAGTGTATCAAACTTGTCTTTGAAACTTGCATTAATCATGAATTCATCAGAAGGCCATTCACATGGTTGTACCTGTGCGTTCCTGGTTGGTAAGGATCGGGCTCCCGAATCGCGAGACGGGGACCCCTCTTGCTTGAGAAACCACCATGATAGTTTCTCCTGAACATCTTCCTTTTCTGAAATTTTTAGTGACTCAAAGGAAAAGTGAACAAGGCTCAACTAAACTCATAGCAACTACTCCGACAAGTACCTAAATGCCATATCACGCATCAAAACTACTTGGGACCAGCTAAAGTTAACATGCAAAGCTCAAGAACATGGTCACCAAGGCAGCAAAAATACGCGACGTAAAAGGCACTTTTGCAAGAATTAATTGGACCAATGGAGGAGTCACATACCAAGGAGCAATTTCCCCAAAATAGTTTGGTGAATGGGGCTTTGCACAAGGAGATCGAAAATCGCTGCAAGAAGAGCAAGAACACGGGTTTGAGCTGCGAAACGATTTTTTCTCGAGGTATGAGAAGGAGATCGGAGCTAGAATAAGTGGAGGGGGACACGTGGGCCCCACAAGCCTGGTAGGCACGGCCAGGGTGGTGCCCGCGCCTCCAGGGCTTGTGACCCACTAGTGCATCCCCCTGACTAGCTCTCCGTCTCAGAATTTTTCAAAAATTCCAGAAAAAATCATACTTGCTTTTCAGGGCATTTGAAGAACTTTTATTTCGAGACACTTTTCTATGAGAGGCAAAAAGCAGAAAACAGGGAAAACTAAGCTAAATCTATCATTTTTCTTCTAAGCAACCGAAGGTGAAAGCTTGGAACAGAGGTTTGTGACTCCTCGATTCATCCATCTCATGGTCATCGAAAGAAATCCGTCAATGAGGTTGATCAAGTCTCCTTGACAAACTTTTTCAAATCAAAAAAGAAAACGGAGAATTTTCGAATAGTCACTAGGTTACCTCAATGGCGATGTGCATATCTCCAACAAGCAAATATATTTCATCTTAACAGTAGGTATAGGGCATTCAAAGCTCCCAATAAGAATCGATGAAGGTTTTTCGATAGCATTGATGCAATGTACTCGATATTGTTTCTTCGTAAAGTGCACCGTATGCTCATTACCATTGACATGGAAAGTGACATTGCCTTTGTTGCAATCAATAACAACCCCTAGAGTGTTTAAAAATGGTCTTCCAAGGATGACCGCCATGGCATCATCCTCGGGAATATCCAGAATAACAAAGTATGTTATGATAGTGACGTTCGCAACCACAACAGGCACATCCTCACAAATGCCGATAGGGAAAGAAGATGATTTGTCGGCCATTTGCAGAGAGATTTCAGTGGGTGTCAACTTATCTAGTTCAAGTCTACGATAAAGAGAGAGAGGCATAACACTAACACCGGCTCCAAGGTCGCATAAAGCAGTTTTAACGTAGTTTCCTTCAATGGAGCATGGTGTAGTGGGCACTCCGGGATCACCTAGTTTCTTAGGAGTTCCACCCTTGAAGGTGTAATTAGAAAGCATGGTGAAATTCTCAACCTCAGGTATCCTCCTCTTATTAGTCACAATATCCTTCATGTACTTAGCATACGGAGACATTTTGAGCATATCTGTCAAACGCATTTGTAGGAAGAAAGGTCTAATCATTTCAACAAATCGCTCAAAATCCTCATCATCCTTTTTCTTGGATGGTTTGGTAGGAAAGGGCTTGGGTTTCTGAACCCATGGTTCCGTTTCTTTACCATGATTCCTAGGAATGAAGTCATTCTTATCATATCTCCTAGTCTTAGGTTGTGGGTTATTAAGATCAACAGGTTATCTCCACATCCTTATCATTGCTAGGTTGAGTATCATCATGAACACCACTATCGATTTTATCATTAGGCTCATATTCATCACCAGATTGTGTTTCGGCATCAGAAACAGAGACATCGTTTGGATTCTCGGGTGTAACAGCAGCAGGGTTGCTAGCATGCAAGTTCCTATCATCTTTATTCTTCTTCCTAGGATGACTAGGTGCCTTGCTGCTAACTCCTTGAGAATCTTGTGCAATTCTCTTAGGATGACCCTCAGGATACAAAGCTTCCTGGGTCATTCTACCGCCTCTAGTGACGACTCGAACAGAATTGTCATTCAACTCATTGAGCAAGTCATTTTGAGCTTTAAGTACTTGTTCTACCTGAGTGGAGACCATACAGGCAAGTTTACTCAAAAGCTTAAGATCATTGACATTTCTATCCACACAAGCACTTAAATGACTAAGCATACGAGCATTCTGTTCCAATTGTCTGCTAACAGAATCATTGAAACTTTGTTATTTGGCAACAAAGTTATCAAATTCATCCAGGCATAAGCTAGCAGGTTTATCAAAAGGAATATCACTCTCATTGAATCTACGAAGAGAATTTACCTCTACTAGCTGTATCGGGTTATCAAGACCATGGATCTCTTCGATAGGTGGTAGATTTTTGACATCTTCAGATTTAATGCCTTTCTATTTCGTAGATTTCTTAGCTTCTTGCATATCTTGAGGACTGAGGAACAGGATACCTCTTTTCTTAGGAGTTGGCTTTGGAGGTGGTTCGGGAATAGTCCAAGCATTCTCATCGCACAAGATATTATTCAATAGGATCTCAGCTTGTTCTACGGTTCGTTCCCTGAAAACACAATCGGCACAACTATCTAGGTGGTCCTTAGAAGCATCGGTTAGTCCATTATAGAAGATATCAAGTATTTCATTCTTTTCAAGAGGGTGATCGGGCAAAGCATTTAGTAGATGGACGAGCCTCCCCCAAGCTTGTGGGAAACTCTCTTCTTCAACTTGCGCAAAGTTGTATATTTCCTGCAAGGCAGCTTGCTTCTTATGGGTATGAAAATATTTCTCAAAGAAGTAGTAGATCATATCCTGGGAGCTACGCACAGAACCAGGAGCAAGAGAAGTGAACCAAGTCTTAGCATCATCCTTTAGCGAGAAAGGAAACAACTTAAGGATATAGTAGTGGGGAATCTTTTCCTCACTCGTGATAGGGTGGCTATATCGTACAGTTTGGTAAGATGTGCTACAACCGTTTGAGAGTCATAATTGTGAAAAGAATCAGATTCGACCAGAGTGATTAACTCAGGATCGACAGAGAATTCATAATCCTTATCGGTCACAAAGATAGGCGAAGTAGCAAACTTCGGGTCGTATTTCATCCTAGCGTTCAAAGATTTTTCTTTCCACTTGCGCAGTAATTTCTCAACATCATAGCTATCCTTACAAGCAAGAAAGTCCTCAACTATCTCTCCCTCCATAACATAACCCTTAGGCATATGAGGCAATTCATATCTAGGAGAGCTAGTTCTAACAGGCGAAATAGCAGGTTCTACTTCAATAATCTCAGCAGTTTTAGAAGTATCATGATACGTCTCCGTCGTATCTACTTTTCCGAACTGTTTTGCCCTTGTTTTGGGCTCTAATTTGCATGATTTGAATGGAACTAACCCGGACTGACACTGTTTTCCGTAGAATTGCCATGGTGTTGTTTTTTTGCAGATATAAAAGTTCTCAGAATGTCCTAAAAATTTATGGAGATTTTTTCTGGAATAAAAGAAAAGTACCTGCGCAAAGTTCCACGTGAGGGGGCGTGCCAGTGGGCCACAAGCCCCTGGGCCGCGGCCACCCCTATGGCCGCGCCATGAGGGCTTGTGGGGCCCACGTGGCACCACGGCCCCCAATCTCAGTTCTATATCTTCCGTTTCACCTGGAAAAAAATCAGAGAGAAGGTTTCATCGCGTTGTGCGATACGGAGGCGCCGCCAAATTCTGTTCTTCATCTGTAGGGCAGATCTGGAGTCCGATTCGGGCTCCGGAGAGGGGAAATCGTCGCCATCTTCATAATCAACCTTTCTCCATCGATAATTCCATGATGCTCTTCGTTGTTCGTGAGTAATATCATCGTAGGCTTGCTCGACAGTGATGAGTTGGATGAGATCTATCATGTCATCGAGTTAGTTCTTGACGGGGATTGATCCATAGTATCCACTATGTTCTAGATTGATGTTGCTACTACTTGGCTATGCTTAATGCTTGTCACTAGCGCCCGAGTGCCATGATTTCAGATCTGAACCTATTATGTTGTCGCCAATATATGTGTGTTTTAGATCCTATCTTGCAAGTTGTAGTCACCTACTATGTGTTATGACCCGGCAACCACGGAGTGACAATAGCCGGAACCACTCCCGGAGATGACCATAGTATGAGGAGTTCATGTATTCACCGCGTGTTAATTCGTTGGTATGATTCTTTATTAAAAGGAGAACCTTAATATCCTGTAGTTTCCATTAGGACCCCGCTGCCACGGGAGGGATGGACAATAGATGTCATGCAAGTTCTTTTCCCTAAGCATGTATGACTACATACGGAATACATGCCTACATTAGATTGATGAACGGGAGCTAGCCACATATCTCTCCGTGTTATAGCTGTTACATCATGAATCACATCCGTCACACTCATGCATCACCGATCCACTGCCTACGAGTCATTTACTACTGGTCCTCACTACGCTACTTTGCCTAGGCTTTTCCCTTGCTACAAGAGGGATTGGGCCACTTTGCTCCTGCTATCACTTTGCTGTTGTCACTACTGTTGTTACTTGTTACTTTGATGCTGCTGCTACTACTGTTCCTTGCTACTCCGCTGTTACTTGTTGCAAGACTTTGTTGGCGCTAAAATACCGTCAACAGGGCCTTTTCTGGCGCCATTGCTGGGAATTGTCAAAGCTTTTTCTCGTGTCGTTGCTATCATACTACCTTGCTACTGATACTTTGCTTGCAGACACTAATTTTTCAGGCATGGTTGAATTGACAACTCAGCTGCTAATACTTTAGAATATTCTTTAGCTTTCCCTTGTGAGCGAATCAATAAATTTGGGTTGAATACTCTACCCTCGAAAACTGCTGCGATCCCATACGCTTGTGGGACATCAAGGCTTTTTCTGGCGCCGTTGCGGGGGAGGCACAACTATATTCTCTGAGTCACTTGGGATTGACGTTTGTTGATCACTATGAGAAATCTGAAAGATCCAAGAACTAAAATCCTTCCTTCCACTACGAGGAGAGGTAAGGAACTGCCATCTAGCTCTGCACTTGATTCACCTTCAGTTATGAGTAAGTTTGCGACTTCGCCTCCTGCTAGAAATCTTGATATGTCGCCTGTGCTTGATGATGCTACTTCTGCTGTCCATGATGCTATGCTTGATACTATGCCTGATGATGCTATGCCTGATACTGCTTTGCCACTTGGTGCCCTTGATGCACATATTGCTAGAGTTGCTGCTAGATGTGATGATACTTCTGAAACTGCTCATACTATTGAAGTAGAACCTGCTACTATGCCTGAATTGCCTGTTATGCCTGATACGCGCTATGTTATGGAGGGAGAGATAGCTGAGGATTTTCTTGCGTGTAAGGATAGCTATGATGTTGAGAAACTTCTGCGCAAGTGGAAAGAAAAATCTCTGAACGCTAGGATGAAATACGACCCGAAGTTTGCCACTTCACCTATCTTTGTGATTGATAAGGATTATGAATTCTCTGTCGACCCTGAGTTAATCACTCTGGTCGAATCTGATCCCTTTCACGGTTACGAGTCTGAAACGGTTGTAGCCCATCTTACCAAATTGCAGGATATAGCCACCCTATTCACTAGGGCGGAAAAGATCCGCCACTACTACATGCTCAAGCTGTTTCCTTTCTCGCTAAAGGATGATGCTAAGACCTGGTTCACTTCTCTTGCTCCTGGTTGTGTGCGTTGTCCGGAGGATATGGTCTACTACTTCTCTGAAAAATATTTCCCTGTCCATAAGAAGCAAGCTGCCTTGCAGGAAATATACAACTTTGCTCAAGCTGAAGAAGAGAGTCTCCCACAAGCTTGGGGGAGGCTTATCCAGCTACTGAATGCTTTGCCTGATCACCCTCTTGAGAAGAACAAAATACTTGATATCTTCTATAATGGACTTACCGATGCTTCCAAAGACCACTTAGACAGTTGTCCCAGTAGTGTTTTTAGGGAACGAACTGTAGAACAAGCTGAGATTCTATTGAACAACACCTTGTGCAATGAGAATGCCTGGACTATTCCCGAACCACCTCCTAATCGAACTCCGAAGAAAAGAGATATTCTATTCCTCCGTCCTGAAGATATGCAAGAAGCCAAGAAATCTATGCGAGAGAAAGGCATGAAATCTGAAGATGTCAAAAACCTACCACCTATCGAAGAGATCCATGGTCTCGATAACCCGATACAGGTAGTAGAAGTAAATTCTCCGCGTAGGTTTGATGAGAGTGATATTCCCTTTGATAAACCTGCTAGCTTATGCATGGATGAATTTGATAACTTCGTTGCCAAACAACAGAGTTTCAATGATTATGTTAGCAGACAATTGGAACAGAATGCTCGTATGCTTAGTCATTTAAGTGCTTGTGTGGACAGAAATGTCAATGATCTTAAGCTTCTGAGTAAACATGCTTCTTTGGATACTACTCAGGTAGAACAAGTACTTAAAGCTCAGAATGACTTGCTCATTGAGTTGAATGACAATGCCGTCAGAGTCGTTACTAGAGGCGGTAGAATAACCCAGGTACCTTTGTATCCCGAGGGTCATCCCAAGAGAATTGAACAAGATTCTCAAGGAGTTAGCACTCATGCACCTAATCATCCTAGAAAGAAGAAGAAAGATGACAGGAACTTGCATGCTAGCAACCCTATTGCTGCTACACCTGAGAGTCCAAACGATGCCTCTGTCTTGGATGCTGAAACACAATCTGGTGATGAACATGATCCTAATGATAATATCAATAGTGATGTTCATGAAGATGCTCAACCTAGCAATGAAAAGGATGTGGAGATTGAACCTAGTGTTGATCTTGATAACCCACAGCCTAAGAATAGAAGATACGATAATAATGACTTCACTGCTAGGAAGCATGGTAAAGAAAGGGAACCATGGGTTCACAAACCTATGCCCTTTCCTCCCAAACCATCCAAGAAAAAGGATGATGAGGATTTTGAGCGATTCGTTGAGATGATCAAACTTGTCTTTCTGCAGATGCGTTTGACAGATATGCTCAAGATGTCTACGTATGCTAAGTACATGAAAGATATTGTGACTAATAAGAGGAGGTTACCTGATCTTGAGATCTCCGCCATGCTTGCCGATTACACTTTCAAGGGTTGAACTCCGAAGAAACTAGGTGATCCCGGTGTGCCCACTATACCTTGCTCCATTAAAGGCAACTACATTAGAACTGCGTTACGCGACCTTGGAACCGGTGTTAGTGTTATGCCTCTCTCTCTCTTTATCGTAGGCTTGAACTGAAATGACACCCACTGAAATCTCTCTGCAAATGGCCGACAAATCAACTGCTTTCCCTATCGGCATTTGCGAGGACGTGCCTGTTGTGGTTGCTAACACCACTATCTTAACAGACTTTGTTATCTTGGATATTCCCGAGGATGATGCCATGGTTGTCATCCTCGAAAGACCCTTTTTAAACACTGCAGGGGCTGTTATAGATTGCAACAAAGGAAATGTCACTTTCCGTGTCAACAGTAATGAGCACACGGTGCACTTTTCGAAGAAACAATATCGAGTACATTGCATCAATGCTATCGAGAAAACTTCATCGATTCTTATTGGGAGCTTCGAATGCCCTATTCCTCATGTCAAGATGAAGTATGATTTTCTTGTTGGGGAGATACACATCCCCATTGAGGTGACCTAGTGACTATTCGGAAATTCTCCGTCTTCTTTTGCGATTCGAGAAAGTTTTGTCGAGGGGATTTGATCAACCCCATTGACGGATTTCTTTCGATGACCATGGGATGGATGAATCAAAGAGTCGCAAACCTCTGTTCCAAGCTTTCACTTTAGGTTGCTAAGAAGAAAAATGATAGGTTTAGTTTAGTTTTCCCTGTTTTCTGTTTTAGCGTCTGGTAGAAAAGTACTCCGAAAATCTAAGTTCTCCGAACACTGTGAAAATCAAGTATGATTTTTTCTGGAATATTTGAAAAATTATGGGACAAAGAGTCTGTCTAGGGGCCACACCAGTGGGCCACAAGCCCTAGGGGCATGGTCACCCCCCTGGCCGCGCCACACAGGCTTGTGGGGCTCACAGGCACCCCCTCCAGTCATTCTTGCTCCCATCCTGTTCTCCTACCTCCAGAAAAAATTGTTTCGCAGCTCAAACCTGTGTTCTTGCTCCTCTTGCTGGGATTTTCGATCTCTTTGCTCAAATCACCGTTCTCCGAACCGTTTTGGGGAAATTACTCCTTGGTAAGTGACTCCTCCATTGGTCCAATTAGTTTTTGCTCTAGTGCCTTATACTCTGCGTATTTTTGCTGCCTTGGTGACCATGTTCTTGAGCTTTGCATGCTGATTCTAGCAAGTCCCAAGTAGTTTTGATGCGTAATATGGACTCTAGGCACTTGTTGGAGTAGTTGCTACAAGTATAGTTGAACCTTGTTCGCCTTTCCTTTGGGTCACTGAAAATTTCAGAAACGGAAGATGTTCAGGAGAAACTTTCATGGTGGTTCATCAAGCAAGAGAGGTCCTCGTGTGGCAATTTGGGAGCCTGATCCTTACCAGCCTAGGGACGTGCAGGTACAACCATGTGAATGGCCATCCGATGAATTTATGATTGAGGCAGGCTTCAAATATGAGTTTGATGCATTTGTTCGCAACGTCGGACTTGAAGAATTCTTCTCCGATAAATGTGAACTGTATGTTGCTCTTACTGCCTCTTTTGTTCGTAGATTCAAATTTTTATCTGGCCGTGAGCCATCGGTACTGTTCGATCTCTATGATAAATCGTATACCATGGACTTAGAGGATTTCAGTAGAATTTGCAAAATACCCACTTGGGGTAGCCTCAGTGATCCTCCTAAATCTTCGGTTAGAGATTTTAGCGCTGGTATTACGGTTGGAGAAACTAGAGACATTACGCAAGCTACCATGGGGAGTATTCATTTTCCTGCCTTGCATTACTCTGCCCTCTTCATAGGCAGATGCATTAATGCCAAGATTGAGCATTGTCACCTCTGGGCATCCGACCTTAGTATCCGTAAGAGCGCAGTGACGGGTGACAAAAGCTTCAACATGGGATCTATTATAGCAAGGAGGCTGAATAAGAATGCTATTGATGGGGATTTCTTTGGTGGCATCTATGCCACTCGCATAGCAATTTTTCTTGGAGTACCCATCCGCGCAGGAGATCCCCCACTCCATACAACTTTCCTTGACCGCGTCTCTATGACACGCTACCAGTTCCTTGAGAGGGATGATGAATTCCTCCTATACCGACTGATATTTAACCGGCAGCGTGTTTTCCATATTACCCTTCCTGCTCCTGCTCTCTTTGACTTTCAGGTAAAACATAGATATTACATAACCAGAGGAGAGGTAGAGGAGTATGAGGGGAAGGCAAAGGCTTCTCGTCTCCGTGAGGCAGCTATTTAGGCAGTGGCTGCAGCGCTCCCGTATAACCCCCATTATGATTTTGGGTTTCGCGAGGACCATCCTTGGGAGGAGACCAAGTTATGCCAAAAGCCTAAGCTTGGGGGAGTACGTGTTCTCACCGACTTTACATTCTTGCTTATGATTTCACTTTGTTAGCCGGTGTTCACACTTTGCCACTGTATCATCCGTGCTAGTTTATTTTCTTTTTCTCGTT
Source organism: Hordeum vulgare subsp. vulgare (assembly GCF_904849725.1). Lineage (NCBI taxonomy): Eukaryota > Viridiplantae > Streptophyta > Magnoliopsida > Poales > Poaceae > Hordeum > Hordeum vulgare. The sequence continues at coordinate 419,348,676 of NC_058523.1, read as the reverse complement.
TTCTTTTCGTGTGTCTGTCTAGTTTGAGAAAAACCAAAAAGATTTTCTTTTCTTCTTTTGCTTGTTGGGAGTTTTCCCTTGTAGATAGTTTTCTTTTTCTTTGGGTCAAGGTAGAAGATATTGGTTACAATGTTCAGTGGCTTTTGCATGCATACTTATTTAGCTTTCACAGAGCCAGATTACTTTGACTTCTCCTTTATGTTTGCCAGCATATTCCAGCTTTAGTCCAATGCACGAGCACGCTTATTATTGTTCACCTCGTTCGGTCATGCAAGTGAAAGGCAATAATGACGATATATGATGAAGTGATTGAGCCTGGAAAAGCTGGTATGAACTCGATCTATTTTGTTTTTGTAAATATGACTAGCTCATCATGCCTGATTCAGCTTTTTTGTGAGAGAAACATGTTTGCAATGACCACTCATCATAGTTACTTATGCCATGCTTACTTAGCTAGGAGCTTATAATGGTCTGTCTTGGTTGCCAACATCAATGTTGAGATGACTATGATGTAGTATGATAGGATGGTATCCTCCTTTGAATGTTTCAAGTGGCTTGACTTGGCGCATGTTCACGCATGTAGTTGAAACAAAATCAGCATAGCCTCTATGATGTTCATGTTCATGGTGATTTATGTCATACTCATGCTTGCACTCAATGTTAGTTACTCTGAATGCATTTTGATGACTGTTGTCGCTCTCTAGTTGGTCGCTTCCTAGTCTTTTGCTAGCCTTCACTTGTACTAAGCGGGAATACTGCTTGTGCATCCACTCCCATAAACCCAATGTTGTGCCATATGAGTCCACCATACCTACCTATGTGCGTTATCTACCTGCCGTTCCAAGTAAATTTGCATGTGCCACTCTCTAAATCTTCAAGAAATAATCTGTTTTGCTTGCCCGAACCGCTCATGTGGTGACAGGGGGCTATTGGTATCTTCCATGCTAGGCGTGTTATCCTCAATATGTTTTTACTCACTATCATTCACGAGAAAGGGGACGGTAATTGGAATTCCCAGTTCCATAGTCAAATCGAAATGATAATTGCAAACAAAACTCCCCCAGGATTGTTGTTGGTATGGACGGTACCCGAGGATTCGGCTAGCCGTGGAGTGTGATTGATTGGTGGTGGGGTAGTCAAAACTTTACTTTTCTGTTTGGGAACCGCCTATACCATGTGTAGCGTGGAAGATGTTGAGAACTCTTAGTCATTGCGTTGACAATGAAAGCATGCTCCCAAAATTATTATCTCTCTTTTCAAAGTTTGAGCTCCGTTACCTCTACAAATCAATGCTTCCCTCTGCGAAGGGCCTGTCTATTTTTGTTCCTGTTGAGTCATCCTCGTCTTACAAAAGCACCAATTATAGAGCACCTCTGTAATTTTTATGCTTTTCTTTTAATTGTGTTGAGTATGACTATGACTGGATCTTCATTGCCATGAATTACAATGTTTAGTCAGCCCTTGGTCTTTTAAGGTGCTCTGCATTTATGTTTTGCGGTCTCAAAAAGAGCTAGCGAGATACCATCTATTCGTACTGCTTCATGTTGTTTTGATTGAAGTGTTGACATTTGAGGCTTATTATTATTTGCTCGCTGTTTGAGTATGCCATTGATATGAGTTTACCGTGAGACCTCGATGTCATTTGCTTATGTGGTTTGATTGTAAGGTTGCTGAAATTTTGGTTGTGAGTTAGACATAGTTGCAACAACAAGATCAAACAGAGTTCGTCAAAGTTTTTTTCTTTGTCTCTCTCAGTTTGTCAACTGAGTTGCTTGAGGACAAGCAAGGCTTTAAGCTTGGGGGAGTTGATACGTCTCCGTCGTATCTACTTTTCCAAACTCTTTTGCCCTTGTTTTGGACTCTAATTTGCATGATTTGAATGGAACTAACCCGGACTGACGCTGTTTTCAGAAGAATTGCCATGGTGTTGTTTTTGTGCAGAAATAAAAGTTCTCGGAATGTCCTGAAAATTTACGGAGATTTTTTCTGGAATAAAAACAAATACCTGCGCAAAGTTCCACGTGAGGGGGCGTGCCAGTGGGCCACAAGCCCGTGGGCCACGGCCAGCCCCTATGGCCGCGCCATGAGGGCTTGTGGGGCCCACGTGGCACCACCGCCCCCAATCTCAGTTCTATATATTTCGTTTCGCCTGGAAAAAAATAAGAGAGAAGGTTTCATTGCGTTTTGCGATACGGAGGCGCCGCCACATCCCGTTCTTCAATCAACAATTCCATGATGCTCTTCATCGTTCGTGAGTAATCTCATCGTAAGCTTGCTCGACGGTGATGAGTTGGATGAGATCTATCATGTAATCGAGTTAGTTCTTGACGGGGATTGATCCCTAGTATCCACTATGTTCTAGATTGATGTTGGTACTACTTGGCTATGCTTAATGCTTGTCACTAGGGCCCAAGTGCCATGATTTCAGATCTGAACCTATTATATTGTCGCCAATATATGTGTGTTTTAGATCCTATATTGCAAGTTGTAGTCACCTACTATGTGTTATGACCCGGCAACCCAGGAGTGACAATAGCCGGAACCACTCCCGGAGATGAACATAGTATGAGGAGTTCATGTATTCACCGCGTGTTAATGCGTTGGTCCGGTTCTTTATTAAAAGGAGAACCTTAATATCCCGTAGTTTCCATTAGGACCTGCTGCCACGGGAGGGATGGACCATAGATGTCATGCAAGTTCTTTTCCCTAAGCACGTATGACTACATACGGAATACATGCCTACATTAGATTGATGAACGGGAGCTAGCCACATATCTCTCCGTGTTATAGCTGTTACATGATGAATCACATCCGTCACACTCATGCATCACCCATCCACTACCTACGAGTCTTTTACTACTGGTCCTCGCTACGTTACTTTGCCTAGGCTTGTCCCTTGCTACAAGAGGGATTGGGCCACTTTGCTGCTGCTGTCACTTTGCTGCTGTCGCTACTGCTATTACTTGTTACCTTGCTGTTGCTGCTACTATTGTTCCTTGCTACTCCGCTGTTACTTGTTGCAAGACTTTGTTGGCGCTAAAATACCGTCAACAGGGCCTTTTCTGGCGCCATTGCTGGGAATTGTCAAAGCTTCTTCTGGTGCCGTTGCTATCAGACTACCTTGCTACTGATACTTTGCTTGCAGGCACTAATCTTTCACGTGTGGTTGAATTGACAACTCAGCTGCTAATACTTGAGAATATTCTTTAGCTTCCCCTTGTGAGCGAATCAATAAATTTAGGTTGAATACTCTACCCTCGAAAACTGCTGCGATCCCATACTCTTGTGGGACATCTTATCATCACATCTAACAGCAACTCTAGCAATTTGTGCATCAAGGAATGCACCTAGTGGCAAAGCAGTATCAAGCAAAGCATCATCACAAGCATCATGGACAGCAGAAGTAGCATGATGAAGCATAGGCGACAAATCAAAGTTACTAGCAGGAGGTGGTGTCGCAAACTTACTCATAACTAAAGGTGAATCAAGTGCAGAGCTAGATGGCAGTTCCTTACCTGTCCTCGTTGTTGAGGGCAAGACTTTAGTTTTCGGATCTCTCGGATTCCTCATAGTGATCAGCAGACGTAAATCCCAAGTGACTCGGAGAATAGAGCTATGCCTCCCCGGCAACGGCGCCAGAAAATAGTCTTGATAACCCACAAGTATAGGGGATCGTAACAGTTTTCGTGGGTTGAGTATTCAACTCAAATTTGTTGATTCAACAGGGGGAAGCCAAAGAATATTCTCGAGTATTAGTAGTTGAGTTGTCAATTCAACCACACCTGAAAGACTTAGTATCTGCAGCAAAGTATCAGTAGCAAGGTGGTGTGATGGCAACAGTAGCAACGGTAATAGTAGCGACAGAGTAACAGTAGCAGCAACGACAGCAATAGTGATAGAGTAACAGTAGCAGCAGTGACAGCAGTAGCGACGGAGTAACAGTAGCAACAGCGACAACGATAGTGGCAAAGTAACGTAGCAAGGACCAGTAGGAAAAACTCGTAGGCATTGGATCGGTGATGGATAATTATGCCGGATGATATTCATCATGCAACAGTTATAACACGGAGAGATATGTAACTATCTCCAGTTCGTCAATGTAATGTAGGCATGCCTTCCGTATGTAGTCATACGTGCTTAGGGAAAAGAACTTGTATAACATCTATTGTCCATCCCTCCCGTGGAAGCGGGGTCCTAATGGAAACTACGGGATATTAAGGTTCCCCTTTTAATAGAGAACCGGAACAAAGCATTAGCACTTAGTGAATACATGAACTCCTCATACTATGGTCATCTCCGGGAGTGGTTCCGGCTATTGTCACTCCGGGGTTGCCGGGTCATAACACATAGTAGGTGACTACAACTTGCAAGATAGGATCAAGAACACACATATATTGACGAGAATATAATAGGTTCTGATCTGAAATCATGGCACTCGGGCCCTAGTGACAAGCATTAAGCATGGCAAAGTAGTAGCAACATCAATCTCAGAACATAGTGGATACTAGGGACCAATCCCCGTCAAAACTAACTCGATTACATGATAGATCTCATCCAACCCATAACCGTCCAGCAAGCCTATGATGAGATTACTCATGAACGATGAAGAGCATCATGGAATTGGCGATGAAGGATGGTTGGAGATGACGACGGCTTCGATTTCCCCTCTCCGGAGCCCAGAACGGACTCCAGATCTGCCCTCGAGAGGAAGAACAAGTGGTGGCGGTGGCTCCGTATCATAAAACGCGATGAACTCTTCTCTCCTAATTTTTTCCGGACGAGAGAGACTATATAGAGCTAGAGTTGGATGCGGCGGAGCCACGAGGGCCTCACAAGCCTGCCAGGTACGGCTAGGGGGGCCGCGCCTCCTAGGCTTGTGGGCTCCTAGCTCCACGTCTCCAGGTGATTCTTGCGCCAATATTTTTTATATATTCCACAAAATATCCTCATAAACTTCCAGGTCACTCCGAGAAGTTTTATTTCTGCGCAAAAACAACACCATGGCAATTCTGCTGAAAACAGCATCAGTCCGGGTTAGTTCCATTCAAATCATGCAAATTAGAGTCCAAAACAAGGGCAAAAGAGTTTGGAATAGTAGATACGATGGAGACGTATCAGAGGATTGCAAAGAACGATTGGACCATGACCCCTTTGCATTTAGGATGCAGACTGAGATGTTGGCCTCTTGGTTGATCCTAGGTAGGACTACGATGTGTCGATGAGCCAAGGCAGAGCATGACGTAGAAATTGTGACTAACCGGAGTTAATCAGGCGTGTTGGGTAAGATGGTGCACCCTGTAGGGAAGTATTTCTATTCGAATAGTCGTGTCTACGGTAACGAACGCTCGCAGAGTATCCCGATCTATTATAACTAGAACTGGATACTTGTGACACTAAACTGAAATAATGGCTCCTGGATCGCTTTGTCACGGGGAGTCGAGGAAGGATCTCTGGGCATTGCTACCACATACTTATTACATATGTTATACTAATTTGTACTCTTATAATTTTGCAAGACGATGCAAGATGTTGGTCTTTGATAGGCTAGGCCTTCCCTTCTATTCTTACATTTTTGAAGTATAGTCCAGAGATACAACCCCTTCCCCTTGATACTAATGCATATTTAGCATAGATGTCATGTAAATCTTGTTAGTACTTTGGATGAGTACTTACAGTTTGTTTGCTCCTCTTCCCCCCTTGATACAATTGGTGCAATTAGATGACGGAGCCTAGGAGCTATGTAACATCCCAAAATTTCATTTTGGCATATTATATTATTACCTAAGCATCCACTCATATTGATTGTATTTGCATTGTTGAAATGATGGGAAACTACTTCAATTCCTTATTTTCAGTTTGGCATAATTGAAAGCTCTTTGGAGTTTTGTTGAAACCCTACTTCAATTCTTTCTTTTCATTTGAGTTCAAATAGGGAAACCTCTAAAAAACTTTGAATATGAGAGGAGGAACATGACCCTCCATTTCAGGGGCATTTCTGAAAATCCATTTCACCTTTTGAACTAGGGAGTTATTAGAAAAATATTTGAAATAGAAACTTAAATCTATTTGGGGCTTTTCAGAAAAATAATAATTTTGGCCGTGGAAAAAATGTTAATCAGATTTACTCCTTTTTTTGATAATTTTGATATATAATACTCCTATATTCAGAATTTATTTAATTTCCTTTTGATAGTTTTACTTTCCTGGTTTTAAATAAAAGTAAAAACAATTAGGAAAAGGAAAACTACGCACGTGTATAGAAAGGAGCAGTGGGGCCTGCTAGCAAATCTCGCCCCAAATCCTCTTTGGATCACATCTAAATCCCTTCGGATCGACCGCCCAATCCCCACGCCTCTCTCTTTTCCCACTCACACGCCAACTCCACGCCCCACCGAACCAAGACTCGTTCATCACCTTACATAGGATCCCGCGACTTTCTTTGCCGGGAGATCGCCGGATCCGAGCCGATCCGCGGTGTTCCCCAACCATGTGAGCGCCCGAGCCCAGGGCTTAATAAGCCGAGCCTCTGCACCCTATTACGCCCCCTAAAATCCACCTCCTATGCACTACAGCCACCGTGTCCACCTTCATTTGACTAGAGCCGCCACCCGAACCATCTCGAGCTCGCCTCGCTTGCCTCCCTCACCCCCGAGCTCCACTGCCACAGTAGACTGACACCACAGCCTCGACGCAGTCGTCTGGACTTCCGTGCCGATGCCAGGGGCCACTGGAGCGACGGCAACGTCTCCTCTGCCGTTCCTCCGTCGCCGGAGTCCACCATCTTCGCCGACTTCCCCCACTCTAAGATCGACCCCCTGCCTTAGCCGTTGGATCTGGATCCCATGGTCGAGATTAGAGAACTTAAACCCCAGAACCATTTTCTATTAAGACATGAGCCTCGTTTGCACCGCACGCGCACACCCGTAGCCAACCAGGAACTCACACATAGACCCCCCATGTGCGTTAGTTTATTTTTCTTTTCTCATTCTGTTTTGTTTTTTTGACACTACACATGCTGATTTTAGAAATTGATTATCTCTTGGTGCCTTTAGTTTTAAAATTTGAGCAGTTCAAATTTGAATTCTTTGAAATTTTCTTGAATCAATAGATTTTGAATAACTTTAGTCTAAAAATACTTTTTCTAGTGATTCTTTTTGCTACTATTTAATATTAGTTAGTTTTATCAGTAGGTTAAATTTGGGAATTTTCAGCATAAACTATATTAAGGTTTTTTGTGAAATATAATATGTTTTACATCTTTTCTGGTTTATTGCTTTTCTTTTGTCTTAGTTTTTTTATTTTCATTTAACTTGCTGACATATTCTATTTAATTTCTGTTGGTCAATAGTAGGAGTTTTGTTTGCTGTTAAAAATAAATTTTATTATGTTTGTTCTTCGTTTTTTAAGTAGGATTGTTTTCGTGGTAAGTAGAGTTTCAAAACTGATATTTTATTGATTCTTTCTGTATAGGAAAATTTAGAAAATTTACTTTCTAATATTTTATCTAAAACTTTAGTTTTCCTTTTGTTAAGATTTTGTTAGTTGCAGAAAATTATTTATAGTTTGTGTTACTTTAGTAAAAGTTTTCAATGGAGTTTTGGATAGGTTCTTTGATTGTTTTCATTTTCTTTTCCTTGTTTGTGTTATTGATTTTTTAATATTGTTAGTTTTTCTTGCTATTATTCTAAGTTGTGACATGGTTATGCTTATTGTGTGAATTGTTTGTTTCGCTAGATCATCCGGAGTGCGATGCTTTCTACTTAGACTTGCTTGACTTCGAAGATCGTCAGCAAGGCAAGTTCACATTTGATCATATATTACCCATGATTTTTATTGCATTAGTTTCAACCTATCCCACCATTGCATGCAAAAGTAAGTAAAATGGAAAATTGGTTCCTTAGTAGTATCATGTGGTAGGTACCCCACAACACTTTGACACTATGGCCCTGTGAAACTTTATTATATTTTGCTACGCTTTAGTATACTGGGTTGGTTGTTAGTTTCATGAGAGTTGTGAGCATAACTAATTCAATACTTATGTGATGATCAAGACTTCAAGGTTTTTAATACACCTCTCGATGGATTGGACTTGCATTGACAGCTTGATATGTATCATTGTTATGCCCGGAAATCCTGGTAATTACTTGTGCTCATCATGGAATGGCACCCAGGCTCAAAGAGACGGATGGATACTTCAAGGTCGGAAAGCTTATGTGTACAACTGCAAGGCATTATGGGCACTGGCTTGGTTGACCTTAGTCGTGACTCTGGTAGATGAGATTGCAATGAGATGTAGATGAACGGTAGGATTGTATAGACACTAATTTTCTACTGGACAATCGCTTTGGAAGACCATGTTTCGATTGTCCCGTTCTCAAAGACCAAGTAGTGCGAGGACACAACACGAGGGATCAAATCTTGCGGGTAAAGTGTACAAACTTGTGCAACATGTTAAACCTAATCGATTAGCCGTGTCCCCGGTTACAGACATCATGAGCACCGGAGATGATACTATCAGCCAGACTCAACACAAATAATTATAATGAGTGGGTTTATTAATAATTTCAAGACATGAGAGCTGGTTGGTAGAACCATCTCATTTAACAACGAACTTTGTAGTAACTTTTCTTTTACCCCCCCTATTGTAGGAGAAATAAGCTTTTCGCAAAACTTACTTACAACCCCACCCGCCATATGTGCATATAGATTGAGACGATGATTTTACCTGTTCTCCTTGTGACTCGTCGGCATATCCAATATTCTGACCTACACAACTATAACGTGTCATGTTATAGAGTACTTTTCTGACCAAGAATAAGGACATGTTCTACCCTTGGTGATATGCCCTTGGAGTTGCATGGACTCGATGGCATCTACGTCTTCCTGAGTAGTTTTATGTCATGAGTTGTCCTTCGGACAAATTTATTGTCATAAAGACTCTTTATGAGATTCGATATAATAAAATAGTTGTGGTTGCACTTTGGTATATACATTGGTGTACTGTGTGTGTACCAGCATGATGTTGGGATGGTACGGAACCACCAGAGACCTTACCGTTTTCGGTCGGGTCGCTATAGATCTTGTATCAGGGCACATGCTAACTGTAGGACAGAGTTTTGCCACCCTGATGAGATGATACCCTTCGACAAATAGATGGTGCAACTTGTCAAGGACTTAAGGATTGCTCTGCCAACTATCACCAGGACTCCTACCCTAGTTTTCCCTGAACACGCTCGCTATAAGATTGAGGTGCACATATGTGGGAGGATCTTCGGACATTGCACGAAGCCTGTCACCTTCAAGTTTGTTGCTTCCAACTCCATTCTCGGCAGGGACATGGCAATTCATCATGCTCTTAGACATATGAACAAGGAATAGAGAGGCCACCCAATTGGATCAAACTTCGCTATGATCTCCCGCAGACATGCAAATGGAGAGATCATAAGCACCATGACTAACGGATCCCCCCTTTCCTACGTCCAAGTGTTGGAGACACACATCTGGACTTTGGAGCTCCACGTAAGCCGAAGCATGAAAAGATCAGATAGCTAATGCTCCATGAACTTGACCTCGAAGCTGAAGCGTGTGAAGCCAACTAAAAGCCTGAAGATGAAGTCGAGTACTTCGTGGAGAGGATCAAGAACTTGATGATTCTCGTTGCAAATTTGGAGGAGAAACTGAACCAAGGCGAAAACCTGCAACCGAAAGGCGGCATGCCCCCTTAAACAACGAAGAGGATGACTACGAGGAGAGCACCACATGAGGAGAAAGCACCACCATGGATTTTTAAGGAGGACTTTAGTCATGACCGCCATGTTATCTTTTATTTTCTCAATAAATCATAGGCCGATGTTTCATTTTGTCGCAAGAGTTGTATCTCGAGTTTGAACCTTTTAAGTTGAATATTGAGTATTTGTTGTGTTAATCTTTGTCTTATTGCATATATGTAGTGAATTTCCTATTTAGACCCTTTTTCTATTTTGTTTCTCATCCCTCTAAAACATCATATGCCTCTAAGACGTGACCCCGCAATAAAATTTCTCCCGAAGCTCACCTAGTTGATCTAGGAGTAGAATTCCTTGATGCAATTGCTGATATAGAATTCGACCAACAATAACAACAACAACCCTCCACCCCAGGTCGACAACCTCATTCTTTTCCTGTGGTTGAAACCACCCACCTTCTCGAGGAGCACTGAGCCCATAGTGGCAAATGACTCGCTCCGCAAGATGGAGAGGGCACTTAACACCGTTGGATGCACTTAGGCAGAGAAGGCGCGCTCTGCCGCACATCAAATGGAAGAACCTACAACTTGTTGGTGGGACAATTACTCCACCACATATCCCATTTCCGGCGTGACTTGGGAACAATTCAGGCAGGCTTTCGCAGCGCTCATGTCTCACCTGGAGCCGTGAGTCTGGAGAAGTGTGAGTTTTGCAACTTATGCCAGGGGAATCGCTTTGTGGCCCAATATGTGGATGAATTCAACATGTTTCCCCGATATGCACCAGGAGATGTGGCAGATGATGCAGCCAAACAGGAGAAATTCATGTAGGGACTCATTTCAAGAGAACACTAAGTTGTCTGATTTTTCCAATACCAATACCAATTAGTTTATTAGCACTTGTATTGCTCCTCCCGCAACTAGTGCGGAGTCTTATGATATTAATGCCGCTTTGTTTAATCTTGTTATGAAAGATCAATTTTCTGATAATTCTAATGAGCATGCCGCATTCCATCTAAACACTTCCTTAGAATTGTGTGGTATGCAAAAATAAAGATGCGGACAATGATATTGTCAAGCTGAAATTATTTCCGTTCTCTTTGCATGATCGTGCTAAAATATGGTTTTCATATTTGCCACGAAATAGTATTGATTCTTGGAATAAGTGCAAAGATGCTTTTATCACAAAGTATTTTCCTCCCATGAAAATTATTTCTCTTAGAAATCAGATTATGAATTTTAAACAACTTGAGCATGAGCATGTTGGCCAATCTTGGGAAAGGATGAAATTGATGATAATAAACTGCCCAACTCATGGTTTGAATTTGTGGATGATCATACAATATTTTAATGCGGGATTGAATTTTGTTTCTACAAATCTTTTAGATTCAGTTGTGGATGGTACTTCTTAGGAAATTACTTTGGGCGATGCTACTAAATTGCTTGATAATATTATGGATAATTATTCACAATGACATACTGAAAGAGCTCCTACTAGTAGAAATGTTAATTCTATTGAAAAAATTGGTGCTTTGAGTGAAAAAGTTGATGTTCTTATGAAATTGGTTGCTATTAAGCATCCTCCTATTGATCCTAATGATGTGCCTTTGTCTACTTTGATTGAGCAATATAATGATCCTGTAGATGTGAATTTTGTCTCATGAAACAATTTTAACCATAATGCTTATAAGAAGTTCTTCAAATAATTATGGTAATTCCTATGGTAATTCTCATAATAACAATGCTAGGATAACCTCTAATGATGAGAGTAATATTAAGGAATTTATTAATGCTCAGAAGGCTTTTAATACCACTATAGAATAAAAGTTGAATAAAATTGATGATATGTCTAGAAGCATTGTTAGAATTTTGGATGATGTAGAAAATCTCAAGAATTACTTTTTTTGTAAGGTTGATATTAATGAATCAATTAAAGCTTTATATCTTTCTATAGATGAATGCAATAGAAGAACCACTATGCTTAGAGCTAAAAGACAATTTTTATAAAGAGCGTTTTTCGATTGCTTTCATAAAAATGATGAAGATATCAAAATGATTGGTATTTCTTCTATTGATCCCCTATTTGATAATGTTAAAATTAATGAAGAGGGAACTCGGGAAGTTTCAACTTTAGCTAGAGGGTGTTCCCATGATTTGGAGGGTGAAAATCTTATTATTTTTTTGATAAAAGTGGGATTGAAGAGGTAAACACATTAGTTAGCGATGCACCCATTATTTTGGATTGAATTTTTTTTAATTTTGATTGATGCTCCTTGATTGAGAGTATTTTTATGTTGCAATCTATGATAAATTCACCCAATGCCTATGAAAATATAAATCTTTTACTAAATATATTTGGAATGCGGTGATAAAACTTTGGAAGAAAAGTTGGAGCTAGAGATAACAATTCCTAGAAAATTACATGATGAATGGGAACCCACCATTAAGATCAAAATCAAGAATTTTGATTGCTATGCTTTATGTGATTTGGGTGCCACTTTTTGCACAATTCTGAAATCTCTTTGTGATGTGCTTGGTCTTACCGATATTGAAGAGTGTTCTCTCTATTTGAACTTGGAGGATTCTACTATTAAAAAACCCGTGGGAAGAATTAATTATGTTCTTATTCTTGCAAATAGGAATTATGTGTGCAGTATGTTTTGTCCAATAATTCTTGGTAGACCCTTCTTGCGTACTCTAGGAGCCGTGATTGATATCAAAGAAGGGAATATTAAATTTTACTTTCCACTAAGAAAGGGCATGGAACACTTCCCTATAACCAAGATTAAATTACCATATGAATCAATCATGAGGGCAACCTATGGATCAATCGCTAAGGATGACATCACTTAAAATCAATCCTATATGCCTAGCTAGGGGCGCAAATCAATAGCGTTTGTTGGATGGCAACCCAACGAATAAAATTTATTTTCATTTTTGTTTTCTGTTCTTGAGTGTTTGCACAATTATGCTACCATTATGTTATAATTAGTGTTTGAACCAAGCAAAGCCTTTGGGATCATGCAGGGTATTAGTTGATGTAATCCTATTGTAAAACAAAAACTTTTGCATCGAGTAGAAAAAATTCTAAAAATCACAGAAACATCAAAAGTGACTGAAATTTTAACACAACATTAATAAAAAAATTCCCTATGTTTTACAAGTTTTTTAAAAATCCCCTATGGAGTTACGGAAGTATAAGTAAATTTCGAATTTTTACAAACCGTTCTATTTTTTGTGTTAGGTGCTTATTTTAATGATTCTATGGTTTATATCGGGGGCATAAGCCCTGTTATAGTTAGAATACAGTAGTTATAATGCAAAAACGAAATTGGAATAGGTTTCAACAGTACGTGTAGTAAAGTTTGGTTTTCTTATACTAACGGACTCATGATATTTTGTTGAGTTTTGTGTGATTGATGTTTTCATGTTTTGGGTGAGATCACGATGGATGATGGAATAAGGAGTGATAAAAGCCTAAGTTTGGGGATGACCATGGAACCCCAAGGCAATATCTAAGGAGTACCAATCGGCTAAGCTTGGGGATGCCCTCGAAGGCATCCCCTCTTTCTTCTAGAAACCATCGGTAATTTTACTTGGAGCTATATTTTTATTCGTCACATATCATGAGTTTTGCTTGGGGTGACTTGTATCATTTTTGTCTTTGCTCCATTTTCTTGTTAGTTTGTCATAATAAACCTTGCTGGACACACCCATTTGAGAGAGCTAATTTATGCTATGAGTTGTTAGAATCGCTCTTTATGATTCACTTAAATGTTTTGAGCCATGGAATTGCTCAAGTACTTCACTTATATCTTTTTGAGCACGGTGGTGCAGTTATTTTGAAGAAATTTTCTCTCATGCTTCACTTAGATTATTTTTATACTTGCTACATTTTTATACTTGTAATCTGTAGCGACCCGACCTGAAACGGCCAAGTCTCTGGTGTTTCTGTACCATCCCAAGATCATGCTGGTACACACACAGTACACCAATGTATATATCGAGAGTTCAATCACACAACTTTATTAATCGGATCTCATATCGAGTACTTTATTACAATAATGAGGCTGAAGGCCAAAGTCATGAGATAATTAAACGAAGACTAGCGGAAGCTTCAAAAGTAGTAGAGTCCATCTAACTCCAGGGCATATCACCGAGCGTAGATCGTGACCTCACTCCAGGTCGGAAAGTACTCTGCAACATGAACACGTTGCAGCCGTGCAGGTCATCATATTGAATATGCCAGCAAGTCACAAAATAGAGAGGTGAAAACTATCATCTATTCTACATGCATATATGGCAGGTGGGGCTTGTTAGTTTTTAGCGGAAAGCAAGGTTTTCTCCTACAACAAAAGAGGGCTAAAAGCAGAATATTACAACTTTGTTGGTTGTTAACGAGATGGTTCCACCAACCAATTCTCGTACCCAAGTTGTCAATAATACCCACATCATTATTAATTGTGTTGAGAATTCCAGATAGTTTCAGTTCCTTCGGCTCAAGTCGTCCATGACTGTGGACACGGCTAATAGAATAGGTTTGGGTACTCTGCAGAGTTTTGCACACGTTCGCCACAAGATTTGATCGCCTCCGTTGAATGTCCTCGCACTACAGGGTGTTTGAGGACCTGATGATCAAAACATGGTCTTCCAACGGGTTCCTCTGAGCCTCTATCTGTGCCCATCCAATCCTACCATTCTTCTACATCTCGTAGCACCGCCCTCCAGAGTCGCCGCGTTGTCCAACCAAGCCAGAGCCCATAGTGACTTGTGGCTATGCAGGTAAGCCTTGGGTCTTGAAGCATCCATCCATCTCTTCGTGACTGGGTGAAGCTTTCCGCAAGATGTCATGGCGCTTCTCCATGCATCCCAGGTCCTGTGCTGGTTTATCCCAGGGGGCCCATCAAAACCGTCCTTCACCCAGAGGTATAATCCATTACGAGGTCTCGAAGTCTTGACATATCCGGTCTTGATTATTAAAATTTTCTCCCAACACTCGTGATAGACTCTCAACCAAAACCCCGTCTACTAAAGCATAGCAAAATAACATGTATCGTCTCGGGCCAAGTAACAAGGGTGATGGGTGCCTACCACATGATACTACATCAAGAAAACCAAATTTTCGAGTTCCTACTTAGCATGCAATAGGTGAAGGAGGGTTGATCTACAATGCATATAAAACATAGGAAATATGATCAACGTGAGTTGCCTTGTTGACGATTGTTAAACTCGAACGCTTCTAGATAACAAGCTTCGCACTCCGAGTGATCTGTCGACACAAAAACATTCACACCATAAGCACCACAATGACAAGTAATCAAAATAAAGCATCTAATAAAAGAATAGCTACAGCACAAGGTGAAAAATTGTCTTCCATAACCAAATCAGAATCTGTTTTGGTGAAAACCCCAAGATAAATTATCTTAAAACTTCTGAAATTAAACCTACTGATAAATAAGATCTCTAGTGATCAGCAGCAAAAAGAATCAATTAAAAATCTATTTTTAAACTCCCGGTATTCACAAAGTAATATTTAAACTAAATATGTTTAACTCAAATTTTATAAATTCAAAAATATTCAAATTTTATATTTTCGGAAACTACATCAATTTGTTGATCTAATGCAAAAAAGAATCACCTTAATTGAATTTGTAGATGAAAAGTTATTAAGAAAAGAAAAACAGAACTATTTTTGTTACAGATTTAAAATAGAAAAGAATACGGCGACGTGGAATGCTGTGATTGGCTGAAACCGTGCGGTGCTAGAGCTAAACTAACAAACGGTCGATATGTAAGAAAAAAAATTCGGTTAAATAAATAACTAACCGACCGGTTGGTTATTATTAAAGAACCGAAGGGGTAAGTTCCTTCTAATCTACACTGTAGGATTATGATCTAAGGGTGAAAGGAATAGAAAGGAAAAAAGAAAAAGGAGACGGAGATAGCTACGCTACAGGGAGACCAGCGACGGCAAGAAGAAAAATGGCGGCGAGGGGACCGTCGACGGGGAGGTGGAAACCGGCGTAGGGGTCCTTGGCGCTGGTGGGGGTGGCGTCAGGGGCGTCCTAGGCGAGGAGGTTCGGCAGGGGCGTCCTGGGGAGCTTGTGTTCGGCTCCTGGCGAGCTCCTGGCAGGGAGGAGACTGCGGGGTGAGGGAGCCTGCAGGGGCGACGAGGTGAGAGGGGTGGCGTGGGGTGGCGCGTAGGGTAGTGGAGAGGCGCGGAGGGCTTGCCTGGCAATGGAGGTTGCTCGTGGAGCCTTTGCTGCTTCGGTCTTGGCAAGGAAGGCAATGGGGGTGGCGTGGTGTCTATAGGCAGGGAGAAGATGAGCTTCCTAGGGGAACAGAGCTAGGAGAGGAAAGGCATTCTTATAGGGGTGGTGGGAGGCTCGGGGAGTAGAGCTATCTCGCGAAATCCGGAAGGTTCTGCCATGGCCAGAGAAGGCAGGTCGTGAGGACGAAGAAGAAAGGTGGGATTTGGCCAGATTTGGAAATTCATTAATGGGCCAACAAAATAGTTCCTAATAAACGAGATTTTATTATTATTTTTAAAACATGAAATAAAACGATCAAAAGGAAATAGGATATACTTGGAATATAGGGGTATAATATATCAAATTATCAGAAAAATAAATCCAATAAGATGGACATTTTTCCACGGCAAAAATAAATACTTGAGAAAAAATGTTTTTCAGAAAATCACTAAATTGGTTTATTTTCTTTTTCTGCAAATATTTTTCAAATAAACCTTGGGTTTTATGGTTCAAATATTTCAAAGAAATACCCCTGGTTTGGAGGGTCATGTTCCTCCACTCTTTCTTGCTTGGCAAGACAATATTTCCGGCATTCCGTGAGTGAAGAAAATAAACTGCAACACAAACTCGAAAGAAATTCAAATGCTACTTTTATAACAATCAAAATGCATAGATGCTTAGCTACAATTGTAAAGCATTCCAAATTAGGAATTTTGGAATGTTACATATTTGCATTGGCAATTTGCTTTTAATGAAAATTATTTACAAAGTGATGAATGTCCATGAAAGATATAATAAAAACTATCATGAAGATCATTGGATATTAAGCTTGATTCTTTGCAATAATTTTGCAATATGAAGACTCTAATGTGTAAGTTATGTTGTTGAGTAATTATGCTCTAGTAAGAATATTGGTGTTAAGGTTTGTGATTCCCTATGCATGTACATAAATCCAGTAATTATGCTATGAAATTACATCCTACTTGTGTTGCATTATTCGGTGTTAGTTATGTTTAATGTTCACTTATGATTATTTTGTTCCTTGGTTGGATGCTTCTCAATCTATGTGCTAGCATTCAATTGTACAAAGCGGGAATGCTGCTTGTGCATCCAAATCATAAACCCAAAGTTGTGCCAAATGATTCCACCATACCTACCTATATGCGTTATTTCAACGTTGTTCCAAGTAAATTTAAAAGTTCCAACTCAAAAATTCAAAATAAAATTATGTTTTGTGTGCCCGTACCGCTCATGAAGCGCTGAGGGGTGGCCATATCTTCTATGTTAAATAGGTTATTCTCAAGATGAATGTTTATTCACTTGTGATTGCACGAGAGTATGGCGGTAATAGGGATGCCAAGTCCCACAAAATAAAACAAATTCATGTTGTCAAAAAATAAATTCCTTGGAAAGTGTTGGTACAGACGACACCCGTGGATACGGTTAGCCGTGGAATGTGAAAGAATGGTGGAAAAGGAATACAGTTTAATTTTTGTTTGGGAACCGCCTATAATTTGTTTAGCATGGAGGATATTGGAAACTCCTAGTCATTGTCATTGACAGGAAATGCATGCCACCCTAAAAAATATCTCTAAGTTTTTCACTTTGATCCATGGCACCTCTACAAATCCCTCCTTCCCTATGCGAAGGGCCTATCTATTTATCTTATGCAATTTTTATTTTTGAATTTGAGTGTCCATCTTCTCTTATAAAGCCCCAATTATGGAACACCATTATCACACTTGAGCATGTTATGTAGTTAATATTTGAGTATGTTGCACGAATGGATCAATGATAGAGCATCATGGGCTAGGGATAACGTACTTTAGCAATGATATTTTGAAATACACAGTTGCTTGTTGGTATGCTTGAGTATCGAAATATTCATGTCAAATTATAGACTATTTCTTTGCATCATCTACAAGTCCACATGTCCATGATCAAAGAAAAAATGATGAACATGTAAGGCATCATCTCACAATCAAAAATTATGTTTTTGTCATTTCCCTACCCGAGGACGAGCAGAAATTAAGCATGGGGATGATGATACGTCTCCAACGTATCTATAATTTTTTATTGTTCCATGTTGTTATGTTATAATTCTTGGATGTTTGTTATCGTTTTATAGCAATTTTATATCATTTTTTGGGACTAACTTATTGGCATAGTGCCTAGCGACAGTTGCTGCTTTTTGTTGTTTTTTTGCTTCGTAGAAAATACATATCAGATGAGGTGCAATTGCCATGAAACTTTATTGAGATTTTGTTGGACTAGAAGGAAACTTGGGGCCAAGATTGAGCAGCAGCCAAGGCCCACGAGGCCCACTAGACACCATGGCGCGCCAAAGGCCCCTGACACGACTTGGTGTCTAGTGGAGCCCTTTGGAAGCTTCTGCACTGCCTCCGAGCTCTACCGATACCCCAATATTCCAGAAACCCTACAGGGGTCGACGAAAAATCATTTGAGCCGCCGCAAGTTTCAAAGCCACGAAAACTAACCTTGAGCTTTTCTCAGAGAAGAACATGATCATGGAGGGATTCACCATCTTCATTAGTGTTCCTCCCATGATGCGTGAGTAGTTCATATCAGACCTATGGGTCCATAGGCAGTAGCTAGATGTCTTTCTCTCTTGTTTTGTTTCTCAATACAATGGTCTCTTGGAGATCCAATGTAACTCTTCATTTTTCGATGTGTTTGTTAGGATACGATGAATTTTGAGTTTATGATCAGATCTATGAAAACATATTCATGCTTGATTATTATAGCCTCGTATTCCTTCTCTGATATTTCGTTTTTGTCTCACCAACTTGATTTTTTATCTTGCAATGGGAAGAGGTGCTTTGTGATGGGTTCAATCTTGCGCTCAATCACAGTGACAGAAAGAGACATGACACACATGTATCATTGCCATTAAGGATAAAATGATGGGGTCTATTCCTATATGAATAGATCTTGTCTACATCAGGTCATCATTCTTAAGGCATTACTCCATTTCTCCATGAACTCAATACACTAGATGGATGCTGGATAGCGGTCGATGTGTGGAGTAATAGAAGTAGATACAGGCAGGGGTCGGTCTACTTATTTTGGACGTGATGCCTATATACATGATCATTGTCTTGAATATCGTCATAATTATTTTCTTTTCTATCAATTGCCCAACAGTAATTCGTCTACCCAACGCTTGCTATTTTCTTGAGAGAAGCCACTAGTGAAACCTACGACCCCTGGGTCTACTTCACATCATCTATTTGCAATCTCTACTTTGCTATTTGCTTTTCTACTTTATTTGCTCTTTTGTTTGTCGATCTATATTATCAAAAAAACAAAAATAGCTTGCTGCGTTCTATTTGCTATCACTCTTATTGAATCTATCAATCTATCGTTACTTTACCCAAGAGGAATTGACAAACCATTGCTACCTCTTGAGCTTGTGTTAGTTTTTCCCTTGAAGAGGAAAGGGTGATGCAACACAGTAGCAGTAAGTATTTCCCTCAGTTTGAGAACCAAGGTATCAATCCAGTAGGAGTATCAAGGGAAGACTCCAAAGTACGTGCGCAAAAACAGCAAACTTACACCCAACACTACAAAGGGGTTGTCAATCCCTTCACGGTTAACTGCAAGGTTAGATCTGAAGGCGGAAAGTGCAACAAAGTGAAAGTGTAGAGCAGAACATATGATGTGGAGTAGACCCGGGGGCCATAGTGTTCACTAGAGTCTTCTCTCATCATAGCAAATATTGCGGTGGGTGAACGAATTACTGTCGAGCAATTGATAGAACCGTGCAAAGTCACGACGATATCTAAGGCAATGATCATACATATAGGCATCACGTCCGAGACAAGTAGACTGATACTTTCTGCATCTACTACTATTACTCCACACATCGACCGCTATCCAGCATGCATCTAGTGTATTGAGTTCATAACAAACAGAGTAACGCCTTAAGCAAGATGACATGATGTAGATGGATAAATTCATGCAATAGATATAAACCTTATCTTTTTACCCTTGATGGCAACAACATGATGCGTGCCTCACTACCCCTTCTGTCACTGGGTGAGGTCACCGCACAGTATGAACCCAAAACCAGGCACTTCTCCCATTGCAAGAATCATAGATCAAGTTGGCCAAACAAAACCCACAACTCGAAGAGAATTACAAGGATATGAAATCATGCATATAAGAGATCAGACGAAACTCAAATAAGATTCATAGATAATCTGATCATAAATCCACAATTCTTCGGATCTCGACAAACACACCGCCAAAGAGGATTACATCGGATAGATCTCCATGAAGATCATGGAGAACTTTGTATTGAAGATCCAAGAGAGAGAAGAAGCCATCTAGCTACTAGTTGTGGACCCGAAGGTCTGTGGTGAACTACTCACGCATCATCGGAGAGGCAATGGTGTTGATGAAGAAGTCCTCCATGTCCGAATCCCGCCTCCGGCAGGGCACCAGAACGTGCCCCAGATGGGATCTTGCGGAGATAGAAGCCTGCGGCGGGGGAAAATTATTGTCGTGGCTCTCTCCCGTGGTTTCAGATTTTTCGGGGATTTATAGGCGGAAGAAGTAGGGCAAAGGACCCACGGGGGGCCCACAAGCCTGCTAGGCGCCCCCAGGCCGCGGCTAGGGGGCTTGTGGCCTCCCCCGGGATACTTTTCCTTGGTTCTCAAGCTTCCTGCATATCTTCTATTCCAGAAAAAATCTTTTCGGAGGTTTTATTCCGTTTGGACTGTGTTTGGTATTGTCCTCTGAAAACTGTCAAAAACACGGAAAAAACAGGAACTGGCACTTGGCACTGAGTTAATAAGTTAGTCCCAAAAAAGATATAAAATGCATAAAAAACATCCAAAGTTTCACAAGATAATAACATGGAACCATCAAAAATTATAGATATGTTAGAGACGTATCAAGCATCCCCAAGCTTAACTCCTGCTCGTCCTCGAGTAGGGAATTGTGATAAAGACTGAATTTTTGATGTGGAATGCTACCTAACATATTTTTATTTTGTAACTTCTTTCATGTGGCATGAATGCTCAGATCCGTAAGATTCAAAACAATAGTTTGCTATTGACATGAAAACAATAATACTTCAAGCAAACTAGCAAGGTAATCATGAACTTTCGAAATAACAAGGCCAAAGAAAGTTATCCCTACAAAATCATATAGTCTGGCTATGCTCCATCATCCCCACACAACGAATTTAAATCATGCACAACCCCGGTATTGGCCAAGTAATTTTTTTCACACTCTTACTTTCTCAAACCTTTTCAACTCTCACACAATACATGAGCGTGAGCCATGGATATAGCACTATAGGTGGAATTGAGTGTGGTGGAGGTTGTGAGGCAAATAGGAGGAGATGGTCACATCGACTCAGCGTATCAATGGGCTATGGAGATGCCCATCAATAGATATCAATGTGAATGAGTAGGGATTACCATGCAACGAATGCACTTAGAGCTATGAGTGAGTGAAAGCTCAAAAGGAGAACTAGTGGGTGTGCATCCAACTTGCTTGCTCATGAAGACCTAGGGCAATTTTGAGGAAGCCCATCATTGGAATATACAAGCCAAGTTATATAATGAAGATTCCCACTAGTATATGGAAGTGTCAAAACAAGAGACTCTCAATCATGAAGAACATGGTGCTATTATGAATCACAACTGTGGAAGAACATAGTAGCATTGTCCCTTCTCTCTTTTTCTCTCTCTCTTTTTTTTTGGGCTCTTTGGCTTCTTTTCATCATTTTTTCTGGTGGGCATCTTTGGCCTCTTTTTTTCCTCGCATGGGACAATACTCTAATAATGATGATCATCACACATTTATTTACTCACAACTCAACACTTAGAGCAATGATGACTCTATAGGAAATGCCTCCGGCAGTGTACCGGGATGTGCAACAATCTAGCTTAGCGTATGACGTTGAAACATCTCGCTAGCTATCTTACGATCATGCAATGTCAATATGAAAGTGACAGCACATGTCATGAGACGGAACGGTGGGAGTTGCATGGCAATATATCTCGGAATGGCTATGAAAAGGCCATGATAGGTAGGTATGCTGTTTGTTTTGAGGAATGTACATGGTGGTTTTGTGCACCAGCGAAAGTTGCGCGGTACTAGAGATGATAGCAATGGTGGAAATTGAAAGTGCATCTATACCATGGACTCACATTAGTCATGAAGAACTCATATACTTATTGTGAAAGTTTTATTAGTAATCGAAACAAAGTTCTAAACGCATACTCCTAGGGGAAGGGTTGGTAGGTGTTAACCATCGCGCGATCCCGACCGCCACACAAAGGATGACAATCAATAAATCAATTATGCTCCAACTTCCAAACATAGCGGTTCACCATACGTGCATGCTACGGGAATCACTAACTTCAACACAAGTATTTCTAGATTCACAACACCCTACTAACATAACTCTAATATTACCAAATCCATGTCTCAAAACTAATTGAGAGGAATCGAACTTATCTTTACTAATCAATGCACATGAATATGGAAGTTTCATTATATCCTCTTTGGATGCCTATCATCTTTTGGACTACTTTCATAGCACAAGCCAACTACCAAGTTACTGAAAGAGAGCACTCTCAAAAATACATAAGTGAAGATCGAGAGTTATTATTTCTCCAAAATATAACACCTCGTGCTCTAAAAAGATCTAAGTGAAGCACTAGAGCAAAGTTATCTAGCTCAAAAGATATAAGTGAAGCACATGTGAGCTAAATTGCCTAACTCAAAAGATATAAGCGAAGCTCAATCAGTAATCTAGGAAAATCACAATGAGTGCATGTCTCTCTCAAAAAGGTGTGCAGCAAGGATGATTGTGACACAAAAAAAGAGAAAAGACTCCTACAATACATGACGCTCCAAGCAAAACACATATCATGTAGTGAATAAAAATATAGCTCCAAGTAACGTTACCGATGCATTGAAGACGAAAGAGGGGATGCCTTCCCGGGGCATCCCCAAGCTTAGGATTTTTGGTGTCCTTGAATTTGACTTGGGATGCGTTGGTCATCCCCAAGCTTGACCTCTTTCCACTCTTTATCCCATTGTCCATGAGAACATCACCCAAAACTTGAAAACTTCACAACACAAAACGTAAACAGAAACTCGTGATATCATTAGCATAAGAAAACAAAGCACCACCTCTTTAGGTACTGTAGCAAACTTGATTTGTATTTATATTGGTGTTATATTACTCCATTCTCACTTTTCCATGGCTAGTACCCCCGCGATACTATCCATAGTTTCATCAAAATAAGCAATCAACACAACAAAAATAGAATATATCAAAAACAGACCAGTCTGTAGCAATCTGTATACTTCGTACACTTAGGGTATCTTAAAAATTCTGAAAAATTACGACAATTTGGGAAATTGGCATATCAACCAGAAGCAAAAATAATCAACTCAAAAGCTCTTTCTGTATAAGAATGAAAAATAATTTAGTGAGCGCAAAGTTTCTGCCTTTTTCAGCAAGATCAAACAACCATCACCATAACTAGTCATAAAGGTTTTACTTGGCACAAACACAAATAGAAACACAAAAAACGCAATCATAACAGAATTATGATGGTGTGTACACAACAAAACAGAAAGAAAAAAGGAAAGATAAATTCATTGGGTTGCCTCCCAACAAGCGCTATTGTTTAACGCCCTTAGTTAGGCATAAGGCGATAGAATCACGTATCGTCGTCTTTGGTGCTCAAACCATAAGTAGGGTGAACACTCATCATCTAAGATCTTCATCTCTCTTACTAGATGGTTCACCACTGTTTTTAGTAACAAAAACAGACTTGGTGGCTTTATTATGGGCAAAATTTGGAGTGTTCTGCATAGCGGCAAAAGCGGAACCCAAGTTGGTTATAACATCCTCTAGTTTGCCAATTCTAGCGGAATCATGACCTAGTTTTTCGTTAACTGTGGGTTCCCTCTCCTTTAAATTTTTCAAAGTCATTCCCAACTTGGATACATACTTAGTGATTTGATTGTGGATCTTTTTATCCAAATTTTCAATGAGTTCAATCGTAGCAACTTTATTTTCAGTGATATCCAGCCTACGCATCACATGTTCCAAAGTTAAGGTAGTTCCATTAACCATGAGTGGGGGCGAGCCAACTAAATTTATTAAAGCACCGTAAGAATCAACGGTATGGAGACCCAAGAAATTTCCACCTACGATGGTGTCAAGAACATACCTATTCCAAGGGGAAATACCCACATAAAAGCTGCGACGTAGGACGGTAGTAGATTTCTTACGAGTAGATCTATTCCGAGCATTGCAAATCCTATACCAATCATCCTTTAAATTTTCTCCCTCAATTTGTTTGAAATTAAGAACTTCGCTCTCGGGAGTTTCTATCAAAGCGATAGGTCTAGCCATGAGGATAGGTAGACGATCCCACACAAGCAATCAAAAAGCAAGCGAAAGAAAAGGGCGAACGAAAAAGGCAAATATTTTTGTAAATTTTTGTATTTCAGAAGTGGGGAGACGAAAATGAGAGGCAAAAAAGGTAAATGCAAGAGATGAGTTTGCGATAGTTACTTGGATAAGCTTCACTTAGAACAGTCCCCGGTGCCAGAAATTGACACGTTGGAGGAAGACTATTCTTGACTTGATGCTCCCCGGCAACAGCGCCAGAAATTCTTCTTGCTACCTCTTGAGCTTGCGTTGGTTTTTACCGTGAAGAGGAAAGGGTGATGCAGCACAGTAGCAGTAAGTATTTCCCTCAGTTCGAGAACCAAGGTATCAATCTAGTAGGAGTATCAAGGCAAGACTCCAAAGTACGTGCGCAAAAACAGCAAACTTGCAACCAACGCTACAAAGGGGTTGTCAATCCCTTCATGGTTAACTGCATGGTGAGATCTGAAGGCGGAAAGTGCAACAAAGTGAAAGTGTAGAGCCAAAAATATGATGTGGAGTAGACCCGGGGGCCATAGTGTTCACTAGAGGCTTCTCTCATGATAGCAAATATTGCGGTGGGTGAACGAATTACTGTCGAGCAATTGTTAGAACCGCGCAAAGTCATGACGATATCTAAGGCAATGATCATACATATACGCATCACGTCCGAGACAAGTAGACCAATACTTTGTGCATCTATTACTATTGCTCCAAACATCGACCACTATCCGGCATGCATCTAGTGTACTGAGTTCATAACAAACAGAATAACGTCTTAAGCAAGATGACATGATGTAGAGGGATAAATTCATGCAATAGATATAAATCCCGTCTTTTTACCCTTGATGGCAACAACATGATGCGTGCCTCGCTACCCCTTCTGTCACTGGGTGAGGTCACCGCATGGTATGAACCCAAAACCAAGCACTTCTCCCATTGCAAGAATCATAGATCAAGTTGGCCAAACAAAACCCACAACTCAAAGAGAATTACAAGGATATGAAATCATGCATATAAGAGATCAGAGGAAACTCAAATAAGATTCATAGATAATCTGATCATAAATACACAATTCATCGGATCTCGACAAACACGCCGCAAAAGAGGATTACATCAGATATATCTCCATGAAGATCATGGAGAATTTGTATTGAAGATCCAAGAGAGAGAAGAAGCCATATAGCTACTAGCTATGGACCCGAAGGTCTATGGTGGACTACTCACGCATCATCGGAATTGTGTTAATGAAGAAGCCCTCCGTGTCCGAATCCCCCCTTCGGTATGGCACCAGAACGTGCCCCAGGTGGGATCATGCAGAGACAGAAGCTTGCGGCGGCGGAAAAGTATTTTTGTGGCTCTCTCATGTGGTTTCAGATTTTTCGAGGATTTAAGAGTCCCCAAAATCCCAAGAAAAAGATATATAAATCAGCATGATGGAAGCTTCACGGGCACCAAAGGTGGGCCAGAGGGGAGCCAGGGCCTGCCCAGTCGGCCTCCCTGCATGTCCACCCTCCTCGCCGCGCCACCAGGTCGCCTGGGTGGGGGCCACCTCCTCTGGTGCCCTCCTTCGGCCTATATTTACCTCTCCGATAGGAAACCCTTCCAAGAGATCCAGAAATATGAATTTCTCCATCGTTCCGCTGTCGCGGCGCTTCCGAGATCGGGAGCGTCAGAAGACCTCTTCCCGGCACCCTGCCGAAGGGAGGATTGACCTCCGGGAGCTTCTCCACCTTCATGGACGCTTCCCGGACGTGCCGTGAGTAGTCCTCCCTGGACCATGAGTTCATGACCAGT
This sequence comes from Hordeum vulgare subsp. vulgare, assembly GCF_904849725.1. Lineage (NCBI taxonomy): Eukaryota > Viridiplantae > Streptophyta > Magnoliopsida > Poales > Poaceae > Hordeum > Hordeum vulgare. The sequence continues at coordinate 419,322,473 of NC_058523.1, read as the reverse complement.
AGCTATGTGATGTCTTCTCTCCAATCTTGTGCTTCAATGTTTAGCCCTTGTGAGCTGCCCTACATGATCAAGGCATCTATGTAATTTTCCTGCTATTGCTATGCTTGGTTTGCTGGGATCCGATGGATTATGAGATTATATTCAGATTGTGATGAGTTATATATTTTTTATTCTCATATATTATGTTCTTGAGTGATTCATGCATGTTCTCCGTTGCTTTTTATTGCTTTGACCGAGTAGTAGATTCTAACTCCAAGAGGGAGCGTTATGCATGATTGTGGGTTCATGCAACCTGATGTCTAGCTTGAGTGACAGAAACATGAGACTAGGGGATGTGTTGTTGCCACGAGGGCGAAAACAACGATGCTTGTGACCATGGTTGCAAGGATTGTTTACCTTACGCAAAGCTCGTTAATGCAGTTGTCCGTTGCTTTGAGATTACACTTTGGGTATGGCTCGCAACTTAATACTAGCGAGATGTTCTGGATAGATATCTCAAGGTGGACGATTAGTAAGTAGATGTTGATGAATAAACGGTCTACTTGTCTTGGTGCACTGCCCATTACTTTTGAGCCTATAACTTCCTAGTAGCATGATTAGCATTGCGGTGCATTTATAATTCTGTCAATTGCCCAGCTGTAATTTGTTTACCCATACATAGTTCTTTATCGTCTTTTGGGAGAGAGACATCACTAGTGAACATCATGTGACTCTGGTCGATATTACCACCATTGTTTACACCTCCACCATTTACCTTTTTATTTACTTTTCCATTGCGATCCCTATCACTATTCCCGCTTGTGTTTTCATCCTTTGCAAAGTACAAGGCTGGGGAGATTGACAACCTCTCTGATCTCGTTGGGAGCAAAGTTATTTGTTGTGTTTGCAGGTCCACGTCTTCTGCTAGAGCTAGAGTAGCAGACACCTACTTGTTGATCCTCGAAGTCCTCCTGGTTCGAAAACCTTACAGTCCTCGTGTAAGGAAAATATGCTGCTAACTACATCTCCACCTTCCACTTGGGGTAACCAACAAGGGGCGAGAAGTATATCCATCAACTCGTCATCACACACTCTCAGCACGCCTTGTGTCTCTATCATAGACGCAGGGTCCATGCCCAGAACATTGACAAAGGTGACCTTGTTCGTAGGTGCGTTCAGTCTGCCAAGTGTTCTAACAAGTTCACGCCAAAGTGGGAAGGCCCTTACCGGGTAGTACAAGTCACCAGACCTGGCGCAGTCCCTGTGCACACTGAAGATCGCATTAAAGTGCTTAACTCATGGAACATTGAGCATCTTCATGAGTTCTGCGCGGTTGCCGGGCCCAATACCCGACAACCACCTTTTGTACAAGCTTTTCCGCAGTGCATGTAACCCTTTGTACAATGCCAAGCGCAGATCCTGTGCGTAAATAAAGCTAGGAATTGCATCATATCATCATTTGCATGTGCATTATGCATTTACTTGTGTTATGATGTCACCACTACCTTATTTTACAAGATATTAAGAGTGTGTGATGGACTTATAATCCTTATTATCGCATCCTACCTCTTTCTAGAGGACAGAGCCTCTCTTCTGCTCTCTCTATTTGACCTCTAGGTAAATAGGAGACAGCGGAACAGCAAGGACGGAGGACCGTCACAACTTCAAGGGGACCTCCCCTAAAGAGATCAGTTTAAACCACCTTATCTTAAGCCCGGTTCCGTTCCTTTCCTGAAGGAAATCCTTGCCACTCCTTTTCCATTGTGTACAATGGAATTCTCTGGATGACAGGAACCCTTGTGTGGACGAGTCGTCCTTAATCCCTTGTCGCTTGTTAGCCTTGGGAGGGGCAGCGCCGATACCAACAAGGCGTCTTGCTAGGGATGGTGCCCGTCTATTGTCAGGGGGCTTGCTCTCCCTTCGACACTCGTGTCCAGCAATAGCCCGGTAAGGAGTCGTGTACAACAAGAGTGTACATATAACACAATACGAGTAGAAGGGCGGAAGGATAGTACTCAGGAGAGATGAACGGCGCTTATCTTATTCATTCTTCAGTGCAAAATTGATAAAATAAATTACATTTCCACTAGTAAAAATTTGGCAAGAGCCTCCATCTTTTGCTTTATAAAGAGATAAGTGCCCCCATAATACATTTCTTGTCCTTCTCCTCTTAGGGATTGAATGAAGGAGAAAAAGAGGGCAAAAGGAGTGCCTGGCTGGGATTCAGCGCCTCCCCGCTAAGACCAAAAGGGTCGTGCACCCAGGAAGGGCGGACGAAGCTGGCAGGGGAGAAGTGAGCGGAAGGCAGGAGCAAATGATGGCGCTGCCGAAGCCAAATGTTGATGATGGTGCTGCCGACGATCACGACGAGTCGGAGTTACCGCCCCCGTCCCTCGGGCGCCGAAGGTCACCGCCATCATAGCCTCCATCATCTCCACTGCTCGAATGGGTGCCTCCGCCGCCATCTGGACCCTCAGCGCAGCCGAGGAAGACGCTATAAGTGCATCTAGTGCCCTTAGTGATTTTGGTGGTTTGAAGACTTACAATTTAAGAGACTAATGTGCTTGTAAGTGTAAACAAGCTCTATAAGTCGCTGAGGGGTTTGAGTTACACGATGGATATCGACCCCTAAAAATGTATGTCTTCGGCTGAAGACTTTGGTCTTACCTTGAAGACTTTGATCGCAAACAAATTGCGATGAAATTGATATTCCTCATGAAGATATTGAAGATGAGGAATTCGGTGGTTCCTAAAGAAAAATCGTCTGAAGAATTTGAAGCGTGAAGATTTGTTCCTTTTGTTTCATTTTCTTTACCCTTGAATCATAGGAACACCATACTGTTAAAGGGGGTCGAAGTAATACTACGGAATGAATTTCCTCATGATGCTCAACCCAAGCCTAAAACTACCAAAGCCTCAAAGTGAGGAATATGAGAGACATGAGGACTTTCACAGTTGAAAGTTTCGGCCGTTGCCGCGACACGTGGCACCTCACTGATCTTATCCATCCAACGGTCACATTATTCAAGGGCATTTATATCAAATCATGTCGGGATGCTCCCAGGCTATAAATAGCCGCCCCCACAACCACTAGGTGGTTGGCTGCTCCGAGAGAAAATGACACTTGTCATTTAGAGCAACCCAAATTCCTGAGAGTCTTCAGAGAAAATCATCAAGTGAGGAAATACCCAATCACCGAACCCCAAACCAAAAACCATGTGATTGAGCATCACTTAAGAATTTGTTCCTGTGTGGAACTGAAGCCTATTACCTTTGAGGATTGTGCCCACACGGTTAGGCGTCATGTCCTAGAGCATCCAGCAGTCAATTATGGATCATCGGGTGACCGAGTTTGTGAGGGTTTGGAAGTCTTCCCTGAAGACTTATCACGAGTGTTGGGCGAGGATTGTGTGTCCTTAGCTCAAGGAGAATATGATAGGGACTGTGTGTCCTTTTGTTTCAATACGAAGAAGCTCCAAACCAGACGTACAACTGTCACAACAGTTGGAACTAGGTCATCAACAACTGTCTTCATCGTGATACTGGTTCTATTTATTAGACTCTTTCATTTCCTCGAAATTGTATGTTGAAGACTTTCATCTGTGCTGCTTGAAGAATTTGTTTGAAGACTTTCTCTGAATTTCCTCAACCTGAAATTCTTCATTCGAGTTAATCTTCACCTGCATTCAGTGTACCTGCGTACTGTGCAAACCGATTCTCATAATCTTCACCAAGTAATCTGTTGTAGTAGTCTTTGCACTTCTGATCCTGCGCTGTTTCCGCTGCACGAAATTCATCATTGAGGAATTTCCTCACAAGGAATTTCCTCAGCGATGAAATTCTACAAATCGCCTATTCACCCCCCCCCTCAAGTCGATATAAGCACTTTTAATTGGTATCACAGCAAGGTACTCCCTTCTTTTGTGTGATTTTGGTTTAACCACCTGGAGTTTGAGTTATGTCGACCGCAGGTATGATCAAGGTTACTGCAGGATGGCCTACCTTCGAAGGAAAGGACTTTCCCTATTGGAAGATGAAGATGCAAATGCATCTTCAGGCTATTGACAACGATCTCTGGTACATTGTGGAACATGGTATTCCCTCCATCGCTGCTACTATCTCTGCCGCTGATGTGAAGAAATTCAAGCAACTTGATTCTCAAGCGAAGAATATCATGGGTGGCCATCTGAGCAAAAGTTATTATGGCAGAGTAAGTGCTTTGGGCACAACTAAGCTTATCTAGGATAAGTTGTCCAAAGTCAATGAAGGAATTTCAACTCAGCATGACTCTCGTATTGATGTTCTTCGCAATCGCTTCAACAGGCTAGACAATGAAAGCTGCCAAGATACCTTTGATCGCCTCACTGACATCTCAAATGAACTGCAAGCACTAGGAGCTCGAGACATCACTGACCATGAAGTTGTGGAGAAACTGCTAAGATCTCTGGATCCATCATTAGATACACTGGTTCTGATGATTCAAGAACGAGGAGACTATAAGATTCTTGATCCTGCTAATATACTTGAAAGACTCAATACTCAGAGATCTGTATGGACCAATCTACTCAAGACCTCGTGCGCTGAAGGCCAAAGCAACTTCCTCATCTGAAGAAGAAGACTCAGATTGCAGCATTCGTGACCCTGAAGAACTTGGACAGGAGCTTGCAATTCTCGTGAGGAAATTGCAGAAGTTTAAAAGGCGATGCCAGTTTGCTAAATCATCAAGAAGAGATATGAGGAAATCAAAATCTTCATCTGAGGACTACAAGAAAAGAACCTGCCACAAATGCAAGAAATATGGTCACTATATTGCTGATTGTCCTCGCTGGGTGAAGGAATTAAAGAAGAAGAAATACAAGGATGAAAGTTCTGATGACTTGAAGAAAAATAAGAAATCTTCAAAATCCTCATCGTCAAAGTCCTCATCGCACAAGAAGACTAGTTACGGAAAGGCTCGGTCACTCATTGGCAAGGAAATGGATCCTGAGGAAGAATCTGAGGAATGTGATGAGGAGGAAGGATCTAAAGAATATTCAGAGTCTGGAGTGGCAAGTCTTGCACTAGCTACCACATTCGTCAACAAGTCAATCTTCAACCTTGAATAAAATGACAACGCTATCTACACTAACGACTATGCTGATGACTTCGCTCCAACCTATTGCTTCATGGCAAAAGGTTCAAAGGTACCGAATGACACTTCCTCCTATGACTCAAGTGACTGTGAACCTGAAGATTATAAAAAGGGTTTTTTATTTCTATGCCCCTGGTTCGTTAGCTCTACTCATTCATCCCCACGCTCTTAACATTTGATCACTTTTCCCCACTCCTTTGCCCGAAACCCTCAAAACTGGTCACAACGGACGTTGTCGTCGGGTCAACGCTTTGACCATTAACTCTGACAAGTGGGGCCACGCTGGACTGTGTCGCCCGTTGGACCTAACAATTGGGGCCACGTCGAACGATGCCGCTATTCGCTCGTTGGGTCGTGGTTAGATTGTTGGGCCCTACGCGCCGTAACGACATGAGCCTCCTATGCATGCACGTAGCTAGCATGCCTTCATGCGCTGATGCCCGCCGCCACGATGCAATGACCTCCCCTCTTTCTACACACGATCCGTCACGTACGTTGACCGACCTCTTTCTGCATGCTATCCGCCACGGACCCAGGGACGGTCGCTGTTGGGCCATGCGTGCGCCGTAACGACATGAGCCTACTATGCATGCACGTAGCTAGCCTACCTCCATGCGAAGATGCCCGCCGCCACGATGCGCTGACCTCCCCTCTTTCTGCACACGATCCGCAACGTACGCTGACCGGCCTCTTTCTACATGCTATCCACCACGGACGCAGGGACAGTCGGTGCAGCTGGTTCGTCTCATGTCACATGCTTGTCTCCCCGATCCACTCGCATCTATTCAACGTGGCAATTAAAGTGGCGAGCTGCCATGATTTCTGCACGCTAGACGCCATGATAAGCCTTCTATGCATGCGCGACATGAACCGCCTGCCTGCCTGCCTGCCAGCATGCGTCGATGCGCCCTGCCACGGATTCAACCTTCCTGTGAGCCGCCACGGGACGTAGTGTCTGTCGCCTCCTCGATCAATTCACATTTCACACCGTCTCGGCCTTTGACCACCGCAGCATCAATTCAGCATGGCAATTAAACTCTAGGGCATACCGATCGACGTGCGCCGCCATGATACCGAAGCCTGTTGTGCATGCCATGTGATCAAGCTAGGATGCGTGCATGCGCGCTGTCACGGACGCAACGACATCGCTGCCACTAGTTCCTCTCTTCTCGCACGCGTCTCCACCTTCCAAGTTCCATAGACCAAGTCTAGGGTGAAGTGCTACATTTAGGGTTAGGGTTCAGGTATTTTAGGGTTTAGTGCTTTGAAGCATCAACAAAAAGCATTTAATATATTTTTTGAAGCATCAGCATTTTGAAGCATCAATAAATATAGCTCATAGAGCATAATAATGAAAGCATACATCCTGAAGCATCAACAAACATAGCTCAGAGAGCATAATAACGAAAGCATACAATATAGGGAAGCCTACGATATATATCCTACGTACTACCTAGTGCACTATGCGTCTTCGTAGTCGGAGATGGCTTGATCCGCCTGTACAGGAGCCTGGTCCTCCTAGGCCACTGATACGTCCATTTTGCATCATGCTTTCATGTTGAGATTTATTGCTTTATGGGCTGTTATTACACTTCACGGTACAATAATTATGCCTGTTCTCTGTTATTTTGCAAGGTTTACATGAAGAGGGAGAATGCCGGCAGCTGGAATTCTGTCCTGAAAAAGGAGCAAGTTTGAGATAACTATTCTACGCAACTCCAAAAGCCGTGAAAATCAACGAGGATTTATTTTGGATTTTATAAAAAATACTGGGCCGAAGAAGTACTAGAGGGGAGCCAGCAGGAGGCCACAAGCCTGCTAGGCGCGGCCTCCCCCCTGGTCGCGCCTAGGGGCCTTGTGGGCTCCTAGCTGGCCCTCTGGCCCCCCTCTTTTTCTACAAGAAGGGTTTCATTCCAGAAAAAAATCAAGAGGAGGCTTTCGGGAGGAATCGCCGCCGCCACAAGGCGGAACTTGATCAGAACCATTCTAGAGCTCCGGCAGGGTCGTCCTGCCAGGGAAACTTCCCCCCCAAAGGGGGAACTCGTCGCCATCGTCATCACCAACACTCCTCTCGTCGGAGGGGACTCATCACCATCAACATCTTCATCAACACCATCTCATCTCCAAACCCTAGTTCATCTCTTGTAACCAATCTCTGTCGCGCGACTCCGATTGGTACTTGTAAGGTTGCTAGTAGTGTTAATTACTCTTTGTAGTTGATGCTAGTTGGATTACTTGGTGGAAGATTATATGTTCAGATCTTTGATGCTACTCATTACCTCTCTGGTCATGAATATGATTATGCTTTTTGAGTAGTTACTTTTGTTCCCGAGGACATGGGATAAGTCATGCTATAAGTAGTCATGTGAATTTGGTATTCGTTCGATATTTTGATGTGTTGTATGTTGTTTTTCCTCTAGTGGTGTTATGTGAATGTAGACTACATAACACTTCACCATTATTTGGGCCTAGAGTAAGGCATTGGGAAGTAGTAATTAGATGATGGGTTGCTAGAGTGACAGAAGCTTAAACCCTAGTTTATGCGTTGCTTCGTCAGTGGCTGATTTGGATCCACTAGTTTAATGTTATGGTTAGACTTTGTCTTAATTCTTCTTTCGTAGTTGCGGATGCTTGCGAGAGGGGTTAATCATAAGTGGGATGCTTGTCCAAGTAAGGGCAGTACCCAAGTCTCAATCCACCCAGATAAGTGGGATGCGGAGCCGGCCTTGTGATCCAACGGCCCGGAGCCTGCACGCGGCGTGCCCACCGAATTCTTTCTAGAAGACCACGTCCGAGGGCTGTCGCTTGGCGCCAGGGTGTGATCGGACGGCTGACGTTGGGAGCTAGGCTTAGGCGAAACCCCGAGGGGTTTAGAGGGGTTTTGAGCTGGTCAACGGGGTTACGAAAGCTTTTACTAAGCATAACTAATTTAAAAAAAATCAAAAAAATATGAAACCTTCGTCGTTCGTTGTTTTATAAGACACACTAACGAGAAAAAAATACTAAACTTGGTCTATGGTCATTTTCATGAAAAACTCCTAGCTAGCATGATCGAGGTCAAATGAGCACCATTAATTTCAAAAAATCAAAAAATATGAAACATGCGCACAATGTTGTCTTATGTGACATGTTACCAACCAAAAATCATAAACTTGGTCTATGGTCATTTTCATGAGAAAACCTTCACACATATGAGCTATCACCTACAAGATTTCATAGAGTTCAAGGAGATGAGGAAGGGTTACCTTCTTCTTTTGAAAAATTTAAAAAAATCAAAAAAATCACCAAAGCTTCGTTTCAAAGTTAATAAGAAGGATCCGAACTTAGTTTTACATTTTCATATTTTAAACGTGTTTTTTTAATAGTTTTTATATTAAAGCATATTTTTAAAAAGAAAATGTAAAAATATGAAGATTAATTCAAAAAATAGTGAGACTTCGAATCTACACTATATAGATTGAATAGGTGTTAACAAAAAGCATTTGGCTCATTTAGACCAGGTCGAGAAAAACTTGATTACAAATGGGGTTGTTTACCCTAGCCTGGGAGCTCATTCGGAGCACATTTCTCAAATTGAAATTTCTTTGACATCCTCTAAATCACCCCAAATTTTGGACACATGATCTCCTATAGAAACATAGATAGTTCGCCAAGGTTTTTTTTTGCAGCATGTCTAATCAGTGAAGCAACACTGAAACAACATGTGTGATCATTGGAACACCTAAAGTCATAGCTCACAACATCTAAACAGAAGTAACCATACAACACATGCAATTTTAAGGACAGACAAATATAGATAGCATAATACATTGGGTACCCTAATACATTACTTCCATAGATTCAGTTCATCACATCATAAACAGCCACATTCAGTTTACCAAAAGCAACCCACAAGATAAAGATAAAACATGTTGCCACATACAGTTCATCACATCATCACATCACACCGGAGTCAGTGCCTTCGCGAGGGCAGCATGCTGCCGCGTGATCATGTAGTCCTCCTCGCGAATCGCTACATCCTTTGCATTAGACACAAGGTGATCGAAGCGGCCATCCTTTGGCTTTGGCTTGGTGGTGCAGTAGGGGCAGCGCCACTTTTTGATCTTGCGGTTCTAGAAGGAAGTAACTCCCTTGGCCTTGATCTTCTCCACCTTCTTCATTGTGAAGGACATGAAGTTTCCCTTGTACACATCTTCTCCAGAATCATACTACACACAAGAATGAATTGCATTAATACATTATAGATTCATATGCACCATGTCGATGGAACTAAATGAACAATCTAAATTTCAAGTAGGCTTACCACATATTCTTCGTCTTCACTATACTCTGGATCGTACGGGTCGAACCCAGTAAAGGCCAGCTTCCTCTTTTTTCCACATCCATCATCCTCCTGAATATACAATTACATCCATCACTAGTAAATACAGAAGGTAATTGAAAATTTAGAGATGCACACATGACACATTGATCATAGGGCTAATATAGTATGATCATTTTTGCATTTTCCATTGTCATGCACACACATTGAACAACAGAGCTAATAATACTACATATTGTGGACAAATTTATATACTAATGAATCAAATAACTTCTTAATCAATGGATTCCATTTGGGCATATGACATTCAAAACCCCAATCTGCGTAGCATTCAAAAACAAATCTAATAGGGACCCAATCTAATAAGCATACATGTCTATAGCATTAAAAAACCCAATTTGTGTAGCATTAAAAATAAATCTAATCAGCATACATAGGTGTAGCATTGAGGCACAGAGCTCCCTATCTCTCATACAGATCTATCTAGCATTTTTGCAACAAAAAGCCCCCATCCCCCCATATAGAAAACCCCGACCCCTCCATCAAACCAACTACTCTAACCATCTGTACTGCCGTATGAATCAGAATCTAACCAATGCAACTAACTCTACAAGCTAATATCCTAAATATTGCAACTAACAAGCAAGTGCAAATACCTCCTGCTCCTCGCCAGGTTGCGCATCGGGGGTATCGGGATGGACTGCGCCGCTCGACGTCATCACCTTCTGCTACGGCAGCACTGAGGCGGAGACCGCCACCTCCTTCTCCACATCCGCAGCGGTTGCGAGTTTCCCCTCACCGCCGTGGATGCCACCGTGCCCTGCAACTCCACTACATCTCCGGCCGCTGCGCCTGCGTCGCCATGAGCTTCCGCCATCGGATAGATGGAGGCGATGAAGGTGAGGAAGAGGATGCAGTGGGGGACAGCGAGACGGTACGGTGGAGGCAGTGGAGGAGAGCGAGATGATGTCGGTGGGGGAGAGGAAGACGATGCGGCAGGGAGGGGATTTGGTGGAAATGGTAGGTGCGATGCGCTGGGAGGTGGTTACCCCTCTTTATACGATGGGACATTCGGGGCATGTCCCACGGACACGTGCTACCCCACGACAGCGGTCAGTTGCATGCGCCCATGTATATGAATACAACTGTACGGTCAACATACGAAACCACTATACGGGTAAACGGTCAAAGGTCGACTCGGCCCTATGTGGCCCCACTCGTCAGAGTTAACGGTCAAAGGCGTTGACCCGACGGCAACATCCATTGTAACCTGTTCTGAGGGTTTCGAGCAAGGGAGTGGGGAAAAGTGAGCAAAAGTTAAGAGCGTGGGGATGAATGAGTAGAACTAACGAACGAGGGGCACAGAAATAAAAATCCCTTATAAAAATCCCAGTTACACTAAACTTCCCAACATTGCAACTAAACAACAAAGTGCCATTGAAAAGCTTCAAAAACTGCTAGACAGAAGCGCTGAGCTGTTGAATGATGAAATGAATCGAGCTCATGTCCTCACTGAAGATGTGAAAATTCTTCACTCTAAATCTGATAGTCTTCAAGATCGTTATGGCACACTCTTGGCTGATAATGAGAAACTTTCCTCTGAATTTCTTCAAAGGAAACTTGATCTTGAGAAGTTGAAGATGTCTCACGATGATATTCGAATGGAAAACGATTCATTGCTTGCTCAACAGATCAGTGCTGCTCAGGTTGAATTTACTCCACCATGTCTCAAATGCATTGAACGAGAAACTGCTAATTCTTCACCAGAGTCATCAAATGCTTCTATCTTTACAAATTCTTCAACTGCTCCTGTGGTATCAAATTCTTCACTTGAGGAAACCACAAATGCTACTCACGAAAATGCAGGGCTGAAGGAATTGTATCTGACAGGCATGTACAAAAGTCTCAAAGGGCATCAAACCCTTTGCGATGTGCTCAAAAATCAGATTTTGAACAGGAACCCAAGGAAAGAAGGAATTGCCTTCGAGAGGAAATTGAATGTTGATGGATCATACTAGAAACCTGAGCAGTACCCCAAAACCTCATGTGTTGCTGCTAAAGGACCTCGTGTTGATCCATCTAGTCTATTAGGCTTTCCATGTGAATTATCCTATTCCTCACATGAGTCATCTGACTCCAACTGTAAACAGTTCAAAAATCAATCTGGTGAAGTATTTGCTCGATATGTTGGAACTAATTGCAGAAATGGAGCACCCTTGAGGAAAATCTGGGTCCCCAAAAGTTGCTTGGAAAATATTCAGGTGAATGTCCTCGTGACAACACATGTGATGAACCTGAACCCCAGATCAAATTCCTCAGGTGGACCAAAGTCTTCAAGAGGATCAGAATCCTCAGTTGGTCAAAACTATGCTTGTACTCGTGGTAATGCTTCTGGTATGCAGGGAAATTACAAGGGATATGAATCTGAGCATTATTCCTCAAATCATTATGTTCATAAATCCTCAAAAAAATTCTTTGCCTCTTCATTTGAGTACTCTAACCCCACTATTGTGAAACGAAGTGCATTAGCTTCAATGCCCCCTTTCTCATATGGTGCTCGCAGGATGATGAACTCTTTGCCACCCCTTCAGATGTGGGTGGTGAAGAAATTGAACTAATCACTTCTGCAGGTCAGGTCTCCAAATGAAAGTCATCATTTGAAGAATTTGCTCGAGACCTGAGGAAAATGCTTGATTGGACGCAAGCTAAAATTGATGAAATAATAACATTTCACACGTCCTCAAAATTACTATTTATGATGAAATTTCTATGTGGTGAAATTGAAATCATATTCTTCAAGTCTGAAACATATGAGATGGTGAGCTGTACTAATTCATCTGCAGGATGACAAACCCAAGAATACTGAGTGGGTTCTTGACATTGGCTGCACACACCACATGACTAGTGATAAAAGCTTGATGATGAATATGCCACTTACTCCATCACCACTGAAGCAAATCACTTATGCTGAGAAAGGTAAAAGCAAATCATTGGGACTTGGCAAAGTGGCTATTTCCAAGGACATGCACATGGACAAAGTCATGCATGTTGAATCCCTTCGGTTGAACCTCATGCCAGTCTCAATGCATTGTGATCTTGATATGGTTGTTATTTTTGGAAAATATAGATGTGTAGTCATCATGGAATCTGACAGATCTGAAGTCTTCAAAGGCTTTAGGACAGGAGATTCGTAAATTGTTGATTTTTCCACACGTCCTCAACCAGCCACATGCTTCCTAGAAAAAACCTCAGAACGCTGGCTATGGCATTGAAGACTTGGTCATGCAGGCATGAGGAATTTGCACACGCTAGCAAAGAAGAAGCATGTCATTGGCATCGAATCAGTCAAATTCCTATAGGACCACCTCTGCGGTGCTTGTGAGTCTCGAAAAATGACCAGATCCAAACACCCCTCTAAGACTATCATGACTACCACTCGTCCGTTTGAATTTCTTCACGGGATCTGTTTGGATCTACTCATGACGCTACTCTAACCAATGCATCATCCTTATATGGCTTTGTTATCATTGATGACTATTCTCGATACACTTGGATACATATCATTTTGTATAAAACTGAAGTGCAGGAAGTCTTCAAACCATTTTCCTCAAGGGCCTCGACGAACTTCGGCATCAAGATGAAACACATCAGGAGTGACAATGGGACAGAATTCAAAAACACTGTTCTTGGTTATTATCTTGATGAACTTGGTATTTCTCACGAATTATCTACTCCTTATACTCCTCAACAGAATGGCGTCGTTGAACGCAAGAACAGGACTGTGGTTGAAATGGCACGGACCATACTTGAAGAATATCAGACTCCTCGTCATTTCAGGCATGAAGCAATCGACACTGCTTGCCACATCATCAACAGGGTATATCTTCACAAATTCCTCAAGAAAACCTCATATGAACTCCTCACTGACAAGAAACCCAATGTAAGTTATTTCAAAGTCTTCGTTGCAAATTGCTGGATTAGAGATCCACTCCATAGTTCAAAATTTGCACCTAAAGCACATGAGGGTTTTATGCTTGGTTACGGAAAGGACTCGCACACCTACAAAGTCTTCAACACCTATCACAACAAGGTTGTTGAAACTGTAGATGTGCGGTTCGATGAAACTAATGGCTCGCAAAGAGAGCAATTGCCTCTTGTGCCAGACAAATTATCTCTTGGGGAAGCTATCAAGTTCAAAGCTACTGAAGACATCGTTCCCACTGAGGAAATTGCTGAAGAAATCGTCCCCAATACTGATAAAATTCAAGATGGTGCACCTGAGGAAATTGCTCTAGATCAAATTCCTCAGCCCAGACAAAATCCTCAACCAGCTTATCCAAGGATTGTAAATGAAGTAGAACTTGACAAAATCCTTGATGACATCAATGCGTCAGGTCCTCTCACTCGCTCAAAAGCTTCACATTTAGTTAACTTTTGTGGGCATTACTCTTTTGTGTCTATCACAGAACCCTCAAAAGTTGTTGAAGCCTTCATGGAACCTGAATGGGTTCAAGCCATGCAATATGAACTTCTTCAATTCAAGCTAAATGATGTATGGGACTCTATGGACTCAAGCAAGCCCGTGGCGCATGGTATCATGCATTGAAGGAATTCCTCATGAAGAAAGGCTTCAAACCTGGTTCACTCGATCCAACTCTTTTCACGCAATCTTATGACAGGGAACTATTTGTGTGCCAAATATATGTCGACGACATTGTTTTTGGTTGTAGTGACAAACGTTACAGTGATGAATTTGCTTACATGATGAGTGAAGAATATGAGATGTCTATGATGGGGGAGCTGAAATTCTTCTTAGGTCTTCAAATTCGACAACAACGCAATGGCATGTTCATATCACAGGAGAAATACCTCAAGGACGTTCTGAGGAAATTCAACACCCATGAATGCTAAGGCGTCAAGACTCCTATGCCTACCAACGGCCAACTCTGCACTGACGAAAATGGTAAAGATTTTGATCGGCAGGTATATCGCTTGATGATTGGCTCTTTATTGTATCTGTGTGCATCTAGGCCACATATAATGCTTAGTGTTTGCATGTGTGCTCGTTTTCAAGCAACACCGAAGGAACCACACCATAAGGGTGTGAAGCATTTTCTTCGATACTTAGCCCACACACCAACACTAGGATTATGGTACCCCAAGGGCTCAAATCTTCATCTCATTGGATATTCTGATTCTGATTATTCTGGTGATGTGGATCGCAAGTCAACATCTGCATTTGCCATTTCCTCGGAAGATCATTAGTCTGTTGGTCCTCAAAGAAGCAGAACTATGTTTCTCTCTCCACTTCCGAAGGTGAGTACATTGCTTCTGGATCCTGTTGTGCTCAACTGTTATGGATGAAGCAGACCCTCAGAGACTACGACATCAACATGAAGAATGTGCCCCTTTACTACGACAATGAGAGTGCAATCAAGCTCGCCTACAACCCAGTACAACACACAAAAACTAAGCACATCCAGATTCGTCATCATTTTCTTGGGGACCAAGTCCTTAAGGGCAATATTATCATCGATCATGTGAAGACCGACAATCATCTAGCAGATATTTTCACTAAGCCCTTGGATGAGAAAAGGTTTTGCAAGTTGCGATGTGAGCTAAATATCCTAGAGTCTTCAAATGTTTTGTGAAAACATGCACACATCCTAACACTTATGCAAATTTGATGACTTTGATGTGCAACGCACGAAGAATCGATTATCTTCAATCTATGAAGAAAATCACTCTTAGTGTGAAGAAATTAATGAAGAATTTGGTTCTCACGGCCGTACAACAATTGGACGCGGCGCCTGAAATCATCATTCTTATACCGTGGGTCACGCCACCACCCATCTTTGAAATTCTACAAGTTGTTTTTTCTTCAAAGTTGAAATTCATCAATCTGACACTTTGTCATAAAATCCTGAAGTTTTCAAGATCTTTAAGTTCTTCAAAACGTTTGATGATTTTCATTTGCATATATATATAGACTCATATTTCCGTCCTCAACAACATTTACTTATAGCTCAGTCTTCACTTTGATATTTCATCTAAGTGAATGTGATTGGACCCGACTCCCCGCTATGCTAAGCTCAACCCAGTCTATTCATTTCTTCATATGCGTTCTAATTGACACTTGTTCAAATCCTCACTGTGTCCTTGTGACCTGAGGACTTTGCAACGAAATCCTCAGAAATTCAGAAATCATTTTTATAATGTTACATAGTATCTGGACCCTCTTCTCACGATCGGATAACCACGAACTCCACAACTTCAGTCGTGGGCTCCACGTGTCATGCGGAGACGAATGGGCAAGGGCAATTCAGTCCGAAAGTTTTGGCCAAACTATTTTTAACCTGAGCTATAAATAGGCCCTTACCCCCTTAGTCAAAACTCTTCGTTCTCTTGTCTTCTCCGCTCGAGCTCAACCCTACCGCCAGTGCTAGCAATCTCGTCGCCGGTGAGGAAAAGCTTCGCTGCCTTGCCCTCGCCGTCGCCGGACTCACGCCGACTGCGGAAAGGAACTTTCCTATTTTACTACTCCAGTTCTTCGTGTTCTTCGCTCAGGGTAATTAAAATCCTCTTTTACTGCCTATGTTAATCTTTTAATTCACTTTAGGCTCGTGAAATATGTTTTTCTTCTGAGTCTGTGTCAGCCATGCACACTCATTCCTCAAACACTTGATGAATTTCACTAAGCCACTAAAATTCTTCATGAGATTCCTCAATTGTGTAAATTCTTGAATCTGCACAACTCTGGAACCCAAGATCACAATGCTTAGTAAAATTCTCAACCCACTTGACAAATTCCTCAACTTCTAATTTTTTTCAATTTCTTCAAATCTGAGAACGCATATGACCTCTCCAAATTCTTCGCACCTATAGTCTGTTCACAAGTACAAAAATGTCAGCTGTTGAATCTCTAGGTTCTCATCAACTTAACTCATTTGCAGCATTCCTCAAAGAAACTTTATGTGTGTCATCGGAATCATCATGAGTTCATATTCCTCAGCAAAAGCCTCAATTGAAGAAAATGGAGGATGACCGGAAGCAAAAGGGAGGAATGAAGCTTGAACAAAACACAACATTTGAAACACATGAAGACATATATGCTGATTATTGCACTCTGGATGAGGAAATTCATGGTAAAGAAACCATGGCGAAGCGCAATATAAGGCTTCAAAAAATTGCACGCGGGTGGGCTAAGGAGTGGAAGGAGTAGAGATATGTTACTCCAAAGTATGTGAAGGAATTCGCCCTCAAGCCACCTTGCAAAAGGCCTCCACAGGGTGATCAACAAGGCACTCATCCCTCAAGCGTTCAAACTATTGAGGGTTACCCTGATGAGAAAGGCAAATATTTGTCTAAGTTACAGAAGAAGGCAGAAGCAGCTGTGAAGAAATTCAATAATGACTGTGCTGCTGCAGCCACTGCCGCCACTTCTTCAGCAGTTGAGGCCTCTGCTACAGCAATTCCTTAGAAGAAGGCTTTGCTGAAGAAATCCAAAGCCTCAACTAAAGTGCCAAAAGAGAAATTGCCTCACAAAGCTGCAACGGCAACACAATCTTCAACAGCACCACATTCTTCACAACCACAACAGAAGCAGCTCATTAAGCATCAACCTGCTCAATCAAATTCCTTACTGCCATCTGCCACTAGCTCTCCTGCAAAGTCTTCACCCACTTTATGGAAGACTAAAATGACTGCTGGTAGAGGCATCAGGCCAAGTCCTAGCAGAGTCATCAACATTCCTTCTCCATGAGAAGGAAGTGAATAATTTGATGAGGAAACACTCCAACAAATCATCAGAAACAAACAGGAACGGGTTGCACAAGCCTCCGTCTTCTCCATTCCTCTAGCCATGGACCCGAAGGTCTTGCTGGATTTCATCGACCTCTGGTATGAAGATCCAAACACCCATGTTGATGACTTAAAGCTTCCCCCTGGTGTCAGCCATATGGTGGCCACTTTCATCAATTAAGCAAAGTGGAAAGAGCAGCAAGCCAAGCAAGCAAAGGCTGCCAAACTCAAGAAGGAGAAATTCCTCAAGCAGAATCTCCTCAAACTGACGCGTGAAGCACTTGTATCGACTCAGGCTGAACTTAAAACCCTAACAGACAAGTATACAAGTCTTCACACTGATCGTCAAGGCGTCAAGGTGAATTTCATCAAAGCTGCATCAGCTGCAGTTGATGAATACAACAAGAGGACTGCTCCTCTAAAGCAACAAACACCACCTTAGTCTAGCTACACTGTTCAGCTGCCTAAGGAAGATGAAACTGATGAACCAGCTGCTGAGGAAATTCCTCAAGATATTCCAGCTGAAGACAATGTTCCAGCTGACGAAACTTCCAGGCCTGATACTACACCAGTGCCTGATGAAACGGTTCCTTCACCACAACCCTCAAAGGGGACGAAGTGACTCCGCTTGCATCAGACGTGAAGAAGACTAAAGAGGCTGAGAAAGAAACCAAGAATCGGAAAGCTTCAATGGCCTCAGAAACCTTAGAGGCCAAACGCGTGAAGGTTACACAGTCAGAGTCTTCATCAGCCCCGGTGGATGCTACTTCCGTGAATGTAGCACCATCATACTTGATCGTTCCCTTCGGTGTTGACTATATCATTCCTGAAGAAGATGAAGAAATGGATGATGCTGAACATGATGAAATAATGGATGAGGAAATACATATAGATGACATTCCTGAGTCCACCACTTCTCCAAAGACCACTGAAGAACAAGTGGGGTGATGATGAAACTGGGTGCAGCACTCCAGTAATTCATGATGATTTCTCGGAAGAAACTCATCCTCGCTCACTAAGGTCAACTCAAATCCCTCCGACTCCTGCCACAACTAAAATCCTCACAGGTTCTGACAGGAAAAGCATTCGTAAGGAATCTGCTCAAGAATCAGTTGCATCAGTTGAAGACAATGCATCGGCGAATACTGCAACTGCCTCCGCCAACAAGCAAATTCCTCAAACTGAGGAAAATGCTCCAACTGAAGAAAATGCTATTGCGCCCAACAATAAAACCGCTATTGTTGTGGTAAACACAGAAACAACAATGGTAGTAGCTACTCCTCAAGAAAAGTAGCACAATCTTCAACCGCAGCAGAATCAGCCTTTCTCCAAAAGGCCAAAGTTTCATAAAGAGGCATTCTATGAAGAAAAGATGTATTTCACTGGCGAAAATCCATATGACAAGCTTCGCATTAGACACATGAAGTTTTGGACAAGAAATCAGCTAAACTATTATGCTTCAGTGCTCTTTGGGAGAAACAAGATATTTCAGCATACCCATATTCCTCACTTTGATATGGAGGAAATACCTTGCTTTGCTCCAGTCCTCAACGTTCTTCACGAAGCTAGATTACTGCCTTTCTGCACTGATATCGGAGATTGGAACACTGACATCATTCTTCAATTCTACGCCACACTACACATTTCTCGCGACCCTAAGGATGTCAACACTTGGGTTTTGGATTAGATGACTCAGCACATGCACTACAAAGCGTCTGCCACTGAATTGCTTCGAGCCCTTCCAATCTCAATTCCCTCAGAGGATGCAGTTCTGATGTATGATGAATGTGAACTTCCCAACAGGCTGATGGAAGTACTCATGAAGCCTTTGGCCAAGGTCCAACCCCCAAGGACTTGATTTCTGATACAAGACTTGAAGTATGAACCAAGAACAGTCTACAGAATCATGTCTTATGCCATTGCTCCTATCAAAGGGCATGATGATGAAGAATATGTCGTAGGCATCATGAACAATATCTTGTTCAATGTCATCCATGGCATACCTATGAATATTCATGATTTCTTCTTGAGGACTTTGGCTAAGAATGCCCTGTCACCATTTGAATTGAAGATTTATGCGCCGTGCATTATGAGATTCATCAGGAACAGGTCAGGCATCAACTACCAAGCTAATTTTCAGAATCACCTCGGATATCTGTCGCCGATCAAAGTCATCATGAAATCATTTGAGCTTGTTGAAGGCAAAGGCAGGTCTGTAATTGATGAAGGACATTATCCCCTTGATGACCAATTTCACAAGGGAGATTCCTATTTTTCATACGATGACACTGCTACTCAAGATCCTCCAAGCCCAACTGCCCCCACAGTGATGAATAATAGAGAGCTACTCCTCAGTCTTCATCAAAAGGTCGGTCGCAATCACAAGTGGGTTAAAATCAGTTTAGTGCTATTGTGAAAACACTCAACGAAATTCAGAATGCAGTGAAGAATAATCACTATTATCTTCATGAGGTGTTTGATCGCACTTGGGCCACCTTGACTCACCTCAAGACTCGAGAGGAACTTGAGGAATTGGAGTTTACTCAAGACTTTGACTGGTCGTGGCCTCGAAATAAGAAATTCAAGCCAATTCCAGTTCCATACTTGGAGGACAGTTCGTTTTATTCATTCCACACTGCTGAATCAGATGAAGAACCAGAAGACACTGCGACTGGTCCAAGGAAGAAGCCTGTCTCCAAGAATCCTCACACCTCTACATCAACCAAGAAGTGAATTTCTTCAAAGGGCGTTAGTCCTCAGTTTTTTCCCTTTTCGTCACTTGATGAAAAAGGGGGGGATCTGAGAGTTAGTCTTCAAGCGGGATCTATTTTGGGGCTTATAAACTTTATTAAGTTACAAACTCTTGGCTCTTCTAAAGTATTTAATGTAATGAGTTGTAATGTAGGCATGCTTATTCCTCAAAGTATATTAATGTAGGCATGCTGAAATTCGTTAGACACCATTTTTCATCACGCATTTTTCAAGTTCCTCATATTATATGTCAAATGTGTGCATGATTTACAAGATACAGGGGGAGAATTCCGTGATATAAATCATCAACGTGCATCTGCTGTGCAAAGCAAATTACTCAAAATATGCACATCTTCAGGGGGAGTCTCTCAGTATCTTCATTTCTAGTTCCTCAGACTCACTACTTACATTTCATATTTTTATCCCCGTTGAAAACTTAACCTAGTTGTCATCAACCACCAAAAAGGGGGAGATTCTAAGTGCATCGAGTGCCCTTAGTGATTTTGGTGGTTTGAAGACTTGCATGTTAAGAGACTAATGTGTTTGTAAGTGTACACAGACTCTATAAGTCGCTAAGGGGTTTGAGTTATACGATGAATATCGACCCCTGAAAAAGTATGTCTTCGGCTGAAGACTTTGGTCTTACCTTCAGGACTTTGATTGCGAAGAAATTGTGATGAAATTGATATTCCTCATGAAGATATTGAATATGAGGAATTCGGTGGTTCCTGAAGAAAAAATGTCTGAAGACTTTGAAGCATAAAGATTTATTCTTTCCGTTTCATTTTCTTTACTCTTGAATCATAGGAACACCATACTGTTAAAGGGGGTCGAAGTAATAGAACAGAATGAATTTCCTCACGATTCTCAACCCAACCCTAAAACTACCAAATCCTCAAAGTGGGGAATATGAGAGACATGAGGACTTTTACAGTTGCAAGTTCCGACTGTTGCCGCGACACGCGCCACCTCACTCATCTTATCCAACCAACGGTTACATTATTTAAGGGCATTTATGTCAAATCATGTCGGGATGCTCCGAGGCTATAATTAGCCCCCCCCCCCCCAACCACTAGCTGGTTGGCTGCTCCGAGAGAAACTGACACTTGTCATTTAGAGCAACCCAAATTCCTCAGAGTCTTCGAGAGAAAATCATCAAGTGAGGAAACACCCCAAACACCCAAACACAAACCAATAACCAAGTGATTGAGCGTCATTGAAGAATTTGTTCCAATGTGGAACTGAAGCCTATTACGTTTGAGGACTGTGCCTCCTCCAGACGGTTAGGCGTCATGGTCTAGAGCATCCAACAGTCAACTATGGATCGCTGGGTGACCGAGTTTGTGAGGGTTTGGAAGTCTGCCCTGAAGACTTACCACGAATGTTGGGCGGGGACTGTGTGTCCTTTGCTCAAGGAGAATACAGTAGGGACTATGTGTCGCAGGATTGTTTGTCCTTTGGTTTCAAGACCAAGCTGCTCCAAACCAGACGTACAACTGTCACAGCAGTTGGAACTGGGTCATCAACAACTGTCTTCATCGTGATACGGGATCTATTTCTTCAAATCTTTCATTTCCTCAGAATTGTATGTTGAAGACTTTCATCTGTGTTGCTTGAAGAATTTGTCTGAAGACTTTCTCTGAATTTTCTCAACCTCAAATTCTTCATTCGAGTTAATTTTCACCTGCGTTCTATGTACCTACGTACTGTGCAAACCGATTCTCATAATCTTCACCAAGTAATCTGCTTTAGTAGTCTTTGCACTTCTGATCTTGCACTGCCTCCGCTGCACGTAATTCATCATTGAGGAATTTCCTCATAAGGAATTTCCTCATCGTTGAAATTCTAAAGATCGCATATTCACCCCCCTCTAGTCGGTATAACGCACTTTTAAATGCCATGCTCCCCGGGACCCCACACAGAGAGCATGCCAAAGGTGGGGAATTCCCCATGTCCTTGAGAAGAACACACGGGAGAAATTGTCCCACCCATGTGCGTTAAATATCGCTCCATGGGCGGGGGACCCTACCGTGATATCTTGAGAATAGCCACTGCATCCACTCACACGCAACTGGGTACCTTGCTGATGATTTTTCTCCATCACCTCGAAGAAGGAGCACTGGAGCCACATTCCCTACGGTTTTTCAACCTCCACCGCCCTAGCAAAAGGGCGAGGGAGGTGCAAACGACCTTGGGGAGGACTGCGCACACTCACAATAAACTCCAATGTCATACCTTCAGTATGCCCTGACAACGATAGCGGGGGCGTCGCTTGAGGAGGTTCGGGCACGATACTCCATCCCCTTCAACAACGGGCTCCTCGGCGACCCCGTGCCCTTCCTACGCCCCCACCTCGAGTACTGGTGCAACCCTGCATCGCCACGACCGAAGCTGCTGCATGATGTTGAGGGGAGGCTATCAGTGCCCCCACAGAAGATGGAGGACGTCCTCGCCCCCTCGTCATAGCAAAAACCGAAGAAGCCTCAAGGGACAAGAAGAGAAGAGCAAGCCGGGATACCCTAGGTTGGAGGAGAGGAGAAGGATGGATGAGCATTGCCTACCGCATCCCTCCCGGTTTTATAGAGAGGATGCGGGGGGCTGGCTCTCCTATGCTCCAAGGGTCGCCACCAATCTCCACATATGTCGTTGCCCACCATCACGGGCGAACATATAACCTCCCCATCAATCCAATCCATGATTTTGCAGCTCTTGCGATGTCCAGGCCTTTAAGTCACATGCACCCACCGCGAGATTATTGCAATGCATGCGGCACGCATGGCGGAAATGGCTTGAAGTGGTGGGACAGTGCAGAACAACAGATTGGCGGTTACCCCTTTGCGATGTCACGCCCGTACATGAACTTTGGGCCTGACCCTACAGCATGGAGCAAGCTTGTACGGGCCTGGACCAGGGGCTCCTATCTGTGCACTAGTAATGGGGTACCCAATGCCCCTGACTTATGCACAGGTGTTAGGAGCATAACCCCTCAAAGGCAACCGCCGACCCAATCAAGTATCCGGAATCAAATGCTGGAAAGACTTACACAACAGCCCAGGACGGGCCCAAGACGCGCCAAGAACCCCTGACACCTGCCGGTGACCAAGGCACAGGCATCCTCAAGAAGACCCGGCAACTCACCTCTCCGGAAAGCGCGGGCCAATCTCCCACCGCTCCACCTCATCGCCACACCAATCACTTATCGATGAGGTGTCGAGATCCCGTATGGCTAAGTGGCTCTCACTCGGCACGTGGCGACCTAGCAGAAGATAGATTACAACCAGTTGACACCCGTCCAGGGGCGTGTCAAGACACCATGCAACAACTAGCTAAGCGATGGAAGGAGCTTGCCGGCCCGCGCGCCACCTAAGGCTGCATTTATGGCATTTTGTCTTGAGTGCCAAAGTTAGGTATGATAGCACTGTTAGCTATCTAATCATGTATGTTTGCCACTATGGACGCCCCTTAAGATATAAAAGGAGGCCCAAGGCAACCTACCATATGATTTGGACCCTAGAGGATTCGAACACTAGAATATTTGTACGCCCATAGTGGCTCTCCACGGCAACTCTTGTCGGGGGAGAACACTGTATGAGTTACATCGTCCCTGAATCAATCCACCAAAGCAGGAGTAGGGTTTTACGCTTCTTAGCGGCCCGAACCTGGGATAACGTCTCGAGTCTCACCATCGTGCTACCTCATAGTTTCTGGTCTTTGTGCAACGCGATCTCAATGCCAAACCACGAAGGGGCCAATGGCCCCATAGGTGATTGAGTGCAACTTGCCCCGACAAGGTCCCTCTTCAAATTCTGGAAGGAAAATTAAGAACGACCTCCCAGCTAGGATTCGTAGTTCTGTGTCAATGCTAATCCAATTTTGACCTTGGAAATATGTTCTCCCTCTTGCGTTGGTGAGAGTAAGGGTTAAGGGAATGCCATTCTTAAGCAGCATCATGTCGAACTGAATCGTCCACTCCTCATCCATTGTCAGGTTGGCCACACACATAAAATCCTACCTTCCCCGGCAAGGATGTGCTGAGTATGATAAAAAGAATAAATAAATTAGATAATTGTGGAATAACTAGACAATTATCGAATAATTAGACAATTGTGCAATTAAATGGCACATACCGACCACTTCATCAAGTCATCTTCAAGATCGACACATATCACATTGCAAGTTAGGTGAACTCTGTAACATGCGCCTATCCTCCACAGAAGGGGCATCCTTTTTCCATTTTCTAAGTTCATATATGGAATAATTTTGTAAGCTAAAGAATGGAAAAAAATTGGGCATGACTTCTGCTGAAAAATGGAATATTGAGTGTGTGAAATCTTGCAAAAAGGAAATTAGTCAACGTTTCACGATATTTGCTACACTCTTTTGAAGCCCTGTATTGTTGCAGAAATCCAATTAAATGTTCATGCTTCATGAGATGATTATATTTAACAATAAAGAACATTCATGTATCATCCTCCATTATTAATTCCTACAATCACAATAAAATTGATACAATGGATTCGTGCAATAACATAACAACATGAAATTAAGTTCAACTCCGTCCAAAATTTTCCTATGAATTGCTTGAGCGGGAGGTGGAGGAGGGATTTGTAGCAACCTCCGAGGTGGAGGAGTCTGCCGCCGCCGACGGTGTCTTTCCCCGGTTGCTGGTGGAGGAAGCCATTGCGTGTAGGTGTCGCCTATGGAGGAGAAGCCTACTGACTAGTGGTGGCGGGGGATGAGACATGACGATGAGGGGGCTACGGCGGAGGAGTCCTGATAGAGAGGGGCCCGTGACAGAAGAGGGCCGCGGTAGAGGAGTATCCAACCTAGAGTTTGGTTGGGCCGCACCAGCAAGAGGGGGGCGATATAGAGAAGACGTGCGACGAAGAGGGCGCGTGGCCGTGGCATAGGCGAACGAGTGCGATGGCGAGATTGGCATATTGACGGAGGAGAGGCGCGGTGGTGACGAGGCACGGGGTTTGGTAGAGTAAGTGGCGGAGAATATTGAAATTGTGTTTTAGGAAAAGGGAAGGGTTGTTTTGGGGGGAAACTACAACGTAGGTAGTGGACGGGTCTACATGTGGCGGGTCTGCATGTAGCTATGGCGGGCACTACGGCACACCCGCCAGAGGTGAGTTAAACAAAAAAACGTACAAGGATATCGTACCTGTGGTGGCGTGAGGAAAACGCCCGCACTGCTTCTGTACAACTTGTGGCGGGATCTCTTTAACTGTGGCGGGTGACCTGTCCCACCCACCGTTAGTTTGCGATCACCTATAAGCCCTTGCCCACTAGTTAATGATGGCGTGGGATCACCTATAAGCCCTTTCCCGCTAGTTAATGATGGTGCGGGCTCTCTTTACTCTAAAATTAATTGTATGACCACTCTTATGAATTGTAATTTACCAGCCTATTGTTGGACACATACAACCTTACATACCTAAGTATGATTTAAATCATACAGCTCCTATCATACTACGTTGCCCTTGTAGTAAGTACATGGAAATCAATAAAGTATTTCCTATATTTTTCGGCATTCGATATTGTGCTAAGTCTCTAACATATAGTTTTTACATTTGGATTCATCATAATATAATGTACAATCACAATACATTGATTTTTTCGTGAATACACTAGAGTGCGTATATTTTCATTGATAGGTAGAGATGGTACAAGAGAGGTGGGGGTTGCAACCTCAATTCCTTGTGCACATGAGGCAAGACAAGGAGTTGCGAAGCATTGGTGACGGGTTGCTTAGCCTGAGTACAACATCATTCCACTATGCGAGTAACAAGCTAAGTTTGTGCATGGCCGCGCTAGCCCAGGATCTAGACTCGTCCTTGGTTGATGCGGTGAGCCATAATATGGAAGGATTTTCGCGGTAAAAAACACATTGGTTTTGTTGCCTCCGAATGGACAAATCCATGTGAAGAGCCAGTGTGGATATGCCCTTGTTATGGTTGATGGGGGATTCCATGACAGCCGGTGTGTACCACGGTAGGACCTCTTTGGTGTCGAAGGGGGTCTGGTAGCACACACCCAAGCGAGGACATCATGCCAGATCTACCTAGAGAAGGGGCAAACAATTTGATAAATCTACTGAAATTTGTTCTATCAAAAACACAAATACGTTATGTCCTTCGATCTATATTAAATGATGTCGCTTTTTTCCAACGTACTTGGCTTTATGTCCAATAGTTTATAAATGCAATAAAAACAAAATTTAAGATTTGTCTTTTCGACTTCATATATCTACTGTTAACCTTCTGGATATGTGCAAATATATAAAGGATGTGTCTATTCCTCATCTAAATGCGACATAACTATGTCACATAGAAGATGACATCATTAATTGTTTGTGGTCCCTTTGTTTATCCGTGTTTGTATGTTGGAATTTTTTTCTTGACAAAATATAAATAGTGCATTCGTATAATGAGCATCGTGTACAACGGGCTTTTGCACGTTGTGCCTCACGGGTGTCGCTATCGTCTACATAAAGGCTATAGTAATTCTTGGATGCTTGAGTTTCTGCAGTGATATAATACATCTTTATTTTGTTATAGTAGCTTTGAATGTTAATGCTCCGATACGTTATATATCATTTTTGCTTTAATATGCCTTGCCACATTGCAAAGGGGCCAGAAATAAAACTTATAAAACGTCCATGAAACTTAAAATTGTCACACAGAATATATGTTTTATAAATTTACATAATTGAAAATGAGAACATCTATTGGTCGGGGCCCAATTACATAATGAAAATGAAAATGCAATCATATTTTCTTCTAAAAACACGAATATTTTTAGAAAATCTAGAACAGTTTTTGAATTGGTGAACATAGTTTACAAGAAAAATGAACATTGTATGAATTGGTGAATACAATTTTTCAAAACGCGGATACTTCTAAAATGTGAAAACATATTTTGAGAATGTGAACTTCTTTTTGAATTGGTGCTCAAACTAGCCTTACTACAAAATGATATGCCTCAAAAGGGTGTTCCTCATTTCCATACAACTATGGGATTTCATAAAAAAGTGGGGAACTAACCCAATGGCTTGGGAACTAAAAAACATATAAATGGTGCTTTTCTCATGAAAGTTTGGGTCCCTTTGAATTGGTTGCATATCCTTCAAAAAGAATGGAATGAATGGGCTTGCAACTAGGACATCTGAAAAACTGGGTTGGGCGCCAAAAATAAAAAAGAAACAATGTAGATCACCTTAATAGGATCAACCAAGAAAACGTGAAATATTAACTGTCAGGGTTGGGGCTCAAATTTTGGGTATTAAATATGGAATTGTACTTCAGATGAAAATTGGTAGCATCACCTCATTAGCAAATTGGAGACAAGTTGCAAGTTGGTGGTGGACTTGGAACTAGGGCAAAGTATAAAAAGGACTACCTACTCGCAAAGTCGAGGGTAGGCTTGTAACCGAGACAAGGTCAAAAAAGCATGATTGTGAGTAGAGGGGAGGCTTGCAACTAGGAGCGGAGAACTAAAAACTAATGGTGCTAGTTGTAAGCCGAGGGTTGAGGGTAGACTAGCAACTGGATGGAAACAAACTATAGGCTCAGTTGTGAGTTGTGGATGGACTTGCAACAGGGACAACTACACAAAATTACAATACGAGTTGTGAGTCTTGTGTCGACCTGCAACTTGGACAACTACGAGACTTGTTGTGAGTGAAGGATGGACTCTTGCAACTAGGATGAAAAATGAACTACAAACCTAGTTCTGAGTTGAGGATGTATTTGCAACTGGAATGAAAAACAAATTATGAGCCTAGTTGCGAGTCGAGGGTGGACTTGCAACTCGGAAAAGTACACAAAACTATGATACGAGTTGCGAGTTGTGGGTGGACGTGCAACTGCGATGAGAACAAACTGTGGACCCACTTGCAAGTCGAAGGGTGGTCTTGTAACTAGGGCAACAACAAAATTATGGGCCAATTGCATTTCAAGGATGGACTTGCAACTAGGACAACTATGAAACTACGTTCCTAGTTGTGATTCAAGGGTGTACTTGCAACTTTGATTAAACAAACTATGGACCTAGTTGCAACTAAAGTGTGGCTTTGCAATTGGGATGTTGACACAAAACTACAATACCATTTCTGAGTCATGGATGGACTAGCAACTCAAATGGTAATAAACTATTAGCCCAGTTGCAACTAGAACGTAGACTTACAATTGGAGGAAAAACATAACATATGCCCAGTTGTGAGTCGAGGGTGGACTTGCAACTAGGACAACTACGAGCCATTTGCGAGTCGAGGATGGACTTTCAACTGGGACAACTATGAATCTATGAGCCCATTTGCGAGTCAAGGGCCGATTTGCAAATCAGATGAAACAACTTATGGACCTACTTAGGATTGAAATGGTGGACTCGCAAATAGGATGAAAACAAAGACACATGCTCTAGTTGCGAGTAGAGGGTAGGCTTGCCTATCATGCAACTATGACGCATGTTGCGGGTCGAGGGAGGACTTGTGACTCGTACAACTATGAAACTACAAACCTGGTTGCGAGTAAAGGGTTGACTTGCAACTTGGATGAAACAAACTAAAGGCTCAGTTGCGAGTCAATGATGAACTTGCAAACAAACTACAGGGCAAGCTATGGGTCAAAGGTTAGGCTTGCAACCAGGAAGATAGTAACACCCTATGGGACTGCTTGCAATTGAAGGTTTCGACTTGCAACTAGGACGACACCTACAACGAGCCTAGTGACGGGATAGAGAGGGACTTGCAATTGGGACAATAATAAAAAAAGAGGCAATATGTAGGTTGAGGGGTGGGCTAGCAATCAGGAGGAAAATAATACTTACAAGCCTCGTTGTGATTCGATGGTGGACTTCCATCTAGGTTGGAAAAATAACTACGACCAGGTTGCGAGTCGAGTGGTGGGCTTGCAACCTTCATGACAACAACACCTATGATCCCAGTTGTCAGACGATGGTGGACATGCAATTGGGACAAGTACACTAGTACAAATAGACCACAGTTGTGAGTTGGTGTGTGGACTTGCAACAGGGGAAGCTACACGACTACAAAGCCCGCGTTGTGTGTCGACGTTGGAACTGAAACTAAGCAAACAACAACTACATCCCAAGTTGCGAGTCGATGGTGCACTTGCAACTTGGAAACTACATTATTATGAAGCCCTAGTTGTGAGTCAAGATTTGACTTACAACTAGGGCAACTACACTACAACAAAGACCACATTTATGTGTCGAGGATGTCCATGCAACGAGGGCAACTACACTACTAAAAAGCCCAAGTTGTGACTTGAGGTTGGACTCATATCAGGGGAAAAGCACTACCACAATCCCCTAGTTTCAACTCCATGGTGGACGTGCTTGAATATCCCAGTTGTGAGTTGAGGACGAACTTGCAACTCGGGAAACACAACTACTACCAGCTACCAGTTACGAGTCGATGGTGTACTTGCAACTAGGGTAACTACTATAAGTGCATCTAGTGCCCCTTAGTGATTTTGGTGTATTGAAGACTTATAGTTTAAGTGACTAATGTTTTTGTGAGTGTACACACGCTCTATAAGTCGTTGAGGAGTTTGAGTTATTCAAAGAATTTCGACCCGTAAAAATGAATGTCTTCAACTAAAGATTTTGATACTTTCCTGAAGATTTTTTGCTTACTCTCACTGATGTGTTGGTTTCGCTCCATGCTTAAAGGTTGATGTAGCACAACAACGTCAAGCATTTGCCTTAGTTAATAAGCCAAAGTATCAATCTAGTAGGAAGATCCACAAGACTATTTAAGCAGCACCTGGACACAAATAGCAAATCCTCGCAACCCGACGCATGGAAAGGTTGTCAATCCCTCGTGGGTAAAGTCAGGATAGGTTGATAGATGCAAATAAGAGTGATAGAAAATAGAATGAAGCAAGGTATTTTTGGTTTTTTTATAATATGGATCTGAAAACAAAAGAGCAAACAAAGTTGAAACACAAATAGCAAAGTAGAGATTTCAAATAGATGATGTGAAGTAGACCTGGCGGGCATAGGTTTTGCTAGTGTATTCTCTTGAGAAATAGCAAACATTTGGTAGAAAAAATGTTGTTGGGCAATTTATAGAAGAGTAAATAATTATGACGATATTCAAGACAATGATCATGTATGTAGGCATCATGCCGAAGATAAGTAGACCGACTTCTGCCTGCATCTACTTCTATTACTTCACACATCGAACGCTATCCAGCATGCATCTAGTGTATTGAGTTCATGGAGGAACGGAGTAATGCCTTAAGAACAATGACATGATGTAGACAAGATCTATTCATGTAGGAATAGACCCTATCGTTTTATCCTTGATAGCAACAATATATGTGTGTCATGTCTCTTTCTATCACTGAGATTGAGTACTGCAAGATCGAACCCATCACAAAGCACTTGTTCCCATTGCATGATAAAATATCAAGTTGGTCAGATAAAAACTAATTATCATATAAGAAATATGTGGCTATAATAATCAAGCATGAATATCTTTTCATAGATCTGATCATAAACTCACAATTCAACGGATTCCAACAAACACACCGCAAAATAAAGAGTTACATCATATGGATCTCTAAGAGACCATTGTATTGAGAACAAAATGAGAGAGAAAGCCATCTAGCTACTGCCTATGGACCCGTAGGTCTGATAGGAAATACTCGTGCATCATCGGTGGAGCACCAATGAAGATGTTGAAGCCCTCCATGATCTTGTTCCTCTCCGGAACAGGCTCTAGATTGGATTTCGTGGCTCTGGAACTTTCAGCGGATGAAACGATTTTTCATAGACTACTCTAGGGTTTTCATAATATTGGGGCATTTACACAGCTCACAGGCGGTGGAGGAGGTACCCCAGGGCTCCACTATACACCAAGCCATGACAGGGGCCCGTGGAGCACCCTAATGTCTAGTGGGCCCCTGGGCCTCGTCTTCTGCTCATTCTTGGCTCCCAAGTTTCTTTCTGGTCCAAAAAAACTCCATAAAGTTTCGTGGCAATTGGACCTTATCTGATATTGATTTTCTACGAAGAAAAAAAAACAGCAAAATACAACAACTCGCACAATGCACTATGTCAATAGGTTAGTTCCAAAAAATGATATAAAGTTGCTATAAAATGATCATAAAACATCCAAGAATGATAATATAACAGCATGGAACAATAAAATATATAGATTTAATCAGTATCCCCAAGCTTAATTTCCTCTCGTCCTCAAGTAGGTAAATGATACAAATAAATTTTTTGATGTGGAATATTGCATGACATGTTCATCATATTATTTTTTCTTTCAGCATGGACATATGGGCTTATAAATGATACAAATCAATAGTCGATAGTTTGACATGAAAATTTCAATACGCAAGCATATCAACAAGCAATCAAGTCTTCCAGAATATCAACGCTAAAGAATGATATCCCTAGCCCATCATGCTTTATCATTGACCATTCATGCAAGACACTCAAATATTAACTACATCGAATGCTCAAGTATGATAATGGTGTTCCTTAGTTGGTGATTTATAAGAGAAGATGGAGACTAAAACTCAAAAATAAAAATTGCATTAAGTAAATATATAGGCCCTTCATAGAGGTAAGCAGGGAATTGTAGAGGTGCCAGAGCTCAAAGTTAAAAACTTAGAGATAATTCTTTTTAGGTGGTATGCTTCTCCTGTCAACAAGAATGAGTAAGAGTTTCTAGTATCCTCCATGCTAAACAAATTAAAGGCGGTTCCCAAACTGAAAATAAAGTCTATTCCTTTTTCCACCATTCTTTCACATTCCACAGCTAGCCGTATCCACGGGTACCATCCATACCAACACTTCCAAAGGAATTTATTATTTGACAACATAATTTTTCTTATTTTTCGGACTGGCATCCCTTTCACCGCCATACTCTCGTGAAATGATAAGTAAATAAATACTCATCTTGAGAATAACCTATTTGACATGGAGGATACCGGCCACCCCTCGCCGCTTCATGTGCGGTACATGCATGCAATAGAACAATTTATTTTGAACATTAGAGTTGGCACTTTCAAATTTACTTGGAACAACGTTGAAATACCGCATATACGTAGGTATGGTGGACTCATTTGGCACAACTTCGGGTTTAGGATTTGGATGCACAAGCAGTATTCCCTCTTTATACAAGTGAAGGCTCGCAAATAGATTGAGAAGCGCCAAACCAAGGAACAAAATAATCATAAGTGAACATTAAACATAACTAACACCGAATAATGAGACACAAGAAGGATATAATTTCATAGCATAATTATTCACTTCATGTTCATGCATAGGGAATCACAAACCTTAACACCAATATTCTTACTAGAGCATAATTACTCATCAACATAACTCACATATTACTATCTTCATATCGCGAAGCTATTGCAAAGAATCAAGCATAATATCCAATGACATTCATGAAAGTTTTTATTATATCTTTCCTAGAATTTCATCACTTTGTAACCAGTTTTCATTTAAAGCAAATTGCTAATCCAAATAACAAGCTCTCAAATAAATATAAGTGAAGAACGAGAGCACAAGTTTCTTTAAAATTTTCAACTCTCAAAATTATATAAGTGAAGCAAGAGATGATTTCTTAAAAATTTCGGCAACTCTCAAAATAATCTAAGTGAAGCATGAGAGCAAGTTTCTTCAAAATAACAACACCACCGTGCTAAAAAATATATAAATGAAGTAGTGAGCAATTCCATGGCTCAGAAAAAATTAAGTGAAGCATAGAGAGCGATTCTAACAAATCATAGTATAATTTAGCTCTCTCAAATGGGTGTGTCCAGGAAGGTTTATTATGACGAGCTAACCAGAAAATAAATCAAGGACACAAATGACACAAGACACTCCAAGAAAAACTCATGACATGTGACAAATAAAAATATAGCTCCAAGGAAAATTACCGATGGTTTCTAGAAGAAACAGGGGATGCCTTCCGGGGCATCTCCAAGCTTAGCTGCTTGGTAATCCTTGGATGTTGTCTTGGGGTGCCATGGGGCATCCACAAGCTTACGCTTTTATCACTCCTTATTCCTTCATCCATTGTGGTCTCACTCAAAACTTGAAAACTTCAATCACACAAAACTCAACAAATTTTTCGTGAGATTCGTTAGTATAAGAAAACAAAAATTTACTATAGGTACTGTTGAAAACCTATTCCAATTTTGTTTTTGCATTATACCTACTGTATTATAATTTTAGCATGGCTTATGCCCCCTGATATAAACCATAGAATCATTAAAATAAGCACATAATGCAAAGAAAACACAATCTATTAAAAGAAGAACAATCTAAGAAGATTCGAAATTTGCTTATACTTATGTAACTCCCAAAATTCTCAAACATTAGGAGAACGTACGAAATTTGTATATAAATCATGTGTGAAAAATCCATACACTTTTGACGTTTCTGTGATTTTTAGGATTTTTTTTACTGGGTGCAAAAGTTTCTGTTTTTCAACAGGATTAAAGCAACTAACACCCCACATGATCACAGAGGCTTTACTTGGCACAAACACTAACTAAAACACAAAAAACACAATTATGATAATATCATAATTGCGCAAAAACTCAAGAACAGAAAGCAAAAAGTGAAAATAAATTTTATTCATTGGGTTGCCTCCCAACAAGCGCTATCGTTTTACACACCTAGCAAGGCATATAACATAGATTTGAAGTGATGTCATCCTTAGTTTCCAACTCTTCAATCAAACATCCCTAACTTCTTAAATATTTGGGATGCATATTCTCAAAAACTAAACTCCTAGGGATAAAGTTAAAGAATTCATTCATATGAGGAGGTTCACTCAAGTTGAAGTGAGCCTTAATCATCTTAAGATCTACATTGTTGCTAGAAGTGGCACCCTTGTTCTTGGGAATTTGGGTAGTTTTCTTGCCAAGAGGGGATTTTTCAGTATTTTCAATGGAAGAAAAAGTTGTGCTCAAGTTACTGAAAATTTCCTCTAATTTATCAATCGAGCGGGACTCTCTACTACCTTTTCATTAGTTATGGGTTGCTTCTCTTTTAGCATTTTAATAGCGTCTCCCATCCTTGAACAAATATAATAAACAAGATCTTGCACCTTTTTATCCAAATTTTCAAGATGTTCTTTGGTAAGAATTTTCTCCTCACTAGCATCTATCCTTTGCATAACATGATCAAGAGTTAAAAAGTTTCAATTATAATGATAGGTGGAGACCCCAATAGACTTCCCATGGCATTGAAAGCGACAGAGGGTGGACAACTTACGAAATTTCCCTCGCTGATAGTATCAAGAACAAAATCTATACCAAGTAGTAATTCCCACATAAAAGTTTCCAGGAAGAACGGTAATAGATTGCTTGTGGATAGATCTACCATGAGCGTTGAAAATCTTAGACCATGCATCTTTTAGACTTTCTCCTCCCCTTTGCTTAAAATGGAGAACTTCAATCTCATGGGTACTCATAACGAGGGAGGAGTTTGCCATAGCAATAGGTAATCAAAAGATCCAGCAAGATAACCGCAAACGAAAAGAAGGCAAATAAAAAGGGAAAAATTTTGTGAAGTGTGGGAGAGGAAAACGAGAGGCAAATGGAAAATAATGTAATTCCAAGGAGATAAGATTTGTGTGTAGGAACCTCATAGATATTGACTTGATCTTCCCCAGCAGCGGCACCGAAAATCTTAATTACTCTTGTTGATATGTGTTGGAATTATGCCCTAGAGGCAATAATAAATATAGTTATTATTGTAATTCCTGTATCAAGATAATCGTTTATTATCCATGCTATAATTGTATTGAATGAAGACTCATTTACATGTGTGGATACATAGACAAAACATTGTCCCTAGCAAGCCTCTAGTTGGCTAGCCAGTTGATCAAAGATAGTGAGTGTCTTCACATTATGAACAAGGTGTTGTTGCTTGATAACTGGATCACGTCATTAGGAGAATCACGTGATGGACTAGACCCAAACTAATAGACGTAGCATGTTGATCGTGTCATTTTGTTGCTACTGTTCTCTGCGTGTCAAGTATTTGTTCCTATGACCATGAGATCATATAACTCACTAACACCGGAGGAATACTTTGTGTGTATCAAACGTCGCAACGTAACTGGGTGACTATAAAGATGCTCTACAGGTATCTCCGAAGGTGTTCGTTGAGTTAGTATGGATCAAGACTGGGATTTGTCACTCCGTGTGACGGAGAGGTATCTCGGGGCCCACTCGGTAATACAACATCACACACAAGCCTTGCAAGCAATGTGACTTAGTGTAAGTTGTGGGATCTTGTATTATGGAACGAGTAAAGAGACTTGCTTGGTAAACGAGATTGAAATAGGTATGCGGATACTGATGATCGAATCTCGGGCAAGTAACATACAGAAGGACAAAGGGAATGACGTACGGGATTATATGAATCCTTGGCACTGAGGTTCAAACGATAAGATCTTCGTAGAATATGTAGGATCCAATATGGGCATCCAGGTCCCACTATTGGATATTGATCGAGGAGTCTCTCGGTCATGTCTACATAGTTCTCGAACCCGCAGGGTCTGCACACTTAAGGTTCGACGTTGTTTTATGCGTATTTGAGTTATATGGTTGGTTACCGAATGTTGTTCGGAGTCCCGGATGAGATCACGGACGTCACGAGGGTTTCCGGAATGGTCCGGAAATGAAGATTGATATATAGGATGACCTCATTTGATTACCGGAAGGTTTTCGGAGTTACCGGGAATGTACCGGGAATGACGAATGGGTTCCGGGAGTTCACCCCGGGGGGGGGGGCAACCCACCCCGGGGAAGCCCATAGGCCTTGAGGGTGGCGCACCAGCCCTTAGTGGACTGGTGGGACAGCCCAAAAGGACCCTATGCGCATTGGAAGAAAAATCAAAGAGAAAAAGAAAAAAAGGGGAGGTGGGAAAGGAAAGAAGGACTCCACCCACCAAACCAAGTAGGACTCGGTTTGGGGGGGCAGACCTTCCCCCCTTGGCTCGGCCGACCCCCTTGGGGCTCCTTGAGCCCCAAGGCAAGGCTCCCGCTCTCCCACCTATATATACGGAGGTTTTAGGGCTGATTTGAGACGACTTTTCCACGGCAGCCCGACCACATACCTCCACGGTTTTTCCTCTAGATCGCGTTTCTGCGGAGCTCGGGCGGAGCCCTGCTGAGACAAGATCATCACCAACCTCCGGAGCGCCGTCACGCTGCCGGAGAACTCTTCTACCTCTCCGTCTCTCTTCCTGGATCAAGAAGGCCGAGATCATCGTCGAGCTGTACGTGTGCTGAACGCGGAGGTGCCGTCCGTTCGGCACTAGATCGTGGGACTGATCGCGGGATAGTTCGCGGGGCGGATCGTGGGACGTGAGGACGTTCCACTACATCAACCGCGTTCACTAACGCTTCTGCTGTACGGTCTACAAGGGTACGTAGATCACTCATCCCCTCTCGTAGATGGTCATCACCATGATAGGTCTTCGTGCGCGTAGGAAATTTTTTGTTTCCCATGCGACGTTCCCCAACAATATGTTGGTTTCGCTCCAAGCTTAAAGGGTGATGTAGCACAACGACGTCAAGTATTTGCCTCAGTTTAGAAACCAAGGTATCAATCTGGTAGGAAGATCCACAAGACTATGTAAGTAGCACCTACGCACAAATAGAAAATCCTCGCTACCCAACGTGTGGAGGGGTAGTAAATCCCTAATGGGTAAAGTAAGTATAGGTTGATAGATGTAGATAAGAGTGATAGAAAATAGAACACAACAAGATATTTGTCAAGCTCATCTTATCGGGGGTGCCCAGCCCGGTAGGCCCGCGGCCCCGAGCGCAGTACAATGGGATATGTCTAGTTCCGCCCATCAGCGAGCCTCTCCAGAAGGATACTTGTGAGGGCCCTTGACTCATGAGGCGAGTGCTTGAATATCGTTGCCCAGGGGTCTCGGGAGGGCATCCGCCGCGAGGTCCTTTCCCTTCAGGCCCTCCCGGAGGATTCCTTGGTAGGGTCCCAAGACCCAACTCCTCGTGGATGAGGCAAGCCGCGTAGGCGACCCATGAGCGGTGCTAGCGATTGCGTACAAGGATGGTTTCCCCTTCCATGCTAAGTAAGGTGGGACAGCTCGCGTGCACCCCGACGCGACCCCAAGGGATTCCTGTTCGATGGAAGGAGACTAAAGCTAGAAGATCCACACGACAGAGGTCATCCTCGAGCCCATCAGTGCATAATGAAGAGAAGCCTTTGCACGCGAAGACCACCTTTGTCAGGGCAGACCGCACTCATGTCCCCTTTCAAAATTGGTGTTGTGGGAACCCTTCCCGCCAATGTTTTTTGGGGGCAAGAGAATCAAGGCCCTTACATAGGAGAGGCCCGGCCTCCGTAGAAGGGGATCCAACCTCACCCTCGGGATAGGGCAAGAACCCATGTTTGTACTTGTCTTCCACCTCAAGCAATCCCAACGCAAGCACGAGTAGGGTTTTACATCGCGAGGTCGCCTAAACCTGGGTAACTGTCATGTGTTTTTCTTCGACTTCCTTGCGCGCGCTACCGTAGGGACGCCATGAAGCCGTAAGATAGAACAGGGTAGGAGAGCAAGCGCACCCTAGTGTTCGAACCTTCCTTTGGGTCTACGGAGCCCCGATTCCGACATTTGGCGTGCCAGGTAGTGGTGCGCAGTCGTTCTCCAGCTTCGGTTTCAACTCGGGCTTCAATGGCTCCATGGCAGATACCCACCATCCGCGCCTCGAGTGAGCATACGCTCGACGTGCTCGCCTCGCCGCCTTCACTCAGCCAACCGACCCTGGGCAGGTAGGTGCCCGCACCACACCGTGCAGGCGGGCTCCTCCGCCCTCAGCTAGCGGGCGCAGGGCCCGCCGCCATGCGGGGCCGACGTGCTAGGCTTGGTGTTATCCCCAAAAGGGTCGTGGTGCTTTGACCATCGCCTTCCCCCCACTGCTACAAGCAGGGGGTACGGGGACGGATCTCGTGGCATTAGGCCGGGAGTCCGTTGATTCTGCTAGAACTACATCGGTATTTCCCCAAACAGGAAGGGATGATGCAGTATAGCGATGGTAGGTATTCCCCTCATTGGTGGGACCAAGGTTATCGAACCAGTAGGAGAACCTCCTCACACCACGTAAACTACACCTACACAAAAATAACAAATACTCGCAACCCGGCGTGTTAAAGGGGTTGTCAATCCCTTTCGGATATGGCGCCTCAAGATAGGCAAATAACGTGAGGTAAAAGTGGTAGATAGGATAAATAGATCGCGGAACAAATAAATTGCAGCAAGTTAATTTTGTATTTTTGGTTCAATGGATCTGAAAATAAAAGCAAAGGAAAATAGATCTCAATAGCAAATATGATGAAAAGAGACCCGGGGGCCGTAGGTTTCACTAGTCGCTTCTCTCGAGAAAAATAGCGAACGGTGGGAAAACAATTACTATTGGGAAATTGATAGAACTTCAAATAATCATGACGATATCCAGGCAATGATCATTATATAGGCATCACATCCAAGATTAGTAGACCGACTCCTGCCTGCATCTACTACTATTACTCCACACATCGACCGCTATCTAGCATGCATCTAGTGTATTAAGTTCATAGAAACACGAAGTAATGCAATAAGAATGATGGCATGATGTAGACAAGATCTATTTATGTATAAATAGTCCCCACCTTGTTATCCTTAATAGCAACGATACATATGTGTCGTTTCCCTTTCTGTCACTGGGATCAAGCACCGTAAGATCGGACCCATCACAAAGCACCTCTTCTCATTGCAAGATAAATAGATCAAGTTGGCCAAACAAAACCCATATACCGGAGAATAAATATGAGGCTATAATCAATCACGCATATAAGAGATCAAAGAAGACTCAAATAACTTTCATGGATAAAAACATAGATCTGATCATAAACACAAAGTTCATCGGATCCCAATAAACACACCGCAAAAAGACATACATCATATGGATCTCCAAGAGATCATTGTATTGATAATCCAGAGAGAGAGGAACCCATCTAGCTACTAACTATGGACCCGTAGGTCTACAGATAACTATTCACGCATCATCGGACAGGCACCAATGGACATGATGAACCCCTCCGTGATGGTGTCTAGATTGGATCTGGTGTTTCTAAACTCCGCAGCGGCTGGAATTGATTTCCGTCCCTCTCCTTAGGGTTTAAGGAATCTTGGGGTATTTATAGAGCAAAGAGGCGGTATGGTAGGCCAACGAGGAGGGCACAACTCATCGGCGTGCGCTTGGCCCCCCAGGTACGTCCTGGTGGTTTGTGCTCCCATCGGAGCTTCCCTGAGGTGCGTTCCTGGCCCACTGGATGTCTTCTGCCCAAAATAATCCACAAAACGTTTCGCTGCGTTTGGACTCTGTTTGGTATTGATTTCCCGCGATGTAAAAAACAAGCAGAAAACAACAACTGGCACTGGGCACTATGTCAATAGGTTAGTACCAAAAATGATATAAAATGAATATAAAATGATTGTAAAACATCCAAGAATGATAATATAACAGCATGGAACCATAAAAAATTATAGATATGTCGGAAACTATCAGCATCCCCAAGCTTAATTCCTTCTCGTCCTCGAGTAGGTAAATTATAAAAATAGAATTTTTAATGTGGAATGTTGGCTAACATGTTCATCACATTTCTTTTAATTATATCATGGACATTTGGACTTTTATATGGTTCAAAGCAATAGTCTAGTTTTGACATGAAGACTATAATACTGAAGCATACCAACGAGCAACCACGTCTTTCAAAATATCAACACTAAAGCAAGTTATCCCTACCCGATTATGTGCAATCATTGATCCATTCATGAAACACACTCGAATATTAGCTACACTCAATGCTCAAATATGATCATAGTGCCACTTAGTTGGTGCTTTATGAGACAAGATGGAGACTCAAATTCAAAATAAAAATTGCATAAGTAAAAGAAAGGCCCTTCGCAGAGGCAAGTAGGGATTTGTAGAGGTGCCAGAGCTCAAAGAAAAGATTGAGAGATAAAAACATTTTGGGAGGCATACTTTTCCCACCAACGAAAACGACTTCAAGATCCCAACACTTTCCACGCTAGATACATCATAGGCGGTTCCCGAATGGAAAATAAAGTTTATTCCTTTTTCCACCATTACTTTTACTTTCCACGGCTTGTCCGTATCCACGGGTGCCCTCCATACCAACACTTTCCAAGGAATTTATTATTTGATAACAAAAAGTAAATTCATTTTTTTTATTTCGGGACTAGGCATCCCTAATACCTTTGATGTACTCTCGTGCAATGACAAGTGTATAAACACTCATCTGAGAATAACACATCTAGCATGGAAAATATTGGCCACCCCTCACCGCCTCGCGAGCAGTAGATCACACAAAAGAGAAATTTATTTTGAAAATTAAAGATGGCACATGCAAATTTTTCTTAGAACGGAATGGAAATACCACATATAGGTAGGTATAGTGGACTCATATGGCAAAACTGGTTTAAAGGGTTTTGGATGCACCAGTAGTGATCATACTTAGTGCAAAATGAAGGCTAGCAAAAAGATTGAGAAGTGAACAACCAAGAAACGAAAAATCTCGTACCCAAGCATTAAGCATAAGTAACACCGAATAATGTACCACAAGTAGGATATAAATTTCATTGCATAACTATTGACTTTCGTGCTTGCATAGGGAATCACAAAACCTAACATCAATATTCTTACTAAAGCACAATTACTCATCAACATGACTGACATATCATATTGTCATATCTCAAAACCATTACTAAGAATCAAGTTTATTTTGTATAATGATCTTCATGAAAGTTTTTATTATATCCTCCCTGGATATCTATCACTTTGGGACTATTTTCACATGTTGCTTTTGATAAGCTCAAACAAATTTAAGTGAAGAACATGAGCATAATTTTTATTTCTCTCAAAATAATCTAAGTGAAGCAAGAGAGAATTTCTTATAAAAATTACTAACTCCCAGATAAATCTAAGTGAATTATGAGATCATTTCTTCAAAAATAACAAAGCACACCGTGCTCAAAAACAAATAAGTGAAGTACTAGAGCAAATCCACGGCTCTAAAAATTTAAGTGAAGCATAGGAGCAAACATAGCATAATTTTTGGCTCTCTCAAAAAGGTGTGTCAAGAAAGGATTCAAGACTTAAAACACAAAGAAAAACAAGCAAAGACTCATATCATACAAGACGCTCCAAGAAAAACTCATAATATGTGATGAATAAAAATATAGCTTCAAGTAAAATACCGATGTTGTTAGAAGAAAGAGGGGATGCCACTCGGGGGCATCTCCAAGCTTAGTTCCTTGATACTTCTTGAATATTATCTTGGGGTGCCTCGGGCATCCCCAAGCTTAGCCTTTTGCTAACCTTATTCCTTTATCCATCGTAAGATCACCCAAAACTTGAAAACTTCAATCACACAAAACTCAACAAAACCTTCGTGAGATCCGTTAGTATAAGAAAGCAAACCACAACTATAAGTACTATTGAAAACTTATTCATATTTTATTTTTTCATTATATATAATGTATTCCAACTTTTCAATGGCTAAAACTCATCAAATAAAACCATAGAATCATCAAAACAATCACACAACACAAAGAAAACAAAATCTGTCAAAAACAAAACAGTTTGTAACAATTTGACTACTTAGAATACGTATATAACTCCAAACATTCTGAAACATTGGTACGGCGTGAATAATTTCTTTATTAATCTTCTGCAAAAATAATCAAATCAAAATTGCTCTTCTATTAAAAACAAAAAATAATTTCGTGAGCGCAAAAGTTTTTGTTTTTCAACAAGATCAAATCAACTTTCACCCAAATCATCCCAAAGGCCTTGCTTGGCATAAACAGTAATTTAAACCATAAAAACACATATAACGATAGGTATGATTGTGTATTTTATTGAAAATAGCAAGAATACCAAAAATAAAAAAGATACATGTTGGGTTGCCTCCCAACAAGCGCTATCGCTATACGCCCCTAGCTCGACATAACGCGTAGGATCTAAGTGTTGTCAGTTTTATCTCTAGATCAATATGATGCCCTCATGATTGATTAATATGGTGGCATAATTCTTTTTCTAGGGAAGTGTTCCATTCCCTTCCTTAGTGGAAATTGAAATTTTATATTGCCTTCTTTCATATCAATCACGACACCAATAGTACGTAAAAACGGTCTACCAAGTATAATTGGACAAGACGGATTGCAATTAATATGAAGAACAATAAAATATATGGGTACATAATTCCTATTTGCAAGAATAAGAACATCATTAATTCTTCCCATATGCTTTTTAATAGTAGAATCTACCAAGTGCAAATTTAAAGAGCATTCTTCAATATTGGTAAGACCAAGCACATCACATAAAGATTTCGGAATTGTAGAAACACTAGAACTCAAATCACATAAAGCAAAACACTCATAATTTTTAATCTTGACTTTGATAGTAGGTTCCCACTCATCATGCAATTTTCTAGGAATTGAAACTTCTAATTCCAATTTTTCTTCAAAAGCTTTCATCGTAGCATCAACAATATGTTTAGTAAAAGATTTATTTTGTTCATAAGCATTGGGTGATTTATCATGGATTGCAACAAAGAAATACAATCAACCAACGAGCAACTATCATAATTGAAGTCTTTGTAATCCAAAATAGTGGGCACATCACTAGTTAAAGTCTTGACCTCTTCAAACCCACATTTATCAATTTTCTCAACAAAATTTTCACCCTCCGAATCATAGGACGCCTTCTAACTAATGTTGACTCTTCTCCAGTCCCTTTTTCATGAATCTTAATTTTACTAAACAAAGAATCAATAGAAGAAACACCAATCATTTTAAGATCTTCATTTTTATTTTCTAACGAGATTGGTTTGGCAGCCATCTAATTCACTAAAGTAGCTTGTGCATCGGATATTTTTCCCAATAAACTTTCAGTAAAATCATACTTAGATTGGAGATTACCAACTTCTCTACTAATATCATCAAGTTGTTTCGTTATAGCCTCTAACACAACGGAGTGTTCCTTAAGTTCTTCAGTAAAATACTTATTACGCTCAAATTGTGTAGTCATATATTCCTTAGTGCTTTTCTCAATTTCAAGCAAAATATTTGGGTAAGGAACATCATAATATTTTCTTTGAGGCATCATGACTACGGAAACAAGATTGAACACAAAAATAGATGTGACGAGAAAATGGCGAACGAAAAAGAGGGCGAATAAAACGGAAATTTTTTGTGAAGTGGGGGAGAGGAAATCGAGAGGCAAATGTAAAATAATGTAAATTGCGAGGAGATGAGATTTGTGATTAGGAACATGGTTGATGTTGAAGATCCTCCCTGGCAACGGCGCCAGAAACTCCTTTTGATGTGTGCTAGAACTACGTTGGTATTTCCCCAAAGAGGATGGGATGATGCAGTATAGGGACGATAGGTATTTCCCTTAGTGATGAGACCAAGGTTATCAAACCAGTAGGAGAACCTCCTCACACCACGTAAACATCACCTGCGCACAAATAACAAATACTCGCAACCCCACGTGTTAAAGGGGTTGTCAATCCCTCCCCGGCAACGGCGCCAGAAATTGGCACGTTGGCGGGAGACTATCTTGACTTGATCTTCCCCGGCAATGGCGTCAGAAATTCCTTTTGGGTACGACGCCTCAAGATAGGCTAATAACGTGAGGTAAAAGTGGTAGATAGGATAAATAGATCACAGAACAAATAAATTGCAGCAACGTATTTTTGTATTTTTGGTTTAATAGATCTGAAAAAAGCAAAGGAAAATAGATCGCAAAGGCAAATATGATGAAAAAAGAATCGGGTGTCGTAGGTTTCACTAGGGGCTTCTCTCGAGAAAAATAGCAAACCGTGGGAAAACAATTACTGTTGGGCAATTGATAGAACTTCAAATAATCATGACGATATCGAGGCAATGATCATTATATAGGCATCACGTCCAAGATTAGTAGACCGACTCCTGCCTGCATCTACTACTATTACTCCACACATCGACCGCTATCCACCATGCATCTAGTGTATTAAGTTCATGGAAAAATGGAGTAATGCAATAAGAACAATGACATGATGTAGACAAGATCTATTTATGTAGAAATAGACCCCATCTTGTTATCCTTAATAGCAACAATACATACGTGTCGTTTCCCTTTTTGTCAATGGGATCAAGCACCGTAAGATCGAACCCATCACAAAGCACCTCTTACCATTGCAAGATAAATAAATCAAGTTGGCCAAACAAAACCCAACTATCAGAGAAGAAATACAAGTCTACAATCAATCACACATATAAGAGATCAAAGAAGACTCAAATAACTTTCATGGATAAAAACATAGATTTAATAATAAACTCAAAGTTCATCGGATCCCATCAAACACATCGCAAAAAGACTTACATCATATGGATCTGCAAGAGACCATTGTATTGATAATCAAGAGAGAGAGAGAGAGAGAGAGAGAGAGAGTAAGCCATGTAGCTACTAACTACGGACCCGTAGGTCTACAAAGAACTACTCACTCATCATCGGAGAGGTGCCAATTGACATGATGAACCCCTTCGTGATGGTGTCTAGATTGGATCTGGTGTTTCTGGACTCTGTGGCGGCTGGAATTCATTTTTCCCCCACCCTTAGGGTTTCTGGAATATTGAGGTATTTATAGAGAAAAGAGGCAGTGCGGGAGGCCAACGAGGAGGGCACAACCCACGCCTGGTGGGATTTGCTCCCATCAGAGCTCCCCTCATGTG
This sequence comes from Hordeum vulgare subsp. vulgare, assembly GCF_904849725.1. Taxonomy (NCBI): domain Eukaryota; kingdom Viridiplantae; phylum Streptophyta; class Magnoliopsida; order Poales; family Poaceae; genus Hordeum; species Hordeum vulgare. Next base: position 419,277,662 of record NC_058523.1, on the reverse strand, counting down.
CGTTTGTGGCCCACTAGATGTCTTATGGCCCAAAAAAATCCACAAAAAGTTTCGCTGCATTTGGACTCCATTTGGTATTGATTTCCTACGATGAAAAAACCATGCAGAAAACAGCAACTGGCACTGGGCACTATGTCAATTGGTTAGTACCAAAAAATGATATAAAATGACTCTAAAATGATTCTAAAACATCCAAGAATGATAATACAAAAGCATGGAATAATCAAAAATTATAGATACATTGGAGATGTATCAACTAACGAGCCCTCCCGTCATGGTCACGTCGCGGCCATGCGAGCCCCTCCTATTGTACCTGGTGGCCACCCCACAGAGGGCCAGCGCATCCCTCGTCGTGGAGCGGGAAGGCCCCGCTCGCCCCAAGAAGCAGCCAACGGCCACCCAACATGCATCACGAGGGCTGACACGGGACCTATGTGGCTTCGAAGCGGGTGAACCTCATGAGGCCATCACTATCCACAGGAGTGTCCCCTCTCAGGAGGCTGGTCTCCCCTTTAAAGACATCTCACCTTGGGAGGAGGCTTCACCGCCACGGGGCCCCGAGACCCATGACTCTGTGCCTTTGATGGTCACCGTGGCTTCACCCCACGAGCCCTTCGATGAGTGCGATGATGACTCCATGTTCGCGAGCCATGTGGAGCAACCCATGTACTATGCCAGCACGGTGGTGAGGGATGCGCGTGAGCATTATCCCATGCAAAAGAAGCTCCTCCTTGCACTCCTCGTTGCCTCCAGGGAGCTTATGTTTGAAATATGACCTAGAGACAATAATAAATTGATTATTATTATATTTCCTTGTTCATGATAATCATTTATTATCCATGCTAGAATTGTATTGGTTGGAAACTCAAATACATGTGTGGATACATAGACAACACACTGTCCCTAGTGAGCCTCTCAAGGACTAGCTCATTGATCAAAGATGGTCAAGGTTTCCTGACCATAGACATGAGATGTCGTTTGATAACGGGATCACATCATTAGGACAATGATGTGATGGACAAGACCCAAACTATGAACGTAGCATATGATCTTGTCAGTTTATTGCTACTGTTTTCTGCATGTCAAAGTATTTGTTCCTATGACCATGTGATCATGCAACTCCCAGACACCGTAGGAATACCTTGTGTGTATGAAACGTCACAACGTAATTGCGTGACTATAAAGGTGCTCTACAGGTATCTCCGAAGGTGTCTGTTGGGTTTGCGTGCATCAAGACTGGGAGTTGTCACTCCGTGTGATGGAGAGGTATCTCAGTGCCCACTCGGTAATCCAACATCACAACAAGCATTGAAAGCAATGTGACTAAGGAGTTAGTCATGGGATCTTGTATTACGGAACGAGTAAAGAGACTTGCCGGTAACGAGATTGAACTAGGTATGGAGATATCGACGATCGAGTCTCGGGCAAGTAACATACCGAAGGACAAAGGGAGCAACATACGGGATTAACTGAGTCCTTGACATAGAGGTTCAATAGATAAAGATCTTTGTAGAACATGTAGGATCCAATATGAGCATCCAGGTCCCACTATTGGTTATTGACCATACAGTGTCTCAGGTCATGTCTACATAGTTCTCGAACCCGCGGGGTCTGCACACATAATGTTCGGTGATGTTTCAGTATTATTAAGTTATGTGTGTTGGTGACTGAAAGTTGTTTGGAGTCCCGGATGAGAACTCGGAAGTCACGAGGATCCCTAGAATGGTCCAGAGGTAAATATTGATATATAGGAAAGTTGCATTTGGCTTCCAAAAAGTTTTCGGGCATTATCGATAAAGTACCGGGAGTGACGAATGGGTTTCGGGGTTTTACCGGGAGGGGCCACCCACCCGGTAGAAAACCTAATAGGCCTAAAGGTGGTGCACCAGCCCTTAGTGGGCTGGTGTGGCCAGCCCAATAAGGCTATTTTGGTCAAAGGTGCAAAAAGGAAAGAAAAGGAAAAAGTGGAAGGAGGAAACCAAGTAGGAAGGGAGTCCTCCACCAAACCGTATTGGAGGAGGGACTCTCCTCCCTTGGCTCGGCCAAACCTCTCCTCTTGGAGGAGGAGGCACGACAGCTGTCCCTCCTATTCCTCCTATATATAGTGGAGGTTTTAAGGGCAAAGTTCACCAGAAAATAGCCACGTGCTGCCCTCTCCTCCATAGATCGTCTCCCTCGTCTAGATTAGTTCGGCATAGCTTGGCGAAGCCCTGCTGGATTAGTTCACTACCACCACCACCACGCCGTCGTGCTGGAGAACTCATCTACCTCTCCGCCCCTCTTGCTGGATCAAGAAGGTAGTGATCGTCATCGATCCGTACGTGTGTTGAACATGGAGGTCTCATCCGTTCGGCACTGGATCACGATGGATCGTGATGGGGTCGCGGGATGGATCGTGATGAGATCACGGGACGTGCTATGATTTGGATCACGAAGATGTTCCACTACATCAACCGTGATATATATGCTTCCGCTTAGCGATCTACAAGAGTATGTGGATCCAATCTCTCCTCTCATAGATGGTTATCACCATGGATAGATCTTATGTGCGCATAGGAACTTTTTTGTTTCCCATGCGACGTTCCCCAATAGTGGCATCCACTAGTAGAAAAAGGGCATTTAGGCCCGGTTCGGTTCGGCCATTAGTCCCGGTTCGCGAACCGGGACTAATGCTAGCCCCGGTTCGGCCCTGAACCGGGGCTAATGGCCTTCCACGTGGCGGGGCTGGGAGCAAGGGGGGAGGGGTATTTGTCTCGGTTCGTATTACGAATCGTGGCTATTTCTTTGCTCTTTTTTTGAGCAATTTTTGGGTTTAGGGTTTTGCACTAAATTGGATGGGGCCATTTTGCTTCCCCCTATTTTCCCATTTATTTGTTTTGGGCATTTTATAATTTTTGTTTTGCACTAAATTGGATTGCACATACACAACAATAAAGGAACAACTATATTGCACATCGTCACGAATATATTACATCATCTCATCCGTCGTGCTTTGTCGAACGTACTTAATTACAAAATGTAGACATGAGTTACATGCACATATATGCATCTTTTTACACTATAACATTTCATATCATTGTCATCGAATGTCAATAATATTCTCCCTTGGGATCTAGTACCTCTGTATCAAAGAATCCAGCAATTTCCTCTTGAATTGCTTGTACATGTTCATGTGGTAGAAGATCGTCCCGCAACCGTTCGGTCTAATTTAAAGAATGGGTCAATATATATATCAATGAAACCGAACACAATTCGCGGTAATAAAACAAAGTTGTGAGTATTGTTTATCGTACTTCGTTTTTTTTATGTCCCGGGTTTTGCCCTTCTCATGGGTCGTCTAGCGAATGAACTCGCAAACATAGTACCCACATAAATTGTTCCAGTGTTCCTGCCTCAAGCACTTTACAAGAACAGAGTTCAATCAAAAACATAATCAAGAACTATAATGGTATTGAAACTAGAATAAAGAGTTGCGCGGATCTAGCTAGTAGTTACTTACATTTATTTGTTTAAATGTAAGCTCTGGCTTCCAATCACCCCGAGCCTTGGCGGTGAACCGTTACCAAGCCTTTCCAAGAAAAGGAAATGAATAAAGGAGTTCTATATTAATTCCTTGCTATTAGGAAATGAACAAGAAGTTGTTGATGTAGTGCCATACTGATTGAAATTACTTCTGGAGGCATTCCTGCATGTTCGTCCATTCAGTGAAGGGTGTGCGTTTCGGTTCCATGAGTATTACTTGTCCTTTGTCAGGTACAATGATTAACAACATAAAGTGGAACCTGCGCGCGCATAACGAGTCAATTATACGTACACTTATAATAACATCGAGTAAGCGAAAATAGAATGTGTGTATAGTAACACTCACTTGAAGTTGTAAGGAAATATTATTTCCCTTTTGGTACTGCAAAACCTTAATGCTTGTACCAAGTTATTCTCTGTATCGCGGGGATTCGATTCGACACTTTGGTGATGATTGTAATTTGGGTCAATGAACCCAATGTCATAGATTTGTCCTCTTTTGCATTCGAGAATCTTCATTCTGCAAAATTAATATAGTGATGAGTAAGATTATACATGCAAGAACGATCTGAGTAAGACTTAATGACATAAATTAATAATACTTACAAACAATAGGCACTGATGATAGTTTTGTCGAGGGCGTCTTGTTTGTATAACTAAAATAATTCATCGAATTCAATCATCATCACGCCTCGTCCATTCCCAAAATGCTCGTCTTCATATGCTAAGTAGAGCCAGTTTTTCGATTGATCACATGCTGGCATGTACCAGTCATGCAATCTACTCATTTTTGTTGGTAGCTCTTCGACTAACTCAGGTTTGACCAGAGGACGCCCGTACTGGTACGTGTATTCTAAGTCAGTGAATACCTCCAAATGGGTTAAGTACTCATCAATAGACATGCCTTGAGCCTTGGCCGCTTCTCCGTAGTGTGCAAGAAATTCTGGATCGATTTCAGTTGTTTTATCATTCCGCTGCTGGACCGCAGCTCCGCTCGAGCACACATTTGTATCGGATTACACTTTGAGCGGGGGGGGCACGATTGGTTTTTCTGTTGTCTGAGCTGGGCAACTGATTTCCCGCTGGACGTACTACTCTTTAACCGCTGCTTTTTTGTCTGAGCCGACTTGATAATATAGCGTTCATAGTCTGCTGGCAACGGTGGCAGGGGATCTTCAAGGTTTTTAAGCATTTTCACTACCGCGGCGTGCTCTCCTGGGGTGGTCGGGTACTCTGGCTCTTTCGGTTTATTCTTGTTAGCCACTTTAGCCTTCCACTATTCATGATAGGCATCTGCCCTCTTAATAGTGTCCTCTCCAGTATAGTCCCAAGGTCTCTTCACCATATTCTTATGAGGTATTGTTGGGAGGGGAGACAACTTACGTTTTGGTGATCGGATCCTCTTTCTGCCGCCACTACTAGCGGTGGTCTGTTTTCGCTTTTTGCTCTGATCGTGAGTGGATGGAGACGGGTGACGGAGTGGTGGAGACGGCTGATGGGGCGGTGGAGACGGCTGACGGAGTGGTGGAGACGGCTGATGGGGCGGTGGAGACGGCTGATGGGGCGGTGGAGACGGCTGACGGAGCGGTGGAGACGGCTGACAGGGCGGTGGAGACGGCTGATGCGGCGGTGGATACGGCTGCACTGGAGACTGGTGAGGCGGCGAAGACGACGGCTGCACTGGAGATTGGTGAGGCGGCGAAGACGACGGTTGCGCTGGAGACTGGTGAGGTGGAGGCGAAGAAGGATTGCTGCTATGAGGAGTCGGTGGCCTTGGCGTCCAATTTGGAAGGAAGATGTCCTCCTTTGTCCATACAATGGTTTGGGATTTGACTACTCCAAGTTGAGTCAAATCCCTATATTCACCTGCAGGGTGGTCGAGCTTCAGCTCCTCATAATCTTTCATCACTTCATCCACCGCGGCGGAAGCGAACCCTTGTGGAATCGGAGAGCAATGCCAAGTTGGATGTGGTCCAATTGGTAAGCCCATGCCGACCGCCACCGTCAACCTTAAGTTAGCAACTTTCACCTTTAGCTCGCAATGTGTGCTCTGAGTGATATCATCCACTGGGTAGTGACGAGGAGGACATGTCGTCGGTGCATCACCACCATCATCCTGGAGCTGCGTGGAAGCGACACTGCTTTTCTGATTCAATGCAGCTTCTATCATGAGCCGCTGAGATTGGTCGCTACCTTGCTGTCTCTTGATTTGATCCTGCTGCAGCCGCTTTACCGCTTCTTCTACATTACGCAGCCGGTCTGCAGCCGCTTTCTCAGCTGCCTCCTTTTCCTTTCTCCTCTGATGGCTTCTATCAGGAAATCTCTTTCTTTCCTCGGAAAACGCAAGTATCCATGGCGGGGAGCCTGGTAAGCTTCGTGCTCGCCCTTTGTGTTCCTTATTCCCAAGGGCGCGTGTGAGCTCGTTGTTCTCTCTATCGGGAATGAACACTCCCTCTTCAACATCCTGTACTGCACATCTAATCTCCTCGATGGGAAGGGGGTTATCTTTGTGTCTTTAGTTATATACTGCCTTTCCTTCTTCGTCCAACAAGCCCCTATGCCCGTAAAACCAGTTTCTTCCTTGTGTGAGCCCTCTTAAGGGCTCTAGAGTGATATGTTTTTTCAGAAATGATGCCTCAAGTGCTTCCCACTTAGCCATCTTACCGTCGTAGCCACCAGGCCCCATAATGAGGTGGTACTTCTTCTTGCGTGCATTCGCCTTATTTTTTCAGACTTTTTCAAGGTGTCCTCCGATTTCTTGTACGTCACAAATTCAGCCCAGTAGTCTTTTATCTTCTCATAGCCGTGATCAAAATATGGAGTCTTATCTTTCAAGATAAATTCGTGGTGCAATCTTTTTTCCAGCCCCTGAATAGATCGACCATCTTCTTAAGAGCCCACTACTTGACTTTTTTCTCTAGGGCCTCTTTTCGCCTATTCATTTCCTCCTCATTTGGCTCCTCCTCATCTGGATCCACCTCTGGCGCGGGCAGGATGAAATTAAGCATGAGCTTTCACCAAAGGTTTTCCTTGGCTGATGTGCCTTCATATGAGACTCCTTCCTGATCCTTGGCTTAATCCATTCTCGAATGGTGATAGGGATGTGGTCCCTAACAACAACTCCGCATGCCTTCACAAACTTCTGCTTTACATCTGCGGGAGCAATTGGTTCCCCGGCATGTGAGATTGTTTTGATCTTGTACCTCTCACCGTCATCCAGCTTCTTGGTTGGGCCTCGTTTCGTACGTACTGAACTTTTGCTCGATCCGGAGGGCTAAAAGAAAGAGCGTTAATATATGTATACATATAGCAGAGGATTAATTTATTAATATATATATGCACCTCGACGGAGCGGTCGGCTTCTTCCTCATTGGAGCCGCTGATTCCTCCCTCGCCCGAGGCATGGGCGTCGACCTCACCAGAGCTTCTACCTTGTGTGTTGAGAGACTCATCTACCTCGCCGGCCTCATTCAGAAACTGATTGGTGCATCGACATCGCCAACTAAAATATCATCCCCGCGGATGACACCATGCATCACGTCTTCCTGATATTCGTCTCTACCGTGTCGATCCATAGTATCTACAAATTAATTAAACATAAAAAAACTAAATTAACTAACAACTAAAACTATAAACATCGAATAATCCACTTAATTAATGCATTATCGAATAATCCACTTAATATTATCGAATATATAATCTGGAATACATAAATGATACATCTCTCGAATACACTAATACATCGAATAATAACGACTGATCAGTCAAAAAAGGGCCATCGTACTACTGAGGAGCGGGCGGTGGACACCCAAAGAGCAGGGACCATCGCCGGATCATAGCTCCGGTGAGATCCCGAAAGAACCTGCCAGATCCTGTCGAACCTAGCATCCAACACCTCCATGTAGCGACGGACGTCCTCGTCCTCCTCCCTGACACGGCGACGTACCTCCTCCTCGGGGGCCGACACCCTCCGCACCCTCTGTGGCCCCTGCGACCGCCACCAAAGAAGCTCCGAGTCGATGACGGGAGCCTGGTTCCTCACCAAGATGCGCGCCCAGAAAGGTAACTCCTCCCAGTGACAGCCCGGCGGAGCCTAGTCCCGCACACGCTGGTGCATATCAAGCAGGTGGCCGCCAGCGAGTCGACGACGAGGATGCTGGCCGGGCATCGTGTGTCCTACTTTTTAAATTCCTACTGTTTAATAAATTTCTCTAAATTTGTACTCTCCTTCCGTTCCAAAATATAAGACCTTTTAAAGATTTCATCAGAAAACTACATACGGAGCAAAATGAGTAAACATATACTCTAAAGTATGTCTATATACATCCGTATGTAGTCCACTAATTGAACCTCTAAAAAAACTTATATTTAGGAACGGAGGGAGTAATTAATTGCAAATACATAACAAACTTTTGCAAATGTCAAAATTCAAGAAACTTTTGCAAAAAAAGTAAACAACTAAAACAAATAAATTAACTTAAACAATATGAAACACTTAATTACCAAAAACAATATGGACACTTAATTAACTAAAACAATATGAACACCTAATTACCTAAAACAATAACCCTAGTTTTCTGTTTTACTATCTAATTAACTAATTTTATTTCTCAACCCTAATTTTTTCAAAGTGTTTCAAAGAGTACGTGTGTGTACGTGTACGTGTGTGTGTACGGCACCGGCGGCTCGAACGTCGGAGATGGACGGGGCGCAGCGAGGCTCCTACAACGGAGATGGATCGGGCATCTCCGGTGGTGGCTAGGTGGGGGATGGGCCCAGGGAGGGGCGACCATGGCGGCAATGGCGCGCGGTCGAGCTCGTTGGCCGTGGCTTACACGAGGAGAGGGAGAAGAGGGCCGGTGGCTCACCTCGGGGAAGAAGAGGCCCGCGAGGAGGAGGACGAGCGTCAGCGATGGCGACAGCGAGGCGGATGTCGGGGCAGCCTGGCGGCGTCAAGCTCGTCGTCGCATCGTGCGGTGCACAGGCGAGAGGGAGGAGGAAGAAAACAAAACTGGCAATGGTGGAGGTTGGAAAAATTGAAGTCCCGCTTATATAGGATGGGCTTTAGCCCCGGGTCGTGGGAAGAACCGGGACTAAAGACCACCCTTTAATCCCAGTTCTTCCCACGACCCGGGGCTAAAGGTAGTTTTCAGCAGGCGAGGAGACGGGAAGGCGAGGGGCTTTAGCCCTGGCTCGGGGCTAGACCCAGGACTGAAGGGGGTTCTTTAGTCCCGGTTCTAGCCACAACCCAGGGCTTAAGCCCCTCGGCTGGCTGCGCGATATATTTAGTCCCACCTCACCGAGCGAGGGGCGCTAGCAATGGTTTATAAGCCCTGCCGCTGCAACTGCATCGAGCTCCTCTCTAAAGCAGACTTACGGCCCTATTTGTCCTCTCGTTGCTTGTTGGGCCTATTGGGCTCGCGGGCGTGCATCCTAGCCCACCTGTCGGGTAGGGTTTCTAATCGTATGCACGCTGTGATGGCCCAATAGGAGGCATTTTTTTTACTTTAATATTTTTTCTCTTTTATTTTTGTTTTCTATTAAAGATTTTAACAAAGGGATTTCATTTTTTTTGAACTTATTTGAACTCCATACTTTTTGTGTGTTCAAAATGCACCATTTAAAGGCACATCACAAATTTTCAACAATTTCTGACTTCATTTGATATTTTTCATGCATTTACTTATTTTTTTGAGCTAGTTGACCCTGAAATTGAAAAGCACTACAAATGAACTCTGAAAATGCTGAAAGTTGGCATGGTATCATCATTTGACACACATAGCATGTGATAAAAAGTTGAGAGGGTTACGACAAAAACTGGATGCACTTCGTGTACAAAACGGACAATCTCTCTCGAAGTATCACGGTTTCGAACGATAACTCATCTGTTACAAAGGGATTTCATTTTTTGAACTTATTTGAACTCCATACTTTTTTTGTGTTCAAAATGCACCATTCGAAGGCACATCACAAATTTTCAACAATTTCTGACTTCATTTGATATTTTTCGTGCATTTACTTATTTTTTTGAGCTAGTTGACCCTCAAATTGAAAAGCACTACAAATGAACTCTGAAAATGTTGAAAGTTGGCATGGTATCATCATTGCACCCACGTAGCATGTGATAAAAAGTTGAGAGGGTTACTACAAAAACTGGATGCACTTCGTGTACAAAACTGACAATCTCTCTCGAAGTATCATGGTTTCGAATGATAACTCATCTGTTACAAAGGGATTTCATTTTTTTTTGAACTTATTTGAATTCCATACTTTTTGTGTGTTCAAAATGCACCATTCAAAGGCACATCACAAATTTTCAGCAATTTCTGACTTCATTTGATATTTTTCGTGCATTTACTTATTTTTTTGAGCTAGTTGACCGTGAAATTGAAAAACACTACAAATTAACTCTGAAAATGTTGAAAGTTGGCATGGTATCATCATTTCACCCACATAGCATGTGATAAAAGGTTGAGAGGGTTACGACAAAAAATGGATGCACGTCCTATACAAAACGGACAATCTCTCTCTAAGTTTAATACATTAGTACACATCACATAAAGTTTAATACACTAGTACACATCACATAAAGTTTAATACACACTACAGGAATCACCTTCTTTGCCATCTGCCATCACAGACGGCAAAGATAAATACCCGGACGGCAAAGACCGTACCACAGACGGCAAAGATTGTCACGGCCGGCAAATTTTCTGCGTCAGCCTACGACGGCATAGGACATTATTTGCCGTCTGCCCCCCCCCCCAAAGCGGACGGCAAAGCTCTTTGCCGTCAGCTTCCCTGAGGAGCAGTCGGCAAAGAGCTTGAGACGGCAGCCGAGAGGCGTTGCCTCCGTTAGGGGTTAACGGAGGCTCGTTGTCATCTGCCTGCTGGTCAATCTTTGTCGTCTGCCCTATTGCATATCTTTGTCGTCTGCCGTGTCCTCCCCTCCCCCTCTCTCCACTCCTGCCCCTCCTCTGTGCCCTCTTCTTTGCCGTCTGCCCCCCCAGCAGGCAGACGGCAAAGAGCCTATATGGCCAGCTGCTACTGCCCAGGAAGCACAGCTGGGTGCCATGTGGCACCTTTGCCGTCTGCTGGCTGATGGCAAAGGCCTTTGCCATCAGCCAGCAGACGGCAAAGAGCCCATATTGTCACTGTTTTGTTTATTTTATGTTATTTCGCAGCAATAATATATATAATTCATAGCACATATATGATATATAGTTCACAACACATATATGATATACATATAAAGTTCACCAATGTCATTTGTTCATCAATGGACATCCATATATCGAAAGAAACCAACATATACAAAGTTTCATCCATATATATATACATATAGTTCCACATATATTGTTCATCAACACATTGTTCATCAACACATACAAAGAACCAACACATTGTTCATCAACTCAAATAAAAAAGGAAACTAAAGCACTCCAACGCCAGCTTCCATGCATGTAGTACATCCAATCTGCAAAATGGGAATAAGAAAGTAAGTACAAGAAGAACAACAACATATATGACAAATAAGCTAAATTGAAGAAGAAAGAGAAGAAGCAATAAGAGAACAAGGAGAAGAAAAACAAGAAGGAGGAGGAGGAGGGGAAGGGGAAGGAGAAGGAGAAGGAGGAGGAGAAGAAGAAAAAAGAAGAGAAGAAGAAGGAGAAGAAGGAGGAGAAGAAGGAGAGAAGAAGAAGGAGAAGAAGGAGGGCTCCTTCTCCTTCTCCTTCTTCTTCTTCTCCTTCCTTCTCCTTCTTCTCTTCTTCTCCTCCTCCTTCTTCTTCTTCTCCTCCTCCTCCTTCTTCTTCTCCTTCTCCTTCTATTCTTCTTCTCTTCTTCCTCTTCTTCTTCCTTCTCCTTCTTTTTGAGCTAAATATTCCAATTATGTCATTTTAGAGGAAAAGAAGCTAAGTATATAATATTCATGAGCTAACCAAGGTTCTTATGCCATTTTGAGCTTATTACGCTATTTTGGAGCTAAATGGGCTAACTATGTCATTGTTGGGTTAATTAAAGCAAGGATAATATGAAAGAGGAGAAGAAAGAGGAGGAGGAGGAGAAGAAGAAATCGAGAAGAAGGAGGAGGAGGAGGAGAAGGATAGAAGGTCCTTGGCCTTCTCCTCCTCCTCCTCCTCCTCCTCCTCCCCCTCCCTTCTCCTCCTCCTCCTCCTCCTCCTCGTCCTCCTCCCCCTCCCTTCTCCTCCTCCTCCTCCTCCTCCTCCTCCTCCTTCTCCTTATTCTCTTCTTCTTCATCTCTTATTCTTCTTTCTTTTCATTTTGAGCTTATTATGGTAGAAGAAGAAGAAGAAAGAGGAGGAGAATAAGAACAAAGAGGAGGAAGAGGAGAAGAAGAAGAAATCAAGAAGAAGGAGGAGGAGGAGGAGGAGAAGGCCCCTGGCCTTCTCCTCCTCCTCCTCCTCCTCCTCCTTCTTCTCTTCTTATTCATCTCTTCTTCTTCTTTCTTTTCATTTTGAGCTTATTATGGTAGAAGAATAAGAAGAAATCAAGAAGAAGAAGAAAGAGGAGGAAGAGGAGAAGAAGAAGAAGGAGGAGGAAGAGGAGAAGAAGAAAGAGGAGGAGGAGAAAGAGGAGGAGAAGAAGAAGAAGAAAGAGGAGGAGGAGAAGAAGAAGAAAGAGGAAGAGGAGGAGAAAGAGGAGGAAGAGAAGAAGAAGAAAGAGGAGGAGAAGAAAGAGGAGGAAGAGAAGAAGAAGAAAGAGGAGGAGGAGGAGAAAGAGGAGGAGGAGAAGAAGAAGAAAGAGGAGGAAGAGGAGAAGAAGAAGAAATCAAGAAGAAGAAGGAGGAGGAGGAGGAGGAGGAGGAGGATAGGCCTTCTCCTCCTCCTCCTTCTCCTCCTCCTCCTCCCCTCCTCCTCCTCCTCCTCCTCCTCCTCCTCCTCCTTCTTCTCTTCTTCTTCATCTCTTCTTCTTCTTTCTTTTCATTTTGCCTATTTCTTCTCCTCTTCTCCTCTTGTTGGAGCTAAATTACCTAATTATGTCTTTTTTGAGCTAAATATTCCAATTATGTCCTTTTAGAGGAAAAGAAGCTAAGTATATAATATTCATGAGCTAACCAAGGTTCTTATGCCATTTTATGCTTATTACGGTATTTTGGAGCCAAATGGGCTAACTATGTCATTGTTGGGTTAATTAAAGCAAGGATAATATGAAAGAGGAGAAGAAAGAGGAGGAGGAGGAGAAGAAGAAGAAATCAAGAAGAAGGAGGAGGAGGAGGAGAAGGAGGAGGAGGAGAAGGATAGAAGGTCCTTGGCCTTCTCCTCCACCTCCTCCTCCTCCTCCTCCTCCTCCTTCTCCTTCTTCTCTTCTTCTTCATCTCTTCTTCTTCTTTCTTTTCATTTTGAGCTTATTATGGTATAAGAAGAAGAAGAAAGAGGAGGAGAATAAGAAGAAAGAGGAGGAAGAGGAGAAGAAGAAGAAATCAAGAAGAAGGAGGAGGAGGAGGAGGAGGAGGAGGAGAAGAAGAAGAAAGAGGAGGAGCTTATTATGGCATATTTTCTAATGTTTCTAATCTTCAAGTGCATTGCATTCATCTTGATCTTGTGATCGTCGCGCACCTCGGCAACATCCAACTCCAATATCATCTTCTCCTCATCAAGGCTTTTACGGACCTTCGACAACTTATATATAAGCTAATAATAGATCCTTTGCGTCTTTCGATATGCGAAGAGAAGTAAGAAGGTTTACTATTGGGATAACGAAGATATGACCATATTTCTGATCAATTCAACAGACGAGATCGGATAGTAGAATAGAGAGAAGGATCTTCTACTTTCTGAAAATGATAGAGAGTCAGGAGAGGGTCTATGTTAATAGTGCTCTTTAGATAGGGAGAGGAAAGACGTAACTAGACCGTGAAAATAATATAATCTTTTACCGCTACATCCGCTGGAGAAGAAAACTCAGCAAAGGATATTTCTATCCTTTCTCTAGTTGAAGACTAATCTGGATATTCCCTAACATGCTTGACTTCGAGTTCTTGGAGTGACAACTTTCTTTGTACACAAGGGTCCCTTACTTTATGACTTTTCCACTTCATTGATCTGAAAGAAGTGACAGAAGAAAGCTACATGCATATACCCCTGCCCTGGGGGAACAAGTGCCACCTCAACAGTTATATTCTAAATCGTTAAGCCTTGCAACCCTTTCTTTTGTATCAGAACTTTCCCGATTTCCTTACTTTCCTTGTTCACTCAAACTTCAAAAATTCCTTCCATGAATCTAGGGACGGAAAACCACCTGTGACTTCGCCAAGTCTCCCTTTCTTTGGTCGAAGGCCTCAGGTCAAGATCCTTTTTCCTATCTATTGAAAATGCATAGAGAGATGCTTCTTCCTCTTCAAGTTGGAAGTGTAAGAAGAAATGCGGTAAATAGGAGTTCCATCTACCACGCACTCGACCCACACTCCAGCTAACTTCAGCATCCATACTCAGCTATGAGGAAGGTGCCGGGGACACTATGAACACACACGTACCTGGTTGACTTAACGTCCCGTCTCACAACCGTGTAAGATCTAATAAACAAACAACTTGCTTGCCCAATCCCTATGGAGAGGATTTCTTGAGCTTGAACTTCCTTTTGTAGCTCCGCACAAAAGGACTTCTTTTCATCCGCAATGAAGCTTATACCACCACTTGGTGAGTAAGGCCTGATTTCGTCCCGTCCATAGCACTTCAGAAGTCACTTTGGCGTGGCGCTGCTGGATACTTCTGTTCAATAGGAATAGGAGGAAAAAAAGCTATTGATGAGCATCTATTGGAGTCGATCATTTCCAAGATCTAATTATAGTTTCTTATTATGTAGTTGAAACACCTCACAATCTTCAGTTTTACGCTTACGCTTAAGGGATGAAATGTTCTTGGTGGATGCAGGACCTAGTACTACAAAAATTTGCATGCAAGATGAGCTTACATGAGTGCCAATCAAGGGAGCCACCAGGCTTGAGAATAAGGTGGTATCAAAGAATTAGTGGCTGGTGAATGACTCATCAAAAAGCGGATTTCTGAGAGGTTCTTTATCGATCTAGTGGCCAATGAATCACTTATCAAAGAGCGAGCAGCCGCCAGGTTTAATGATTTTGTGGACCCTGGATGTAGCGGCTGGTGAACCGCGTCTTCTTCCACAAAGATTCAGACAAAACTGAGCTTGGATAGAACTAAAGAAGATTTGGCGAACGAAGAAAAATGTCAAAGGGTTTAGTATAAAAAAATCAAAGGAGGTTATTCAGTAGCCATCGCGGGTTTCATTACTTTTCTTCCATTCAAAAAAGCTCTTCACAAAAAAAGGATAGCGAATGATCGATTCACCATTGATAGCATTAAGCCTACAAGGAGGGATATTGTGATAATAGTGACCTCCGGGCTACCATGTCAATTGTAAAAAGTAGTTGATTCGTGTCTTGCAGGAGCAATAATAGTGAAATGAGGACGTAAGCCCCCTAGGTCTTCCTCTTCCTTCTAAACTAATTGCTTTCGCTTGACTCTTCCAGGAGAAAAGTATAATAAGTGGTTGAAGGAAAGCGAAAAGGAATGGCTTTTTCATGTACCAGATCCGTGATCTAGACATCAAGCAAAAATGTACATACAATCAAAGAGAGCAGTTATTTGTAGTGACTGGTGTATTGGTTAGAGATGCAAGGAGAGACTCGGTTATGGTGTGGTAAAGATCCCGTGTGTGCTTTGATCGGATGATTGCCGCTTGTGTGAATTTCATTGTTGTGGGTCCCGTGTGTGCTCGAATAATATTATTTTAGGATTAGATTTAGTTGAATTTCTTGACTCCGCGGTGCTGGTTATCGAGTTTATGGCGCCGCCGACCATCCAAAAAGTCAAAGATGGCGCCGGCATTTACTTATTATGGTCTCTTCTAATAGTGGTCCCTTGGTATTCAGGTTGTAAAATCCTCATAGGAACGTCGATTGTTATACCTTGTTTTTGTAATGGTCTATCTTATTTAAAAAGCCGAAATATAAACAAGCTCTTGGAACCGAAGGTATGTCTGAGCATTCTGGGCAGGTCGAAAGAAGCCGCTTTTAGAAGGTTTGGAGCAACCGCAATTTTTCACCATATTACCCGCTTCCAATTTTTCACCATGCCACCGTGGGACCGCTTTCGCGAGCTCTGCCTTCTCCCGTTTGGCACCCCATCCGTGGCAGCCGACTGGCAGCCCTCGGCCGCTTACCATTTACCTCAACGGTCCAGGACTACGCCAACCGATTCCAAGCCCTGGCATGCCACGCGCCAGGCATATCCGGGACTTCGACGCCCTCACGATGACATTCTGGCGGCTGGGACGCCAAATTGGCCTTGGCCTCCTCCTCCTCCTCCTCCTCCTCCTCTTTATGTCTTTTTTGAGCTAAATTACCTAATTATGTCTTTTTTGAGCTAAATTACCTAATTATGTCTTCTTGGAGCTAAATTGGCTAATTATCTCATTTTAGAGGAAAACAAGCTAAGTTTGGAGGAGAAACTTACCGTAGTGGTCATCAAGGAGGAGAAACACCACGGTTGCTCGCGCCGGCTTCGTTTGGAGATGGTTGCCCTGGAGAAGGGTCGTGCGATGCCGCTCGGGAGTTATTCTGCAGAAAAGATATTTTGCAATGTCTCAGTTAGCATGATGACACTCAATTATTAATACTAGTTTATAATGAAACTCACCGTGCCAATCGAAGAGAAGACGGGCATCGGCGCAGGGACTTGACCGCTCTTCTCGCACAGACCCTGAAGAGTGGGTCGTATTAGTTAGTATTGAAACAGACATTACACACATGATTTGGCTAATGTGAAAAAAAACATACCACAAAAAGCTCGTACAGGGCCCGTTGACCCGCCTCATTCCGGGCCCTCTCCTCCTCAAGCAATCGTGTCGTGCTCTGGTCCCTCTCATCAAGAGCAGCCTGAAAAGCAGCCTGGCTTGCCAATCTCTCTTTCTCAAGAGCAGCCTGGTTTGCCGCTCTCTCTTTCTGAAGAGCAGCCTGAAAAACCATTCCTCGTTACCACAGTAATGATCTATGGTGACACACATAATGAAATGGATGAAAGTGTTCTTAGTCCGTACAACTAACCTCGATGGCAAGTTCGACTGGCCGTGGACGACGCGTTATCTCAGGACAGTTGCTCGACTGGCGCGCCTTGATCTCCGGAAGAGTGAGTGGACAACGTATTATCCCATCTCCAATGGCTATCGAGCCATGGGGCCTCCCGCCACCAGATATCATCACCAGCTCTGGATCCAAAGGTTCCTGGCTAGGGTTAAAGTCATCCCCTTTCGTAGCCTTCCCTGCGTCCAGAGGAATAAAATATTAGCATAAGAATGAATTGCATGAATCATGAAGCAAATCACATACCAGTTTCGTCCAAACTGAAGTAAGTTGGCGCTGCCTTGATGGTGTGGCACACCAACCATTTGGCTACGCCGATCCTTCGCATTATCGTGGACGGCTCGCCAGCTGCCTGTGCACCACTCATCAACCAACGCCTCCCAACAATCCATCTTATCCGCACACCATCTCGGGGGCACCTGTAAGTTATTAGAAAGAATTTTCAGCGCTACGCCTATGAATGAAATCAAGAAAACTACGTAGAAGGACTTAAGAATAGGTAATTACCTTCATGTATTGCTCCTTCTTCAGAAACTTTCTGCGGCAATCCTTCTTCTCCTTCTTAATACCACGCGTGGCGTAGTAATCTCGAATAGCCTGCGGCCGAGCCTCGTGGCGCAAGTTTTGTAGTAACCGCCTACACTCGACCTCGAGAACCCTGGCCGCCGCCTCCTCATATCCATCCTCACACCTATAGAAGGTCTGCAATCAAACGTGAAAACACCGATTAGTACAATAATGAGGTATATGCTTAATTTTAGATTCTGTAAAAGGATAATTTACCCAAAAGCTCCTGATCACCATCTCGGCCCTCGTGTGGCACAAGACACCATCTATAATATCCTCCGGCGGGGCCTGCGCAGCCTGGTAGTGCTCCCAGGTAAATCCTAGTGTAGGAACCTGACCCTCACCAGGCAACGTGACAAACCCCGGGAAATTTGTCCGGCAAAGCACACCAAGGACGGAGTTCGGCCCGCGGACTCCAAGAGGGTGTACCCATCCCCTGCAGTATGATAAGGTCAGCGCATTAGATATTTGAACAAACTTGAAGGCAAAAGCTAAAAAAAGGGTAAATGTACTTACCTATCTCCTTCAGGTTTTATCACCGGCCTCTGCTCGCGGGTAGCCGGGGCGACCGGGAGACGTGTACTACCACGCTTGTACACGGTAGCCGGGGCCCCGTCCACCTGCACATCGCCCTCGCTATCCGTAAGCTCATCGCCGCCATCCCCGCACCCTGAGCCACCCGGACCCTCGGTCCAATCCGGCAACTCGGTACGATCCGGCCAAGGCTCCCATCCGGACCTCTCCACGTCGGGTGAAGCCTCCGGAACCGTAGTCTCCTCCGGCTGCTCCTGGGCCGAATGCACCTCGACCCGAGGCTGCTCCTGGACCGGAGTCTCATGGGACGAATGCCCGTGAACACCAGGCTCCTGGACCGGAGTCCCCGTAGCCTCCTCCGCAAATGGGTCGACCATACTAGTCCTATGCTCGGGTGAATGAGCTGGTGGTGGTGGCGAGGACGGCTCAATAGTCCTCCTGGATCTTCCGCGGCCACCACCTCTCCCTGTACCCTTCCCCTTCTTCCCTACCCGACCAGCACCTCTACCAGCGGGCAATGCCGCCGACGAAGAAGAACCCCCGGCTGGTGTCGAAAGACTGTCTGCCAAGGCTCTACGGAGAGATAGGGGTGGAAGGGAAGTACCACCCCTCGTGCGGGGCGCCTGGGAAGAACCCGTCGAGCGCTCTGGACCCGCGCCCACCATCTTCCAACACCTGCCATGATAAAGATTAAAAGAAATTAGTACAACATAAAAAATTGAATGACTGACATGAATAATAATATGTACATGAATAATAAATATTAAAATATATAGATATTATCTTCTGTTGCCCGGCTCTCCAAGGAGCCGGAACCCTAGCCTCCGCCGCACCTAACCCTAGCCGCGACGGCGCCATCTCACCGGCGCGTCCGCTCCAGCCCTCGCTCCCCTCCTCCCTGCCATTACAACCTACGCCGGAGGCCCGGTAGGAACCCTAGTCCTACCAATTTGGTATCCAGAGATTCCAGGCTGATCATGTCGCTCCCTCCACCACCGCCGCCGCTCAACACCACCACCGCCCCACTGCCGCAAACCACCACCACCGCCCCGCTGGGACCCAACCCCCGCCGCCGAGCGTCGCCCCCACTACCTACGAGCCGCCGTCGCTGCCGTGGGCCACCCCGGCCTTCCAGCCACTCCACGGAGGGGCGCCGCCACTGCCGCCGCAGCTGCTGCTGCAGCACTACCACGCCGCGGGCACTCCCTGGCCGGTGTGGCCGGCCACCACCGCGCCGCTGGGGGGGCTGCCCCAACAGTCGCTACCGGCCACCACGGCGCAGGCGTCGGGGGTCGGGGTAGGGGGTCGGGGGTCGAGGGTGAGTGTTGTCGGGGGTCGGGGGTCGGGGGTCGAGGTTACCTATAAAACTTTCTAGGTTACCTATAAAACTTTCTAGGTTACCTATAAAACTTTCTAGGTTACCTATAAAACTTTCCAGGTTACCTATACTACTTTATAAAACTTTCCAGGTTCCAAAAAAAATATTTCATGCTGGGGTGTCGTCGAGATGTCGTGTCGGGGCGTCGTGTTGGGGTTTCGGGGCATCGTGTCGGGTGTCAGGGGTGTCGTCGAGATGTCATGTCGGGGCATCGTGTCGGGGTTTCGGGGCATCGTGACGGGTGTCAGGGGTGTCGTCGAGATGTCGTGTCGGTGCGACAACTACTATTGCGAGCTGTTGTAATATCCTCGGTGTTGAAGTCGAATATCACCGGTGCCTGAAGGGGGTGGTCCCAATAGTAATGTTTCTGCACCGACCTGCATGGGGGTGGTTGCAGCAGCATCGTTGTTGCAGCACGTGAGCTCGATGGCATAGTAGCCATGGCAGGTGCGTGACAAGATCACCGACGTTCCCCAACGTTGTGGCTAGTGCAAGCATAGGCGGCGACTGGAGGGCTCTACACGGTCAACTACAAACCTAACAACTAACCTAACACACAGTAGGTAATTAACAACTAACCTAACAACTAACCTAGCTCGAGGGGTAATACCACTAACAACTAACCTAATTACCACTAACAACTAACAGGTAACCTAACTAACCTAATTACCAGTACGTAACCACTAACAACTAACCTAACTAACCTAACTAACAATAGGTAATTAACAACTAACCTAACTAACCTAATTAATGAATTAAACGAAAAAAGGAAAAAAGGACTCACAGAGGAGGAGGAGGGCCGCAGGAGGGGGGGCGCAGGGCGGCGGTGCGGTGTGTAGGTGGGGAGGTGAGGGGGGGAGGCGGCGGCGGTGCGGCGGCGGCGACGGCGGCGGCTGTGGGGCGGCGGCGGCGCTGGGGGCGCAGGGAGGAGGAGGAGGCCCGCAGGGGGGGGGGGGGTCGCAGGGCGGCGGTGGGGAGGTGGGGGGGAGGCGGCGGCGGTGGGGCGGCGGCGGCGGTGGGGCGGCGGCGGCACTGGGGGCGCAGGGAGGAGGAGGAGGCCCGCAGCGGGGGGCGCAGGGCGTGCGTGGGAGAGAGAGAGAGCGCGTGGGAGAGAGAGAGAGTGCGTGGGAGAGAGGAGAGAGGTAGGCGCGCGACACCGTTAACTTTTCGGGGGTCCATCTCCTTTGCCGTCTGCACTGATCCCCTTTGCCGTCTGCCACGGACGGCAAAGCTACTCAGGCAGACGGCAAAGGGGTGGGTGGGGCCGGGGTGGGATGGGGAGAGAGGAGGGGTGGGGTGGGACAGCTTTGCCGTCGGTCATCCCTACCTTTGCCGTCTGTCAGCAGACGGCAAAGAGGTGGCTGATGGCAAATATTTATTTTGCCATCAGCCTCCTCTTTACCGTCTGTTTTTTGCCAACACACGGTAAAGAGGTTCTTCGCCGTGTGCTGGCTGACGGCAAAGATTTGGCAGACGGCAAATATAGGAATTCCAGTAGTGACATTAGTACACATCACATATAGTTTAATACATTACATAGATTTATATTTTGATCCCTTGCCTATGATTGCTTTGGCCATAACCATGGAGCATCTTCATTATTTAACGCGATGCTTGGGTCAATTCTCACTATGAAGGGCGGAATTTCATCAAACTTATTATAATCTGCTGATATGGCTGTCTTGTCCTCGATCCCCACGATGTTTGTTTTCCTTGAAAGAACTATGTGATGCTTTGGCTCATCATTTCATGTATTCATTTGCTTATTTTTTTTTGTTTTCTTCGGTCTGGAGGACATGTCTTTCACGTAGAAAACCTGAGCCACATCATTGGCTAGGACGAATGGCTCGTCTCTGTAACCAAGATTCTTGAGATCAACTATTTTCATTCCGTACAACTGCTCTACCTTTACCCCTTCTCCATTCATGTTCACCCAACTACACCGAAAAAATTGACCTTCAAAGTAGGTCCAGAGTCAAGTTCCCATATATCCTTTATGTAACCATGGCATGTGTCCTTTTTCCCA
Organism: Hordeum vulgare subsp. vulgare; assembly: GCF_904849725.1. Classification (NCBI taxonomy): domain Eukaryota; kingdom Viridiplantae; phylum Streptophyta; class Magnoliopsida; order Poales; family Poaceae; genus Hordeum; species Hordeum vulgare. The sequence continues at coordinate 419,256,515 of NC_058523.1, read as the reverse complement.
TTATCGTCTGTCAAATCATAGTGGACACCACTGTTTTGGTTGGTGATCTTTTTATCTTGGGCGGTCGTGTAAAAAGTATTCTCGTTTATCTCGTACCCTTGGAAATGTAATACAGTCGAAGAAGGTGACGCGGCCAACAAGTAGAGTTGATCTCCAACAGTGTTGTCATTCATGAGATGGTGCTCGCAACCAACTGCCAAAAGTATCCATGTGTTTTTCTTCAATCCAGGAGATAGCCTTCCCCGAGAACTCGGAGCGTACAAAATTCTTGTGCTCCTCGATATACGAAGCCACGAAGGTGGAATTTTTAGAACTGTGTAGTGTGCTTGAGTGAAATAATGCCCGTCCCTACATATCACTTCTTTCTTTCCTAGTGTGCCTTTTCCACTCAGTCTCCCCTCATGTCGTGATTCAGGAATACCAATCGGCTTAAGGTCAGGAACAAAGTCTACACAGAACCCAATGACCTCCTCTGTTCCATAGCCCTTGGAGATGCTTCCTTCTGGCCTAGTACGGTTATGAACATATTTCTTTAAGACTCCCATGAACCTCTCGAAGGGGAACATATTGTGTAGAAATACAGGACCGAGAATGGAAATCTCGTCGACTAGGTGAACTAGGAGATGCGTCATAATATTGAAGAAGGACGAGGGGAACACCAACTCAAAATTGACAAGACATTGGACCGCATCCTTCTGTAGCCTTTCCAGACGTTCTCGGTCGATTACCTTCTAAGATATTGCATCGAGGAATGCACATAGCTTCACAATGGGTAATCGAGCATTTTCCGATAGAAGCCCCCTCAATGCAACCGGAAGCAACTGCGTCATAATCATGTGGCAATCATGAGACTTCAGGTTCTGGATTTTTTTTTTCTCTGCCATATTTATTATTCCCTTTATATTAGACAAGAAGCTAGCGGGGACCTTCATACTGCTTAGACATTCAAAAAAGATTTCCTTCTCTCCTTTGCTAAGAGCATAGCTGCTTAAGTATTTATGCCCTTTATCAGTCTTCTTGTCGTATGGGTCTTTCATACGTTGTTGCTCCTCCCGTGCTTCTGTTGTAACTTTTGTCTTCCCATACACGCCCAGGAAGCCTAGAAGGTTCACGCAAAGATTCTTTGTCACGTGCATCACGTTGATTGAAGGTCGGACCTCTAGGTGTTTCCAATAGGGTAGCTCCCAAAATAAAGATTTGTTTTTCCACATGGGCACGTGTCCGGTAACGTCGTCTTTCGGAACAGATTGACCACTAGGACCCTTTCCAAAGATTACTATTTGATCCAAATCCTTGACCATAGCCAATAACTCATCACCACTAGGGAGGTTAGGCTTCTTCCGGCGATCTGCCTCACCGTTGAAATGCTTGCCTTTCTTTCTTACGGGATGATTGGTCGGTAGAAATTGAGGACACCCTAGGTAGACAACCTTCTTAGATTTTTTTCAAATATGTACCTTTAGTCTTATCTAAACAGTGTATGTATGCATTGTATCCCTTGTTTGACTGTCCTGAAATGTTACTAAGAGCAGTCCAATCATTGATGGTTACGAACAACAGTGATCGTAGGTCAAATTCTTGTTGTTTGTGCTCATCCCACACACGTACACCTGGTTTGGCGCACAACTGCAAAAGTTCATCAACTAGTGGCCTTAGGTACACATCAATGTTGTTGTCGGGTTGCTTCGGTCCTTGGATGAGCACTGGCATCATAATGAACTTCCGCTTGATGCACAACCAAGGAGGAAGGTTGTAGATACATAGAGTCACGGGCCAGGTGCTGTGACTGCAGCTCTGCTCCCCAAAAGGATTCATGTCGTATGTACTTTGACCAAGCCATAAGTTCCTTGGGTCATCTTCAAAGTCCGACCACTCCCTCTCGATTTTCCTCCACTACGACCCATCTGCAAGGTGTCTCAACTTTTTCCCGTCTTTCTTACTGTAGCGACCCGACTCAAGACGAGTCAAGCCTCTGGTGTTTCTGTACCATCCCAAGATCATGCTGGTACACACTCAGTACATCAATGTATATATCAAGAGTTCAATCACACAACTTTATTAATCGAAATCACATATTGAGTACTTTATTACAATAATGGATTACAATAAAGTGGTTGAAGGCCATCTCATGAGATATCTAACGAAGACTAGCGGAAGCATCAGGTAGACGAGTCCATCCGACTCTAGGGCATGTCGCTGAGCGTAGATCGTAGCCTCACTCCTGGTCGGAAAAGTACTCTGCAACATGATACGTTGCAGCTGTGTAGGTCAGCATATGGAATATGCCGGCAAGTCATCAAAGAGAGGGGTAAAAATAATAATCAACTATCTCTACATGCATATTTGGCAGGTGGGGCTACAAGTTTTGCATAAAGCCAATTTTCTCCTACAACAAGAGGGGCTGAAAGCAAAATATTACTACATTATTTGTTCTTAATGAGATGGTTCCGCCAACCAATTCTCGTACCCGAGTTGTTGTTAATACCCACATCATTATTAAGTTGTGTCGAGAGTTCAGGGGAATTTCAATGCCTTCGGCTCAAGTTGTCCATGACCGTGGACACGGCTAATCGATTAGGTTGGGCACTCTGCAGAGTTTTGCACACGTTCCCCACAAGATTTGATCGCCTCCGAGTATGTCCTCGCACTTCAGGGTGTTTGAAGACCGGATGATCAAAACATGGTCTTTCAACGGGTCCCTCTAAAACCCTGTCGGTGCCCATCCATTCCTACCGTTCTTCTACATCTGCTAACACCGCCTGTCCAGAGTTGCCGCGTTGTCTAACCAAGACAGAGCCCATAATGACTTATGGTTGTACAGGTAAGCCTTGGGTCTTGAAGCCTCCGTCCGTCTCTTCGAGCCTGGGTGAAGCTTTCCGCAAGATGTCATGGCCGTCTCCAGCATCCCGGATCATCCACTGGTTTCTCCAGGGAGCCGATCAACCATCCTTCACCCAGAGTTGCATTGCATCACGAGGTCTTGAAAATCTTGTCTTAACCGGTCTTGGTTATTTAATCAACCTCGCATCACTCGTGTTATTCACTCACCCGAAATCCCGTCTACTCAAGCATAGCAAATATGAAATTTGTCGTCCCGGGACCAAGTATCGGGGTTGTTGTGTGCCTACCACATGATATTACAACCTATACTAAAATTTCCAAGTACCTAAGCAGCATGCAATTGGACAAAGAAAGGTGAAACTACCATGCATCGAAAAACATAGGAGATAGTATGATCAAAATGATTTTCCTTGATTATAGCTGTGTTGATCGAGCGCTTCTAAGTAACAAGCTTCGCACTCTGGGTGATCGTGGCTGGGAGGAGCTGGGCGCTGCGGTGGCTGCTCCGGCGAGAGTGGGGGCTGGTCGCCAGCGGGGGTGGGGTGGCGGAGGACGGGGCAGTCGGCTCCGGTCGTCGGGGAGGCAGCAGGGCGACGGGGGAGACAGCAGAACTTCTACTGGTCGAGCTCGAAGGGGAGCTCCGGCGGCTGTGTGGGCGCGGCGTGGTGGCTGGGCAGGGCGGCGTGGGGGTGGAACGGGGCGAGGGTGGCGTGGGGGTTCGGTTTTTATAGGGGGAGGGGGTGGCGTGGGGGAAAGAAATCGACCGGCCATGGAAGGCAAGCTCGCTGGAGATAGGAATATCACGGGAGAACAGGGAAGGAAAGGAAGAAGAAGAGGGAAGGAAAGAGAGAGAAGAAAAAAAAGGAAAGAAAAAAGAAAAGGGGAAAGAAAGAAAAGAAAAAAAAGAAAGAAAGAAGTGGCGCTGGAGGTGCTGGTCGGTTGGGTGCATTCCCAGCGATGGGATCTTGCCCCGAGGAAAAATATCTCCCGTTTGTTTTTTTAACAGAAACTAAAACGAAAATAAAAGGAAACAAATAAAATAATTAATATAGGATATTATACACCAAATGATCAGAAAAATATACTCTACCCGATTAACATTTTTCCAAGGCAAAAATAAAAACTTAAAATGAAATGTTTTTTTTCAGAAAAAATCTCTTATGCTATATTTTCTTTTTGTAATTATTTTCACGATAAAACTTCGGCTTTCTTGGCTCAAAATATTTCAAAAATGCCTCGCACTTTGGAGGGTCATTTTCCTTCGCTCTCTCTTGCGTGCAAGAGCTTATTTCCCGGCACTTCTCGTGTGAAAAAAAAATAGAATGCAAAAGCAAAAGTCGAAAGAATTCAAATGCAAACTTTATTTAAATCGATATGCATAGATGCTTAGCTACAATGTAAAACATTCCCAATTTGGAAAATTGGGATGTTACACTTACACTCGTCTTTGTGCCATCGCATCAACTTGGCATGCTCATTGTTTCTGAACAGACGTCTCAACCGTGGTATTATAGGAGCATACCACATAACCTTAGGAGGAACCTTCTTCCTAGGGGGCTCTTCATCGCCCTCAACATCACCAGGGTCATCCTGCCAGATCTTGTACTGACTTGCAGTGCATACCGAGCATTTATCCACATTCTTGTACTTCTCACCGTGGTACACGATGCAGTCATTAATGCATGCATGTATCTTCTGCACATCTAATCCAAGAGGGAAGATAGCCTTCTTTGCTTCATACGTAGTCTCGGGCAATTCGTTATCCTTTGGAAGCTTCGGCTTCAATATTTTCAGTAACTTCTCAAATCCCTTGTCAGATAAACCAGTTTCTGCCTTCCATTTCAACAGTTCTAGTGTGGTACCAAGATTTGTGCTGCCATCTTCGCAATTTGGATACAACAACTTTTTATGATCCTTTAGCATGGCCTCCAACTTTAGCTTCTCCTTTCCTGTATCGAATTCTTTCTTTGCATCAGAAATGACCCGATCAAGACTATCAGCGGGCTCATCTGATGCCGGTTGTTCTTCACCTCCTTCTTCTTCATTGTCTTCCATTGTAGTATCACCATGTTCTTCAGTGACCATATGATAGTTGTCATCATCATGTTCTTCTTCATTGTCTTCCATCGTAACCCCTCTTTCTTCGTGCATGGTCCAACAATAATATGTGGGCATGAAACATCTCTGAAGCAACTGGAGATGAATGACTTTCGAGCTAGAGTACTTCTTCCCGTTTCGACAACCAACACATGGGCAAGGCATAAAATTATCCACTTTGTTTTCCTCAGCCACATCAATAAATTTATGCAGGCATGCAATAAATCCGGAACCACGTCGTTCACCGTACATCCATCGCTTCCATGCATCGATCTGACATCATACATGAATAGCGAAATGACCACCGTACATTGACACATGCAATATTTTTGTATCAATTACACATGAAGAAGGTTGCTAACCTCGGTCGAGGATACCATTTCGTGTGAACTTTAGTGTAACTCGGGCATTAATTAGTCCCAGTTCGTAATGTACTCCGAAGTGCGCCGGTCACCGTACATCCATTAGCGGTTCATCTCTATTATGAAATTAAGTATATCAAAAAACCATTGCAGAACATCGTGAATAAAGAAATGGCCAAATTAATACAACTTCATCATCACATTAAAACCAAAGCTCAGTAGTGATCAAACGTTATTCTTGCAAAAATAAATACATAAAGTTCTCTCATAAAACAACATACAACTATGTAAAACATTTAAATGCAACAACAAATGCGATCAAAATCGCAACTAAGGTAACAATTGACCCAACAACATAATGATACCAAGCCTCTTTATCAATGTCATATTTTCTATTATTCCTAATCTTCAAGCGCATTTCCTCCATCTTCGAGCGCATTGCATCCATCTTCAAGTGATGTACATCCATCTTCATCTTGCGATCATCGATGATATCGGCGACATGCAACTCTAGTTCCATATTCTTGTCCTCAATTATTTTCAATTTTTCCTTCAAGTATTTGTTTTCTTTTTCAACCAAATTTAACTTCTCGAGAAGAATTTCTATGTGTGTTGGAATTTTCGGTTCACATACCTCCTATATTAAAAAATATATGTCACATTGGTCGTCATAATTGTCATAAAAAATAAATAAAACAAATAGTTATAAAAGATAATATATACCACATCCGAATCATAGACAAGACAAGGGCCGACGAAGGCGGATACCAAAACCATCGTACTATATAATAACAAAAAATAATGAAAGTAAGTAATTTATACAAGTATGTATCTAAATCATACAAGTAAGAATTTTTTTTATTTTAAAAATAAGACAAGAACAAGAGGCTCACCACGGTGGTGCTCCCGACGAGAACGGTGCAGGGCGATCGAAAACGGTGAGGACGGGCACGGGACGGCGCCCTACACATGTGCAGCTCTAAGAAGTTAATTTGAGCATTTCAAATGATCTAAACTAGCAGTGACACATGAAAGGATGAAGTAGCTAACCTTTTAAAACACTTGTCGAGTTGGTGCACGGCCAAACCTAGACAAATATTGAGGAAAATGAAGTTTGGAGGTCGAGTTTGGAGAGGAGAAAGCTTAACTAGTGTGGCTCGGGCATTTCATCGAACACGTTGATCACCCACAAGTGTAGGGGATCTATCGTAGTCCTTTCAATAAGTAAGAGTGTCGAACCCAACGAGGAGCGGAAGGATCTGATAAGTGGTTTTCAGCAAGGTAATCTCTGCAAGCACTGAAATTATCGGTAACATATAGTTGTGTGAAAAGATGATTCGTAGCAAGTAGCAAGTAACAATAGTAACAAAGGTGCAGCAAAGTGTCCCAATCCCTTTTGTAGCAAGGTACAAGACTGAACAAACTCTTATAGGAGGTAAAGCGCTCCCGAGGACACATGGGAATTTCTGTCAAGCTAGTTTTCATCATGTTCATATGATTCGCGTTCGCTACTTCGATAGTTTGATATGTGGGTGGACCGGTGCTTGGGTGCTGCCCTTACTTGGACAAAATTCCCACTTATGATTAACCCCTCTCGCAAGCATCCGCAACTACGAAAGAAGAATAAAGACAAAGTTTAACCATAGCATTAAACTAGTGGATCCAAATCAGCCCCTTACGAAGCAACGCATAAATTACGGTTTAAGCGTCTGTCACTCTAGCAACCCATCATCTACTTAATACTTCCCAATGCCTTCCTCTAGGCCCAAATAATGGTGAAGTTTTATGTAGTCGATGTTCAAATAACACCACTAGAGGAATAACAACATACAACGCATCAAAATATCGAACGAATACCAAATTCACATGACTACTTATAGCAAGACTTATTCCATGTCCTGAGGAACAAAAGTGACTACTCACAAAGCATAATTATATTCCTGACCAGAGAGGTCTTGAATAGCATCAAGGATCTGAACATATAATCTTCCACCGAGTAATCCAACTAGCATCAACTACAAAGAGTAATTAACACTACTAGCTACCTTACGAGTACCACTCGGAGTCGCGAGACGGAGATTGGTTACAAGAGATGAAATAGGGTTTGGAGATGAGATGGTGCTGATGAAGATGTTGATGGTGATGAATCCCCTCCGATGAGAGGAGTGTTGGTGATGACGATGGCGACGATTTCCCCCTCCGGGACAGAAGTTTCCCCGGCAGGACGACCCTGCCGAAGCTCTAGATTGGTTCTGCTCAAGTTCCGCCTCGTGGCGGCGGCGATTCCTCCCGAAAGTCTCTTCTTGATTTTTTTATGGAATGAAACCCTCCTTATAGCAAAAGAGGGGAGCCAGAGGGCCACCAGGGAGCCCACAAGCCCCCTAGGCGCGGCCAGGGGGGTAGGTCGCGTCTAGCAGTCTTGTGGCCTCCTGGTCGCTCCCCTATGGTACTTCTTCGGCCCAGTATTTTTTATAAATTCCAAAATAATTCCTCGTTGATTTTCACGGCTTTTGGAGTTGCGCAGAATAGGTATCTCAAAATTGCTCCTCTTTCGGGACAAAATTCCACCTGCCGGCATTCTCCCTCTTCATGTAAACCTTGCAAAATAAGAGAGAAAAGGCATAAGTATTGTACCGTGAAGTGTAATAACAGCCCATAAAGCGATGAATATCAACATGAAAGCATGATGCAAAATGGACGTATCAACTCCCCCAAGCTTAGACCTCGCTTGTCCTCAAGCGAAAGCCGAGATCAATAAATATTCCCACATGTTTAGAGATAGAGGTGTCGACAAAACAAGATACGGACATGCAGGCATCATGACCATAATCAGAATAGAAATATCATCATATAATCTCTCATGCTAAAGTGGTAATTCCTTCACAAAGTAAAGTAAGGATCAAGAAGCTTAATGAGAATTAACAACCGATAGCCTTTAGTCATTGAAGCAATTGCAATTTATCATAACATCGGAAAGAGTCAAATAAGAGCTTGTAAAGCAAATCCACATACTCAATCATCCTTTCATCTTCTACAATTTCTACAACTCACAGGGTACTCATGAGATCAAAGTTTCAGTTGGACACAGAAAAAGATAGGGGCTTATAGTTTTGCCTCCCAGCTACTTACCTCACGGGTAATGTCAACAATAATAATCCATGAATACTTACTTCCAAGTTGACATATGAATATAGATATTTCCCTAGCATATGACGTTAGCCAAGATAAAGGCGAGATAAGGACTTGGTGTTGATCACCATGACACCTTTAAGGACAAAAAGTAAAGGTACAAGATAGGCCCTTCGCAGAGGGAAGCAGAGGTTCTCATGCGCTTTTGAGGTTTGGATGTGTGTCCTCTTAGTGTGAAGGAATGTCACTTTATATTGCCTCCTGTGATAAAGAAATTTATTATGCAGTCTGTTGCTTTTATGTCTTCCTCATCACAGGTTCGTACAAAGCTTATTTTCCACAGACTAATAAATCGTACATATTTAGGGAGCAATTTTTTTTGCGTGCACCGATGACAACTTACTTGAGGGATCTTATTCAATACATAGGTAGGTATGGTGGACTCTCAAGGCAAAACTGGGTTGAGGGTTTATGGATGCACAAGTAGTATCTCTACTTAGTGCGGAAGTTTTGGCTGGTATGAGGTGGAAGCAATCATCACATGCTAAAGGATCTCTAGTCATATAATCATTGTTCGGAACCAAGCGTACATAATTCATTATGTTGTCTTCCTTGTCCAACATCTACTTTTAAGCATGTAATAGTTTAATGAGTGTTCACAATCATAGATGGTCTCCAAGATGATATATTTATATGTGAACCTCTCCTTCTTTATTACTTCCTATTAATTGCAACAATGACCAAGGTCTACGTTTGTCCACCCACAGCAAGTTTCAGTCAACATTCTTTTTATATGTGAAGCCATCACTTCCCATAAGATCATTACATGATCTTTCATGCTTTTGTTGTTTTATCATTCTTTTCTTTCAGATCATGCCATGAAGCATGGCCCTTAACTAAAACACTCTTTGTTATATGACTCATAAACTCGAATACATCGGTGTGACACAAAGAAAAACTCAAGCCTAAAACACTAAGGACTTTAATCTACTAGAAAAAGATAAAACCAAAAAGGATCAAACTAAGAAAAGGTAAAGGAAAAAAGATGTGATGGTGATACGATACCGGGGCAACTCCCCCAAGCTTGGCACAAGCCAAGGGGATTGCCCATACCCGTGCTTAGTTGTCTTCCTTTGGAGGTGATGGTGGTGGAGTTGTTGCAACATGGGTTTGATCCTTCGTCTTCCAAGGCATAGGTGCTCCATCATGGAAATATGACCGAGTCTCCGGAATCCTCAAATCTTCAGCCAACCATATTGATTTAAATCTATACTCATACTCACAGTTTTGGTTCTGCAGGTCATAGATCTGGGCTTGGAGGTGCTTCCCAATGTCGTTGGCATCGATCTTGTGCTTGTTGGTGAACTCCTTGATCATCATGTGGTTGGCATTGAGTCCACGCTCCACCATCCCTTGGCACTTGAAGGCTTGCTTCTCCATTGCCTTGAGCCTTGCATCCACGCTTCCAGTCTTGTTGGGCCCCTCAACATCATGGATGTGCAGCGCCCCCTCACGCATATCAATAGATTGAGGGTGTTGAAGCACTCCCGCGAGGTAGGGATTGATGACCTTCTCGAAGATCTTGTCCTTCGGAGCTTTTGGGGACGTCATAGCGATCTAGATCTGCACCACAAATAGGCTCGAAATGAAAATAGAGGATAATTGCGTGATACAGGGTCAGACCTTTCGTGAGAACATATAAAGATTTCTTCCGACCAGAAGGAGAACTCCGCAAGAAAACGGAGTTCGGGAGGCACACGAGGTGGTCAAAAGCCCCCCAAGCGCGGCCAGGGGGTGGCCCGCGCCTGGCAGGCTTGCCGCCTCCTCGTGCGCTTTTCGGACTACTTTAAATTTTCTATTTTTCTAAAAATTCCAAAACGGAGAAAAATTCCTACTGGAAAAGTTTTGGAGTCTGTTTACTTACCGAATCACATACCTCTTCATTTTTGGAGTCTGAAACAGGCTGATAAATATCCCTTATGTACTCTTACGGAGTTATGGTATTGATAATATTGCTTTCCACATTTATGGGAGTACCTGAGATATAATGCTTGAATTTTGCCCATTCACCACTCTTGGAAAATTACCTTCCGTGTTGTTGAACTTGATGGCACCGGAACGATATTCTTCCTCAACAATATAAGGACCTTCCCATTTAGAGAGAAGCTTGCCTGCAAAAAGTCTTAAACGATAATTATATAGCAAGACATAATCACCTACATTGAACTCACGCTTTTGTATCCTTTTATCATGCCACCTCTTAACCTTTTCTTTAAACAACTTGGCATTTTCATATGCCTGAGCTCTCCATTTATCAAGGGAGCTAATATCAAATAACCTCTTCTCACCAGCAAGTTTGAAATAAAAGTTGAGCTCTTTGATTGCCCAATAAGCCTTATGCTCTAGCTCAAGAGGTAAATGGCATGCTTTATCGTAAACCATTTTGTACAGAGACATGCCCATGGGATTCTTATAGGCAGTTCTATAATCCCACAGTGCATCATCGAGCTTCTTAGACCAATTCTTTCTAGACCTATTAACTGTCTTTTGCAGAATTAGTTTAATCTCTGTATTGCTTAGCTCTACTTGACCACTCGACTGGGGATAATAGGGAGATGCAACTCTATGGTTGACATTATACTTAGGAAGCGTTTTATGGAAAGCACCATGAATAAAATGTGAACCACCATCAGTCATTAGATATCTAGGGACTCCAAATCTAGGGAAAATAACTTCTTTAAGCATCCTGATAGAGGTGTTGTGATCAGCACTACTAGTTGGGATAGCTTCTATCTACTTACTAATGTAATCAACAGCAACTAGGATATGAGTATACCCATTGGATTCTGGAAAAGGTCCCATATAATCAAAACCCCAAACATCAAATGGTTCAATGATAAGTGAATAATTCATAGGCATTTCCTGACGTTTACTGATATTACCTATTCTTTGACATTCGCCATAAGACAAGACAAACTTACATGCATCCTTGAAGAGAGTGTGCCAATAGAAACCTGATTGCAATACCTTGTGTGCAGTTCTATCTCCCGCATGGTGTCCTCCGTAAGCCTCGGAGTGACATTTCTGTAGGATCTGTACCTATTCATGTTCAGGTACACAACGTCTAATAACACCATCTACTCCTTCCTTATAAAGGTGAGGATCATCCCAAAAGTAATGTCTCAAATCAAAGAAGAATTTCTTCTTTTGCTCGTATGTGAAACTAGGTGGTATATATTTGGCAACGATATAATTTGCATAATCAGCATACCACCGGGTACTACGTGAATCATTGATGACATTCAATTGCTCATCAGGAAAGCTATCATCAATAGGTTGTCGGTCATCAAGAACATTCTCCAACCTAGACAAGTTATCTGCTACGGGGTTCTCAGCACCCTTCCTAACAACAACATACAAATCAAATTCTTGTAGAAAGAGAACCCCTCTGATAAGTCTAGGTTTAGCATCTTTATTCTCCATGAGGTACTTAATAGCAGCGTGATCAGTGTGAATAGTGACTTTGGAATCAACTATGTAAGATCTGAACTTTTCACATGCAAACACGTTTGCTAAAAATTTCTTTTCCGTAGTAGCATAGTTTCTTTGGGCATTGTCTAGAGTTTTACTAGCATAGTGAATAACATTCAACTTTTTATCAACTCTTTGTCCTTGGACATTACCAATAGCATAATCACTAGCATCACACATGATTTCAAAATGTAAGTTCCAATCAGGTGGTTGAACAATAGGCATAGTTATCAAAGCCTTCTAAAGTATTTCGAAGGCTTCCTCACAATCATCGTCAAAAACAAAAGGAATATCCTTTTGCAAGAGATTGGTAAGAGGCCTAGAAATCTTAGAGAAGTCTTTAATGAACCTTCTATAGAAACCAGCATGACCAAGGAAACTTCTTATACCTTTGATATCTATGGGGCATGGCATTTTATCGATCGCATCAACCTTAGCCTTCTCGACTTCAATACCTCTTTCAGAAACTTTATGTCCTAAGACGATGCCTTCATTAACCATAAAGTGGCACTTCTCGCAATTCAAGACAAGGTTGGTATCTTTACATCTCTGCAAGACTCGATCAAGGTTGTTGAGGCAATCATCAAAAGAAGACCCATAAACGGAGAAGTCATCCATGAAAACCTCAACAATCTTTTCACAAAAGTCAGAGAATATAGCCATCATACATCTTTGAACAGTAGCAGGTGCATTACGTAAGCCAAAAGGCAAACGTATGTAAGCAAAGGTACCAAAAGGGCAGGTGAAAGTGGTTTTCTCCTGATTAGATTGTGCAACTGGTATTTGGGAGAAACCAAAATAACCATCTAGAAAGCAGAAGTGTGTGTGTTTAGACAGTCTTTCTAGCATTTGGTCGATAAAAGTCAAAGGGTAATGTTCTTTCCTAGTGGCTTTATTCAATTTCCTAAAGTCAATCACCATCCTATAGCCAGTAATAATCCTCTGTGGGATCAATTCATCTTTATCATTAGGGACAACGGTAATACCTCCCTTCTTAGGGACGCAATGCACCGGACTCACCCAATCACTATGAGCAACAGGATAGATAATACCTTCTTCGAGGAGCTTTAGTATTTCTTTTCTTACTACCTCTTTCATCTTAGGATTTAATCTTCGTTGATGATCGGCAACTGGTTTGGAATCAGGATCGATTTTAATCTTGTGCTGGTATAGAGTGAACTAATGCCCTTAAGATCATCAAGAGTATATCTAATAGCAGCACGATGCTTCCTCAGAGTTTTTAGTAACTTCTTTTATTCATGCTCTGAGAGGCTAGCACTAATAATAACATGATATATCTGTTTTTCATCAAGGTAAGCATACTTAAGAGTATCAGGAAACTTTTTAAGCTCGAACACAGGATCACCCTTTGGTGGGGTGGATCTCCAAGCAGTTCAACAAGCAAATTATTCTTAAGGATAGGATGTTGTTCAAAGATAACTCTATCTATCTCATTCCTTTCATCCATATGCATATCATTTTCATGCTCAAGCAAGTATTGCTCTAAAGGATCAGTAGGAGGCACAGCAATAGAAGCTAGAGAAATAATTCCATCCTTACTAGACAACTCTTTTTCATGAGGTTGTCTACCAAACTTGGAGAAATTGAACTCATGTGACACACCTTCAAAGCCAACAGTGCCAGTTTGCTTCTCACAGTCAATATGAGCATTGACAGTATTGAGAAAAGGTCTGCCAAATATGATGGGACAAAAGCTATCTTGTGTGGTAGCAAGAACGAGGAAATCAGCAGGATACTTAGTTTTACCACACAAGACTTCAACATCCCTAACAATTCCCAAAGGGCAGATGGTATCTCTATGGGCAAGCTGAATAGTGACATCAATAGGTTCCATCTCGACAGGTGCAATCTCGTCTTTAATTTCATCATATAAAGATTGAGGTATTGCACTAACACTAGCACCCACGTCACATAAACCATGATAACAATGATCTCCTATCTTAACAGAAACAACAGGTGTGCCAACAACAGGCCTATGTTTGTCTCTAGCATGAGGTTTAGCAATTCTAGCAGCCTCTTCGCAGAAGTGAATATCATGGCCATCAACATTGTCGGACAGGAGATCTTTGATAATAGCAATGCTAGGTTCAACTCTAATTTTCTCAGGGGGTGTAGATGTTCTAATGTAGCCTCTACGTATCACAGTTGAAGGTTTAGAATGATCCTTTATTCTAACAGGGAAAGGTGGTCTCTCAATGTAAGCACTAGGAACAATAGGATCAGTATAGGCAATGACTTTCTCTTCAACTGGATTGGGTTTAACTACATTGACTTCTAAGGGAGGATGATATTTAAACCACTTCTCTTTAGGGAGATCAATATGAGAAGCAAATGATTCACACAATGAAGCTACTATCTTAGAGTCAAGTCCATATTTAGCGCTAAAATCACGAAAAGTATTTGTTTCAATAAAGGATTTAACACAATCAAACTTGAGATTCATACCTGACTCCTTACCTTCTTCAAACTCCCAATCTTCAGAGTTGCGTTTAATTCTTACCAATAAATTCCATTTGAAGTCAATATCTCTCTTCATAAAAGAACCGGTACAAGAAGTGTCGATCATGGTGCGATTATCATGAGAAAGCCGAGCATAGAAGTTCTGAATGATAATTTCTCTCGAGAGCTCATGGTTGGGGCATGAATATAACATTGATTTAAGCCTCCCCCAAGCTTGAGCTATACTATCTCTGTCACGAGGCCAAAAATTATAAATATAATTACGATCACGATGTACCAAATGCATAGGATAAAACCCTTGATGAAATTCCAATTTCAATCGGTTGTAGTTCCATGATCCAATATCATCACATAGCCTATACCATTTCAATGCTTTATCCCTCAAATATAAGGGAAAGACCTTATTCTTGACCTCATCCTCAGGCAAACCTGCAAGCTTAAATAAACCACAAACTTCATCTACATTGATTAGATGCAAGTCAGGATGTGATGTTCCATCTCCTGTAAAAGGATTAGCCAGCAATTTCTCAAGCATACCCGAAGGAAATTCATAGCAAATATTTTCAGTAGGTGCAGAAGGTTGAGGAGCAACTCCTTGTGCTTCCGTTCGAGGTGAAGATACCCCCAACAAGCTCCTCAAAGGATTAGTTTCCATTGTGACAAGTGACAATAAGTTTCAGCACACTATATAAATGTTTCCTTACCAAATTCCACTTACCAAATGCGCTTCACTCCCCGGCAACGGTGCCAGAAAAGAGTCTTGATGACCCACAAGTGTAGGGGATCTATCGTATTCCTTTAGATAAGTAAGAGTGTCGAACCCAACGAAGAGCATAAGGATCTGGCAAGTGGTTTTCAGCAAGGTAATCTCTACAAGCACTGAAATTATCGGTAACAGATAGTTGTGTGGAAAAGATGATTCGTAGCAAGTAGCAAGTAACAATAGTAACAAAGGTCCAGCAAGGTGGCCCAATCCCTTTTGTAGCAAGGGACAAGCCTGAACAAACTCTTATAGGAGGTAAAGTGCTCCCGAGGACACATGGGAATTTCTGTCAAGCTAGTTTTCATCATGTTCATATAATTCGTGTTTGCTACTTTGATAGTTTGATATGTGGGTGGACCGGTGCTTGGGTGCTGCCCTTACTTGTACAAACATCCTTACCGGTGATTGGTTACAAGAGATGAACTAGGGTTTGGAGATGAGATGGTGCTGATGAAGATGTTGATGGTGATGAGTCCCCTCCGATGAGAGGAATGTTGGTGATGACGATGGTGATGATTTCCCCCTCCGTGAGAGAAGTTTCCCCGGTAGGACGACCCTTCCGGAGCTCTAGATTGGTTCTGCTCAAGTTCCGCCTCGTGGTGGTGGCGATTCCTCCTGAAAGCCTCTTCTTGATTTTTTTCTGGAACGAAACCCTTCTTATAGCAAAAGAGGGGAGCCAGAGGGCCAGCAGGGAGCCCACAAGCCCCCTAGTCGCGGCCAGGGGGTAGGCCGCGCCTAGCAGGCTTGTGGCCTCCTAGTGGCTCCCATCTGGTACTTCTTCGGCCCAGTATTTTTTATAAATTCTAAAATAATTCCTTGTTGATTTTCACGGCTTTTGGAGTTGCGCAGAATAGGTAACTCAAACTTGCTCCTTTTTTAGGCCAGAATTCCAGCTGCCGGCATTCTCCCTCTTCATGTGAACCTTGCAAAATAAGAGAGAAAAGGCATAAGTATTGTACCGTGAAGTGTAATAACAGCCCATAAAGCGATAAATATCAACGTGAAAGCATGATGCAAAATGGACGTATCACACATCAGGTGCATGAACTAGAGTGGCAAGGGTGGCATGGCATGGGCACACTTCAGCCAAAAAACAGAGAGTGTGGGCAGGGGCGACGGTATATATAGGCAGAACTTTAGTCCCGGTTTTTGTCTAAACCGGGACTAATAGCCTACCCTTTAGTCCCGGTTCGTGCCACAAACCGGGACTAATGCTCCGTGGCATGCTACGTGGGAGTCGTTGGATCTTTAGTCCCGGGATTTTCCCCAAACCGGGGCTAGTGAGGTGAACCGGGGCCTGGCATTGGTCCCGATTTTGATTTGAACCGGGACTAATGGTATTTCGGCCCTCGGCCGAAAGACCCTTTTTCTACTAGTGATCATGAGCTAGGTCTATGCATAGATGACATCTTGAGTAGAACACAAATGAGTTTGTGGGCGTTGATATTCAGATTGTTGCCCTCCTTAGTATTTTCTTGATTCGGCGGTATTGTTGGATGAAGCATCCCGGACCAACATTACTCGTACGCTTACGAGACACCGGTTTCATCGACTAACATGCAACTTGTTGCATAGAGATGACTGGCGGGTGTCTGTTTCTCCAACTTTAGTTGAATCATATTTGACTGAGGCGGTCCTTGGAGAAGTTTAAATTGCAACTTGCATATCACCATTGTGGTTTTGCGTAACTAAGATGCGATCATAATAGATACCCATATCAACCATGTAAAACATGCAACAACAAATTAGAGGACGTCTAACTTGTTTTTGTAGGGTATGTTGTGATGTGATATGGCCAAATACATGATATGATATATTTGATGTATGAGATGATCAAGTTGTAATAGTTAAATTTCGACTTGCACGTCGATGCTACGGCAGCCGACAGGAGCCATAGGGTTGTATTTAACTATTTTTGCGCCCGATGATGTTTTACTTTATCGCTAGTTCAGTAGCTTTAATAGTAACAACATAGGTGGCGCTGCAACCTCGATGGCAGCACAATGATGGACATCATGATGATGGAGATCATGATGATGGACATCATGGTGTGGCGCCGGTGACAATGGAGATCATGTCGGTGCTTTGGTGATGGAGATAAAGAAGCACAAGTTCATGGCCATATCATGTCACTTATGTTTTGCATGTGATGTTAATCCTTTTATGCACCTTATTTTGCTTAGGGCGATGGTAGCATTATAAGGTGATCCTTCACTAAAATTTCAACATAAAATTATATTCTCCCCAAGTGTGCACGGTTGCGATAGTTTGTCGTTTCGAGACACCACATGATGATGGGGTGTGATAGACTCTACATTCACATACAACGGGTGCAAAACAGTTGCACACGTGAAACACTCGGGTTAAACTTGACGAACCTAGCATGTACAAACATGGCCTCGGAACACAAGAGACCTAAAGGTCGAACATGAGTCATATAGTAGATATGATCAACATAGAGATGTTCGTCATTGAATCCAACTTAACTCACGTGATGATCAGACTTGAGTTGGTGAATTTGGATGTTGTATCACTCGAATGACTAGAGGGATGTCAATTTGAGTGGTAGTTCTTAAGTAATATCATTAATTGAACTTATTATCATGAACATAGTCAAAAATGTCTTTGCAAATTATGGTGTAGCTTGTAGTGTAGCTCTACTGTTTTTGTTATGTTTCTAGAAAAAACTTAGTTGAAAGATGATAGTATCAATTATGTGGACTAGGTCCGTAAAACTGAGGATTGTCCTCATTACTGCGCAGAAGACTTATGTCCTTAATGCACCGCTCGGTGTGCTAAACTTCGAGCGTTGTCTGTGGATGTTGCGAACATGTGACATACACATTTTTTATGACTACATGATAGTTCAATGCGTAATGCTTAACGGCTTGGAATTGAGGCACCGAAGACGTTTTGAATGTCACGGAACATATGAGATATTCGAAGAGATGAAATTAGGATTTTAGGCTCATGACCGTGTTGAGAGGTATGAGACCTCCGGCAAGATTCTTGGCCTACAAAGTAAGGGAGAAAAGCTCAATCGTTGAGCATGTGCTCAGATTATTTGGGTACTTCAATCGCTTGAATCAAGTGCGAGTTGATCTTCCTGATAAGATAGTGATTAACATAGTTATCCTAAGTCACTGCCACCAATCTATAGAGCTTCATGATGAACTATAACATATCAGGGATAGAGATGATGATCCTTGAGCTATTTGCGATGTTTGACACCACGAAAGTAGAAATCAAGTAGGAGCATCAATTGTTGATTGTTAGTGAAAACCACTAGTTTTGAGAAGGACAAGGGCAAGAAGGGATACTTCATCAAAGGAAAACCTGTTGCCACTCTAGTGAAGAAACCCAAGGTTAAACCAAAACCGAGACTAAGTGCTTGTAATATGAGGGGAACGGTCAACGAAGCGGAACTACCCTAATTACTTGGTAGATGATAGTTGGGGAACGTTGCATGGGAAACAAATTTCTACGTACATGAAGACCTATCATGGTGATGTTCATCTATGAGAGGGATATTAGATCCACATACCCTTGTAGATTGCTAAGCGGGAAGTGTTCAGAAATGCGCTTGATCTAGTGGTACAGCTTCATGATTCAAATCACGGTCGTCCCACGATCCGTTCCGATCTAGCGCCGAACGGACGGCACCTCCGCGTTCAGCACACGTAGAGCTCGATCACGATCTCGGCCTTCTTGATCCAGAAAGAGAGATGGATAAGTAGATGCGTTCTCCGGCAGCGTGACGGCGCACCGGTGGTGGTGATGATCTACTCCTGCACGGCTCCGCCCGAGCTCCGAAGAAATCCGATCTAGAGGAAGAACTACGTGGTATAGGTTTGAGTTGCACGTGGCAAAGTTGTGTCTCAAAAGCCCTAAAACCACCAATATATATAGGAGGAGAGGAGGGGCTAGCCTTGTGGCTCAAGGGATCCCCAAGGGCACCGTCCAAGGAGAAGAGGTGGACTCCCACCCCAATTCGGTTTGGGGGAAGGAGTCCACTCCTTCCTTCCCACCTCCCTCTTCCTTGTTTTCATTTTTCCTATGGTATTTTTCTCTTGTGGCGCCATAGCCCTCTTGGGCTGGCCTCACCAGCCCACTAAGGGACGGTGCGCCACCCTAGGGTTACTCGGCTCACTCCCGGGTGGGTGGGCCCCTCCTGATGAATACCCACAACCCATTCGTCACTCCCGGTACACTGCCGAAAATGCCCGAAAACTTTTTCGTGACCAAATGAAACCATCCTATATATCAATCTTCGTTTCCGGACCATTCCGGAAACCCTCGGGATGTCCGTGATGCCATCCGGGACTCCAAACAACCTTCGATCACCAACACATATAACTCAACTATACTAAAACGTCACCGAACCTTAAGTGTGCAAACCCTGCGGATTCGAGAACTACAAACATGACCTGAGACACTCCCCGGTCAATATCCAATAGCGGGACCTGGATGTCAATATTGGATCCTACATATTCTACGAAGATCTCTGTCGGTTGAACCTCTATGTCAAGGATTCATATAATCCCGTATACTACTCCCTTTGTCCATTGGTATGTTACTTGCCCGAGATTCGATCGTCGGTGTCTCTATACCTAGTTCAATCTCGTTACCGGAAAGACTCTTTACTCGTTCCCTAGTACAAGATCTCGTAACTAACTCCTTAGTCACATTGCTTGCAAGACTTGTTGTGATGGCGTATTACCGAGTGGGCCCCGAGATACCTCTCCGTCACACAGAGTGACAAATCCCAGTCTTGATCCATGCCCATCCAACAGACACCTTTGGAGATACCTATAGAGCACCTTTATAGTCACCCAGTTACGTTACAACGTTTGATAACCCACAAGGTATTCCTCCACTGTGTGGGAGTTGCATGATCTCATGGTCATAGGAACAGAAACATTGACATGCAGAAAACAGTAGTAATAAACTCACACGATCATATACTACGTTTATAGTTTGGGTCTCGTCCGTCACATCATTCTCCCAATGATGTGATCCTGTTATCAAGTGACAAAACTTGCTTATGGCCAGGAAACCTTGACCATCTTTGATCAACGAACTAGTCAACTAGAGGCTCACTAGGGACAGTGTGTTGTCTATGTGTCCACACAGGTATTTGAGTTTCAAATCAATACAATTCTAGCATGGATAATAAACTATTATTATGAAAAAGGAAATATAATAATAACTAATTTATGATTGCCTCTAGGGCATATTTCCAACAGTCTCCCACTTGCACTAGAGTCAATAATCTAGTTCACATCACTATGTGATTTTAACGAATCGAACATCCATACAGTTTTGGGGTTTGATCACGTCTTGCTTGTGAGAGAGGTTTTAGTCAACGAGTCTGAACCTTTCAAATATGTGTGTGCTTTACAAATCTCTATGTTATCCTGTAGATGCTGCTACTACGTGCCATTTGGAACTATTCCAAATGACTGCTCCACTATACGAATCCGTTTTACTACTCGGAGTTATTCGGGTTAGTGTCAAAGCTTGCATCAACGTAACTCTTTATGATGAACTCTTTAACCACCTACATAATCGAGAAAATTCCTTAGTCCATTAGTTACTAAGGATAACTTTGACCGTTGTTCAGTGATACAATCCTGGATCACTCTTTGTACCCCTTGATAGACTCATGGCAAGGCACACATCAGGTGCGGTACACAGCATGGCATACTTTAGAGCCTACGGCTAAGGCATAGGGGACAACCTTCGTACTTTCTCTTTCTTCTGTCGTGGTCGGGCTTTGAGTCTTACTCAAATTCACACCTTACAAATACAACAAAGAACTCCTTCTTTGCTGATCTATTTGGAACTCCTTCAAAAACTTGTCAAGGCATGCATTTCATTGAAAGTTCTATTAAGCGTTTTGATCTATCTCTATAGATCTTGATGCTCAATGTTCAAGTAGCTCTATCCAGGTTTTCCTTTGAAAAACTCCTTTCAAACAACAATTTATGCTTTACAGAAATTCTACATTACTTCCGATCAACAATATGTCAACCACATATACTTATCAGAAATTCTATAGTGCTCCCACTCACTTCTTTGGAAATACAAGTTTCTCATAAACCTTGTATAAACCCAAAAACAATGATCATCTCAACAAAGCGTATATTCCAACTCCGAGATGCTTGCACCAGTCCATAGAAGGATCATTGGAGTTTGCATACTTGTTAGCATCCTTAGGATCGACAAGACCTTTTGGTTGTATCACATACAACCTTTCCTCAAGGAAACCATCGAGGAAACAATGTTTTGACATCCTATGTGCAATATTTCATAAATAATGCATCACCTTCTAACATAAATCCAATAGACTTTTAGCATTGCTATGAGTGAGAAAGTCTCATCATAGTCAACTCTTTGAACTTGTCGGAAACATCTTTGCGATAAGTCGAGATTTTCTTAATGGTGACTTTTCATTGTATGTCTTCCCTTTAAAGATCCATCTTTACTTAATAGTCTTACGACCATCAAGTAGTTCTTCCAAAGTCTACACTTTGTTTTCATACATGGATCCTCTCTCGGATTTCTTGGCCTCCAGCCATTTGCCGGAATCCGGGCCCACCATCGCTTCTCCATAGCTCGTAGGTTCATTGTTGTTCAACAACATGACCTCCAAGAGAGGGTTTTCGTACCACTCTGTAGTAGTATGCGACCTTGTCAGCCTACGATGTTTGTAGTAACTTGATCCGAAGCTCAATGATCACCATCATCAGTTTCCACTTCAATTGGAATAGGCACCACAGGAATAACTTCCTGCGCCCTGCTACACACTGGTTGAAGTGACGGTTCAATAACCTCATCAAGTTCCACCACCCTCCCACTCAATTCTTTCGAGAGAAACTTTTCCTCGAGAAAGGACCAGTTTCTAGAAACAAACAATTTGCTTCCGGATCTAAGATAAGAGATGTACCCAACTGTTTTGGATATCCTATGAAGACGCATTTATCCACTTTGGGTTCGAGCTTATCAGACTTAAACCTTTTCACATAAGCGTCGTAGCCCCAAACTTTCAAGAAACGACAACTCAGGTTTCTCCAAATCATAGTTCATATTGTGTCATCTCAACGGAAATACGCGGTGCCCTATTTAAAGTGAATGTGATTGTCTCTAATGCATAACCAATAAACGATAGCGGTAATTCGATAAGAGACATCATAGTATGCGCTATATCCAATAGGGCGTGGCTATGACGTTCGGACACACCATCACACTATGGTGTTCTAGGTGGCATGAATTGCGAAGCAATTTCCATATTGTCTTAATTGTGTACCAAAACTCGCAACTCACATATTCATCTCTATGATCATATCGTAGACAGTTTATCCTCTTCTCATGACGATCTTCACTCTGAAATAGCTTTGAACTTTTCAATATTTCAGACTTGTGATTCATCAAGTAAATACTCCTATATCTACTCAAATCATCACTGAAGTAAGAACATAATGATATCCACTGCGTGCCTCAGCACTCATTGGACTGCACGCATCAAAAAATGTATTACTTCCAACAAGTTACTTTCTTGTTCCATGTGGTATGATTTTCATGTCTCAAGTGATTCAAAATCAAGTGAGTCCAAACGATGCATCTGCATGGAGTTTCTTCATGTGTTTATAACAACAGGTATGGTTTGCATGTCACAAACGTTTCAAAAATGAGTGAGTATAAAGATCCATCTGCATGGAGCTTCTTCATGCATTTTACCCCAACATGACTCAAGTGGCAGTGCCACAAGTAAGTGGTACTATCATTATTACTTTGTATCTTTTGGCATCAATATTATGAACATGTGTAGCACTACGGTCGATATTCAATAAACCATTGAAGGTAATTATTCAAGTAAATAGAATAACCATTATTCTCTTTAAATGAATAATCCTATTGCAATAAACACGATCCAATCATGTTCATGCTCAACGCAAACATAAAATAACAATTATTTAGGTTTAACTCCAATCCTGATGGTAGAGGGAGTGTGCGATGTTTTGATCACATCAACCTTGGAAACACTTCCAACACGTATCGTCACCTCGCCTTTAGCTAGTCTCTGTCTATTCCGTAGCTTTTACTTCGAGTTACTAATCACTTAGCAACCGAACTGGTATCTAATACCCTCATGCTACTAGGAGTACTAGTAAAGTACACATCAGTATCATGTGTAACAAATATACTTCTGTCGACTTTGCCAGCCTTCTCATCTACCAAGTATCTAATGTAGCTCTGCCTCACTGACCATTCCCCTCATAACAGAAGCACTTAGTCTCAGCTTTGGGTTCAACCTTGGGTTTCTTCATTAGAGCAGCAACTGGTTTGCCATTTCATGAAGTATCCCTTCTAGCCCTTGCCCTTCTTGAAACTAGTAGTTTTACTAACCATCAACAATTGATGCTCCTATTTGATTTCTACTTTCGCAATGCCAAACTTTGTGAATTGCTCAAGGATCATCATATCTATCCTTGATATGTTATAGTTCATCACGAAGCTCTAGCACCTTGGTGGCAGTGACTTTGGAGAACCATCACTATCTCATCTGGAAGATTAACACCCACTTGATTCAAGCGACTGTTGTACTCACACAATCTGAGCACATGCTCAACGATTGACCTTTTCTCCTTTACTTTGTAGACAAAAGAATCTTATCGGAGGTCTCATACCTCTCAACAAGGGCACGAGCATGAAATCCCAATTTCATCTCTTAGAACATCTCTTATGTTCCGTGACGTTCAAAACGTCTTCGGCGCCTTGCTTCTAAGCCATTAATTATTACGCACTGAACTATCACGTAGTCATCAAAAACGTGTATGTCACATGTTCGCAGCATCCACAGATGACGCTCGAGGTGCAGCACACCAAGTGGTGCATTAAGGACATAAGCCTTCTGCGTAGCAATGAGGACAATCCTCAGTTTACGCACTCAGTCCGCAAAGTTTGCTACTATCAACTTCCAACTAAATTTCTCTAGGAACATATAAAAAACAGTAGAGCTACAGCGCAAGCTACAACATAATTCGCAAAGACCTTTTGAATATGTTCATGACAATTAGAGCTTAACTAATCAAATTACTAATAAACCCCCACTCAAAAAATACATCCCTTTAGTCATTTGAGTGGTGCATGATCCAAATCCACTAACTCAAGTCCGATCATCACGTGAGTTGAGTATAGTTTCAGTGGTAAGCATCTCTATGCTAATCATATCAACTATACAATTCATGCTCGACCTTTCGGTCTCTTGTGTTCCGAGGCGATGTCTGCACATGCTAGGCTCGTCAAGTTTAACCTAAGTGTTCCGCGTGTGCAACTGTTTTGCACCCATTGTATGTGAACGTTGAGTCTATCACACGCGATCATCACGTGGTGTCTCGAAACGACGAACTGTCGCAACGGTGGACAGTCAGGGAGAACACAATTTAATCTTGAAATTTTAGTGAGGGATCACCTTATAATGCTACCGTCGTTCTAAGCAAGATAAGGTGCATAAAAGGATTAACATCACATGCAATTCATAAGTGACATGATATGGCCATGATCTTGTGCTTCTTGATCTCCATCACCAAAGCACTGGCAAGATCTTCTTGTCACCAGCGCCACACCATGATCTCCATCATCGTTCCGCCATCGAGTTTGTCGTGTTATCTATGCTATTACTACTAAAGCTACAACCTAGCAATATAGTAAACGCATCTGCAAACACAAATGTTAGTTTAAAGACAACCCTATGGCTCCTGTCGGTTGCCGTAGCATCAACGTGCAAGTCGATATTGACTATTACAACATGATCATCTCATACATCCAATATATCACATCATGTATTTGGCCATATCACATTACAAGCATATCATGCAAAAACAAGTTAGACGTCCTTTAATTTTTTGTTGCATGTTTTACGTGGTTGCTATGGGTATCTAGTATGATCGCATCTTACTTACGCAAAAACCACAACGGAGATGTGCAAATTGCTACTTAACCTCTCTCCAAGGACAGCCTCGGTCAAATCCAATTCAACTAAAGGTGAAGAAACCAAAACCCGCCAGTCATCTTTATGCAACGAGTTGCATGGCAGTCGATGAAACCAGTCTCTCGTAAGCGTACGAGTAATGTCGGTGCGGGCCGCTTCAATCCAACAATACCGCTGAATCGAGAAAAGACTAAGGAGGGCAGCAAATCGAACATCAACACCCACAAAACCTTTTGTTTTCTACTCAAGATAACATCTACGCATGAACCTAGCTCATGATGCCACTGTTGGGGAACGTTGCATGGGAAACAAAAAAATTCCTACGCACACGAAGACCTATCATGGTGATGTCATCTACCAGAGGGAGATTAGATCCACATACCCTTGTAGATTGCTAAGCGGGAAGCGTTAAGAAA
The DNA here is from genome assembly GCF_904849725.1 of Hordeum vulgare subsp. vulgare. Lineage (NCBI taxonomy): Eukaryota > Viridiplantae > Streptophyta > Magnoliopsida > Poales > Poaceae > Hordeum > Hordeum vulgare. The sequence continues at coordinate 419,230,901 of NC_058523.1, read as the reverse complement.
CGCGGTTGATGTAGTGGTACAGCTTCGTGATTCAAATCACTGTCGTCCCACGATTCGTTCCACGCGGTTGATCTAGCGCCGAACGGACGGCACCTCCACGTTTAGCACACGTACAGCTCGATGACGATCTTGGACTTCTTGATCAAGCAAGAGAGACGAAGAAGTAGATGAGTTCTCCGGCAGCGTGACGGCACGCCGGTGGTGGTAATGATCTACTCCTGCAGGGTGATACGTCTCCGTCGTATCTACTTTTCCGAACTCTTTTGCCCTTGTTTTGGACTCTAATTTGCATGATTTGAATGGAACTAACCCTGACTGATGCTGTTTTCAACAGAATTGCCATGGTGTTGTTTTTGTGCACAAATAAAAGTTCTCGGAATGTCCTGAAAATTTATGGAGAATTTTTCTGGAATAAAAGAAAAATACCTGTGCAAAGATCCACCGGAGGAGGCGTGCCAGTGGGCCACAAGCCCACAGGCCGCGGCCACCCCCCCCCCTCCTGGCCGCACCGTGAGGGCTTGTGGGGCCCACGTGGCAACACCTCCCCCAAACTAAGCTCTATATCTTCCATCTCGCCCGGAAAAAATCAGAGAGAAGGATTCATTGCGTTTTACGATACAGAGGCGCCGCCACCTCCTGTTCTTCATCTCGACGGCACATCTGGAGTCCGTTTTGGGCTCCGGAGAGGGGAAATCGTCGCCATCGTCATCATCAACCTTCCTCCATCGACAATTCCATGATGCTCTTCACCGTTCGTGAGTAATCTCATCGTAGGCTTGCTGGACGGTGATGAGTTGGATGAGATCTATCATGTAATCGAGTTAGTTTTGACGGGGATTGATCCCTAGTATCCACTATGTTCTAGATTGATGTTGCTACTACTTGGCTATGCTTAATACTTGTCACTAGGGCCCGAGTGCCATGATTTCATATGTGAACCTATTATGTTGTCCCCAATATATGTGTGTTTTAGATCCTATCTTGCAAGTTGTAGTCACCTACTATGTGTTATGACCCGGCAACCCCGGGGTGACAATAGTCGGAACCACTCCCGGAGATGACCATAGTATGAGGAGTTCATGTATTCACCGTGTGTTAATGCGTTGGTCCGGTTCTTTATTAAAAGGAGAACCTTAATATCCCGTAGTTTCCATTAGGACCCCGCTGCCACGGGAGGGATGGACAATAGATGTCATGCAAGTTCTTTTCCCTAAGCACGTATGACTACATACGGAATACATGCCTACATTACATTGATGAACGGGAGCTAGTTACATATCTCTCCGTGTTATAGCTGTTACATGATGAATCACATCCGTCATACTCATCCATCACCGATCCACTGCCTACAAGTCTTTTACTTCTCGTCCTTGCTATGTTACTTTGTCCAGGCTTGTCCCTTGCTACAAAAGGGATTGGGCCACTTTGCTACTACTGTTGCTACTAGTGTTACTCTGCTGCTGCTGCTACTGCTGTTCCTTGCTACTTCGCTGTTACTTGTTGCAAGATCCTTTTCTGACACCGTTGTCGGGGAAGAATAGTTACTCATCCACGTGCAACTTATTGCCGCCATTGATACAACAGTTAGGAATAGTCTGCCGTCAACACATCATTTCTGACACCGTTGTTATCATACTACTTTGCTACTGATACTTTGCTTGCAGACACTAATCTTTCAGGTGTGGTTGAATCTGACAAACTCAGCTGCTAATACTTGAGAATATTCTTTCGCTTCCCCTTGTGTGTGAATCAACAAATTTGGGTCGAATACTCTACCCTCGAAAACTATTGCGATCCCCTACACTTTTGGGTTGTCAAGACCTTTTTCTGGCGCAGCTGTCGGGGAAGCACAGCTATATTCTCTGGATCACTTGGGATTGACGTCTGCTGGTCACTATGAGGAATCCGAAAGATCCAAGAACTAAGATCCTACCTTCCACTACGAGGAGAGGTAAGGAACTGCCATCTAGCTCTGCACTTGATTCACCTTCAGTTTTGAGTAAGTTTGCGACTTCGCCTCCTACTAGAAATCTTGATATGTCGCCTGTGCTTGATGATGCTACTTCTGCTGCCCATGATGCCTATGATGATGCTATGCTTGATACTATGCCTGATGATGCTATGCCTTATACTATGCCTGATGATTCTATGCTTGATACTATGCCTGATGATGCTATGAATGATACTGCTTTTCCACTTGGTGCCCTTGATGCACAACTTGCTAGACTTGCTGCTAGATGTGATGATACTTCTGAAACTGCTGATACTATTGAAGTAGAACCTGCTACTATGCCTGTTATGTCTGATACGCGCTATGTTATGGAGGGAGAGATAGCTGAAGATTTTCTTGCGTGTAAGGATAGCTATGATGTTGAGAAACTTCTGCACAAGTGGAAAGAAAAATCTCTGAACGCTAGGATGAAATACGACCCGAAGTTTTCCACTTCGCCTATCTTTGTGACCGATAAGGATTATGAATTCTTTGTCGACCCTGAGTTAATCACTCTGGTCGAATCTGATCCTTTTCACGTTTATGAGTCCGAAACGGTTGTAGCCCATCTTACCGAACTGCACGATATAGACACCCTATTCACTAGTGAGGAAAAGATCTGCCACTACTATATACTCAAGTTATTTCCTTTCTCGTAAAAGGAAGATGCTAAGACCTGGTTCACTTCTCTTGCTCCTGGTTGTGTGTGTATCCCCCAGGATATGGTCTACTACTTCTCTGAAAAATATTACCCTGCCCATAAGAAGCAAGTTGCCTTACTAGATACAACTTTGCTCAAGCTAAAGAAGAGAGTCTCCCACAAGCTTGGGGGAGGCTCGTCCAGCTACTGAATGCTTTGCATGATCACCCTCTTGAGAAGAACAAAATACTAGATATCTTCTATAATGGACTTACCAATGCTTCCAAAGACCACCTAGATAGTTGTGTCGGTAGTGTTTTTAGGGAACGAGCCGTAGAACAAGCTGAGATTCTATTGAATAACATCTTGTGCAATGAGAATGCTTGGACTATTCCCGAACCACCTCCTAAGCCAACTCCGAAGAAAAGAGGTATTCTATTCCTCAGTCCCGAAGATATGCAAGAAGCCAAGAAATCTATGCGAGAGAAAGGCATTAAATCTGAAGATGTCAAAAATCTACCACCTATCGAAGAGATCCATGGTCCCGATAACCCGATACAGGTAGTAGTAGTAAATTCTTTGCGTAGATTTGATGAGAGTGATATTCCTTTTGATAAACCTTCTAGCTTATGCATGGATGAGTTTGATAACTTCGTTGCCGAACAACCGAGTTTCAATGATTATGTTAGCAGACAATTGGAACAGAATGCTCGTATGCTTAGTCATTTAAGTTCTTGTGTGGACAGAAATGTCAATGATCTTAAGCTTCTGAGTAAACATGCTTCTATGGTTACTACTCAGGTAGAACAAGTACTTAAAGCTCAAAATGACTTGCTCAATGAGTTGAATGACAATTCTGTTAGAGTTGTCACTAGAGGCGCTAGAATGACCCAGGAACCTTTGTATCCTGAGGGTCATCCGAAGAGGATTGAACAAGATTCTCAAGGAGTTAGCACTGATGCACCTAGTCATCCTAGAAAGAAGAAGAAAGATGATAGGAACTTGCACGCTAGCAACCCTGTTGCTGCTACACCTGAGAGTCCAAACGATGCCTCTGTCTCTGATGCTGAAACACAATCTGGTGATGAACATGAGCCTAATGATAATATCAATAGTGAAGTTCATAATGATCCTCAACCTAGCAATGATAAGGATGTGGATATTGAACCTGTTGATCTTGATAACCCATAGCCTAAGAATAGAAGATACGATAAGAATGACTTCACTGCTAGGAAGCATGGTAAAGAAAGGGAACCATGGGTTCAGAAACCTATGCCCTTTCCTCCCAAGCCATCCAAGAAAAACGATGATGAGGATTTTGAGCGCTTCGTTGAAATGATTAGACCTGTCTTTCTACAAATGCGTTTGACGGATATGCTCAAGATGTCTCCGTATGCTAAGTACATGAAAGATATTGTGACTAATAAGAGGAGGATACCTGAGGTTGAGATTTCCACCATGCTCGCTAATTATACCTTCAAGGGTGGAACTCCTAAGGAACTAGGTGATCCCGGTGTGCCCACTATACCTTGCTCCATTAAAGGCAACTACGTTAGAACTGCGTTATGCGATCTTGGAGCCGGTGTTAGTGTTATGCCTCTTTCTCTTTATTGTAGACTTGAACTGGATAAGTTGACACCCACTAAAATCTCTCTGCAAATGGCCGACAAATCAACTGCTTTCCCTATCGGCATTTGCGAGGATGTGCCAGTTGTGGTTGCTAACACCACTATCTTAACAGACTTTGTTATCCTGGATATTCCCGAGGACGATGCCATGGCGGTCATCCTCGGAAGACCCTTTTTAAACTCCGCAGGGGCTGTTATAGATTGCAACAAAGGCAATGTCACTTTCCATGTCAACGGTAATGAGCATACGGTGCACTTTCCGAAGAAACAATATCGAGTACATTGCATCAATGCTATCAAAAAAACTTCATCAATTCTTATTGGGAGCTTTGAATGCCCTATTCCTCGTGTCAATATGAAGTATGATTTGCTTGTTGGGGGGATACACATCCCCATTGAGGTGACCTAGTGACTATTCGAAAATTCTCTGTCTTCTTTTGCGGTTCGAGAAAGTTTTGTCGAGGGGATTTGATCAACCCCATTGACGGATTTCTTTCGATGACCATGAGATGGATGAATCAAGGAGTCACAAACCTCTGTTTTAAGCTTTCACTTTCGGTTGCTTAGAAGAAAAATGATAGATTTAGTTTAGTTTTCCCTGTTTTCTGTTTTAGCGTCCGGTAGAAAAGTACCCCGAAAATAAAAGTTCTCCGAACGTCCTGGAAATCAAGTATGATTTTTTCTGGATTTTTAGAAAAATTCTGAGACAAAGAGCTTATCTGGGGTTGTACGAGTGGGCCACAAGCCCTGATAGCGCGGGCACCCCCTGGCCGCGCCACCCAGGCTTGTAGGGCCCACAGGCACCCCCTCCACTCATTCTTGCTCTCATCTGGTTCTCCTACCTCCAGAAAAAATCGTTTCGCAGCTCAAACCCGTGTTCTTGCTCCTCTTGCTGGGATTTTCGATCTCTTTGCTCAAATCACCATTCTTCGAACTGTTTTGGGGAAATTACTCCTTGGTAAGTGGCTCCTCCATTGGTCCAATTTGTTTTTTCTCTAGTGCCTTATACTCCGCGTATTTTTGCTGCCTTGGTGACCATGTTCTCGAGCTTTGCATGCTAATTCTAGCTAGTCCCAAGTAGTTTTGATGCGTAATATGGCCTCTAGGCACTTGTGGGAGTAGTTGCTACTAGTTTAGTTGAGCCTTGTTCACTTTTCCTTTGGGTCACTGAAAATTTCAGAAAAGGAAGATGTTCAGGAGAAACTTTCATGGTGGTTCCTCAAGCAAGAGAGGTCCCCGTCTTGCGATTCGGGAGCCTAATCCTTACCAGCCTAGGGACGCGCAAGTACAACCATGTGAATGGCCTTCTGATGAATTTATGATTGAGGCGGGTTTCAAAGATGAGTTTGATGCACTTGTTCACAACGCCGGACTCGAAGAATTCATCTCCGATAAATGTGAACAGTATGTTGCTCTCACTGCCTCTTTTGTTCGTAGATTCAAATTTTTAGCCGGCCGTGAGACATCGGTACTGTTTGATCTCTATGACAAATCGTATACCATGGATTTAGAGGATTTCAATAAAATTTGCAAAATACCTATTTGGGGTAGCCTCAATGATCCTCCTAAATCTTCGGTTAGAGATTTTTGCTCTAGTATTACAGTTGGAGAAACTACAGACATTACGCAAGCTACCATGGGGAGTATTCATTTTCCTGCCTTGCATTACTTTGCCCTCTTCATTGGCAGATGCATTAATGGCAAGATTGAGCATTGTCACTTCTGCGCACCCAACCTTAGTATCCTTAAGAGCGCAGTGACAGGTGACAAAAGCTTCAACATGGGAGTTATTATAGCAAGGAGGCTGAATAAGAATGCTATTGAAGGGGATTTCTTTGGTGGGTTCTACGCCACTCGCATAGCAAATTTTCTTGGAGCACCCATCCGCGAAGGAGATCCCCCGCTCTATACAACTTTCCTTGACCGCGTCGCTTTGACACGCTACCAGTTCCTTGAGAGGGATGACGAATCCCTCCTATACCGTTTGATATTTAACCGGCAACGTGTTTTCCATAGTACCCTTCTTGCTCCTGCCTTCTTAGACTTTCAGGTAAAACAGAGATATTACATAACCAGAGGAGAGGCAGAGGAGTATGAGAGGGAGGCAAAGGCTGCTCGTCTCCATGAGGCAGCTATTCAGGCAGTGGCTGTAGCGCTCCCGTATAACCCCAATTATGATTTTTGGTTTCGCCAGGACCACCCTTGGGAGTAGACCAACTTAGGCCAAAATCCTAAGCTTGGGGGAGTACGTGTTCTCACCGACTTTACATTCTTGCTTATGCTTTCACTTTGTTAGCCGGTGTTCACACTTTGTTGCTGTATCATCCATGCTAGTTTATTTTCTTTTTCCCGTTTTATTTTCATGTGTTTGTCTAGTTTGAGAAAAACCAAAAAGATTTTCTTTTTTCTTCTTTTGCTTGTTGGGAGCTTTACCGTGTAAATAGTTTTCTTTTTCATTGGGTCAAGGTAGAAGACCATGGTTACAATGTTTAGTGGCTCTTGCATGCATACGTGTTTAGCTTTCAAAGAGCCATATTACTTTGTCTTCTCCTTTGCGTTTGTCTGCAGATTCCAGCTTTAGTCCAATGCACGAGCACGCTTATTATTGTTCACATCGTTCGGTCGTGCAAGTGAAAGGCAATAATGACAATATATGATGAAGTGTCCGAGCCTGGAAAAGCTGGTATGAACTCGATCTATTTTGTTTTTGTAAATATGACTAGCTCATCATGCCTGATTCAGCTTTGTTGTGAGAGAAACATGTTTGCAATGACAACTTAGAGATCATAGTTTCTTATGCCATGCTTACTTAGCTAGGAGCTTATAATGGTCTGTCTTGGTTGCCAACATGAATGTTGAGATGACTATGATGTAGTATGATAGGATGGTATCCTCCTTTGAATGTTTCAAGTAGCTTGACTTGGCGCATGTTCACGCATGTAGTTGAAACAAAATCATAATAGCCTCTATGATGTTCATGTTCATGGTGATTTATGTCCTACTCATGCTTGCACTCAATGTTAGTTAATCTCAATGCATTTTGATGACTGTTGTCGCTCTCTAGTTGGTCGCTTCCCAGTCTTTTGCTAGCCTTCACTTGTACTAAGCGGGAATACTGCTTGTGCATCCACTTCCATAAACCCAAAGTTGTGCCATATGAGTCCACCATACCTACCTATGTGCGGTATCTACCTGCCGTTCCAAGCAAATTTGCATGTGCCATTCTCTAAATCTTCAAGAAATAATCTATTTTGCATGCCCGAACCGCTCATGTGGTGACAGGGGGCTATTGGTATCTTCCATGCTAGGCGTGTTATCCTCGGTATGTGTTTATTCACTATCATTCATGAGAAAGGGGCCGGTAATTGGAATTCCCAGTTCCATGCTCAAATCAAAAAGATAATTGCAAACAAAACTCCCCCAGGATTGATGTTGGTATGGACGGTACCCGAGGATTCGGCTAGCCGTGGAGTGTGATTGATTGGTGGTGGAGGAGTCAAAACTTTACTTTTCTGTTTGGGAACCGCCTATAGCATGTGTAGCATGGAACATGTTGAGAACTCTTAGTTATTGCGTTGATAAAGAAAGCATGCCACCCAAAATTATTATCTCTATTTTCAAAGCTTGAGCTCTGGCACCTCTGCAAATCAATGCTTCCCTCTGTGAAGGGCCTGTCTATTTATGTTCCTCTTGAGTCATCCTCCTCTTACAAAAGCACCAATTAGAGAGCACCTCTATCATTTTTATGCTTTGCTTTTAACTGTGTTGAGTATGACTGTGACTGGATCTTCATTGCCTTGAACAACAATATTTAGTCAGCCCTTGGTCTTTGAAGGTGCTCTGCATTTATGTTTTGCGGTCTCAGAAAGAGCTAGGGAGATACCATCTGTTCGTATTGCTTCATGTTGTTTTGATTGAAGTGTTGACGTTAGAGACTTATTATTATTTGCTCGCTAGTTGATTATGGCATTGATATGAGTTTACTGTGAGACCTAGATGTCATTTGCTTATGTGGTTTGCTTGTGATCTTGCTGAAACTCTGGTTATGAGTTAGACATAGTTGCAACAACAAGATCAAATAGAGTTCGTCAAAGTTTTTCTTTTGTCTCTTTCAGTTTGTCAGCTGAATTGCTTGAGGACAAGCAAGGCTTTAAGCTTGGGGGAGTTGATACGTCTCCGTCGTATCTACTTTTCCGAACTCTTTTGCCCTTCTTTTGGACTCTAATTTGCATGATTTGAACGGAACTAACCCGTACTAACGTTGTTTTTAGCAGAATTGCCATGGTGTTGTTTTTGTGCAGAAATAAAAGTTCTCGGAATGTCCTGAAAATTTACGGAGAATTTTTATGGAATAAAAGAAAAATACCTGCGCAAAGATCCACCGGAGGAGGCGTGCGAGTGGGCCACAAGCCCACAGGCCGCATGCACCCCCCTGGCCGCGCCGTGAGGGCTTGTGGGGCCCACATAGCACCACCGCCCCCAAACTCAGCTCTATATCTTCCGTCTCGCCCGGAAAAAATCAGAGAGAAGGATTCATCATGTTTTACGATACGGAGGCACCGCCACCTCATGTTCTTCATCTGGAGGGCAGATCTGGAGTCCGTTTTGGGCTCCGGAGAGGGGAAATCATCGCCATCGTCATCATCAACCTTCCTCCATCGACAATTCCATGATGCTCTTCACCGTTCGTGAGTAATCTCATTGTAGGCTTGCTGGAGGTGATGAGTTGGATGAGATCTATCATGTAATCGAGTTAGTTTTGATGGGGATTGATCCCTAGTATCCACTATGTTCTAGATTGATGTTGCTACTACTTGGCTATGCTTAATGCTTGTCACTATGGCCCGAGTGCCATGATTTCAGATCTGAACCTATTATGTTGTCGCCAATATATGTGTGTTTTAGATCCTATCTTGCAAGTTGTTGTCACCTACTATGTGTTATGACCCGGCAACCCCGGAGTGACAATAGCCGGAACCACTCCCGGAGATGACCATAGTATGAGGAGTTCATGTATTCACCATGTGTTAATGCGTTGGTTCGGTTCTTTATTAAAAGGAGAACCTTAATATGCCGTAGTTTCCATTAGGACCCCACTCCCACGGGAGGGATGGACAATAGATGTCATGCAAGTTGTTTTCCCTAAGCACGTATGACTACGTACGGAATACATGCCTACATTTGACTGATGAACGGGAGCTAGTTACATATCTCTCCGTGTTATAGCTGTTACATGATGAATCACATCCTCATACTCATCCATCACCGATCCACTGCCTACGATTCTTTTACTTCTAGTCCTTGCTATGTTACTTTGTCCAGGCTTGTCCCTTGCTATAAAAGGGATTGGGCCACTTTGCTACTACTGTTGGTACTGTTGGTACTGTTGTTACTCTGCTGCTGCTGCTACTGTTGTTCCTTGCTACTTCACTGTTACTTGTCGAAGATCCTTTTCTGACACCGTTGTCGTGGAAGAATAGTTACTCGTCCACGTGCAACTTACTGGCGCCATTGATACAACAGTTAGGAATAGTCTGCCGTCAACATATTGTTTCTAACACCGTTGCTATCATACTACTTTGCTACTGATACTTTGCTTGCAGACACTAATCTTTCAGGTGTGGTTGAATCTGACAAACTCAGCTGCTAATACTTGAGAATATTCTTTCGCTTCCCCTTGTGTGCGAATCAACAAATTTGGGTCGAATACTCTACCCTCGAAAACTATTGTGATCCCCTACACTTGTGGGTTATCACAGGGCTCTGCCCGAGCTCCGCAGAAATCCGATCTAGAGGAAGAACTACGTGGTATAGGTTTGAGTTGCACGTGGCAAAGTTGTGTCTCAAAAGTCCTAAAACCACCAATATATATAGGTGGAGGGGAGGGGCTAGCCTTGGGGCTCAAGGGATCCCCTAGGGCGCTGGCCAAGGAGGAGAGGTGGACTCCCACCCCAATTCGGTTTGGGGGAAGGAGTCCACTCCTTCCTTCCCACCTCCCTCTTTCCTTGTTTTTATTTTTCCTTGGGTATTTTTCTCTTGTGGCGCCATAGCCCTCTTAGGCTAGCCTCACCAGCTCACTAAGGGCTGGTGCGCCACCCTAGGGTTACTAGGCTCACTCCCGGGTGGGTGGGCCCCTCCCGGTGAATACCCGGAACCCATTCGTCACTCCCGGTACACTACCGGAAATGCCCGAAAACTTTTCGATGACCAAATGAAACCATCCTATATATCAATCTTTGTTTCCGAACCATTCAGTAAACCCTCATGATGTCCATGGTCTCATCCAGGACTCCAAACAACCTTTGGTCACCAACACATATAACTCAACTATACTAAAACGTCACCGAACCTTAAGTGTGCACACCCCGCGGGTTCGAGAACTATGCAGACATGACCTGAGACACTCCCCGGTCAATAGTTGAGTCCATATAGTAACATATCCAATAGCGGGACCTGGATGTCCATATTGGATCCTACATATTCTACGAAGATCTCTATTGGTTGAACCTGTATGTCAAGGATTCATATAATCCCGTATACTATTCCCTTTGTCCTTCGGTATGTTACTTGCCCGAGATTCGATCGTCGGTATCTCTATACCTAGTTCAATCTCGTTACCGGCAAGTCTCTTTACTCATTCCGTAATATAAGATCCCGTAACTAACTCCTTAGTCACATTGCTTGCAAGACTTGTTGTGATGTTGTATTACCGAGTGGGCCCCGAGATACCTCTCCATCACACGGAGTGACAGATCCCAGTCTTGATCCATGCCAACCCAACAGACACCTTTGGAGATACCTGTAGAGCACCTTTATAGTCACCCACTTACGTTGCGACGTTTGATAACCCAACAGGTATTTCTCCAGTATCCGGGAGTTGCATGATCTCATGGTCATTGGAACAGAAACATTGACATGTAGAAAACAGTAGTAATAAACTGACACGATCATGTACTACGTTTATAGTTTGGGTCTCGCCCATCACATCATTCTCCCAATGATGTGATCCCATTATCAAGTGACAACACTTGCCTATGGCCAGGAAACCTTGACCATCTTTGATTAACAAACTAGTCAACTAGAGGCTCACTAGGGATAGTGTGTTGTCTATTTATCCACACATGTATTTGAGTTTCCAATCAATACAATTCTAGGACGGATAATAAACAATTATTATGAACAAGGAAATATAAAAATAACTAATTTATTATTGCCTCTAGGGCATATTTCCAACACAAATACATGTGTGGATACATAGACAAAACACTGTCCCTAGTAAGCCTCTAGTTGACTAGCTCATTGATCAAAGATGGTTAAGGTTTCCTAACCATAGACTAGTGTTGTCACTTGATAACGGGATCACACCATTAGGAGAATGATGTGATGGACAAGACCCAAACTACAAACGTAGCATATGATCGTGTCAGTTTATTGTTACTGTTTTATGCATGTCAATGTATCTGTTCCTATGACCATGAGATCATGCAACTCCCGAACACCGAAGGAATATCTTGTGTGTAGCAAACGTTGCAACATTACTGGGTGACTATAAAGGTGCTCTACAGGTATCTCCAAAGGTGTCTATTGGGTTGGCATGGATCAAAACTGGGATTTGTCACTCCGTGTGACGGAGAGGTATCTCGGGGCCCACTTGGTAATACAACATCACAACAAGCCTTGCAAGCATTGTGACTAAGGAGTTAGTTATGGGATCTTGTATTAAGGAATGAGTAAGCCGGTAACGAGATTGAACTAGGTATAGAGATACCGACGATCGAATCTCGGGCAAGTAACATACCGAAGGACAAAGGGAATAGTACACGGGATTATATGAATCTTTGGCATGGAGGTTCAACCAATAGAGATCATCATAGAATATGCGGGGGCAATATGGACATCCAGGTCCCGCTAGTGGTTATTGACCACAGAGTGTCTCAGGTCATGTCTGTATAGTTCTCGAACCCGCAGGGTCTGCACACTTAAGGTTCGGTGACGTTTCGGTATAGTTGAGTTATATGTGTTGGTGACCGAAGTTTTGTTCGGAGTCCCAGATGAGATCCCGCACGTCACGATGAGTTCTGGAATGGTCCGGAAACGAAGATTGGTATATAGGAAGTTGGTATTTGGATTCCGGATGGTTTTCGCGCATTGCCGGTAGTGTACCGAGAGTGACGAATGGGTTCCGAGGGACCACTCGGTGGGCCCACCACGCCCCAAGGGGTCCACGTGGGTTTATTAGATGCGCAATAAGGTATAATGGGCTGAAAAAGTCATCCAAGGAAAGCCCACGATGAAAAAGTGGAAAATCCAATAGAGGTGGGAAAATAAGGAAGGAGTCCTAATCCAAGTGGGATTGGAGGAGGACTCCTCCCTTCCCCACTTCGGCCGACCCAAGGAGGCCTTCCTTGGCGCGCCAAGGTTTCCTCCCCCCTCCTCCTATATATACTAGAGGTTTAGGGCTTTTGAGACACAACTTTGCCACGTGCTGCCCTCTTCTCTAGATCGTAGTTCTTCCTCTAGATCAGTTTTCTGCGGAGCTCGGGCGGAGCCCTCCAGGAATAGATCATCACCATCACCGGCGCACCATCACGCTGCTGGAGAACTCATCTACTTCCCTGTCTCTCTTGCTGGATCAAGAAGGCGGAGATCGCCATCGAGTTGTACGTGTGCGGGACGCGGAGGTGCCATCCGTTCGACACTTGATCGGGACGGATCACGAGACGGTTCGTGAGACGGTTTGTGGGATGGATCATGGGACGGTTTGTGGGACGGATCATGAAGACGTACCACTACATCAACCGTGTTTATTAACGCTTCCTCTTAGCGATCTACAAGGGTATATGGATCCGATCTCCCTCGCGTAGATGATCATCACCATGATAGGTCTTCGTGTGCGTGGGAATTTTTTTGTTTCCCATGCAACGTTCCCCAACACTCCTATCTCAGATCCGAAAGCAAAGTGTTTGTTTCTAGAAACATGTCCTTTCTCCAGAAAAAGTTTCTCTCAAAAGAATTGAGTGGGAGGATGGTGGAACTTGATGAGGTTTTGAACCATCACTTCGACCAGAGAGTAGAAGGGCACAGGAAGTTGTTCCTGTGGAGCCTACACCAGTTGAAGTAGAAGCCAATGATGGTGATCATAAATCTTCAAATCAAGTTACTTCCAAACCTCATAGGATGACAAGGGCATGCACTACTCCAGAGTGGTGTGGTGATCCTATCTTGGGGGTCATGTTGCTCGACAACCATGAACCTACGAGCTATGGAGAAGCAATGGTGGGCCCGGACTCCGACAAATGGCTGGAGGCCATGAAATCCGAGAGAGTGTCCATGTATGGAAACAAAGTGTGGGCTTTGGAAGAACTACTTGATGGTCATAAAAATGCTTAGTACAGATGGATCTTTAAAAGGAAGACAGACGACGATGGTTAAAAGCACCATCATGAAAGCTCGACTTGTCTCAAATATGTTTCCGACAAGTTGACTATGATGAGACTTTCTCACTCAGAGCGATGCTAAAAGTATGTTGGAATTATGTTAGCATTTGTTGCATTTTTCAATTATGAAATCTTGAAGATGGATGTCAAAATATTGTTCTCTCAACACTTTCCTTGAGGAAAGGTTGTATGTGATACAACTAGAAGGTTTTATTGATCCTAAGGATGCTAACAAGTATGCAATCTCCAGCGATCCTTCTATGGACTGGAGCAAGCATCTCAGAGTTGTAATATATGCTTTGATGAGATGATCAAAGCTTCTCGGTTTATACGAAGTTTATGAGAAACTTGTATTTCGAAGAAAGTGAGTGGGAGCACTATAGAATTTCTAATTAGTACATGTGGTTGACATATTTATTGATCGGAAATGATGTAGAATTTCTAGAAAGCATATAAGGTTGTTTGAAAAGTGTTTATCAAAGGAAAACCTGGATTGAGCTACTTGAACATTGAGCATAAACATCTATAGAGATAGATCAAAACGCTTAATAGAACTTTCAACTAAATACATACCATGACAAGATTTTGAAGGAGTTCAAAATGGATCAGTCAAAGAAGGAGTTCTTGGCTACTACATTAAGTTGTGAATATTGAGAAAGACTCAAAGCCCGACCATAGCAGAAGAAAGAGAAACAACGAAGGTCGTCCCCTATGCCTTAGGCATAGGCTCTATAGTATACCATGATGTGTACTGCACCTGATGTGTGCCTTGCCATGAGTCAGTCAAGGGGTGCAAGTGTGATCGAGGAATGGATCACTGGACAACAGTTAAAGTTATCCATAGTAACCAGTGTACTAAGGAATTTTTATCTATTATGGAGGTGATAAAATGGTTCTTCGTAAAGGATTACGCCGATGCAAGCTTTGACACTAATTCGGATGACTCTGAGTAGTAAACCGGATTCGTATAGTGGAACAGTCGTTTGGAATTGTTCCAAGTGAAGCGTGGTAGAAGGATCTACACTATGACATAGAGATTTTTGAAGTACACATGGATGTGAATGTTTCGGACCCGTTTATAGAAAACCTCTCTCACAAGCAAGACATGATCGAACCCCACAACTGTATGGGTGTTAGGTTCATTGCAATCACATAATGATGTGAACTAGATTATTGACTCTAGTGCAAGTGGGAGACTTTTGGAAATATGCCCTAGAGGCAATAATAAATTGGTTATTATTATACTTCCTTGTTCATGATAATCATTTATTATCCATGCTAGAATTATATTGATTGGAAACTCAAATACATGTGTGGATACATAGACAACACACTATCCCTAGTGAGCCTCTGAAGGACTAGCTCGTTGATCAAATATGGTCAAGGTTTCCTGACCATAGACATGAGATGTCGTTTGATAATGGGATCACATCATTAGGAGAATGATGTGATGGACAAGACCCAAACTATAAACTTAGCATATGATCGCGCTAGTTTATTGCTACTGTTTTATGCATGTCAAAGTATCTGTTCCTATGACAATGAGATCGTGCCACTCCCGGACACAGGAGGGATACCTTGTTTGTATCAAACGTCACAACGTAACTAGGTGACTATAAAGGTGCTCTACAGGTATCTCCGAAGGTGTCTGTTGGGTTGGCTTGAATCAAGACTGGGATTTGTCACTCCGTGTGATGGAGAGGTATCTCAGGGCCCACTCGGTAATATAGCATCACAACAAGCCTTGCAAGCAATGAGACTAAGGACTTAGTCACGGGATCTTGTATTACAGAACGAGTAAAGAGACTAACCGGTAATGAGATTGAACTAGGTATGGAAATACTTACGATTGAATCTCGTGCAAGTAACATACTGAAGAACAAAGGGAGCAGCATATGAGATTAACTAAATCCTTGACATAGAGGTTCAATCGATAAAGATCTTCGTAGAATATGGGCATCTAGGTTCCGCTATTGGTTATTGACTGGAGAGTGTCTCAGGTCATGTCTACATAGTTCTCGAACCCATAGGGTCTGCACACTTAAGGTTCGGTGACGTTTTGGTATTTTTGAATTATGTGTCTTGGTGACCAAAAGTTGTTTGGAGTCTAGGATGAGATCCCGGACGTCACGAGGAGCTCCGGAATGGTCCGAAGGTAAATATCGATATATAGGAAAGTTCATTTGGCTTCCGGGAAGTTTTTGGGTATTACCGGTAAAGTACCGGGAGTGACGAATGGGTAGGGGGTTTTGCCGGGAGGGGCCACCCACCCGGGAGAGAACCTAATAGGCCTAAAGGTCGTGCACCAGCCCCTCGTGGGCTGGTGCGGCCAGCCCAATAAGGCTATTTATGCCAAAGGTGCAAAAGGGAAAGAAAAGGAAAAAGTGGAAGGAGGAAACCATGTAGGAAGGGAGTCCTCCACCAAACCCTATTGGAGGAGGACTCTCCTCCCTTGGCTCGGCCGAACCTCTCCTCTTGGAGGAGGAGGCAAGGCAGCCCTCCCTCCTATTCCTCCTATATATAGTGGAGGTTTTGAGGGCAAACTTCACCAGAAAATAGCCATGTGATTCCCTCTCCTCCATAGATCGTCTTCCTCCTCTAGATTAGTCTGGCATAGCTTGGTGAAGCCCTGCTAGATTAGTTCATCACCACCACCACCACGTCATCGTGCTGGATAACTCATCTACCTCTCCACCCCTCTTGCTGGATCAAGAAGGAAGTGATAGTCATCGAGCCGTACGTGTGCTGAACGCAGAGGTGCTGTCCGTTCGGCCCTGGATCGGGACGGATCGTGATGAGATCATGGGACGGGATGCGATTTGGATCGCGAAGATGCTCCACTACATCAACCACGTTATATACGCTTCCGCTTAGTGATCTATTAGGGTATGTGGATCCAATCTCTCCTCTGGTAGATGGTTATCACCATGGATATATCTTATGTGCGTGTATGAATTTTTTTTGTTTCCCATGCGACGTTCCCCAATAGCCGCGCCACAACTTCCACGGGCATCCGATAAAGGTCATTCCTGCCTACCTTTGGAGCAGGTCCTACGCAGCCCTAACACCATTGACAGGGTCGCCGAATGGAACATCGAGCTGCAAGTCTTTGAGTTGGAATTCTGCACAACCAAAGTCATCAAGTGTGCGCCCCTGGCAGACTTCATCGAGGAGTGGATGGACGTGAGTGAAGGAGAGCCTCACGAGGGTGAGTCCACCTTGCATGGGGACAAAGAGCCTCACGGCTGGGTCATGTACTTCGACGACGCCTTCGCCTTATAGGGCGCGGGGGCTGGCATGGTGCTCGCTTCGTCGAAAGGCGACAAACTCTACTACATGGTCCAGCCGTGCTTCAAGCACGACATGAAGGTCTTCAACAACATTGATGAGTATGAGGGCCTGATCGCCAGCTTGAAGGCCGCCTCGGCCTGATGGCATCAAGCACCTCGTGGTAAAGGGCGACTTGCAGCTCTTTGTCAACTTTTCCAAAAATAAGTACGCGCCCAAGGACGAGCACATGCCATCCTACCTAGAGGAGGCACGTAAACTTGAGAAACGATTTCTCGGTTTGGAATTGCAGCATATCCCTCGTGATGCCAACCAGGAGGCCGACGACATCGCCAAGCGGGCATCACGCAGGGCCCAGTGACCGGTGTCTTCAAGAAGTGGATCCTCAAGCTGTCGGTTGTGCCGCCTATTAACAGCACTACACTGCTGCCTAAAGGGTTGCCGCCAGTGCCAACGACAGGCGCGCCAGACCGTGGTCAGCCCTCAGGGGATCGACTGTTGCTGGCAATTGAGCCTCAAGAGGGTGATTAGACTGCTGAGCTCAAGGCCTACCTCACCCGAGGTGACCTCCCCACGGAGGAGGAGGGTGCAGAGCGTGTTGTTAGACAGGCTACCGCCTACTGCCTGCAGGACGGGGAGCTGTACCACAAACAATCCAATGGCGTCTCATTGTGGTGCATCTCAGAGCAGTAGGGGCGTGAACTAATTGCCGACATCCATGGGGGAGACTACGAGCACCATTCCTCCTCGCGCACCCTCGTTTGCAAGGTGTTCCACATCGGTATCTACTGGCGCACTACACTTTGTGACGCCATTGAGCTGGTCTAGTCCTGCGAGGCATGCCAGTTCCACGCCAAACAGATCCACTGACCTGCACATGGGCAGGAAACCATTCCTCTCTCTTGGCCCTTTGCGGTGTGCGGGCTAGACATCCTAAGCCCCTTTCTCCACGCGGCCGACAGATACCACTACCTCTACGTCGTCGTCGACAAGTTCACCAAGTCGAAAAGTCAAAGCCGTCAACACCATCCCGTACGGCTCGGCCGTCAAGTTCGTCAAGGGTCTCATGCGCCGCTTCGGCGTCCCCAACCGCATCATCACAGACAACGTCCCCCACTCGAAGTCCTCAAGAAAACCTTCGAGCAAATTGAACGAAAGGGAAATACTATTATTGATAAAGGATCTCGTCCTCTTGATGGACAATTTCGTAAAGCAGCATCCTACTCAACCAATGTTGACACTGCATCAAAAGACTGTGTTGCAAAAGCCTCAGCTCAAATTCCTCGTGGAACTGCCCCACGCTTGATGACTGACCGTGAACTTCTACTAAGTATTCTTGAGAAGGCCGATCGCAATCACAAGTGGGTAAAGAGTCAGTTTCATGCAAATGTGCATGATCTAATTGTGACGCATAATGTTGTGCAGAAGAATCACTACTATCTTCATGAAATCTTCGATCGCACAAGGGCCATTCTGTCTCACCTTAAGACTCCTGAAGAAGTTAAGGGGATGGAATTTCAGTAGGACTTTGATTGGTCATGGCCACCCAAGAAGAAATTCAAGAAGGTTCAAGTTCCTGTGCTGGTGACTAGTTCATTTTCTTCGTCACGCTTGACGGATGAAGTTGAGGATCTTGACAACACTGTTGCCGGCCCTTCAACAAGAAACGACCCCAAAAATGCTGGCACTCATCCTCCACCAACAAGTTGAAATTGATTAGGGGTCTTAGTCCTCAATTTCATCCTTTCTCGTCACTTGATGACAGAGGGGGAGAAACATGAGTTTGTCTTCAAGCGGATCTACCTTATTTGCTATATTTGTGTTAAGTTGCAACTCTCGTACTTGTGAAGTGTTTGGTTGTATGAGTTGTAAACTTAAGTCTGATGGTGGTCTGAAACTTTTGAACCGTTTTCTTCGCCTGCTTATTCCTCATGTTGATTAATGCACGCATGCTAAATTTCGTCACACACCACTTTCCATCATGAATTTCAATTTCCTCATGATATATGTTAAATGCGTGTATGGATTACAAGATATAGGGGAGATCTTCATCGTATAAACCTACAATGTGCATTTGCATCTCAAAGCAAATTATTTAATATGTACATCTTCAGGGCGAGTTTCTCTATATATTGCAATCAAATTCCTCAAACTTTGTACTTACACTTCATATATTTATCCCCATTGAAAACTTAACCTATTTTGTCATCAATCACCAAAAAGGGGGAGATTGTAAGTGCATCTAGTGCCCCTTAGTAATTTTGGTGTATTGAAGACTTATAGGTTAAGAGACTAATGTGTTTGTGAGTGTACACGGGCTCTATAATTCGCTGAGGAGTTTGCGTTATTCAAAGAATATTGACCCCTAAAAATGAATGTCTTCACCTGAAGACTTTGATACTTTCCTAAAGACTTTGATAGTGAGCAAATTGGTGTGTCCGTGGGGATAATGAAGCGAGGACCTTGAAGCATGAAGTCTTTTTTTTCGTTGTTTCATTTCCTTTCTTTTGAGTCATAGGACACCGTACTATTAAAAGGGGTCGAGGAAATACTAAGGAAAAGTTTCCAAGTGATGCTCATCTCAAAGCCGACACATACCCAATCCTTCGAGTGAAGCCTTTGAATTTTTGTATAGTTTAGTCAACTTCTTCAGTGACAGAGACGAAGATCTTTTGGTCTCTGAGGAAATTGCTCTAACTAAGAAGTTAGGATTTCGCCACTTTGAATTACCTACAAATAAGGAATATGAGAGACATGAGGACTTTCATACCTTGAAAGTTTCGACCGTTGTTGCGCTGCATGCCAGCTATCCCTGAACCTTATCCACATAATGGTCATTTCATTGGGGCATTTATGTCAAGTCATGTCGGGATTGCTCTCAGGCTATAAATAGCCCCCCCCCCTACAACCTCTACCTCGTTGGCTGCTCTGAGAGAGAACTTGACACTTGCCATTTGAGAGCATCCCATCCCGTGTGGACTTTGAGAGAAAACATCATTGCGCAAAAACCCAAACACCCAAACCAAAACCCAAAAACCCAAAGCGACTGAGCATCACTAAAGAGATTGTTCTTGTGTGGAACCGACACTTGTTATCTTTGAAGACTGTGCATCTTCCACATGGTTAGGCGTCACTAATCTAGAGAATCCAGCAGTAAACTGTGGATTGCCAGGTGACCGAGTTTGTGAGGGTTTGGAAGTCTTCCCTGAAGAGTTACCAAGAGAGTTGGGCGAGGAATGTGTGTCCTTAGCTCAAGGAGAATATGATAAGGACTAAGTGTCCTGGGACTGTGTTCCCTTTGGTTTAAATACCAAGCCCCTCCAAACAACACATACGACTATCACAGCAGTTGGAACTGGGTTGTAAAATCATTGTATTCACCGAGTACCTGGTTCTGTTTCCACATGTACGTGTTGATGAAATTGATCATTATTGTTTGGAGAATTTGACTCAAGACTTTATCAATTTTGTAATCTCAAATTCTTCACATCACTTGTCCTTCACCTGCTTATCCTGATCACGCTACTCACGCTAAGTGGTTGTTTCATTTCATCATGATGACCATGCTTTTGCCATGTTACACTTACACCTCACCAGGAAATTCCTTAGTCACGAATTCTTAAAACTCGCTTATTCACTCCCTCCTCTAGTCGACATAACGCACTTTCAACTACACTACTACAAGCTCGGTTGGGACTCGATGATGGACTTGCAACTGAGGCAATTAGATCTATAAGAAGAGCCCAGTTGCGAGTTGAGAGTGGACTTGCTTTTGGGGCAACTGCACTAGTAAAAGCCTGAGTTGTGAATCGAGGGTGGAGTTGCAATTGGGACAACATTGATCGAACCCGAGTTGCATAATGAGGACGGACTTACTATTTGGATAAAAAGGATGAGCCACCAAATTGCATGTGAGGATATAGTTGGACTTACAAATAGAACAAAAATGGGTTGATCCCAATTTTTTCCCGAGGGTGACTTGCAACTCGGAGAAGAAAAAAGGTGTCCCCAGTTGCATGTCGGGGGGTGGATTGCAACTGAGACAAAAATGCGCCACCCCCCGGTTGCATGTCGTCCATGAAGTTTGAACTAAAAAGAGCCACCCCAATTATGTATCAAGGGTGAACTTGTAAATGGGAGAAAACTAACTTCGATCTAATTCTGAATTGAAGATAGACTTGAAATTGAGACAAAAAATTATATGTTAGGGGTGAAGTTACAACTAGGACAAAAAAGAGGTGGAGCCCTAGTTGTGGGTCTAGCGTGGATTTGCAACTGTGACAATAAAGGTGTGAACCCCTACTTGTGATGTAAAGCCTATGCCTTCCATATCGGACTTAAAAAGAGAACATAAATAGACAATTACAAGCGACAAAGCATGTCTCTTTCACTTCTACAATGCACGCTAGATGAAAACGGGCCACAAGAGTGCAAGCAAAAAAAATACTGACAAAGAAATAAACATGCAACAGAAACGGGCCTTTAAGTGAACCTAACATAACAACTCGATATGGCAATACACTAGCCGACGGCACGAGATCAACAATTTACAAAAAATAAACAACAACGAGATCCAACGGACAAAAACTTGAATGAGACATCGCTAAATCACATGTTGATGAAACTTAGAAGGAATGAGAGACTATCGAAATGAACTTGGAAGGCAGTGACCGCGATAGAGCTCATATTTTCTTGTCTTTTTCAATTCTACGCCGTGGCCTAAAAAGCAACACAGCGAAATGGGTTGCCAGAGAGCGCTTGCATGCCAATTACAAAAACTAAATTGGACGGGGACCAACTTAGATAAGATATCATTCCTAATACAAGAATATTCACAAATTTAGAGGGTGTTCACAAACTTAAAAAATATTTCAAAATTTTCTAAAACATTCATAAATTTCTTATTCATGAATTTAAAAAATAAAAATAATACTTGCGAGCCCTATGGGTCGAGGGTTAGGCTTGCAACCAAGAAGGCAACAACACCCTATGGGCCTAGTTGTAATTCAAGGTTTGGATGTGCAAGTGGGACAACACCTACTACGGCCTAGTTGTGAGTCAGGGGGACTTGCAATTGGGTAAGAACAAAAGAAGAGGCAAGATGCAAGTCAAGGGGTGGGCTTGTAATGAGTAGGAAAACAATACTTACGAGCCTAGTTGCGATTCGGTGGTGGACTTCTAACTAGGTTGAAAAAAAAAACTATGACCAGGTTGCGAGTCGAGGGGTGGGCTTGCAACCTTGATGATGACAATGCATGTGGTCCCAATTACGAGTCAATGGTGAACATGCAATTGAGACAACTACACTACTACGAATAGGCCCCAGTTCCGAGTTGATGTGTGGACTTGCAACAAAGGCAACTACATGACTACAAAGCCCCCAGTTACATGTCAAGGGTGAAACTGAAACTAGAGAAACAACTACAAAAGCCCCAGTTGCGAGTCGATGGTGCACCTGCAACTTAGCAACGCGAACGGGCCGACAGGTGAACCAAACAAAACAAGGCGATATGGCAATACACTCGCCAACGACACAAGATCAGCAATTTGCAAAAAAAACAGCAACAACATCCAACAGATGACAACTTAAATGAGACACTGCTACATCACATGTTGATGAAACTTAGAAGGAATGAGAGACCATCCAAATGAACTTGGAAGGCAGCGACCGCGATAGAGCTCCTATTTTCTTGACTCTTCCAATTCTACGTCGTGGCCTAAAAGCAATGTCGGGAAATGGGTTGCCAAAGCACAGTAATAATGTGTTGAAAAACTAAAGCCAAATATGCCAACAAAAAAGATGCGCCACAAAACAATAATAACAACCAACAAGACGTGGGTTGAGCGCTTGCACGGGAATTACAGAAACTAAATCGGACAGTGACCAACTTAGATAAGACATCATTTCGTATAAAAAGATATTGAAGGTGCTCACAAACTTAAAAGCAATATTTCTCATATTTCTAAAAATATTCATAATTATCTTATTCATGTATTCAAAAAAGAAAAAAAAGACAAAAGGAAAAGGAAAGAAAGAAACAAATAAAATGAAAAGCATGGAAAAAGAAAAAGAAAACTGAAAGAGAAAAAACAAAAGAAACAAAAAAAAACAGCAGTATTTTGAAAGAAAAACACATTTAAAATGTATTGGAAACACAAAAAAGCTAAAAAGAGGAAGAAAATAAATAGGGTTACAACAGAGACAAACAATTTCATTTATAGGATGCAAAATTTACTGGGTCACAATTGAAAGTTTAAAACACACCCAAAAAAAAAGTCTGATTAGAAAACAACCGGAACCACAACCTGAATCTACCTCCGTTCTCAGTGATTTGAATATTTTGTCCCAAACACAAAATACTGATCCCCGGTGGATCAGCACCCTGTGTGATCTTTTTCATTCATGTGGACAACGATCTATGCATCCACCGATAATACCCATTGGCCTTCACTTCCAATTATTCACCACCATGTGATGCAGCCCACGTAAAAACATGCCACAGAATACAGGCCCGACGCGGGACAAAACATCACACACACAAAAAAAAAGCAATGCTGCACATCTAATCTTGACAAAAGGAAGACGAATCTTATGTTATCATCCAACAATGGAGACATTAGATGTAACATAACTATATCCCGTCTAGATGTGACTTATCAAATCTGATAGTATGTAAAATTATCATCCCACGATTAATTTACTAGTATTGTTGGTGCAACCGTTGGTCCGCCTTGTCTTTGGTGGCCTTAGGACTATGAGAGAGAAGTTGATCTCAGTCGTGGCCGCTGCAAGGGCATCGCTCTTAGATATTTTTTAAAATTTTATTAATATTTATGTCCTGTTCAGAAAGATCAGACGATGGCGGCTTGTCGAAGATTGAATAAGATTTTTTCATCCGAGGCCTCATTTTGGTGGTGCTTTTAGCATCGTCGACGAACGTATGAAAGTGTGTCTTCGGTAGATCTGTCTTTGATGAATTTGCAAGGATATGTTCGTCGTTCGTCTTTTGTTCTTATGTCTTCAGGTTGAATTTTTCTGATCTACATTACTCTTCATTGACGGTGGTTGTTGTTGTATTATGTTGGTTCTATGGGATCTTAGCACGATGACTTTTCGTCTATCTACTACAATAAGTTTGTTCGGCACCGACGAGAAAAGGATGATGGCAGAGACGCATGGTCTTCGGCTCGCTCCAGTCTTTATAGTCGTCGCTAGATGGTTGACGAATTTAAACGTATCTTTTATTATTTTTAATATTCATTGTAATGTCAAAATTAAAGATGAACACATTAAATTTTTCTTGATTTTATTTGATGAAATCACGATTATTTTCTACTAGTAGTGCCAAAGCAAAGCAAGCAAACGGGCAATCGATTCATGTCTGTCCAGGCCACGCAACTCAGACGCCCCGTCAGCGTGGAATGATGATGATGTGTTACCTCCTCCTTCACTCCCGGGGGGACGGGGATCCCGCGGCTCCAAAACAAATCGCAATTTATCTCCTGAGCCGAGGGAGGCGAACAAATTATGGCCTGGATTGTTGGCTTCCCATTTATAGATCGAGGACGGTGTGGCCCGAAAACCTTTTGGCAATTAATGATGGAAAGGTGGAAGGAGGCTCTCCAAGGCGCGGGGCCTTTTCCTTTTGTCCCGGGTGGTCCTGTCCCGTCCGTCTGCCATGCCCGCCATGGGCTCCTTCTTCTTCCCCTCCAATCGATTGCCCCTCGCCGCTTCGGGGGCTTTGCCCGGTCCGGTCACGGTCAGTTCCGTCAGTCAGTGAGGCCGCTGGTCATGGCATGGTCATCTTTGTCTTGTCCATGGCGTATATATAATCTCGTTTATCTTTTGGGCGACGTGGCTTTGCGGACCGGTGAGGAGGAATGCATGGCGTGTTTGGCCGGGCACGTACGGCGCAGGGCTGCGCGGCAGCTTTATTTTACGACAGACAAATCGGAGGAAAACGAAACTTGTAGTACGTTTTTATTTTTGTTCGCCGTGAAAAGAGCTGTCGACCGAAGTAGAGAAAGAGGCAAAGAGGAAAGCGTAAATTCAAGCGGGCCACGAACGGGTATGATTGAAAGCGGTCCAGTAGGCCCACTAGTTCATCGCGCGAGGTCATTCTTTCTGGGCCCAAATACCCAACCGTTGTTGCAAGTAACGATTTGACTCCCGAGGGTGATGGGGAGTTTTTTTTTTAGTACGGGGGAATGCGGAGTTTGTTAGGCCGTTAGTGTCACATGTTTAACAGCGCGAATGTGCGTTGCCATTTAATTTGCACACTGCACTAAAGGGAAATTTAATTTGCACAGTGACAGGAGAAGTTTAGTGCCCGGGCTATAGCTTCTTGTAGGTGTACCCGGAGTGTGTGCAAGGCCAGGTCATTCCAGCTAGCTAACACGGAGCTGTATGTGCATGCTCGTTGCAGTATTACAGGTATTTTGGTTCAGGTCCGGGTACTCCTCGCTACCCCGTGCAAATCGAGCATACTGTAGCACGCGTGTATCAGCTGCAGCCTGCAGGCGTACGTACGCGGTACGCACGAGTGAAGAAAAAACAATCAATCTATAGCTAGCGCGTGTACGCATTGTATGTACAGACATGCGCGCGCGCAGGTGTTGCCCGATTCCGTGGATTTCCACCGCGTGTCACACCGCATGGGCGTACGCGTACGGAGAGGGCGGGCCGCGCGCGTGGCGCCGGAGTAGCAGAGCACGAGGCGTGCCGAGCTGAGAGGCGACAAGCACGTACGTGCAGCGGGGGGCGCGCGCGCGGGCCGGAGCCCGGAGGGACGTGGCCGCGCGGCCGACACGGCGAGACAAGCGCGATCTCTCGTGCGACACCCATGCTCCTACCCCTTTTCCGGCACTCTCTCCCACGCCCCCGCGCCATGCATCCATCGATATCTTTGCCCCGCCAAGCAACCGGAGCAGAGCTCGCTCGCTCGCTCGCTCTCGGCATAGATCGCGTGCAGGGTGCAGCCCTCCTGTGGCCGTGGCTCTTCCCACCGTCCCAGGTGACTCCAACGCGGCTCGCACCGAGATCTCCCCCTGCCGTGCGATATGCATCGATCCATCCCGCCTCGCCTCCCTAGCAAACTCCTTGCATGCATCGTCGGCCGCCTGTTTTCTTACGCCTGGCCGCATCCGTTTGTTTCAGCTTTGCAACATTTCACTGTACGCCAACAATTCCTCAAAAGCTGTACGTCAACTCCGCCATGCACGTCCGTGTTTCTCAACGGAAAACGAAGGCACATCAGATTATTTGCACTGTGTGTGTGTGTGTGTGGAGGGGGATTTCCTTGACGGCTTGAGAAATATTTTCCTACTCTATGTCTATGTGCGTTTGACATTGATCGATATCCTTGCAGATTCATAAGCCTGGGCCTCCGTGGCTCCGGAGGTTTTTTGTAATTTGGACATGTCAACGGCCCGATTAACAAAATCCGGAAACGCGTACGTACAGCAGCCAGGCAAATTAATCATCAAGCAACAGTAAAGTAGGGCTTAAGTATGCCAACTTGGTCACATCGGGGGTACAAACTGTACTTGGTTTAATCAATTTGATTATGGGGTTAGGGTTACCACGACGCCATCTGGTGGTACTACCTAGCTAGAACAGTGGTAGATCGCACTGCACGTAATAATTGCAATGCACATGATCAGCAAGTAATATAACCATGGGCTGGGTTGCCTACAAAATCTGTATCAAGACTTAAAGGGGACGGATCGAGACATTCATGTGCGGCTAAGGAGATGCATGGTCTGCCTCGGTTTTCATGACCAGTACCCCCTCATGCCGCGCGCGCTCTTCCTTTGTTTACCAGAATTTTCGTACGACAGGTGCTGCTATGCGTGCAACCATCCTTCTTAATTTGTATGCCTGATGAAATCCTGAAAACAAAATTGAGAGGATTTGTTTGTTACTACTAAATAAATGTCAAGGGAAGGTACATATTTCTAAAATAAAGGAGAGAGATATGCATATATAATTTCGATTGTGCCCATTTTTTGCACCAAGACAACCAACACTTATTGAATTACTAATTACTCCAGTTTTGGTACTTACCCAAAAATCCAAATTCATCATAAGTATTCCTGGCGGAAACAGAAATCTTACATAAAGAAACGGACGAGTCCCCGTTTTCTAGCTTGTAGCACTACGTACCTCCCCCATATCCTCTTCGAACTTCGATGCATGTCTCTTCTCTAAGCTCTCTTACCTATTAATGTTTCCTAAGTGGTCACCGATCGCACCGGCCCTCCATGTTTAGCCTAAGCTCCCCTCCCCTAGCTCTTGAGAGGAAGCTAAAGCTCACCACGACCTACACTATTCTCCTGGTGTTCTTCCTCTTCACTCTCCACATTACCTCATGCGAAGCTCGTCGCCTCCGCGTGAATGGCAAGTACTCAAGCAGCAACAAGTCTTCCCTGTCATCACAGGTTAATTTCAGCCATAATACCATTCGGTTAAACGTCATAACGTCATCGATTTTGTTCTAGCTTTGCCCTCTCTATTGTGTTTCCGTAGGATGCGACAGAGGTTGCTGATGCCCAGAAGCAAAGGAGAAACTCGTTGATGGTTCATGATACGGAGAAGAAGGCTCGAGCTGTCGGAAGCAGCATCGATCAGTCGACGGGCGCGGGAGCAACATTGATCAATCGATCAGGTGGAATACGAAACACCACGCATGCCGCTAGGGTTTCGCAGCAGCTTCCTCATCGCAAGCACGTGGATGATCAGGGAATTCACCTGGATTATGCGCAGCCTAGAACTCGTACTCCGTATCACAACTGAACATATATATATATATATATATCGATCACGGATGAGAGCAGTCGCTCATGAGATGACATTTACGTGGTCGTGATCATTTATCTAGTTATCATGTATATTTTTCCTTGAATCTCACTAGCTAGCTTCCAGCAGCTTCAAGTCGATCGTATCTGTGTTTCCGTTATATGTCTAGTTATTTTCTGCAACTTTAACGACAGAGTTTGCCGTCGATATATATTGAGTGAATTTTGGACAAGCTTCAGTTTGGGTGGGTTGTGGTGTTATAGCGAGTTAGCGACAGCATATTAGATAGCTCAGTTTTTTTTCATAAAGAATTAGATAGCTCAGATGAGAATGCGTATGCTATAGACGTACCAGTTCTGCACTTAATTAGCTTTTTTATGTCCTGGATCATATATCAGCAGCTACATGAATATATATCTCATACAGGCCGGTGCATGTACAGCTTGCCCTTTAGTCGCCTTGATTGACCACTCACAGTATTTCATAGTCAGTGGTAATGATTTGCAGGGGACTCGTCTCGTGGCTCTAACGGAGAGCAGCTAGGATCCAAGGCGACCACCGTGTACACAGCGGGAACACTAGTAACCATGGACTACCCAGTTGCACACGCAGCACCAGCTGTTCACAACAGGTAGTGCGTGCATGCGTAAAGCAATGAGCAGGGCTTGCCTCTTTGATTGATCTTGCCATTTAATGTATTTTACATGCACGGGTCTGTTAACGTTAAGCCCTTGGGTCGACTCCAGTTTTAGCACAATCTTGTAGTCATGTATATATATTTTCGGATGTATTTACTATGTATTAGTGAATCACTATGTGGCTTGTCCTGAGGGCTCTTTAACAATTACTAGTAAAAGAGCCCGTCCGTTGCAATGTAAAAAAAGATATCACATGCTCTCCATTGGTCCTTCCTTCGGGAAGTGTTATTCAAGAAGGGTTTTGACCCGCAATGGATCACTAGGGTAATGTAAATGGTGATGAGTGGTACGACAGCCGTTAACATCAATAACGAGGTAGGCCCCTACTTTCCCATGGCTCGGAGCGTAAGGCAAGGGAACCCTTCTTCCCCTTCCTTTTCAACCTCATGGTTGATGCCCTAGCCGCCATCCTCGACAAGGCCAAGGGGGCAGCCACCTTAGGGGTATATGTACCCACCTCCTCGGGGCAGGAGGCATCACTCATCTGCAGTACGCGGATGGCACGATTCTTATGGTCGAAGGATCGTCCGAGGACATTGCTCACCTCAAATTCCTCCTCCTTTGCTTTCAGGAGATGTCCGGCTTAACAATTAACTTCGCAAAAAGTGAGGTCATGGTTATGGGCTATCCGGAGGAGAAAAAGCTTAGTATAGCGAATCGACTTAATTGTCGTCTAGGAACCTTCCCGACCACCTACCTTGGCATGCCCATCAGTGATAGCCGTATCATGGAAAAGGAACTTCAACCCTCGGTGGCCAAGGTTCAACACCGGGTGGAGCCGTGGCAAGGACGTTGGTTGTCTAAAGCGACTCGGTTTGTCCTGATCAACTCCTAGATGACTGGTCTACTGATGTATTTGATGGGATTCTATAGTCTGAACAAATCCCGTGATCATGATCATGATATTGCCAAGTAACAGTCCCTGTTTTTCTGGACGGGGAAAGGCGATAAACAAAAATATCACATGGTGAAATGGTCGGAGATAAGTAAACCCATGGACTAGGGCGGTCTACGGATTATCTCTTCCAAGAGGATGAATATTGCCCTCTTGTTTAAATGGCTATGGAGGATCTCTTCTAGAGAGGGTGGCCTCTGGCTAGATATTATTCGCGCTAAATACCTCTGTAGCCAACCCCTGACGTTTGCCCCAAGAACTGGGGGATCGCAGTTCTCGCAGTCGATTGTTACGTTGATGCCTGCTTTACGGCTCGGCTACACTATGGAAGTGGACCTGGGCACTTCCACCCTCTTTTGGCTAGACTAGTGGTGTGGCTCTCAACCCTTCGGCATTCGCTTCGAACTGCTTTTCAACATTTGTGTTCACAAAAATATGACTGTAGCAGGCGCCCTATCAAACCAAGCGGGTATAGCCTTCAGACGGACCTTCGCCCCGATGAACGGGACCTATGGGACGAGCTCGTAGATTGTGTGGCTATCCACACTCCGTCCTTAGATGAGGACGTAATCCACTGGCACCTAGAACCCAACGGGCGGTTCTCCGCAAAATCTCTATACCAAGTGATTCTACCTAACTCCGGGACCGAGCGAGTTGAATCTCCTTTGGGAGATCAAACTGCCATTGAAGATTAGGATCTTCCTATGGCAGTTGGTGCGAGGGCGTGTCCCAGCCGGTACAGAGGTGCTAAAGCGGAACGGCCCATCCGATGGGTTGTGTCCCTTGTGTAGGATACCTGAGGACTCCAACCATATATTCTTCATATGTCTGGCTGCAAGGTTCCTTTGGAGCTGTTTTCACGAGGTTGTTGGTGGCAGTTGGTGCCAGGACAACCTCCTAGATATGTTTATTGAGGTGCTCGGTACCCAAAATTCCGATGTGCGACCGACCCTCTGAGTTACCATCGGTGCCCTCCCGTGGACAATATGGAATATCCGTAATAAACTTGTGATAGAACATGTGGTTCCTCTTCGTGCGACTGATGTTGTATTCAAATTATGTAGTTTTCTACAGCTATGGAGGCCGCTTAGCCGGCACCATGTTTGGGACTCCATCGATAGAGTTTTCGTCGCGCTCTGGTCCGTCGCCACCCGCATGACCGCGCCACCACTCGCTCCTCCGCCTTTGGAGCCAGATTAGCGTAGCTGTTCATGGACCTCCTTTTTGGGGGATTATTGTGCTGCTCCCCGAGCGAGACTTCATGTTTTGTGTGTGTGTGTGCGCGATGAACCTTCTTGTTACTTGTATGCTCCCATTGAGGCTTTATAATATAAAACGGGAGAAAACCTTATTTCGTTGATTTTTTTTGAAAAGGAGGATCGCAGCCCCCGGCCTCTACATCAATCGATGCATGCAGCCATATTATTAAAAAAGGTTCAAACAAAAATTTATAGTTCCACAATGCCTGACAACCTGAGAAAATAACACAAGTACGTAAATAAATAAAGACCGCCACATCCAGCGAGATATAAAGTAGACTACGATGCATATACACCTAGCCTATTATTAGCTCGCCATCCAAATCGGCTGAAAGTAGCCCGTGCGACCATCTCCTACCGGTTGCACCCAATAACCATAACCTCTGTGGAGTCCGCATGAGTAAGTAACGACCATGTGCGGATCCAAGCCGTGGCTCTATAAATGACCTGCAAAAAATTGTTGAAGCTCCTGCCATTAAAAAACATATCATTTCTAGTGTTCCATATAGCCCAAAATAATGTACTTATTGTTGGGGAACGTTGCATGGGAAACAAAAAATTTCCTACGCACACGAAAACCTATCATTGTGATGTTCATCTATGAGAGGGAGATCGGATCCACATATCCTTGTAGATCGATAAGCGGGAAGCGTTAAGAAACGTGGTTGATGTAGTGAAACAGCTTCGTGATTCAAATCACCGTCGTCCCACGATCCGTCCCGATCTAGCACCAAACGGACGGCACCTCCGCGTTCAGCACACGTACATCTCGATAACGATCTCCGCCTTCTTGATCAAGCAAGAGAGACGGGTAAGTAGATGAGTTCTCTGGCACCGTGACGGTGCGCCGGTGATGGTGATGATCTATTCCTGCAGGGCTCCGCAGAAAACCAATCTAGAGGAAGAACTATGAAGTAGAGGATTAGGGCTGCACGTGGCAAAGTTGTGTCTCAAAAACCCTAAAACCTCTAGTATGTATAGGAGGAGGGGAGGGGCTAGCCTTGGGGCTCAAGAGAGCCCCTAGGGCGTCTACCGAGTGGAGGAGGAGGGACTCCCACTCTAATTCGGTTTGGGAAGGAGGAGTCCCTTCCTTCCTTCCCACCTCCCTCTTTTTTTTCTCCTTTGATTTTTCCTGTTGGCCGAAATAGCCTTATTGGGCTGGCCTCACCAGCCCACCAAGGGCTGGTGCACTATCCATGGGCTATTAGGTTCACTTCCGGGTGGATGGCCCCCTCCCGGTAAAAACCTGAAACCCATTCGTCACTCCCGGTACACTCACAACAATGCCCGAACTCTTTCCGGAAGCCAAATGAAACAATCCTATATATCAATCTTCGTTTCCGGACCATTCCAGAAACCCTCGTGACATTCGTGATCTCATTCGGTACTCCGAAAAAACCTTCGGTCACCAACACCTATAACTCAACTATAGCGAAACGTCACCGAACCCTAAGTGTGCAGACCCTGCGGGTTCGAGAACTATGCAGGCATGACCTAAGACACTCCTCGGTCAATATCCAACAACGGGACCTGGATGTCCATATCGGATCCTACAAATTCTACGAAGGTCTTAGCGGTTGAACTTCTATGCCAAGGATTCATATAATCCGGTATACCATTCCCTTTGTCCTTCGATATGTTACTTGCCCGAGATTTGATCGTCGGTCTCCCTATACCTATTTCAATCTCGTTACCGGTAAGTCTCTTTACTCGTTCCGTAATACAAGATCCCGTGACTAACTCTTTAGTCACATTGCTTGCAAGGCTTATATGTGATGTTGTATTACCGAGTGGGCCTCGAGATACCTCTCTGTCACGCGGAGTGACAAATCCCAGTCTTGATCGATGCTAACTCAACGGACACCTTCGGAGATACCTGTAGAGCACCTTTATAGTCACTCAGTAATGTTGCGACATTTGATACACACAAGGTATTCCTCCGGTGTCACTGAGTTACATGATCTCATGGTCATAGGAATGAATACTTGACATGCAGAAAACAATAGCAACAAAATGACACGATCACATGCTATGTTTATAGTTTGGGTCTTGTCCATCACATCATTTTCCCAATGATGTGATCCGGTCATCAAGTGACAACACTTGCATATGGTCAGAAAACCTTAACTATCCTTGATCAACTGGCTAGTCAACTAGAGGCTTACTAGGGACATTGTTTTGTCTATATATGCACACATGCATCTATGTTGTCATTTAATATAATTATAGCATGGATAATAAACGATTATCTTGAAACAGGAAATGTAATAATAACTATTTTATCATTGCCTCTAGGGCATATTGCGTATAGTCTCCCACTTGCACTAGAGTCAATAATCTAGTCTCACATCGCTATGTGATTTATTGGAATGAATCTAACACCCATACAGTTCTGGTGTTGATCATGATTCGCTCGTGGAAGAGGTTTAGTCAGCGGATCTGCAACATTCAAATCCGTGTGCACTTTGCAAATATTTACATCCTATCCTTCGACATAGTCGCGGATCAGGTTGAAGTGACGTTTGATGTGTCTGGTCTGCTTGTGAAACTTTGTTTCCTTGGCTAGAGCAATGGCACCATTGTTGTCACAGAACAGAGTTATTTGATTTAGTGCGCTCGGCACAACTCCAAGATCTGTCATGAACTGCTTCATCCAGACACCCTCCTTAGCCGCCTCCGAGGCAGCCTTGTACTCCACTTCACATGTAGAATCTGCTACGACGCTTTGCATGGAACTGCACCAGCTTACCGCACCCCCATTAAGAAAAAATACATATCCGGTTTGAGACTTAGAGTCATCCAGATCAGTGTCAAAGCTTGCATCGACATAACCCTTTACGACGAGCTCTTCGTCACCTCCATAAATTAGAAACATTTCCTTAGTCCTTTTGAGGTACTTCAGAATATTCTTGACCGCCGCCCAGTGTTCCACTCCCGGATCACTTTGAAACTTGCCTACCCTACTTATGGCCAGGCTGACGTCCGATCTTGTGCACAACATTGCATACATGATAGACCCTATGACTGAAGCATAGGGGACGATACTCATCTTTTCTCTATCTTTTGTAGTTACTGGACACTGAGTCTTACTCAACTTTATACCTTGTAACACTGGCAAGAACCCCTTCTTGGACTGCTCCATTTTGAACTTCTTCAAAACATTATCAAGGTATGTGCTTTGTGAAAGTCCTATTAGGCGCCTCGATCTATCCCTATATATCTTAATGCCTAATATGTAAGCAGCTTCTCCTAGGTCTTTCATTGAAAAACATTTGTTAAAGTAATCCTTTACGCTCTCTAAAAACTCCACATTGTTTCCAATCAGCAATATGTCATCCACATATAATATTAGAAACTCTACAGAGCTCCCACTCACTTTCTTGTATATACAAGATTCTCCAACAACTTGTATAAACCCGAACGCCTTGATCACCTCATCAAAGCGCTTATTCCAACTCCGAGATACTTGCACGAGTCCATAAATGGATCGCTGGAGCTTGCATTCTTTGTTAGCATTCTTTGGATCGACAAAACCTTCGGGTTGCATCATATACAACTCTTCCTTAAGAAAAGAATTAAGGAACACCGTTTTGACATCCATCTGCCATATTTCATAATCGAAATATGCAGCTATTGCTAACATGATTCAGACGGACTTAAGCATCGCTACCAGTGAGAATGTCTCATCGTAGTCAACACCTTGAACTTGTGAAAAACCCTTTGCCACAAGTCGAGCTTTATAAACGGTCACATTACCGTCCGCATTCGTCTTCTTCTTAAAGATCCATTTGTTCTGAATAACTTTGTGACCATCAGGTAATACTTCCAAAGTCCACACTTTGTTTTCATACATAGATCCTATCTCGGATTTCATGGCCTCTAACCATTTGTTGGAATCCGGGCCCACCATTGGTTCTTCATAATTCGCAGGCTCATTGTTGTCTAACAACATGATAGATAAGATATGATTCCCGTACCACTCACGAGCAGTACGTGATCTTGTCGACCTGCAAGGTCCGATAGTAACTTGATCTGGAGCCATCCCCAAACTTGATAGCATCGCATCCCCAAACTTTAAGAAATGACAACTTTGGCTTCTTGCCATGCCATAGCTCATATGGTGTCGTCTCAACGGATTTTGATGGTGCCCTATTTAAAGTGAATGCAACTGTCTCTAATGCATAGCCTCAAAACGATAATGGCAAATCGGTAAGAGAGACATCATAGATCACACCATATCTAACAAAGTACGATTACGACGTTCGGACACACCATTACGCTGTGGTGTTCTAGGCGGTGTCAATTGTGAAACGATTCCACATTGTCTTAAGTGAGCACCAAACTCGAAACTCAGATATTCGCCCCCTCGATCAGATCGTAGGAACTTGATCTTCTTGCTATGATGATTTTCATCTTCACTCTGAAATTGTTTGAACTTTTCAAACATTTCATGCTTGTGCTTCATCAAGTAGATATATCCATACCTACTCAAATCATCAGTGAAGGTGAGAAAATAACGATATCCGACGCGTGCCTCCAAACTCATTGGCCCGCACACATTAGTATGTATGATTTCCAACAAGTCACTTGCACGCTCCATTGTTCTAGAGAACGGAGTCTTAGTCATCTTGCCCATGAGGCATGGTTCACACGTGTCAAGTGATTCAAAATCAAGTGGCTCCAAAATCCCATCAATATGGAGTTTCTTCATGCGCTTTACACCAATATGACCTAAGCGGCACTGCCACAAAAAGGTGGCGCTATCATTGTCAACTCTACATATTTTGGTCTCAATGTTATGGATATGTGTGTCATCACAATCAAGATTTAATATGAACAAACCCCTCACATTGGGTACATGACCATAAAAGATATTACTCATATAAATAGAACAACCATTATTCTCTGACTTAAAAGAGTAACCGTCTCGCAGTAAACAAGATCCAGATATAATGTTCATGCTTAATGTAGACACTAAATAACAATTATTTTAGTTCATAACTAATCCCGATGGTAACTAAAGTGAGACCATGCCGACGGTGATTGCATCAACCTTGGAACCATTTCCCACGCGCATCGTCACTTCATCCTTCGCCAGCCTTCGTTTATTCCGCAGTTCCTGCTTCGAGTTGCAAATGTGAGCAACAGAACCGGTATCAAATACCCATGCACTACTACGAGAGTTGGTTAGGTACACATCAATAACATGTATATCACATATACCTGGTTTGGCGTTGACCGCCTTCTTATCAGCCAAATACTTGGGGCAGTTGCGCTTCCAGTGACCCATCCCCTTGCAATAATAGCACTCTGTTTCCAGCTTAGGTCCATCCTTGGGTTTCTTCGTCGGAGGGGCAACAGTTTTGCCACTCTTCTTGGAGTTACCCTTCTTGCCTTTGTCGTTTCTCTTCAAACAAGTGGTCTTATTGACCATCAACACTCGATGTTCTTTCCGTAGTTCTGACTCTGCAACTTTCAGCATCACAAATATCTCGCCGGTTGACTTATTCATCCCTTGCATGTTATAGTTCAACATAAAGCTCTTGTAGCTAGG
Organism: Hordeum vulgare subsp. vulgare; assembly: GCF_904849725.1. Lineage (NCBI taxonomy): Eukaryota > Viridiplantae > Streptophyta > Magnoliopsida > Poales > Poaceae > Hordeum > Hordeum vulgare. Next base: position 419,194,714 of record NC_058523.1, on the reverse strand, counting down.
TGGCAGTGATTGAGGAATTCTGTCAGTGATAGCCTCTTGCGGGAGTTCAACTCCCAGCTCAGCTAGAAGGTTTGAGTACCCAGACATTTTGAGCACATGTTCACTGACAGACGACCTCTCCTCCATTTTGCAAGCATAGAATTTATCGGAGGTCGCATGCCACTCGATCCGGTCATTCTTCTGAAAGATAAACTTCAACTCCTGGAACATCTCATATGCTCCATGACGTTCAAAGCATTGTTGAAGTTCCGGTTCTAATCCATAGAAGACTGCACATTGAACTACTGAGTAGTCCTCCTTACATGCTTGCGAAGTGTTCAAAACATCTTGTTCATACGTAGCGGGTGGTTCATCTCCTAGCACTGCATCAAGGACATAATTCTTTTTCCCAGCTTGTAGGATAAGCCTCAGATTACGAGCCCAGTGTACAAAGTTGCTACCATCATCTTTCAGCTTAGCTTTCTCTAGGAACGTATTGAAATTCAGGGTTGCTATTGCATGAGCCATTGATCTACAACACAAAAATATTGCAAAGTTTACTTAGACTAAGTTCAAGACAATTAGAGTTTAGCTAATCATATTACTAATAATCTCCCACTCAAATAGACATCCCTCTAGTTATTTGAGTGTGGCATGATCCAAATCCACTAACTCAAGTCCGATCATCACGTGAGTCGAGTGAAGTTTTAGTTGTAAACATCTCTATGTTAATCATATAACCCATACGATTCATGCTCGACCTTTCGGTCTCTTGTGTTACGAGGCCATGTCTGTACATGCTAGGCTCATCAAGTTTAACCCGAGTGTTCTGTTGGAAATATGCCCTAGAGACAATGATAAAATAGTTATTATTATATTTCCTGTTTAAGATAATCCTTTATTATCCATGCTATAATTGTATTGAATGAAAACATAAATGCATGTGTGGATATATAGACAAAACAATGTCTCTAGTAAGCCTCTAGTTGACTAGCCAGTTGATCAAGGATGGTTAAGGTTTTCTGACCATATGCAAATGTTCTCACTTGATGACTGGATCACATCATTAGGAGAATGATGTGATGGACAAGACCCAAACTATAAACGTAGCATGTGATCGTGTCATTTTGTTGCTATTGTTTTCTGCATGTCAAGTATTAATTCCTATGACCATGAGATCATGTAACTCACTAACAACGGAGGAATACCTTGTGTGTATCAAACGTCAAAACGTTACTCGGTGACTATAAAGGTGCTCTACAGGTATCTCCGAAGGTGTCCGTTGAGTTAGCATGGATCAAGACTTGGATTTCTCACTCCGTGTGACAGAGAGGTATCTTGGGGCCCACTCGGTAATACAACATCACATATAAGCCTTGCAAGAAATGTGGCTAATGTATTATTCATGGGATCTTGTATTACGGAATGAGTAAAGAGACTTGCCGGTAACGAGATTGAAATAGGTATAGGGATACTGACGATCATATCTCGGGCAACTAACATACCGAAGGACAAAGGGAATGGTATACAATATTATATGAATCCTTGGCACAGAGGTTCAACCGATAAGATCTTCGTAGAATATGTAGGATCCAATATGGAATTCCAGGTCCCGTTGTTGGATATTGACTGGGGAGTGTCTCAGGCCATGTCTGCATAGTTCTCGACCCCGCAGAGTCTGCACACTTAAGGTTCGGTGACGTTTCAGTATAGTTGAGTTATAGGTATTGGTGACCGAAGGTTGTTCAGAGTCCCGGATGAGATCACGAACATCATGAGGGTTTCCGAAATGATCCAGAAATGAAGATTGATATATAGGATTGTTCAATTTGGCCTCCGGAAAGATTTCGGGCATTACCGGCAGTGTACCGGGAGTGACGAATAGGTTCCGGGTTTTTACCGGGAGGGACCCACCCGGTCGGGAGTGAATCTAATAGCCCAGGGTGGTGCACCAGCCCTTACTGGGCTGGCGAGGCCAGCCCAAGTGGGCTATTTCGGCCAAGAGGAAAAAAATAAGGAGAAAAAAAGGAAAGAAAAAAAAGGAGGAGGTGGGAAGGAAGGAAGGGACTCCTCCCTCCAAACCGACTTGGAGGAGGATCCCTCCTCCCTTCGGCCGGCGCCCCTAGGCAAGCGCCACCCCTTGGATCCTCCTATATATACTTGAGATTTAGGGCTTTTTGAGACACAACCTTGCCACGTGCAACCCTAAACCTCTACTTCGTAGTTCTTCCTCTAGATCGGTTTTCTGCGGAGCTCGGGCGGAGCCGTGCAGGAATAGATCATCACCATCACCGACGCATCGTCACGTTGCAGGAGAACTCATCTACTTCCCCATCTCTCTTGCTGGATCAAGAAGGCGGAGATCGTCATCGAGCTGTACGTGTGCTGAATGCGGAGGTGTCGTCCGTTCGGCGCAAGATCGGAACGGATCGTGGGACGATGGTGATTTGAATCACGAAGCTGTTCCACTACATCAACCGCGTTTCTTAATGCTTCCCGCTTAGCGATCGACAAGGGTATGTGGATCCGATCTCCCTCGTAGATGAACATCACCATGATAGGTCTTCGTGTGCGTAGGAAATTTTTTGTTTCCCATGCAACGTTCCCCAACAGTGGCATCATGAGCTAGGTTCATGCATAGATGTAATCTCGAGTAGAACACAAAAGTTTTTGTGGGCTTTGATGTGCGAGTTTCTGCCCTCCTTAGTATTTTCTCGATTTGGCGGTATTGTTGGATTGAAGCGTCCTGGACCAACATTACCCGTACGCTTACGAGATACCGGTTTCATTGACTAACATGCAACTAGTTGCATAAAGATGACTAGCGGGTTCCTGTTTCTTCAACTTTAGTTGAATTGGATTTGACTGCGGCGGTCCTTGGAGAGAGGTTAAATAGCAATTTGCACATCACCATTGTGGTATTGCGTAAGTAAGATGCGATCGTACTAGATACCCATAGCAGCCACGTAAAACATGCAACAACAAATTAGAGGACGTCTAACTTGTTTTTGCAGGGTATGCATGTGATGTGATAAGGCCAAAGACATGATGTGATATATTGGATGTATGAGATGATCATGTTGTAATAGTTAAATACCGACTTGCACGTCGATGCTTGTGGCACACCGATAAAGGGCCGCCACACGTCCGTCCCCAGGATAAGACCGGACACACGTCACGAGCATGATACAAAAATTCCAGGCAAATATGGCTTTATTAATATAATGGAGTATTACAATACTGTTGCTTACAACAATATTACATGACTCCAAGGCTAGCTAAATGGCAGCAGAGGTCTTGATACATCGGCAACGACGTCGCTGGCTGGGCTCCATAACTCGCAGGACTAGCTTGGTTACGATCTAGCACGACGAGTCTTCTCCTGCAACTGGCCACATGCAAGGCCAGGTGAGTACTTTGAATGTACTCGCAACACAACCAAATACAAGGCATCCAAACAAGCATGTAACAAAGCAAGCACTATGATTATATAATAACCATTCTAAGCATGGCATGGAATCAATAGGAAAAATATAAATCAAGCATAGCATGTCATGGACTAAACATGTAATCTACCTCACTAGCATGACAAAGATCACAACAACTGGTTAACTAGTTTACTGTTACCGAATATCAACTTACTCTCTTCTGGGTTGTACCACAACCCTCGACATACTCATGATCGAACCTGAATGGATCACATCACACGGTCATCTGACCACTCATCAAATATCCCTCTCTTGGCTAACACATCATGTCATCAACATCCTCTAATGTTCACACGAGACGAGTTCTTCCATCATTACTATCATAGATATGGTTGACCATCTACTGAGGTCTGGTCGGGCTGTCCATTATCGTGGACACGGCTATTCGAATAGTTTTACACTCTCGAGAGGTTGCACACTTTACCCACACTCTGGAGCACTGACCTCGTGATCCCATTCGGGTGGACCAGCATTGCTCCAATGCAACTTGCCTGACCCGTGACTCTCTCATCATATCACCGGCAACCACTCCCTTCCGGAGTCCTGCCCTGGGTGGCCCTGTGTCCTCATGACACCTGCCACTATCGTGGCCAAACAAAACTATCCCAAACGGGGACGGGTACCCAACTCAACTTAACTGGGCTGACAGGGTTATCACCGCCTACCTAATCAAGGTTAGCGCGCGTGCATAACCCTCCCTCTTTGGGGCATATCGGTGAGAGATCACGCGATCAGCTCAAGTCACGGCTGTCCCATATCGTCAAGAGGTGGTTGTGCGTATGGTCCCGGACAGGTGACTCTGATCAACCCACTAGGTATCTTATCCTGAATATGATCTGTCATAGCTGACACTCGGATGTCATCACAATCCGATAATCAGATCAAGCCACTACTGTTAAACTATGTTCATAAATTGTCGGATAAAACACAAAGTAATCATAGACAGTAATCTCAACAGTATAATATAATTAGCAAACTATTACTTTACCAATTATAGATGTAAGTGGGACCTTCGGAACCCTCGCATAAAATCAGCAAATAAATCGGTAGCCACCAGAACGGTCTTTACAACACATATTTGGGGCGTTACCGGAATAACTCAACCTCGGCTCAAGACGGCTGGAAAGCAGCTCAGAGCATGAGACGGTGTTGATAAGAAGAAAGTAGTAGTTCCCTAAGACGGTCGAAGCACAACTCAGAGCATAGGGTCACTACTACGGAAAGAAATTCAACAGTTGCCCGCGACAGCTGAAAAGCAGCACAGAACACGGGACAACTGCTGACAAAAGAAATATAAAATTCGCATCCACCCCGGACGGCAGGAATCAGCACAGACTCAGGCATGGTGCCAGTATTGAAAGAAATGCGAGCAAGAGTTCGTCAGCGTCACACACAGACCTCACTATGTACTAGGATATAAGCATTATAATTGAAATATGCAAGAGCAACTTCTGCGGGTGTTTGTTGGGTGAATAATATTACTAGGGACTGTTATTAATGATGTCACAGTTATATGCAAATGCAGGCTAACAGGTGATACAGATGAACACACAAAGTGCAAGCAAAGTTATCACGCATGTCCGGAGCTCATAGCAAGAGGTTGGCTTGCTTGGGGGGTCGAAGAATACTCCGAGGAGAAGCATAGTAACACACCGGAAATCTTTGCCGGAGAGGGCTTCCCTATCGGAAGGCTCAAACAAAGGCAAGGGAAAAATGGTCAATTCTACTACACAAACATCTTATGAAAATAACACTATCAAAATGGGCTCGACGAGACGAAGACGTGGTTTTACCTCAATCGGAGTTACGAGCGCAAAGATACGCTCGTTAGAGCACCAGGGACCAATTTGTAAAAATAATATCTGCAAATAGGTCGCTGGGGCTGAAACCGAACGCGCCTTTGCTACTTCTCAAACAACAGTGCCAGAAATTGACACGTTGACGGAGATTGGGCTTGCGTTGGTTTTTTCCCTTGAAGAGGAAAGGGTGATGCAGCAGAGGAGCAATAAGTATTTCCCTCAGTTTGAGAACCAAGGTATCGATCCAGAAGGAGGGTCTCGTCAAGTCCAGAGTACGTGCGCAAACACAAATAAGCTTGCACCCAACGCTTCAAAGGGGTTGTCAATCCCTTCAAGATTGTTTGCAAAGTGAGATCTGAAGGCGGAAAGTGCAACAAAGTAAAAGGTGTAAGGCTGAAAATATGGTGTGGAGTAGACCCTGGGGGCATAGTGTTCACTAGAGGCTTCTCTCAAAATAGCAAGTATTACGGTGGGTGAACAAATTACTGTCGAGCAATTGATAGAACCACGCAAAGTCATGACGATATCTAAGGCAATGATCATACATATAGGCATCACGTCCGAGACAAGTAGACCGATACTTTCTACATCTACTACTATTACTCCACACATCGACCGCTATCCAGCATGCATCTAGTGTATTGACTTCATGACGAACAGAGTAACGCTTTAAGCAAGTTGACATGATGTAGAGGGATAATCTCAAACCAGTGATGAAAACCCCATCTTTTACCTTTGATGGCAACAACATGATGCATGCCTCGCTACCCCTTCTGTCACTGGGTGACGTCACCGCACGGTATGAACCCAAAACCAAGCACTTCTCCCATTGCAAGAATCATAGATCTAGTTGGCCAGACAAAACCCACAACTCGAAGAGAATTAAAAGGATATGAAATCATGCATAAGAGAGATCAGAAGAAACCCAAATAAGATTCATAGATAATCTGATCATAAATCCACAATTCATCGGATCTCGACAAACACACCGCAAAAGAAGATTACATCGGATAGATCTCCATGAAGATCATGGAGAACTTTGTATTGAAATCCAAGAGAGAGAAGAAGTCATCTAGTTACTAGCTATGGACCCGTAGGTCTATGGTGAACTACTCAGGCATCATCGGAGAGGTCATGGTGTTGATGGAGAAGCCTTCCATGTCCGAATCCCACCTTCGGTAGGGCACCAGGTCGTGTCCCAGATGGGATCTTGCGGAGACAGAAGCTTGCGGCGGCAGAAAAGCGATTGCGATGATCTCTTGATTTTTTTGGGAATATTTGTGAATATATAGGCACAAGATCTAGGTCAGGGGACCTCTAGGGGGCCCACAAGCCTGGATGGCGGTACCCCCCTGGCCGCGGGGTGGGGGCTTGTGGGGCCCCTGGGGCTCTTCTCGCTTGGCTCCCAAGTTCTCCCATCTTCTTCCGTTCCAGAAAAAATCTTTTCGGGGATTTTCTTCCGTTTGGACTCCGTTTCAAAATCTTCTCTGAAAGGGGTCAAAAACATGAAAAAAACAGGAACTGTCACTTGGCACTGAGTTAATAAGTTAGTCCCAAAAAATAAATAAAAGGCATGCAAAACATCCAAAGTTTGAGAAGGTAATAGCATGAAACCATCAAAAATTATAGATACCTTGGAGACGTATCAAGCATCCCCAAGTTTAACTCCTGCTCGTCCTCGAGTAGGGAAGTGATAAAGAATGAATTTTTGCTGTGGAATGCTACCTAGCATAGTTTTCCTTTGCAACTTCTTTCACGTGACATGAATGTTCAGATCCGTAAGATTCAAAACAATAGTTTGCTATTGACATGAAAACATTAATACTTCAAGCAAACTAGCAAAGTAATCATGAACTTTCAAAATAACAAGGCCAATGAAAGTTATCCCTACAAAATCATATAGTCTGGCTATGCTCCATCATCCTCACACAACTAATTTAAATCATGCACAACCCCGGAATTGGCCAAGTAATTGTTTTCGCACTCTTACTTTCTCAAACTTTTTATAATTATCACGCAATACATGAGCGCGAGCCTTGGATATAGCACTATAGGTGGAATAGAGTGTGGTGGTGGTTGCGAGACAAAAAGGGAGGAGATGGTCACATTGACTCGGCGTATCAATAGGATATGGATATGCCCATTAATAGATATCAATGTGAATGAGTAGGGATTGCCATACAAGAGATGCACTAGAGCTATAGGTATATGAAAGCTGAAAAGGAAAACTAGCGGGTGTGCATCCAACTTGCTTGCTCACGAAGACCTAGGGCAATTTTGAGGAAGCCCATCATTGGAATATACAAGCCAAGTTATATAGTGAATATTCCCACTAGCATATGGTAGTGACAAAGCAAGAAGCTCTCAATCATGAAGAACATGGTGCTATCATGAAGCACAAGTGTGGAAAAGATAGTAGCATTGTCCCTTCTCTCTTTTTCTCTTTTTTCCATTTGGGCTCTTAGGCCTCTTTTTTTTCTTCTCTTTTCTCTCTTTTTTTGTTTTTGGGCTCTTTGGCCTCTTTTTTTCTCACATGGGACAATTCTCTAATAATGATGATCATCACACTTTTATTTACTCACAACTCAAAGATCACAATGATGATGACTCCATAGGAAATGCCTTCGGCAGTGTACCGGGATGTGCAACGATCTAGTATGATCATGCAATGCCAATATGAGAGTGACGACACAAGTCATGAGACGGAACAGTGGTAGTTGCATGGCAATATATCTCGGAATGGCTATGAAAATGCCATTGTAGGTAGGTATGGTGGCTGTTTTGAGGAAGGAATTTGGTGGGTTTGTGCACCGGCGAGAATTGCGCAACACTAGAGAGGCTAGCAATGGCGGAAGGTGAAAGTGCATCTATACCATGGACTCAACATTAGTCATAAAGAACTCACATACTTGTTGCGGAAGTTTTTATTAGTAATCGAAACAAAGTGCTAAACGCATACTCCGAGGGGAAGGGTTGGTAGGTGTAAACCATCGCGCGATCCCGACCTCAACACAAAGGATGACAATCAATAGATCAATTATGCTCTGACTTCCTAACATAGCGGTTCACCATACGTGCATGCTACGGGAATCACTAAGTTCAACACAAGTATTTCTAGATTCACAACACCCTAGTAACATAACTCTTAATATTACCGAATCCACGTCTCAAAACTAATTGAGAGGAATCAAAACTTCTCTTCCTACTCAATGCACATGAAGATAGAGGTTTTTGCATCCTCTTTGGGTACCTAGCACATTTTGGACTACTTTCATAGCATAAGCCAACTACTAAATCACGCACCGCCGTGCTCTAAAAGATATAAGTGAAGCAAAAGAGCAAAAGTATCTAGCTCAAAAGATATAAGTGAAGCACTATGAGTGCATGTCTCTCTCTCTCTCAAAAAGGTGTGCATAAAGGATGATTGTGACACAACAAAAAGAAAAGACTGCTAAGATACAAGACGCTCCAAGCAAAACACATATCATGTGGTGAATAAAAATAAAGCTCCAAGTAATGTTACCGATGGATTGAAGACGAAAGAGGGGATGCCTTCCCGGGGCATCCCCAAGCTTAGGCTTTTTGGTGTCCTTGAATTTGGCTTGGGGTGCCTTGAGCATAACCAATCTTGAGCTCTTTCCACTCCTCATCTCTTTGTCCATGAGAACATCACCCAAAACTTGAAAACTTCACAACACAAAACTTAAACAGAAACTTGTGATAACATTAGTACAAGAAAACAAACTACCACTTCTTTTGGTACTGTAGCAAACTTGAATTCTATCTATATTTTTTATGGGCTAATGTATTCTCACTTTCCCATGGCTATTACCCCCGATACTAACCATAGTTTCATCAAAACAAGCAACCAACTCAACAAAAACAGAATCTGTCAAAAACAGACCAGTCTGTAGCAATGTGTATACTTCGTATACTTCTCGCACCTCAAAAAATCTGAAAATTTACAACGGTCTGGGAAAAGCATGTCAATTTGCAGCAAAAAGAATCAACTCAAAATCTCTTTCTGAATAAAAATGAAAAATCATCTCGTGAGCGAAAAGTTTCTGTCGTTTTGTAGCAGGATCAAACAACCATTACCAAGACTAGTCATAAAGGCTTTGCTTGGCTCAAACACAAAAAGAAACAGAAAAAACGTAATAACAACAGAATTATGAAAGTGTGGACGCAACAACAGAAAGAAAAAGATAAATTCATTGGGTTGCCTCCCAACAAGCGCTATTGTTTAACGCCCTTAGCTAGGCATTGATAATTCAATGATGCTCACACAAAAGACAAGAAATCGGACATGAAGAGAGCATCATGAAACATGTGACAAACGTATCTAAGTCTAACATACTTCCTATGCATAGGCATTTTATAGGAAAACAGATTTTCAAGACAAGCAATAGTTACCATATGCAAGGTAGAAGAAAGAGACAATATCAATCTCAACATAACGAGAGGTGATTTGGTAACATGAAAGTTTCTACCACAATATTTTACTCTCTCATAGCAATTACATGTGGGGTCATATTCAAATTCAACAATATAGCTATCCCATAGGATATTCTTTTCATGATCCACATTCATGCAAAGTTGACGCTTTTCAAAAATAGTGGGATTATCATCAACTAAAGTCATGACTTCCCCAAACCCACTTTCAATATTGTTGCAAATATCATTGCAACAAGTAGTGGACATAGAAAAACTAACATCCTCAAGCTTAGGGTTTTGCATTTTTTTAGCATGATTGTCATTAATAGAATTTATAATGAAACCATTGCAATCATGCTTTCCATCCAAGGAGCCCTCGTGAATCACTTCATAAATTTCTTCCTCACAATTTTCAGATTCACGCATCTCAAGCAAAACTCCATAAAGAAAGTCAAATGCACTCAACTCACTAGCAATTGGATCAACATAGTTGGGTCTCTTAAAGAGATTAGCAAGTGGATGAGGATCCATATCACTAGATTTTCAGCAAGCGAAGATGCAAGCATATTGAAGGCACATAGCACACAAGCAAAGGAAAGGCAAACGAAAAAGGCAAATTGGTGAAGTGGGGGAGAGGAAAACGAGAGGCAACTGGTAAACAAAGTAAATGCAAGAGATGAGTTTGCGACACTTACTTGGATGAGTTCTTGACTTGATCTTCCTCCCCGGCAACAGCGCCAGAAATCCTTCTGCTACTTCTCAAACAACAGTGCCAGAAATTGACACGTTGACGGAGATTGGGCTTGCGTTGGTTTTTTCCCTTGAAGAGGAAAGGGTGATGCAGCACAGGAGCAGTAAGTATTTCCCTCAGTTTGAGAACCAAGGTATCGATCCAGAAGGAGGGTCTCGTCAAATCCAGAGTACCTACGCAGGCACAAACAAGCTTGCACCCAACGCTTCAAAGGGGTTGTCAATCCCTTCAAGATTGTTTGCAAAGTGAGATCTGAAGGCGGAAAGTGCAACGAAGTAAAAAGTGTAAGGATGAAAATATGGTGTGGAGTAGACCCTGGGGGCCATAGTGTTCACTAGAGGCTTCTCTCAAAATAGCAAGTATTACGGTGGGTGAACAAATTACTGTCGAGCAATTGATAGAACCGCGCAAAGTCATGACGATATCTAAGGCAATGATCATACATATAGCCATCACGTCCGAGACAACTAGACCGATACTTTCAGCATCTTCGACTATTACTCCACACCTCGATCCCTATCCATCATACATCTAGTGTATTGAGTTCAGGACGAACAGAGTAACGCTTTAAGCAATATGACATGATGTAAAGGGATAATCTCAAACCAATGATGAAAACCCCAACTTTTTTCCCTTGATGGCAACAACACGATGCGTGCCTCACTACCCCTTCTGTCACCGGGTGAGGTCACCACACGGTATGAACCCAAAACCAAGCACTTCTCCCATTGCAAGAATCATAGATCTAGTTAGCCAGACAAAACCCACAACTCGAAGAGAATTACAAGGATATGAAATCATGCATAAGAGAGATCAGAAGAAACTCAAATAAGATTCATAGATAATCTGATCAGAAATCCACAATTCATCAGATCTCGAGAAACACACCACAAAAGAAGATTACATCGGATAGATCTCCATGAAGATCATGGAGAACTTTGTATTGAAATCCAAGAGAGAGAAGAAGCCATCTAGTTACTAGCTATGGACCCGTAGGTCTATGGTGAACTACTCACGCATCATCGGAGAGGTCATGGTGTTGATCGAGAAGCCTTCCGTGTCCGAATCCCACCTCCGGCAGGGCACCAGGTCGTGCCCCAGATGGGATCTTGCGGAGACAGAAGCTTGCGGCGGCGGAAAAGCGATTGCGATGATCTCTTGATTTTTTTGGGAATATTTGTAAATATATAGGCGCAAGATCTAGGTCATGGGACCTCCAGGGGCCCCACAAGCCTGGATGGCGCGCCCCCTGGCCGCGGGGTGGGGGCTTGTGGGGCCCCTGGGGCTCTTCTGGCTTGGCTCGCAAGTTCTCCGATGTTCTTCCGTTCGAGAAAAAAATCTTTTCGCGGATTTTCTTCCGTTTGGACTCCGTTTCAAAATCTCCTCTGAAAGGGGTCAAAAACATGGAAAAAACAGGAACTGGCACTTGGCACTGAGTTAATAAGTTAGTCCCAAAAAATAAATAAAAGGCATGCAAAACATCCAAAGTTTGACAAGATAATAGCATGAAACTATCAAAAATTATAGATAGGTTGGAGACGTATGAGCCTTTCCCCGGGATACGTTTTCCGAATAGGAAAATGTATTCTTCGGGAATACATCTCCACTTAAAAACGCACGGGCCCCGGGGGGGGGGGGGTTGAATTTCTTCTCTCTCTCCTCTCTATCTCACTTACACCCAGGGCCCACCCCTCTTTCTCTCTCCTCTCCTTTCCTTCCCTTTCTCCTGCCCAATGCCTTCTCTTACCTCTCGCCGCTACAGGGCCACGGAGATCGTGCCGCCGGCCAGCGAGCGACTGGCGGCCGCAGGAGCGCCCGCCGGTGGGTGCGGAAGCTCCGCCACTCCCTGGCGAGCTCGCGTGCGGCCACGGAGTCGGCTAGGGTGGCACGTAGCACTGGCGCCACGGCTCAGGCGCCTTGGCCGGAGACGACCGAACATGGGCGACACCGACAGGCCTCCTTGGCACAAACTGAGGGCGGTGGTGGCTTCACCAGCCTCTGGAGACGCCGAGGGTGCAGATGGAGAGGAGGGGGAGGACCATGGGCAGGGAATGGCCGAGAGACTCGGGCGGCAGCATCTCGGTCATGGCGGGCTGGGGCCCTAGGAGCTCAATTAGAAGGGGGGAAATGGGACTGCGGGGACTCCATGGTCGACAGGGGGAACTCGGGGACACCTTAAATACCCTCAGGAGGGGGCTCTCTCGACATTGGCAGAAGCTTCACGAGATCCATGGAGAAGCTCCAATGGCAGACACCTCCAGGAGCAAGGGGAGAGGGGGAGAGGGTTCCAGAGCGTGCGGGAGAGCAATGGGGGCCTTGCCGACACCTCAAGACAAGCTATGACCCACTGTGATCAAGCTCACATTAACTCGAACGCACAGAGCTCTATTTTGGCATGCTCTGCCCATGGTCACCACGTGGCCATGGCCTTGCCTTGCCCCTCAAGCTGTCAAACCTTGTCAAAGCTGATCTACATATTGTATGAAGGTGATATGACACAACACACACCACTTGGGAGCACTGAGGTGACCACACCAAGGTCAAATAGGTTCCAACAGCAAGGTGTTTGTGATGTGTTGTCACCACCACAGTGCACCTCTTGTCATGATACTTGGCTGAGGTTGACCACTCACTAAGGTCACTATATTGGCCAAAATGCAGCTCAATCCAATAAGTCTATGGGGCACTTCCTTTGTAACTTGGCATACTGACCAGAAATGAAAAAGTTGTTTCTAGGGTCAAATTGCTAAAAGGAATTGGCTGAAATTTGGAGGAGACTCATGGTTTAGGCATATGAAGATGCTGGAAAAGATTCATACCATTTGCACACATATAAATGGTACTTCCTTCACAATGCTTCATTCTGGACAGAATCTTAAATAATTTGCTGGGGAAGAATGGGGTGATGAAATGAGCTCAATTTTTGTGGACGAGGATGATTTAACGTGATAAACAACTCTGCAAAATTTCTACATAAGGGGAACAAGGAATCAAGCACTTCCTTTGCAAACAGATGATCTGGACAGAATTTGCAAAGGGGCATTGTGCTCAATTTTCGAATTGGGGAAATTGATCTTTTGATGTAAATGATGATAATATGGATATGAGAAGCTCCACAAATTATTTGGGATTTTTCCTAGCTACCAAAATGGTAGTTCCTTTGGAAAGGCCCCAAATTGCTATATTGGCATAAAATAGGAAAATGAATTTTTACTTTATTCTATGATGGCCAATATTTTATGAGAGCTTCATAGGATCACAAATAATACCTCTACAAGATTTCATGAGCATTGGAGATGTATAACTATTTTCCAAGATTTATGCCCTCAGACAAGCAGAAGCAGGAATTAATTCTAGGGAGGAAATATTGCATATGACTTGGAAATATTTTTGCACATCTGGGGTATATGAGGGAATGATGATCTCTGGGAAGACTTGGAGGATCAAGAGAGCAAGGGAAATGATGGATCCTTCAAAAACACAAAGACATGATTCCCACTTCCAATACTTTGGAGCTAGGGTTTCAAAAAGGGGGGGGGTTCGGAGTTTACTCGACAAGGACAAGCTGGCACCAGGACAAAGGAAAAGCATAGAGAGGTTGGGGATAGACTGGGTTCACCTGGCCATTTGCCAAATTCCAGAGGAAAAATCTGGGAGAGGAAAGCTAGGAAGGAATAATAGCATGTTACAATGCTACGGCAACCGGTAGGAGCCATAGGGTTGTCTTTAAACTAACGTTTGTGTTTGCAGATGCGTTTGCTATATTGCTAGGTAGTAGCTTTAGTAGTAATAGCATAGATATCACGGCAACCTCGATGGCGGCACGATGATGGAGATCATGATGGTGGAGATCATGGTGTGGCGCCGGTGACGATGAAGATCATGTCGGTGCTTTGGTGATGGAGATGAAGAAGCACAAGATCATGACCATATCATGTCACTTATGAATGGCATGTGATGTTAATACTTTTATGCACCTTATCTTGCTTAGAACGACGGTAGCATTATAAGGTGATCCCTCACTAAATTTCAAGATAAAATTCTGTTCTCCCAATTGTGCACCGTTGCGACAGTTCGTCGTTTCGAGACACCACGTGATGATCGGGTGTGATAGACTCAACGTTCACATACAACGGGTGCAAAGCAGTTGCACACGCGAAACACTCGGATTAAACTTGACGAGCCTAGCATGTGCAGACATGGCCTCAGAACACAAGAGACCGAAAGGTCGAGCATGAATCATATAGTTGATATGATTAGCATAGAGATGTTTACCACTGAAGCTACACTCAACTCACGTGATGATCGGACTTGAGTTAGTGAATTTGGATCATGTCACACTCAGGTAACTAGAGGCATGTTTATTTCAGTGGGAGTTTATTAGTAATTTGACTAGCTAAACTCTAATTGTCTTGAACATAGTCTAAGTCCAGTTTGCAATATTTTATGTTGTAGATCAATGGCTCACGCAGTAGCAACCCTGAATTTTAATACATTCCTAGAGAAAGCTAAGCTGAAAGATGTTGGTAGCAACTTTGTAGACTGGGTTCGTAATCTAAGGCTCATCCTACAAGATGGGAAAAAGAATTATGTCCTTGATGCAGCGCTCGGAGATGAACCACCCGCTACGTTCGATCAAGATGTTTTGAACGCTTGGCAAGCACGTAAGGAGGACTACTCAGTAGTTCAATGTGCAGCCTTGTATGGCTTGGAACCGGGACTTCAACGACGCTTTGAACGTCATGGAGCATATGAGATGTTCCAGGAGTTGCAGTTTATCTTTAAGAAGAACACCCAGATCGAGAGGTATGAGACCTCCGATAAATTATATGCTTGCAAGATGGAGGATAATTCGTCTGTCAGTGAACATGTGCTCAAAATGTATGGGTACTCAAACCGTCTAGCTGAGCTGGGGTTTGCACTCCCGCAAGAGGCTATCACTGACAGAATTCTTCAATCACTCCCACCTAGCTACAAGAGCTTTGTGTTGAACTATAACATGCAAGGGATGAACAAGTCATCCAACGAGTTATTCGCGATGCTGAAAGTCGCAGTGTCAGAACTCCGGAAAGAGCATCAAGTGTTGATGGTCAATAAGACCACTGGTTTCAAGAGAAACGACAAAGGCAAGAAGGGTAACTCCATGAGGAGTGGCAAAACTGTTGCCAATCCGACGAAGAAACCCAAGGCTGGACCTAAGCCGGAAACAAAGTGCTATTATTGCAAGGGGATGGGTCACTGGAAGCGCAGCTGCCCCAAGTATTTGGCTGATAAGAAGGCGGCCAACGCCAAACCTTGTATATGTGATATACATGTTATTGATGTGTACCTGACCAAATCTCGTAGTAGTGCCTGGGTATTTGATACCGGTTCTGTTGCTCATATTTGCAACTCGAAGCAGGAACTACGGAATAAACGAAGGCCGACGAAGGATGAAGTGACGATGCGCGTGGGAAATGGTTCCAAGGTTGATGCAATCGCCGTCGGCACAGTCTCACTTCAGTTACCATCAGGATTAGTTATGAACTTAAAGAATTGTTATTTAGTGCCTGCGTTAAGCATGAACATTATATCTGGATCTTGTTTATTGCGAGACGGTTACTCATTTAAGTCAGAGAATAATGGTTGTTCTATTTTTATGAGTCATATCTTTTATGGTCATGCACCCAATGTGAGGGGTTTGTTCATATTGAATCTTGATTGTGATGAAACACATATACATAACATTGAGACCAAAAGATGTAGAGTTAACAATGATAGCGCCACTTTTTTGTGGCACTGCAGCTTAGGTCATATTGGTGTAAAGCGCATGAAGAAACTCCATGCTGATGGGATTTCGGAGTCACTTGATTTCAAATCACTTGACACGTGTGAACCATGCCTCACGGGCAAGATGACTAAGACTCCGTTCTCCGGAACAATGGAGCGTGCAAGTGACTTGTTGGAGATCATACATACTGATGTGTGCGGTCCAATGAGTGTGGAGGCGCGCGGCGGGTATTGTTATTTTCTCACCTTCACTCATGATTTGAGTAGGTATGGATATATCTACTTGATGAAGCACAAGTCTGAAACGTTCGAAAAGTTCAAGCAATTTCAGAGTGAAGTTGAAAATGATCGTAACAAGAAGATTAAGTTCCTACGAACTGATCGAGGGGGCGAATATCTGAGTTTCGAGTTTGGTGCTCACTTAAGACAATGTGGAATCGTTTCACAGTTAACACCGCTTGGAACACCACAACGTAATGGTGTGTCCGAACGTCGTAATCGTAGTTTGTTAGATATGGTGCGATCTATGATGTCTCTTACTGATTTGTCATTATCGTTTTGGGGTTATGCATTAGGGAGAGATGCATTCACTTTAAATAGGGCACCATCAAAGTCCTTTGAGACGACACCATATGAGCCATGGCATGGCAAGAGGCCAAAGTTGTCGTTTCTTAAAGTTTGGGGATGCGATGCTTATGTCAAAAAGCTTCAGCGTGAAAAGCTGGAACCCAAAGAGGAAAAGTGCATCTTTATAGGTTGCCCAAAAGAGATAGTTGGGAACACGTTCTATCTCAGATCCGAGGGCAAAGTGTTTGTTGCTAAGAACGGAGCTTTTCTTGAGAAGGAGATTCTCTCGAAAGAATTGAGTGGGAGGAAGATAGAACTTGATGAGGTTGTGGAACCTCTGCTCCAACAGGATGGCCGTGCAGGGCAAAGAGAAATCTCTGTCGAGGCAACACCAGTTGAGGAAGAAGCTAATGATGATGATCATGAAGCTCCAGATCAAGTTACTATCGGACCTCGCAGGTCAACAAGATCACGTACTGCTTCTGAGTGGTACGGGAATCCTGTCTTATCTATCATGTTGTTAGACAACAATGAGCCTGCGAATTATGAAGAAGCAATGGTGGGCCCGGATTCCAACAAATGGTTAGAGGCCATGAAGTTCGAGATAGGATCTATGTATGAAAACAAAGTATGGACTTTGGAAGTATTACCTGAAGATCGTATGGCTATTCAGAACAAATGGATCTTTAAGAAGAAGACGGATGGGGACGGTAATGTGACCGTTTATAAAGCTCGACTTGTGGCAAAGGGTTTTTCACAAGTTCAAGGAGTTGACTATGATGAGACATTCTCACTAGTAGCAATGTTTAAGTCCGTCCGAATCATGTTAGCAATAGCTGCATTTTTCAATTATGAAATCTGGCAGATGGATGTCAAAATGGCATTCCTTTATGGTTTTCTTAAGGAAGAGTTGTATATGATGCAACCTGAAGGTTTTGTCGATCCAAAGAATGCTAACAAAGTATGCAAGCTTCAGCGATCCATTTATGGACTGATGCAAGCATCTCGGAGTTGGAATAAGCGCTTTGATGAGGTGATCAAGGCATTTGGGTTTATACAAGTTGTTGGAGAATCTTGTATTTACAAGAAAGTGAGTGGGAGCTCTGTAGCGTTTCTAATATTATATGGGGATGACATATTGCTGATTGGAAACAATGTGGAGTTTTTAGAGAGCGTAAAGGATTACTTTAACAAATGTTTTTCAATGAAAGACCTAGGAGAAGCTGCTTACATATTAGGCATTAAGATATATAGGGATAGATCGAGGCGCCTAATAGGACTTTCACAAAGCACATACCTTGATAATGTTTTGAAGAAGTTCAAAATGGAGCAGTCCAAGAAGGGGTTCTTGCCAGTGTTACAAGGTATAAAGTTGAGTAAGACTCAGTGTCCAGTAACCGTGGAAGATAGAGAAGAGATGAGTACCGCCCCCTATGTTTCA
Organism: Hordeum vulgare subsp. vulgare; assembly: GCF_904849725.1. Taxonomy (NCBI): domain Eukaryota; kingdom Viridiplantae; phylum Streptophyta; class Magnoliopsida; order Poales; family Poaceae; genus Hordeum; species Hordeum vulgare. Next base: position 419,176,486 of record NC_058523.1, on the reverse strand, counting down.
GCCGTAGGGTCTATCGTGTATGCAATGTTGTGCACAAGACCGGATGTCAGGCTGGCCATAGGTATGGCAGGCAGGTTTCAAAGTGATCCAGGAATGGAACACTGGGTGGCGGTCAATAATATTCTGAAGTACCTGAAAATGACTAAGGAAATGTTTCTCATTTATGGAGGTGATGAAGAGCTCGTCGTAAAGGGTTACATCGATGCAACAATTGACACTGATCCAGATGACTCTAAGTCTCAAACCGGATACGTATTTATTCTCAATGGGGGTGCGGTAAGCTGGTGCAGTTCCAAGCAAAGCGTCGTAGCAAATTCTACATGTGAAGCGGAGTACATGGCTGCCTCGGAGGCAGCTAACGAGGGTGTCTGGATGAAGCAGTTCATGACGGATCTTGCAGTTGTGCCGAGTGCACTAAATCCAATAACTCTGTTCTATGACAACACTGATGCCATTGCTCTAGCAAAGGAACCAAGGTTTCACAAGAAAACTAGACACATCAAACACCGCTTCAACCTCATTCGCGACTATGTCAAAGAGCGGACGTAAATATTTGCAAAGTGCACACGGGTGTGAATGTTGCAGATCTGCTAACTAAACCTCTTCCACGAGCGAAGCATGATCGACACCAGAACTGTATGGGTGTTAGATTCATTCCAATGTAAATCACATAGCGATGTGAGACTAGATTATTGACTCTAGTGCAAGTGGGAGACTGTTGGAAATATGCCCTAGAGGCAATGATAAAATAGTTATTATTATATTTCCTGTTTAAGATAATCGTTTATTATCCATGCTATAATTGTATTGAATGAAAACATAAATGCATGTGTGGATATATAGACAAAACAATGTCCGTAGTAAGCCTCTAGTTGACTAGCCAGTTGATCAAGGATGGTTAAGGTTTTCTGACCATATGCAAGTGTTGGCACTTGATGACTGGATCACATCATTAGGAGAATGATGTGATGGACAAGACCCAAACTATAAACGTAGCATGTGATCATGTCATTTTGTAGCTATTGTTTTCTGCGTGTCAAGTATTCATTCCTATGACCATGAGATCATGTAACTCACTGACACCGGAGGAATACCTGGTGTGTATCAAACGTCACAACGTTATTGGGTGACTATAAAGGTGCTCTACAGGTATCTCCGAAGGTGTTCGTTGAGTTAGCATGGATCAAGACTGGGATTTTTCACTCCATGTGACGGAGAGGCATCTCGGGGCCCACTCGGTAATATAACATCACATATAAGCCTTGCAAGCAATGTGGCTAATGTATTAGTCACATGATCTTGTATTACGAATCGATTAAAGAGACTTGCCGTTAACGAGATTGAAATAGGTATAGGGATACCGACGATCAAATCTCGGCCAAGTAACATACCGAAGGACAAAGGGAATGGTATACAAGATTATATGAATCCTTGGCAGAGAGGTTCAACCGATAAGATCTTCATAGAATATGTAGGATCCAATATGGACATCCCTGTCCCGCTGTTGGATATTGACCGGGGAGTGTCTTAGGTCATGTCTGCATAGTTCTCGAACCCGCAGGGTGTGCACACTTAAGGTTCGGTGACGTTTCGGTATAGTTGAGTTATAGATATTGGTGACCGATGGTTGTTCGGAGCCCCGAATGACATCACAGACGTCACGGGGGATTCCGGAATGGTCTGGAAACGAATATTGATATATAGGACTGTTTCATTTGGCCTGCGGAAAGATTTCAGGCATTACCGGCAGTGTACCGGGAGTGACGAATGGGTTCCGGGTTTTTACTGGGAGGGACCCACCCACCCGGGAGTGAACCTAATAGCCCAGGGTGGCGCACCAGCCCTTAGTGGGCTTGTGAGGCCAGACCAAGTGGGCTATTTTGGCCAAGAGGAAAAAATTAAGGAGAAATGAAAAAAGGAAAGAAAGAAAAAAAAGAGAAGGTGGGAAGGAAGGAAGCGACTCCTCCCTCCAAACCGACTTGGAGGAGGATCCCTCCTCCCTTCGGCTGGCACCCCTAGGGCAAGCCCCACCGCTTGGCTCCTCCTATATATACTTGAGGTTTAGGACTTTTTGAGACACAACTTTGCCAGGTGCAACCCTAAACCTCTACTTCGTAGTTCTTCCTCTAGATTGATTTTCTACGGAGCTCGGGCGGAGCCCTGCAGGAATAGATCATCACCATCACCGACGTGCCGTCACACTGCCGGAGAACTCATGTACTCCCCCGTCTATCTTGCTGGATCAAGAAGGCGGAGATCGGCATCGAGATGTACGTGTGCTGAACGCGGAGGTGTTGTCCCTTCGGCGCTAGATCAAAACGGATCGTGAGACGACGGTGATTTGAATCACGAAGTTGTTCCAGTACATCAACCGCGTTTCTTAACGCTTCCCGCTTAGCGATCTAAAAGGGTATGTGGATCCAATCTCCCTCTCGTAGATGAACATCACCATGATAGGTCTTCGTGTGCATAGGAAATTTTTTGTTTCCCATGCAACGTTCCCCAACATGTTCCGTGTGTGCAACTCTTTTGCACCCGTTGTATGTGAACATTGAGTCTATCACACCTGTTCATCACTTGGTGTCTCGAAATGACGAACTGTCACAACGGTGCACTGTCGGGGAGAATACAATTTTATCTTGAAATTTAGTAAGGGATCACCTTATAATGCTACCGTCGTTGTAAGCAAGATAAGGTGCATAAAAGGATTAACATCACATGCAATTCATAAGTGACATGATATGGACATGATCTTGTGCTTCTTGATCTCCATCACCAAAGCACCGGCATGATCTTCATCATCACCGGCGCCACACCATGACCTCCATCATCAAGATCTCTATCATCGTGCCGCCATCGAGGTTTTCGTGCTATCTATGCTATTACTACTAAAGATACAACCTAGCAATATAGTAAACGCATCTGCAAACACAAATGTTAGTTTAAAGACAACCCTATGGCTCTTGCCGGTTGCCGTACCATCGACGTGCAAGTCGATATTTAACTATTACAACATGATTATCTCATACATCCAGTATATCACATCATGTTTTTTGCCATATCACATCACATGCATACCCTGCAAAAACAAGTTAGACGTCCTCTAATTTATTGTTGCATGTTTTACGTCGTTGCTATGGATATCTAGTATGATCACATCTTACTTAAGCAAAACCACAACGTTGATGTGCAAATTGCTATTTAACCTCTCTCCAAGGATTTCCTCGGTCAAATCCAATTCAACTAAAGTTGAAGAAACAGACACCCGCCAGTCATCTTTATGCAACAAGTTGCATGTTAGTCGATGAAACCGGTCTCTCGTAAGCCTATGAGTAAGGTTGGTCTGGGCCGCTTCAATCCAACAATACCGCTGAATCTAGAAAAGACTAAGGAGGGCAATAAATCAAATATCAACGCCCACAAAAAATTTTGTGTTCTACTTGAGATTACATCTACGCATGAACCTAGCTCATGATGCCACTGTTGGGGAACGTTGCATGGGAAACAAAAAATTTCCTACACACACGAAGACCTATCATGGTGATGTTCATCTACGAGAGGGAGATCGGATCCACATACCCTTGTAGGTCGATAAGCAGGAAGCGTTAAGAAACTCGGTTCATGTAGTGGAATAGCTTCGTGATTCAAATAACCGTCGTCCCACGATCCGTCCCGATCTAGCACCGAACGGACGTCACCTCCGCGTTCAGCACACGTACAACTCGATGACGATCTCCGCCTTCTTGATCCAACAAGAGAGGCGGGGAAGTAGATGAGTTATCCGGCAGCGTGACGGTGCGCTTGTGATTGTGATGATCTATTCCTAGAGGGCTCCGCCCGAGCTCCGTAGAAAACCGATCTAGAGGAAGAACTACGAAGTAGAGGTTTACGGTCGCACGTGGCAAAGTTGTGTCTCAAAAACCCTAAAACCTCTAGTATATATAGGAGGAGGGGAGGGGCTAGCCTTGGGGCTCAAGAGAGCCCCTAGGGCGTCGGCCGAGTGGAGGAGGAGGGACTCCCACTCCAATTCGGTTTGGGAAGGAGGAGTCCCTTCCTTCCTTCCCACCTCCCTCTATTTTTTTCTCCTTTGATTTTTCCTCTTGGCCGAAATAGCCCTATTGGGCTGGCCTCACTAGCCCACCAAGGGCTGGTGCACCATCCATGGGCTATTAGGTTCACTCCCGGGTGGGTGGCCCCGTCCCGGTAAAAACCCAAAACCCATTCGTCACTCCCGGTACAGTGCTGGCAATGCCCGGAATCTTTCCGGAAGCCAAATGAAACAATCCTATATATCAATCTTCGTTTCCGGACAATTCCGGAAACCCTCGTGATGTCCGTGATCTCATCCGGGACTCAGAACAAACCTTTGGTCACCAACACCTATAACTCAACTATACCGAAATGTCACCGAACCTTAAGTGTGCAGACCCTGCGGGTTCGAGAACTATGCAGACATGACCTGAGACACTCCCCGGTCAATATCCAACATCGGGACCTGTATGTACTTATTGGATCCTACATATTCTACGAAGATCTTATCCGTTGAACCTCTGTGCCAAGGATTCGTATAATCCCGTATACCATTCCCTTTGTCCTTCGGTATGTTACTTGCCTGAGATTTGATCGTCGGTATCCCTATACCTATTTCAATCTCGTTACCGGCAAGTCTCTTTACCCGTTCCGTAATACAAGATCCCTGACTAACACTTTAGTCACATTGCTTGCAATGCTTATATGTGATGCTGTATTACCGAGTGGGGCCCGAGATACCTCTCCGTCACATGCCGTGACAAATCCCAGTCTAGATCCATGCTAACTCAACTGACACATTCGGAGATACGTGTAGAGCACCTTTATAGTCACTCAGTAACGTTGCGACGTTTGATACACACAAGGTATTCCTCCAGTGTCAGTGAGTTACATGATCTCATGGTCATAGGAATGAATACTTTACACGCAGAAAACAATAGCAACAAAATGACACGATCAGGTGCTACGTTTATAGTTTGGGTCTTGTCCATCACATCATTCTCCCAATGATGTGATCCAGTCATCAAGTCAAAACACTTGCATATGGTGAGAAAACCTTAGCCATCCTTGATCAACTGGCTAGTAAACTAGAGGCTTACTAGGGACATTTTTTGTCTATATATCCACACATGCATCTATGTTTTCATTTAATACAATTATAGCATGGATAATAAACGAATATCTTGAAACAGGAAATATAATAATAACTATTTTATTATTGCCTCTAGGGCATATTTCCAATACTTATTCCAATCCGGATATGATTCCCTATAGTTACATCTACTCCACTAACCACATCCCAAACAATGTATTAATGTTCATTGGTGGACTAATGTTGAAGGCTATATGAACAGCATGTCATAATAGTTTTGCTAGTGGTTAATCGGGAAAGAGGTATCTTATTATTTTAGTTTGATCAAAATAGCAACATCTAGAACTGCCTACCCATCGTCGCTTTATCAAATTATCTTTGGTTAGCACCACCCCCTTGTGTACAAACCACATGAATACTTTAATTCTAAGAAGCACCTTAGTTTTCCAAATATGCAATGATCTCAAGAGAGGCCCAGAGTTAATTAGATTCATGTACACGGACTTCACAGAAAACACACCATTCATAGATAATTTCTAGTGAATACGATCTACCTGGTTAAAAAGTTGAACTATTGGAAATATGCCATAAATGCAATAATAAAGTGGTTATTATTGTATTTGCTTGTTCATGATAATCGTATATTATCCATGCTATAATTGTATTGATTGGAAACTGAAATACATGTGTGGGTACATAGACAACACTGTGTCCCTAGTGAGCCTCTAATGGACTAGCTCGTTGATCAAAGATGGTGAAGGTTTTCTGGCCATACACATGAGTTGTCATTTGATAACGGGATATGATCGTGTACATGTGTGGGTACATAGACAACACTATGTCCCAACTGAGTCTATAATGGACTCAAATACACGTGTGCGTACATAGACAACACTGTGTCCCTAGTGAGCCTCTAATGGACCACCGTGTTGATCAAATATGGACAAGACCCAAACTATGAACATAGCATATGATCGTGTTAGATTATTGCTATTGTTTTCTGCATGTCAAGTGTCTGTTCCTATGACCATGATATCATGCAACTCACTCACACCGGAGGAGTACCTTATGTGTATCAAACGTCGCAACGTAACTGGGTGACTATAAAGATGTTCTACGGGTATCTTTGAGGGTATCTATTAAGTTAGCATGGATCAAGACTGGGATTTGTTACTCTATGTGACGGAGAGGTATCTCAGGGCCCACTCGGTAATAGAACATCACAATGAACTTGCAAGCAATGTGACTAAAGAGTTAGCCACGAGATCTTGTATTACGGAACGAGTAAAGAGACTTGCCAGTAACGAGATTGAACTAGGTATGGAGATACTGACGATCGAATCTCGGGCAAGTAACATACCGACGAACAAAGGGAACTACATACGGGATTAACTGAATCCTTGACACCGAGGTTGGACCGACAAAGATATTTGTAGAATATGTAGGAACCAATATGGACATCTAGGTCCCGCTATTGGTTATTGACAATAGAGGCGTCTCGGTCATGTCTACATAGTTCTTGAACCCGCAGGGTCTACACACTTAGCGTTTGGTGACGATATAAGCATAGTCGAGTTATTATGTTGGTGACCTAAGGTTGTTCGGAGTCCCGGATGAGAACTCAAACGTGACGAGGAACTCTGGAAAGGTCGAGAGGTGAAGATTGCTATATAGGATGAAGGGCATTGGAGTCCGGAAGTGTTTTGGGGCATACCGGGGAATCGACGGAGTACCGAAAGGGGTTTCGAGGAGGGGGTGTGAAGTATTGGGGGTCTGATGGGCCAAGAAGAGGAGGCACAACATCCCACAAGGGGCTTGGCACCGCCCCAACCTCAACCCACCATGGCTAGGAGGTGGGCATACCCCTAGGGCCCCGGCCACCCCTAACTTGGGAGGCAAGGCGCCTTGGGGAGGGGCCACGAGTCCTAGCCGCCCCGCCCTTGGCCGCCGGCCCCTAGGAGAAACCCTAGGGCACCCTCCCCTCCTCCCTTCCCCTATATATAGAGAGGGAGAGAGAGGGTAGACGCACCACAACATGCTACGACGCTGCTCCTCCTCTTTATAGCGCACGACGAAGCCCCATAGAGGACTCCGGCTGCTACTTCACCATCACTCGCTGGATTGAGGAGGTGAAGGCGTCATCAATTTGGACGTGTGTTGAATGCGAAGGTGTCGTCCGTTTGACGCTCGATCGGGAGTTCGCGGGACGGATCGTGATCGGATCGCGAAGACGTTCGACTACATCAACCGTGATCCTTAACGCTTCCGTTGAGCGATCTACAAGGGTATGTAGATGCAATCTCTCCTCTCGTAGATGTTCATTTTCTAGATTGATATTGGTGAGCGTAATTTTTTTTGTTCCCCATGCAACGTTCCCCAACAGTGGTATCAGGGCCAAGTCTATGCGTAGATGACATCACGAGTAGAACACAAAGGAGTTTATGGGCGTTGATATTCAGATTGTTTCCCCCCTTAGTATTTTCTTGATTCAGCGGTATTGTGGGATGAAGCGGCCCATACAAACTTTACTCATCCACGTATGAGAGCCTGGTTCCATCGATTGACATGTGACTTTGTTGCATAAGATGGCTGGCGTGTGTCAGTCTCTCCCACCTTAGTTGAATCGGATTCGACGAAGGCGGTCCTTGTAGAAGGTTAAATAACAACTTGCATATCAGTGTTGTGGTTTTGGGTAGGTAAGAATCATTCTTGCTAGATACCTATTGCAGCCACGTAAAACATGCAACAACAAATTAGAGGATGTATAACTTGTTTTTGCAGGGTATGTTGTGATATGATATGGCAAAGACATGATGAAATATATTTGATGTACGAGATGATCATGTTTTGTAATAGTTATTATCGACTTGCATGTTGATGCATGGGCCAACCGGCAGGACCATAGGGTTGTCTTTAATTATTGTATGACCTGCATGTCAATCATTAAGCGCTATGTAATGCTTTACTTTATCGCTAAACGGTAGCAATAGTAGTAGAAGCATGGTTGGCGCGACAACCGTGACGACAACACAATGATGGAGATCATGGTGTCATGCCGGGGAAGATCACACCGGTGCTTTGGAGATGGAGATCAAAAGCACAAGTTTATGGCCATATCATGCCACTTATGATTTGCATGTGATGTTAATCATTTTATGCATCTTATTTTGCTTAGGACGACGATAGCATTATAAGGTGATCCCTGAATAAAATTTCAAGATAAAATTGTGTTCTCCCCGAGTGTGCACTAAGTTCATCCTTTCGAAGCACCATGTGATGATCGGGTGTGATAGACTCTATGTTCGTATACAAAGGGTGCAAGCCAGTTTTGCATGCGCAGAACTGTTGGGGAACATTGCATGGGAAACACAAATTTTCCTACGCACACGCAATACCTATCCATGGTGATGATCATCTACGAGAGGGGAGAGTGAATCTACATACCCTTGTAGATCGCTAAGAGGAAGCATATATAACGCGGTCGGTGTAGTAGAGCATCTTTGGGATCCAAATCGCAGCCCGTCCCGTGATCTCATCACGATCCGTCTCGCGATCCCATCACAATCCATCCGGATCTAGTGCCAAACGGACGGCACCTCCATGTTCAGCACACGTATAGCTCGATGTCGATCTCCACCTTCTTGATCCAGCAAGAGGGGTAGAGAGATAGATAAGTTCTCCAGCAGGGCGGCGTGGTGGTGGTGGTTAACTAATCCCGCAAGGCTTCGCCTAAGCACTACTGAACTAGACTAGAGGAGAAACAGATCTAGAGGGAGCACGAGGCAGCCGTGGCTGATTTTTGTGTCTAAAAAAACCCTCAATACCTCTAGTATATATAGGAGGAGGGAGAGGGGAGGCTTCCTTGGCCCCTGATGACCCACAAGTATAGGGGATCAATCGTAGTCCTTTCGATAAGTAAGAGTGTCGAACCCAACGAGGAGCAGAAGGCTCTGATAAACGGATTTCAGCAAGGTAATAACTACAAGCACTGAAAGTAGCGGTAACAAGTGATTGTGTAGCGAGGTGAAACATAGCAAGCAAAGAGTAACAAGTAACAAGTAGTATTAGCAGTGCAGCAAGTGGCCCAATCCCTTTTGTAGCAAGGGACAAGCAAGAACAAAGTCTTATAGGAGGAAAAACGCTCCCGAGGACACACGGAAATTTCTGTCATGCTAGTTTCATCATGTTCATATGATTCGCGTTCGTTACTTTGATAGTTTGATATGTGGGTGGACCAGCGCTTGGGTACTTCCCTTACTTGGACAAGCATCCCAATTATGATTAACCTCTCTCGCAAGCATCCGCAACTACAAAAGAAGAAGTAAGACAAAGTCTAACCATAGCATTAAACTAGTGGATCCAAATCAGCCCCTCACGAAGCAACGCATAGACTGGGGTTTAAGCGTCTGTCACTCGAGCAACCCAGCATCTACTTACTACTCCCCAATGCCTTCCTCTAGGCCCAAATATGTTGAAGTGTTATGTAGTCGACGTTCACATAACACCACTAGAGGAAAAACAACATACAACATATCAAAATATCGAACGAATATCAAATTCACATGACTATTATTAACATGACTTATACCATGTCCTCAGGAACAAAAGTAACTACTCACAAGACATAATCATAATCATGACCAGAGGTGTAATGAATAGCATCAAGGATCTGAACATAAACTCTTCCATCAACTACAAAGAGTAATCAACACTACTAGCAACCTTACAAGTACCAATCGGAGTTGCGAGACGAAGATTGGTTACAAGAGATGAACTAGGGATTGGAGAGGAGATGGTGCTTATGAAGATGTTGATGAAGATGCCTCCCCTCTAACGAGAGGAGTGTTGGTGATGACGATGGCGATGATTTCCCCCTCCGTGAGGGGAGTTTCCCCGGCAAGATGGTCCTGCCAGAGCTTTAGATTGGATCTGCTCAAGTTCCGCCTCGTGGCGGCGGCGAAACCACGAAAAAGCTCCCTCTTGATTTTTTCCATACCAGGACGCTTCCTATAGCAAAAGAGGGGGGCTAGTGGGCCTTCAGGCAGCCCACAAGCTTGCCGACCGCCACCAGGGGGGTGGTGGCGGAGTGGGGGATTGTGGGGCCCTGGTGGCCCCCTCCGTTAGTTCTTTCGCCCAGTATTTTTAATTTATTCCAGAAAAATCCACGTAAATTTTCAGGGCATTTGGAGATGTGCAGAATAGTGGACTAAGATTTGCTCCTTTTCCAGTCCAGAATTCCAGCTGCCTGAATTCTCCCTCTTCAAATAATCCTTGCAAAACAAGAGAGAAAAGGCATAAATATGGTACCACAAGTAATATAACAGCCCAAAAAGCAATTAATATCAACATGAAAGCATGCCGCAAAATGGACGTATCAACTCCCCCAAGCTTAGACCTCGCTTGTCCTCAAGCGAAAACCAAGTTCCATCAACATGTCCACATGTTGAGGGATGAAGGTGTCGATAAAACATAATACGAACATGAGGCCATCATGATCACACATAGAATAACAATATATCATAAAGATTCTTATGGGAAAGTAACAATTCCTTCACAAAGCAAAGCATGAAGCAAACACCTTACTGAGAAGTAACCAACAATAGTCCATAGTCATTGAAGTAATTGCAATTTATCACAACATCAGAAAGAGTCAAATAAGAGCTTGTAAGGGAAACCCACATACTCAATCATCTCTTTTGTTTTCCACAATTGTTACAACTCACGTGGTACTCATGGAGTCAAAGTTTCAGCTGGACACAAAGGAAGATAGGGGCTTATAGTTTTGCCTCCCAACCATTTACCTCAAGGGTAAAGTCAACAACAATAAATCATAAGTACTCAACTCCAAGTTTATATATGAATATAGATCTTTCCCAAGCACGTGACGGTAGCCAAGGCAAAGGAAAAAAAGGGAATTGGTGAAGATCACCATGACTCTTACAAGGGTAAAAAGTAAAGGTACAAGATCGGCCCTTCGCAGAGGGAAGTAGAGGTTGTCATGCGCTTTTGAGGTTTGGATGCGTGTCCTCTTAGTGCGGAGGAATGTCACTTTATATTGCCTCATGTGATAAAGAACTTTATTATGCAGTCTGTCGCTTTTATGTCTTCCTCGTCACAGGTTCGTACAAAGCTTATTTTCCACACACTAATAGATCATACATATTAGAGAGCAGTTTTTATTGCTTGCACCGATGACAACTTAGTTGAAGGATCTTATTCAATCCATAGGTAGGTATGGTGGACTCTCAAGGCAAAACTGGGTTGAAGGTTTATGGATGCACAAGTAGTATCTCTACTTGGTGCGGGAGTTTTGGCTAATATGAGGTGGAAGCAATTGTCACATGCCAAGGGATCTCTAATAATATAACATTGTTTGGAACCAGGCAAACACAGTTCATTATGTTGTCTTCCTTGTCCAACATCTACTCCTAGGCATGCAATAGTTTGGTGAGTGCTCACAATTGCAAAAAGTGTCTAAGATGATATATTTATATGTGAACCTCTCTCTCCTTAGTACTTCTTATTAATTGCAACAATGACTAATGTCTATATTGATTTATTCTCAACAAGTTTCAATCATCATACGTGTCATAAGTGAAGTTATCACTTTCCATAAGATCGTCTCATGATCTTTCATGCTATCGTTCTTTTCATACTTTTTGATCATGGCACAAAGCAAAGCCCTTGACTAAGACGCTCTTTATTTTATAGCTCGTAAGCTCGAATACATCAGGGGAGAGACAAAAGCAAAAGACTCAAACTAAAACTAAAGACTTATTCCTCTAAAAGAAGAAATAAAAACTGAAAAGGAAATAACTAAAACAAAGGTAAAAGAAAAAGATATAAAGGTGATACGATACCAGGGCAACTCCCCCAAGCTTGGCAGAAGCCAAGGGGATTACCCATACCAATGCTTAGTTGTCTTCCTTTGGTGGTGATGGTGGTGTTGTTGGAGTAGTCTGATCCTCCCTCTTCCAAGGCATAGGTGCTCCATCATGGCAGGATGAACGAGTCGCCGGAATCCTCAAATCTGTAGCCAACCTTATTGATTTAAATCTGTACTCATACTCACAATTTTGATTCTATAGGTCATAGATCTGGCCGTGAAGTTGGTCAGCCCTATCGTAGAGCCTGGAGAGGTGTTTCCCAATATCAATGGCATCCATCTTGTGATTGCTAGTGAACTCCATGATCATCGTGTGGTTGGCGTTGAGTCCACGCTCCACCATCCCTTGGCACTTAAAGACTTGTTGCTCCATTGCTTCGAGCCTCGTCTCCACGCTTCTGGTCTTCTTAGGCCCCTCAACATCACAGATGTGCAACATCCCCTCGCTCATCTTTATAGATTGAGGGTGTTTCAGCACTTCCGTGAGGTAGGGATTGATGACCTTCTCGAAGATCTTGTCCTTAGGAGCGTTTGGGGAAGTCATGATGATCTAGATCTGCGGCAGAAACAAGCTCGAAACGAAAACAGAGGAAAAGTACGCGATACGGAGATCAAAACCTTCGGGTGACTATATATTGATTTCTTCTGGGCCAGAAGGAGTCCTCCGCAAGAAAACGGAGTCCGGGAGGCACACGAGGTGCCCACAAGCTTGCCCACCACCACCAGGGGGTGGTGGCGGAGTGGGGGTTTGTGGCTGCCTCGTTCGCTCTCCGGACTGCTTTTTCTTTTTCTAATTTTTCAAAAATTCCAAAACGGAAGAAATTTCCTATTGGAAAAGTATCGGAGTCCAATTTCTTGCCGAAACAGATACATCTTCGTTTTCAAGGTCTGAAACAGGCTGATAAACATCCCTTATGTACTCCTCTGGAGTTATGACATTGATGATATTGGTCTCAACATTTATGGGAGTACCAGAGATGTAATGCTTGATTCTTTGCCCATTTACTGCTCTAGGAAAATTTCCTTCCGTGTTATTGATTTTGATGGCACCGGAACGATATACTTCCTCGACAACATAGGTACCTTCCCATTTAGAGAGAAGCTTGCCTGCAAAGAATCTCAAACGAGAATTGTATAGCAAGACATAATCACCTACATTGAACTCTCGTTTCTGTATTCGTTTGTCGTGCCATCTCTTAACCTTTCCTTGAACAACCTGGCATTCTCGTATGCGTGGGCTCTCCATTCATCTAACGAGTTGATATCAGACAATCGCTTCTCGCCGGCAAGTTTGAAATCAAAGTTGAGGTCTTTGATTGCCCAATAAGCTTGGTGTTCCAGCTCAAGAGGTAAATGACAGGCCTTACCGTAAAACATTTTATACGGTGACAAGCCCATGTGATTCTTATAAGCTGTCCTATAAGCCCATAGTGCATCGTCAAGTTTGCTAGACCAGTTCTTTTGAGATCTATTGACGGTCTTTTGTAGGATCAACTTGATCTCCCTATTACTCAACTCCACTTGACCACTGGACTGAGGATGATAAGGAGATACAATTCTATGGTTGACATCATATTTAGCTAGCATCTTGTGGAAAACACCATGAATGAAGTGTGAACCGCCATCAGTCATCAAGTATCTAGGGACTCCAAATCTTGGGAATATGACTTCTTTAAGCATCTTAATAGAGGTGTGGTGATCAGCATTTTTAGAGAGGATAGCTTCTACCCACTTAGTAACATAATCCACAGCAACTAAGATGTGAGTGTACCCATTGGAACTCGGGAAGGGTCCCATATAATCAAAGCCCCATACATCAAATGGTTCAATGACAAGTGAATAGTTCATAGGCATCTCATGACGCTTACGGATGTTCCCTATCCTTTGGCATTCGTCACAAGACAAGACAAACTTACGGGCATCCTTGAAGAGAGTGGGCCAATAGAAACCTGATTGCAATACCTTATGGGCAGTTCTATCTCCAGCATGGTGTCCTCCTTAGGCTTCAGAATGACACTTCTGCAGGATCTGTCCCTGTTCATGTTCAGGCACACAACGTCTAATGACACCATCTACTCCTTCCTTATAAAGGTGAGGATCATCCCAAAAGTAGTGTCTCAAATCAAAGAAGAATTTCTTCTTTTGTTGATAGGTGAAACTGGGTGGTATGTATTTGGCTACGATATAGTTTGCATAATCGGCATACCACGGTGCAGTAAGTGAAGTGCGCATGACACTTAATTGCTCATCAGGAAAGCTGTCATCAATAGGTAATGGGTCATCAAGGACATTCTCTAGCCTAGACAAGTTATCTGCTACAGGGTTATCAGCACCCTTTCGGTCAACGACGTGCAAATCAAATTCCTGTAGCAGGAGAACCCATCTAATCAACCTAGGCTTAGCGTCCTTCTTCTCCATGAGGTACTTAATAACAGCATGATCAGAGTGAATAGTGACTTTGGAGTCAACTATGTAAGATCTGAACTTTCCACATGCAAACACGACTGCTAAAAATTCCTTCTCCGTAGTGGCATAGTTTCTTTGGGCACTGTCTAGAGTTTTACTAGCGTAGTGAATGACATTCAAATTCTTGTCAACTCTTTGTCCTAGAACAACACCAATAGAGTAATCACTAGCGTCACACATGATTTCAAAGGGCAAGTTCCAGTCAGGTGGTTGAACAATAGGTGCGGTTATCAAAGCCTTCTTAAGTATTTCAAAGGCTTCCTCACAATCCTCATCAAAAACAAAAGGAACATCCTTCTCCAAGAGGTTGGTAAGAGGCCTAGAAATCTTAGAGCACTCTTTAATAAACCTTCTATAGAAACCAACATGACCTAGGAAACTTCGTATACCTCTGATATCTATGAGACAACGCATTTTCTCAATTGCATCAACCTTAGCCTTATCAACTTCAATGCCTCTTTCAGAGATTTTGTGTCCTAAGACGATACCTTCATTAACCATAAAGTGGCACTTCTCCCAATTCAAGACGAGGTTGGTTTCTTCACATCTCTGTAAGACTCGATCAAGGTTGCTGAGGCAATCATCAAAGGAAGACCGTAAACGGAGAAGTCATCCATGAAAACCTCGACAATCTTTTCACAAAATTCAGAGAATATATCCATCATACATATTTGGAAGGTGGCAAGTGCATTACATAAGCCAAAAGGCATACGTCTATAGGCAAAGGTACCGAAAGGGCAGGTGAAAGTGGTTTTCTCTTGATCAGATTGTGCAACAGGTATTTGTGAGAAACCTGAATAACCATATAGAAAGCAGAAGTGTGTGTGCTTGGATAGCCTTTCTAGCATTTGGTCGATGAACGACAAAGGATAATGATCTTTCCTAGTTGCCTTGTTCAGTTTCTGGAAGTCTATCACCATTCTATAGACGGTAATAATCCTTTGGGGACTTACCCAATCACTATGAGCAACATGATAAATGATTCCTGCTTCCAAAAGCTTTAATATTTCTTTTCTAACGACCTTTTTCATCTTAGGATTTAATCTTCTTTGATGATCAACAACTGGTTTAAAGTCAGGATCGGTTTTAATCTTGTGCTGACATAGAGTAGGACAAATACCCTTAAGATCATCAAGAGTATATCCAATAGCAACGCGGTGCTTCCTCGGAGTTTTTAGTAACTTCTTCTCTTCACGCTCTGAGAGGAGAGCACTAATAATGACAGGATATATCTCCTTCTCATCAAGATAGGCATACTTAAGAGTATCATGCAACTGTTTAAGCTCGAACACAGGATCACCCTTAGGTGGGGGATGATCCCCAAGTAGTTCAACAGGCAGATTATTCTTGAGAATAGGATATTGTTCTAAGACAATTTTATCTATCTCATATCTCTCCTCCATATGCATATCATTTTCATGCTCAAGCAGATATTGCTCTAAAGGATCCGTAGGAGGTACGGCAATAGAGGCAAGAGCAATGATTTCATCCCTACCAGATGACTCTCTTTCATGGGGTTGTATTCCAAACTTGGAGAAGTTAAAGTCATGAGACACACCCTCGAAACTTACTGTGACGGTCTGTTTAATGCAATCAATGTGAGCATTGACAGTGTTGAGAAAGGGTCTACCAAATATGATGGGACAAAAGCTATCTTGTGCAGTACCAAGGACGAGGAAATCAGTAGGATACTTCTTCTTACCACATAGGACTTCTATGTCTCTCACAATTCCCAGAGGGCAGATAGTGTCTCTATTAGCTAGCGTAATAGTGACATCAATGGGTTCTAACTCAGCAGGTGCAATCTCATCTTTGATTTCATCATATAGAGAATGGGGTATTACACTAACACTAGCTCCCATATCACATAAACCATGGTAATAGTGATCTCCTATCTTAACAGGAACAACGGGCAGGCCAACTACAGGTCTGTGTTTGTCTTCCGCGTGAGGTTTAGCAATTCTAGCGGAGTCCTCACAGAATTTGATAACATGCCCATCTATGTCTTCGGCTAAGAGATCTTTGATAATAGCAACACTAGGTTCAACTCTAGTCTCCTCAGGGGGTGCAAGTGATCTAATGTAACCCCTATGCATCACAGTTGGAGCTTTAGAATAATCCTTTATCCTAGCAGGGTATGGTGGTTTCTCAGTGTAAGCACAAGGAACAACAGGATCACTAAAAGCTATGATTTTCTCCTCAACTAGGTTGGTTTTGGCTATGTTGCTTTCTACAGGAGGATGATACTTAAACCACTTCTCTTTGGGAAGATCAACATGAGCAGCAAAAGATTCACATAGAGAAGCTACTATCTCAGAGTCAAGTCCATACTTAGCGCTAAAATCTCTAGAAGTGTTTGTCTCAACAAAAGATTTAAAACCAATCAAACTGGAAATTCATACCTGACTCCTTACCTTCCTCCAGCTCCCAATCTTCAGAGTTGCCTTTGATTCTCTCCAATAAATTCCACTTGTGATCAATATCCTTCTTCATAAAAGAACCGACACAAGAACTGTCAAGCATGGTACGATCTTCATGAGAAAGTCAAGCATAAAAGTTTTGAGTGATGATTTCTCTCGAGAGCTCATGATTGGGTTATGAATATAGCATTGATTTAATCCTCCCCAAGCTTGAGCTATGATTTCCCAGTCACGAGGCCAACAGTTATAAATAAAGTTCCGATCACGATGTACTAGATGCATAGGATAGAACTTTTGATGAAATTCCAATTTCAACCGATTGTAGCCCCATGATCCAGCATCATCACATAGCCTATACCATTTCAACGCCTTATCCTTAAAAGATAAAGGAAAGACTTTCTTCTTTACCTCATCCTCGGGCAAACCTGCAAGCTTAAATAAACCACAAACTTCATCTACATAGATTAGATGAAAGTCTGGATGTGAAGATCCATCTCCTGTAAAAGGATTAGCCAGCAGTTTCTCAAGCATACCCAAAGGAATTTCATAAAAGATATTTTCAGTAGGTACCTCAGGTTGAGGAGCAACTCCTCGTGCTTCCGTTCATGGTGAATATACCCCGAACAAACTCCTCAAAGGAAGAGTTTCCATAGTGAGAAGTGACAATAAATTTCAGCACAGTATATAAATGTTTCCTTACCAATTTCCACTTATCAAAGGCGCTTCACTCCCCGGTAACAGCGCCAGAAAAGAGTCTTGATGACCCACAAGTATAGGGGATCAATCGTAGTCCTTTCGATAAGTAAGAGTGTCAAACCCAACAAGGAGCAGAAGGCTCTGATAAACGGATTTCAACAAGGTAATAACTGCAAGCACTGAAAGTAGCGGTAACAAGTGATTGTGTAGCGAGGTGAAATGTAGCAAGAAAAGAGTAACAAGTAATAGCTAGTAGCAACGGTGCAGCAAGTGGCCCAATCCCTTTTGTAGCAAGGGACAAGCGTGAACAAAGTCTTATAGGAGGAAAAACGCTCCCGAGGTGACACGGGAATTTCTGTCATGCTAGTTTCATCATGTTCATATGATTCGCGTTCTTTACTTTGATAGTTTGATATGTGGGTGGACCAGCGCTTGGGTACTGCCCTTACTTGGACAAGCATCCCACTTATGATTAACCTCTCTCGCAAGCATCCGCAACTACAAAAGAAGAATTAAGACAAAGTCTAACCATAACATTAAACTAGTGGATCAAAACACTAGAAGGAATATGCTAATACACGACGCTATTTTTGTTGGAATTATGCCCTAGAGGCAATAATAAATATAGTTATTATTATAATTCCTGTATCAAGATAATCGTTTATTATCCATGCTACAATTGTATTGAATGAAGACACATTTACATGTGTGGATACATAGACAGAACACCGTCCCTAGCAAGCCTCTAGTTGGCTAGCCAGTTGATCAAAGATAGTCAGTGTCTTCTGA
Organism: Hordeum vulgare subsp. vulgare; assembly: GCF_904849725.1. Lineage (NCBI taxonomy): Eukaryota > Viridiplantae > Streptophyta > Magnoliopsida > Poales > Poaceae > Hordeum > Hordeum vulgare. The sequence continues at coordinate 419,158,107 of NC_058523.1, read as the reverse complement.
TTATGAACAAGGTGTTGTTGCTTGATAACTGGATCACGTCATTAGGAGAATCACGTGATGGACTAGACCCAAACTAATAGACGTAGGATGTTGATCGTGTCATTTTGTTGCTACTGTTTTCTGCGTGTCAAGTATTTATTCCTATGACCATGAGATCATATAACTCACTGACACCGGAGGAATGCTTTGTGTGTATCAAACGTCGCAATGTAACTAGGTGACTATAAAGATGCTCTACAAGTATCTCCGAAGGTGTTAGTTGAGTTAGTATGGATCAAGACTGGGATTTGTCACTCCGTGTGACGGAGAGGTATCTCGGGGCCCACTCGGTAATACAACATCACACACAAGCCTTGCAAGCAATGTAACTTAGTGTAAGTTGCGGGATCTTGTATTACGGAACGAGTAAAGAGACTTGCCGGTAAACTAGATTGAAATAGGTATGCGGATACTGACGATCGAATCTCGGGCAAGTAACATACCGAAGGACAAAGGGAATGACATACGGGATTATATGAATCCTTGGCACTGAGGTTCAAATGATAAGATCTTCGTAGAATATGTAGGATCCAATATGGGCATCCAGGTCCCGCAATTGGATATTGAACGAGGAGTCTCTCGGGTCATGTCTACATAGTTCTCGAACCCGCAGGGTCTGCACACTTAAGGTTCGACGTTGTTTTATGCGTATTTGAGTTATATGGTTGGTTACCGAATGTTGTTCGGAGTCCCGGATGAGATCACGGACGTCACGAGGGTTTCCGTAATAGTCCGGAAACGAAGATTGATATATAGGATGACCTCATTTGATTACCGGAAGGTTTTCGGAGTTACCGGGAATGTACCGGGAATGACGAATGGGTTCCGGGAGTTCACCGGGGGGGGGGGGGCAACCCACCCCGGGGAAGCCCATAGGCCTTGAGGGTGGCACACCAGCCCTTAGTGGGCTGGTGGGACAGCCCAAAAGGCTCTATGCGCCAAGGAGAAGAAAATCAAGGGAGAAAGAAAAAAAAAGGAGGAGGTGGGAAGGAAGGGGGACTCCCTCCCACCAAACCAAGTCCAACTCGGTTTGGGGGGGGGGAGAGTCCTCCCCCTTGGACTCGGCCGACCCCCTTGGGGCTCCTTGAGCCCCAAGGCAAGGTCCCCTCCCTCCCACCTATATATACGGAGGTTTTAGGGCTGATTTGAGACGACTTTTCCACGGCAGCCCGACCACATACCTCCACGGTTTTTCCTCTAGATCGCGTTTCTGCAGAGCTCGGGCGGAGCCCTGCTGAGACAAGGTCATCACCAACCTCTGGAGCGCCATCACGCTGCCGGAGAAATCTTCTACCTCTCCGTCTCTCTTGCTGGATCAAGAAGGCCGAAATCATCGTTGAGCTGTACGTGTGCTGAACCGTCCGTTCGGTACTAGATCGTGGGACTGATCACGGGATTGTTCGCGGGGCGGATCGAGGGACGTGAGGATGTTCCACTACATCAACCGCGTTCTCTAACGCTTCTGCTGTACGGTCTACAAGGGTATGTAGATCACTCATCCCCTCTCGTAGATGGACATCACCATGATAGGTCTTCGTGCGCGTAGGAAATTTTTTGTTTCCCATGCGATGTTCCCCAACAGTGGCATCATGAGCTAGGTTCATGCGTAGATGTCTTCTCGAGTAGAACACAAAAGTCTTTTGTGGGCGGTGATGTGCGTTTTGCTGCCCTCCTTAGTCTTTTCTTGATTCCGCGGTATTGTTGGATTGAAGCGGCTTGGACCGACATTACTCGTACGCTTACGAGAGACTGGTTTCATCGTTACGAGTAACTCCGTTGCTCAAAGATGACTGGCAAGTGTCGGTTTCTCCAACTTTAGTTGAATCGGATTTGACCGAGGAGGTCCTTGGATGAGGTTAAATAGCAACTCATATATCTCCGTTGTGGTGTTTGCGTAAGTAAGATGCGATCCTACTAGATACCCATGGTCACCACGTAAAACATGCAACAACAAAATTAGAGGACGTCTAACTTGTTTTTGCAGGGTATGCTTGTGATGTGATATGGCCAACGATGTGATGTGATATATTGGATGTATGAGATGATCATGTTGTAATAGAAATATCGACTTGCACGTCGATGGTACGGCAACGGGCAGGAGCCATAGGGTTGTCTTTATACTAACGTTTGTGCTTGCAGATGCGTTTACTATTTTGCTAGGATGTAGCTTTAGTAGTAATAGCATGAGTAGCACGACAACCCCGATGGCAACACGTTGATGGAGATCATGGCGTGGCGCCGGTGATAAGAAGATCGTGCCGGTGCTTTGGTGATGAAGATCAAGAAGCACGTGATGATGGCCATATCATGTCACTTATGAATTGCATGTGATGTTAATCCTTTTATGCACCTTATTTTTCTTAGTACGACGGTAGCATTATGAGGTGATCTCTCACTAAAATTTCAAGACCAAATTGTGTTCTCCCCGACTGTGCACCGTTGCTACAGTTCGTCGTTTCGAGACACCACGTGATGATCGGGTGTGATAGACTCAACGTTCACATACAACGGGTGCAAAACAGTTGCGCACCCGGAACACTCGGGTTAAGCTTGACGAGCCTAGCATGTGCAGACATGGCCTCAGAACACATGAGACCGAAAGGTCAATCATGAATCGTATAGATGATATGATTAGCATAGGGATGCTTACCACTGAAACTATACTCAACTCACGTGATGATCGGACTTGAGCTAGTGTAAGTGGATCATGAACCACTCAAATGACTAGAGAGATGTACTTTTTGAGTGGGAGTTTAGCGAATAATTTGATTAAGTTAAACTCTAATTATCTTGAACATAGTCTAAGTCCACTTTGAATATATTTGTGTTGTAGATCATGGCTCACGCGACAGTCATCCTGAATTTTAATACGTTCCTAGAGAAAGCTAAGTTGAAAGATGATGGAAGCAACTTTGTAGACTGCGCTCGTAATCTTAAGCTAATCTTACAAGCTGGGAAGAAGGATTATGTCCTTAATGCTGCGTTAGGAGATGAACCACCCGCTACGGCTGATCAGGTTATTAAGAACTCTTGGTTAGCGCGTAAGGAGGACTACTCAATAGTTCAATGTGCAGTCTTGTATGGCTTAGAACCGGGACTTCAACGTCGCTTTGAGCGTCATGGAGCATTTGAGATGTTCCAGGAGTTGGATTTATCTTTCAGAAGAACGCCCGGATCGAGAGGTATGAGACCTCCGATAAATTCTATGCTTGCAAGATGGAGGAAAACTCGTCTGTCAGTGAACATGTGCTCAAAATGTCTGGGTACTCAAACTGTCTAGCTGAGCTGGGGATTGAACTCCCGCAAGAGGCTATCACTGACAGAATCCTTCAATCACTGCCGCCAAGCTATAAAGGCTTTGTGTTGAACTACAACATGCAAGGGATGAACAAGTCTCCCGGCGAGTTGTTTGCGATGCTGAAAGTCGCAGAGTCTGAACTCCGTAAAGAGCATCAAGTGTTGATGGTGAATAAGACCACTAGTTTCAAGAGAAACGGCAAAGGCAAGAAGGGAAATTCGAAGAAGAGCGGCAAGCCTGTTGCCAATCCGCCGAAGAAACCCAAAGCTGGACCTAAGCCTGAAACGGAGTGTTACTATTGCAAGGGTATGGGTCACTGGAAGCGCAATTGCCCCAAGTATCTGGCAGATAAGAAGGCGGGCAAAGAAAAATTAGGTATATTTGATATTCATGTTATTGATGTGTACTTAACCGGCTCTCGTAGTAGTGCCTGGGTATTCGATACCGGTTCTGTTGCTCATATTTGCAACTCGAAACAGGAACTGCGGAATAGGCGAAGGCTGGCAAAAGATGAAGTGACGATGCGCGTAGGAAATGGTTCCAAGGTTGATGCAATCGCCGTCGGCACAGTGTCACTACAGTTACCGTCAGGATTAGTGATGAACTTAAATCATTGTTATTTAGTGCCTGCGTTGAGCATGAACATTATATCTGGATCTTGTTTATTGCGAGACGGTTACTCTTTTAAGTCAGAGAATAATGGTTGTTCTATTTCTATGAGTAACATCTTTTATGGTCATGCACCGAATGTGAGAGGATTGTTCATATTGAATCTTGATAGCGATACGCATATACATAACATTGAGACCAAAAGAGTTAGAGTTAACAATGATAGCACCATATTTTTGTGGCACTGCCGCTTAGGTCATATTGGTGTAAAGCGCATGAAGAAACTCCATGCTGATGGACTTTTGGAGTCACTTGACTTTGATTCACTTGACACGTGCGAACCATGCCTTATGGGCAAGATGACTAAGACTCCGTTCTCCGGAACAATCCAGCGTGCAAGTGACTTGTTGGAATCATACATACCGATGTGTGTGGTCCGATGAGCGTGGAGGCACGCGGCGGATATCGTTATTTTCTCGCCTTCACTGACGATTTAAGTAGATATGGTTATGTCTACTTGATGAAGCACAAGTCTGAAACATTTGAAAAGTTCAAGTAATTTCAGAGTGAAGTGGAAAATCATCGTAACAAGAAGATCAAGTTCCTACAGTGTGATCATGGGGGTGAATATCTGAGTTTCGAGTTTGGTACTCACTTAAGACAACGTGGAATTGTTTCACAGTTAACACCGCCTGGAACACCGCAACGTAATGGTGTGTCCGAACGTCGTAATCGTACTCTATTAGAGATGGTGCGATCTATGATGTCTCTTACTGATTTGCCGTTATCGTTTTGGGGTTATGCATTAGAAACAGCTGCATTCACTTTAAATAGGGCACCATCAAAATCCGTTGAGACGACACCATACGAACTGTGGTATGGCAAAAGGCCAAAGTTGTCGTTTCTTAAAGTTTGGGGATGTGATGCTTATGTCAAAAAGCTTCAGCCTAAAAAGCTGGAACCCAAAGCGGAAAGGTGCGTCTTCATATGTTACCCAAAAGAGACAGTTGGGTACACCTTCTATCTCAAATCCGAGGGCAATGTGTTTGTTGCTAAAAACGGAGCTTTTCTCGAGAAGGAGTTTCTCTCGAGGGAATTGAGTGGGAGGAAGATAGAACTTGACGAGGTTGTCGAACCTCTCATCCCTCTGGATGGTGGCGCAGGGCAAGGGGAAATCTCTGTCATTGCGACGCCGGTTGAGGAGGAAGTTAATGATGATGATCATGAAACTCCAGTTCAAGTTTCTGTCGAACCACGCAGGTCGACGAGACCACGTGCTGCTCCAGAGTGGTACGGTAATCCCGTCTTATCAATCATGTTGTTAGACAACAATGAACCTGCGAATTATGAAGAAGCAATGGTGGGCCCAGATTCCAACAAATGGCTGGAAGCCATGAAATCCGAGATAGGGTCCATGTATGAGAACAAAGTGTGGACTTTGGAGGTACTACCTGAGGGCCGCAAGGCCATTCAGAACAAATGGATCTTTAAGAGGAAGACGGACGCTGACGGTAATGTGACCGTTTATAAAGCTCGACTTGTGGCAAAGGATTTTTCACAAGTTCAAGGAGTTGACTACGATGAGACTTTCTCACCCGTAGCGATGCTTAAGTCCGTCAGAATCATGTTAGCAATAGCTGCATTTTTCGATTATGAAATCTGGCAGATGGATGTCAAAACGGCGTTCCTTAACGGTTTCCTTAAGGAAGAGTTGTATATGATACAACCCGAAGGTTTTGTCGATCCTAAGAATGCTAACAAGGTGTGCAAGCTCCAGCGATCCATTTATGGACTGGTGCAAGCATCTCGGAGTTGGAACAAACGCTTTGATGAGGTGATCAAAGTATTTGGGTTTATACAAGTGGTTGGAGAATCTTGTATTTACAAGAAAGTGAGTGGGAGCTCTGTGGCGTTTCTAATATTATATGTGGATGACATATTACTGATTGGAAACAACGTAGAGTTTTTAGAGAGCATAAAGGATTACTTGAATAAAAGTTTCTCTATGAAGGACCTAGGAGAAGCTTCTTACATTCTAGGCATTAAGATCTATAGGGATAGATCAAAATGCCTGATAGGACTTTCACAAAGCACATACCTTGATAAAGTTTTGAAGAGGTTCAAAATGGAACAGTCCAAGAAAGGGTTCTTGCCAGTTCTACAAGGTACGAGATTGAGTAAGACTCAGTGCCCAGCAACTGATGAAGATAGAGAGCATATGCGCTCCGTCCCCTATGCTTCAGCCATAGGTTCTATCATGTATGCGATGCTGTGCAGTAGACCGGATGTTAGCCTGGCCATAAGTATGGCAGGTAGGTTCCAGAGTAATCCAGGAGTGGATCACTGGACAGCGGTCAAGAATATCCTGAAGTACCTGAAAAGGACTAAGGAGATGTTTCTCGTGTATGGAGGTGACGAAGAGCTCGCCGTAAAAGGTTACGTCGACGCAAGCTTTGACACAGATCCGGACGACTCTCAGTCGCAAACCGGATACGTATTTATTCTTAACGGGGGTGCAGTAAGCTGGTGCAGTTCCAAGCAAAGCGTCGTAGCAGATTCTACATGTGAAGCGGAGTACATGGCTGCCTCGGAGGCGGCTAAGGAGGGTGTCTGGATGAAGCAGTTCATGACGGATCTTGGAGTGGTGCCAAGCGCACTGAATCCAATAACCTTGTTCTGTGACAACACTGGTGCCATTGCCTTAGCAAAGGAACCACAGTTTCACAAGAAGACCAGACACATCAAACGACGCTTCAACCTCATCCGCGACTACGTCGAGGGAGAGGACGAGGATATATGCAAAGTGCACACGGATCTGAATGTAGCAGACCCGCTGACTAAACCTCTTCCACGGCCAAAGCATGATCAACACCAGAACTGTATGGGTGTTAGATTTATTACAATGTAATTCACATGGTGATGTGAGGGCTAGATTATTGACTCTAGTGCAAGTGGGAGACTGTTGGAATTATGCCCTAGAGGCAATAATAAATATAGTTATTATTATAATTCCTGTATCAAGATAATCGTTTATTATCCATGCTATAATTGTATTGAATGAAGACACATTTACATGTGTGGATACATCGACAGAACACCGTCCCTAGCAAGCCTCTAGTTGGGTAGCCAGTTGATCAAAGATAGTCAGTGTCTTCTGATTATGAACAAGGTGTTGTTGGTTGATAACTGGATCACGTCATTAGGAGAATCACGTGATGGACTAGACCCAAACTAATAGACGTAGCATGTTGATCGTGTCATTTTGTTGCTACTATTTTCTGCGTGTCAAGTATTTATTCCTATGACCATGAGATCATATAACTCACTGACACCGGAGGAATGCTTTGTGTGTATCAAACGTCGCAACGTAACTGGGTGACTATAAAGATGCTCTACAGGTATCTCCGAAGGTGTTAGTTGAGTTAGTATGGATCAAGACTGGGATTTGTCACTCCGTGTGAACGGAGAGGTATCTCGGGGCCCACTCGGTAATACAACATCACACACAAGCCTTGCAAGCAATGTAACTTAGTGTAAGTTGCGGGATCTTGTATTACGGAACGAGTATAGAGACTTGCCGGTAAACTAGATTGAAATAGGTATGCGGATACTGACGATCGAATCTCGGGCAAGTAACATACCGAAGGACAAAGGGAATGACATACGGGATTATATGAATCCTTGGCACTGAGGTTCAAACGATAAGATCTTCGTAGAATATGTAGGATCCAATATGGGCATCCAGGTCCCGCTATTGGATATTGAACGAGGAGTCTCTCGGGTCATGTCTACATAGTTCTCGAACCCGCAGGGTCTGCACACTTAAGGTTCGACGTTGTTTTATGCGTATTTGAGTTATATGGTTGGTTAACGAATGTTGTTCGGAGTCCCGGATGAGATCACGGACGTCACGAGGGTTTCCGGAATAGTCCGGAAACGAAGATTGATATATAGGATGACCTCATTTGATTACCGGAAGGTTTTCGGAGTTACCGGGAATGTACCGGGAATGACGAATGGGTTCCGGGAGTTCACCGGGGGGGGGGGGGCAACCCACCCCGGGGAAGCCCATAGGCCTTGAGGGTGGCACACCAGCCCTTAGTGGGCTGGTGGGACAGCCCAAAAGGCTCTATGCGCCAAGGAGAAGAAAATCAAGAGAGAAAAAAAAGGAGGAGGTGGGAAGGAAGGGGGACTCCCTCCCACCAAACCAAGTCCAACTCGGTTTGGGGGGGGGGGGGAGAGTCCTCCCCCTTGGACTCGGCCTTCCCCCTTGGGGCTCCTGGAGCCCCAAGGCAAGGTCCCCTCCCTCCCACCTATATATACGGAGGTTTTAGGGCTGATTTGAGACGACTTTTCCACGGCAGCCCGACCACATACCTCCACGGTTTTTCCTCTAGATCGCGTTTCTGCGGAGCTCGGGTGGAGCCCTGCTGAGACAAGGTCATCACCAACCTCCGGAGCGCGGTCACGCTGCCGGAGAACTCTTCTACCTCTCCGACTCTCTTGCTGGATCAAGAAGGCCGAGATCATCGTCGAGCTGTACGTGTGCTGAACGCGGAGGTGCCGTCCGTTCGGTACTAGATCGTGGGACTGATCGCGGGATTGTTCGCGGGGCGGATCGAGGGACGTGAGGACGTTCCACTACATCAACCGCGTTCTCTAACGCTTCTGCTGTACGGTCTACAAGGGTACGTAGATCACTCATCCCCTCTCGTAGATGGACATCACCATGATAGGTCTTCGTGCGCGTAGGAAAATTTTTGTTTCCCATGCGACGTTCCCCAACAAGTAGATGCACATTTCCACGACCAATTAAACATGCAATTCACATAACTACAGAAAACATGCAACACCACCAACCAACTTCTTCCTCAAGATGCAGTCTATCTTCCATCGATGGAAGATGAACAGAGAGCGTGCGTGGTGCCGCTTTATATTGAGCAAATTCATCACTATGGGTAAGTCATCTTGCTGTAGGCAGAGTGGATAAAGAAACAGTCAGTGAACCTCAACTAGCAGTAGACAGACTGAATCCAACTCTTAAATCAGAAGAAATGACCAGCATGGCCCATTACCCGGGCTGCAGAAAGGGTGTCTCCTCTAATAGCCTAAAACAACAGTTATAAAATGTTAAAACCTTAATTAAACAACCATAAGAATCTTCAAAAAAAATTGACATTCTACAGCAGTTGGTTAATCTGGAGGCATAAATCACAGAAAATGCAAAATACAAGTATTGTACAAATTATTGGATACAATAAGATAATTACTTTGAGCAAAGGATCGCCGGTGCCTAGGTTGCAGGCGTCACTGGAGAAGTCGAGCACGGTGATGCAGTCGGTCTGGCCCCCGAGGGTGTTGAGGTCGAGTGGTGGTGCTTCTTGGCTGCCTCCTGGAAGAAAACACACAGTAGAGCTGAGACCACACTCACTTCACATTCCAATATATGTCTATGGAACTATGCATGTATAGATTCCAATAGAAAGTGCAGGAATGGATGCTCTCCTACAATACACTCCGAATCTAATCGGCGCAGGACAAACAAGACAAAAGACGACTATGATGGAGCAGGTGATTAACATTTAACAATAGCAGCAAACGTGTGGACTTGATCGATTACTACTGCACGATAAAACCTCTAAGACATGCAGATGAACAAATTCACACAAGTAATCATATATAAATGGAAAAATAAAATATAGGACCTCTGCATCTGCACGTACGGCGCTAGATCCATCTCGTTTTCACACAAGTATTCATATATCAGTAACAATACATTGTTGAAATGCTTTGCAGCAAATAATCTTGACCACTAAACTGAAAGTCATATGTGGAGGTTAATAGGCTGAAGTGTACCGATGCCACATTGTGATCACTTGGTGGTGAACTTGTGATACGTATCTAAGGCATAGGCTAGACTAGCTTCACCAAATTCAGTTAAGCATCTAAGCTTATGAAAGGTATTTTTTGAAAAGCAGTAGACTATATGTAGCTAGCAGAGGAAAACTCCAATTTTTGCTGGTTCTTTCTCTATAATATTTGTAATCACAATCACTTGGTGATAATTTGTGGTAAATCGCCTGTAAGCAATGCTAGAGAGGATAAAAAGGACCAAGGCATCTACACATGCACGCAACCAAAACTATGTCTAAGGTATTTATTTTAATGAACTCATTCATCATTTGTTCAAAATTAAACAAGTCTTACTGCACCTTAGTAGACTAACAATAATTCGAACATGTATGAAATATCATAGTGGGAAAACAAAGCAACATCACAGTTGGAAAAGAAGTCGACTACTTGCTTGAAGAAACAAGAGAAAGAAATGAAACACCCGCAAAAAAAGAGAGAAAAAAAAGAAAGAAATGAAGATACACTCCGAGAGATATTAGATAATTATTTTATTGTTACAGTGATGCAAGACGACAATACTTTCAACATCGGTCACTACCAGTTTCAGGTGAAATCTACTGAATGTATGACCAACAAAGATGCTGGCTCCGATACCATTACACAACGTAACACATCCAAACCCAGCTGGACAACCCTGTTCTTCTACTATGGTATCAAGCAGCACAACACAACACAGACCAGTTTGCTTGGAACAACACCATCAACAGAGTTTGGTCGAGGAACAAATGAAAAGCTATTATCACATTACTATGAGGTATAACAATTACCTTCTTTTATGCAGTACGAATGATTAGAAACACATCTTCACTCCTCTTTCCTAATTGAGACTACACAAAATATGTAGATTATAACTGAAAAAGACCATATAGCTCACAGATACCGGGGAGCAAAGCAAAGGGGGAGGTATATATATACATACCTCAAGAGAACTGCGATGGTGCTTTCCTGTCCGCCTGGCAGTCCCTCCAGAGACCAAGAACAATAGCTGGGATCATAACGCAAGCTGTCGCATGCATACCAAATATCCCCACATCCTCCATTACAGAACAGACCATTTCCCCCCTGAAATGGTAGGATGAAAATGAAGTGATGAACACACATGGAAGTAAGCTACTACTACTACTACTACTACTACTACACATAAGGACAACCTGAACTATGAAATTAATTACTTAACATAACATATATGGCAACTTAACTAGAACATGCTGATAACACTTGCCTATGTACTGTTGCACTGCAATTTCGATGGGAATAAAGGTAACAGGGAGTTAATTTGCATGATACCTTCTTGAATCCTGAAGTGGACCCAGATACAACTGCAATCACGTAGGCGACGCACACCAACAGGACGACAAGCGCGAGGAAAACAAGGAAGCTGTAGACGCAGACCTTGAAACCCCCTACATGAGCTCCTGGAGGAAGAGGAAGGGGGCGGAGCCCTCGCCCTAGGCGCGACCCGCCACGACCTATGCAGCCGAGGCCGCGGAGGTGACCCACGCAGTGGCGAAGAACAGGCAGGCGAGGGCTCCCGCCGGGACGCAGAGAAAGCGCACGAGCACGAGCATCGGCGTGAGGGCGAAGCGCACCAGCACCAACATCGGGGCGAGGGCTAAGCGCACGAGCGCCAGCGCCACGACGACGATCCACGCCGACGGGTGCGGTGTCGGCGGGGAGGGCAGCGCCGCGTCGGCGACTGCCATCGGTACGGAAAACCCTGGTTGGGACGCGCAGCGAGGGGCGGCCCATGCCAGGATCCCCGCAATGGCTCTACCCCGGTTGCATAGGGAAGCGATGCGAATCAGGAGGAGAGGCAAAGTGGAGGGAGCTGGAGGAGGTCGCGGCGGCGGGGTGAGGTGAGCGAGGGGAGGGAGGTCCGGCGCGGTCGGTGGTGGAGAAGGGGCGCCGTGGGTGAGATAGCGAGGGGGGCTTTCCCTCGTGGATGGGGTGGCGGCGTGGGGTGGACTGGGAGTGAGATTGTGGGTGGATTTAGGGTTAGATGGGGTTAAATACCCCCGGTTAGGTGGGCTGGATGGGGCCGGCCTAGTTTGGGCCAAGGGGCGTTTCTTTCCTACTTTTTATTATTTGTTTCTGTTTTTATTTTATTATTTAAAAGCTTTAGTTTTATTTTATTTTAGCGCAATAAAACACCTTAAAATTAATAGTTTCTAAAAAAAATTCTCCTAGGTAATATCCGACACATCCGAACATTTTTATTTTGACATTCAAAAACTTTTATCGCTTGAATTTATTTTGAAATTCAAATTCGAACCGTTTGAACTAACGAGAGATCAACAATAG